>NC_044982.1:74826041-76029791 GCF_008728515.1 Papio anubis
GAAGACGAACTACTGCAATCATAGTGAGAATGGAGATGAAGGAACAAATTTAAGAGATATTTCAAAGATGAAATTAGTGGGATTTACAGAACTATGAGATGTGGGTGATGAGAATAAATCAAAGCAAAAGTAATAAGGTACTAGCCAGGAAAATCATATAATCTAGGCACTTTCCACATTGGCTAAAGGGATTAAAGAAAGTTTATAGGCTCCTGCTCAATGTTGTATGTAACTAAACAATCTAAATATCCAATAAGCTCTCAAGAGTTAAATAAATTGTAAAATCAGTCAAGATGGCATACTATATCATTATTTAAATCATTTTTAAAAGAATATTAATAGCAGGGTAAAATGTTCATGATATGGCATAATGAAGTAAGTTGACTGAAAAGCAGCATGTATAGCATTATCATGATCTCATTATATGCACTGGTAGATTTTTTTAATTGAAGGAATATGCCAAAAAATTAATAGTGGCTTACTTTGATCGTGGGGTAATGGGCCATTATAATTTCTTTCTTGAATATTTTTTCTTATTGTCTAATTATACCACAAGTATAAGACTTTTTTTATTTACAAAAATAAACTTTTGCTTTAATGCAATGCACCTAAAAGCACTGGGGCCTATGGTGAATCTACTGATGCCTGCAACTGTCTCACAAACTGTGGGAAGTGACAGGACCAGACTCCAAGTCTAGTGCGGTTCTTTATGGGAGACTAAATTCACAGCAAATTAAATAAGGTAGTTTTTTTCCTTTAGGAATATCTACTTCAACTACAAAGTATAAAATGGATTATTTCCCATTTAATTTATTTATAATGCCTTAACCTGTATAACTTACGTCGATGTACTTACAAGTGAGAGTTCAGTATAAACCTATACAGATTGTCCCACACATACAATAGCTCAACTTATGATTTTTTTGACTTTATGATGGTATGAAAGCAATATGTATTCAGTAGAAATTATACTTCAAATTTTGAATCTTTATCTTTTCCTGGACTGGTGACATGCATGCAGTATGACACACTCTGGCTATGCAGGGCAGCAGCAACAAGCCAGTTCCCAGTTATTCAGTCATGAGGGTAAACAACACATATTCTTTAGTGTACTGTGCTGCCAGCACTTTTTGGATATGATTTTGCCCAAATGTAGACTAATGTATGTGTTCAGACCATGTTTAATGGAGGCCAGGCTAAGCTGTGATGTTTGGTAGGTTAGGTGTATTAAATGCACTTTTGACTTACGGTATTTTCAGCTTACGATGGGTTAATCAAGACATAACTTCATCATAAATTGAGATGCATATCTGTATTTTATTCTGTGTAGTCATGCAAAAAAGAGATTTAGTCTGTTCACACTCAATTTCAATTACTCAGGTTCATTTGATATACAGCAGACACTACATGCTGAAGAAGCAGCTCAGCAAACACTAATCTTTTTTATATGTACAAGCCAGTCCCTTTTTGCACTTAACAAAACCTGGCTTTCCAAGTTCTAAATTTAGATTTATGAAGAAATCCTGACCTGGTAAAGATAAGCCTAACACAAACGTATATGACTGTGGCAAATCCTCATACATCCTGGATGTGAATAAAATACAAATTATGTAAGTAATGTAATAACTCCCCTTACTAAATAGAAAATTAATATAATTTTTGACTAAAATTTTAATCACTTTGCTGTAAGATAGGCTATACTTGTCTTAGGAAACCACATGTATATTAAAAATATAATCTTACACCAACATTTCTGGACATATGACCGAATCTTATTCTGATCATTTTACAGAAGGCAAAAGTAAAGGCCTGAGATTAAAAACATTTTTCCATTTAGATGTTTAGAAACTTGGTTTGATTTTCTTAACTAAAATTAGTTATATATCTTATTTCTAGGTTTGCTATTAAAGCACACTGGCAGAAAGGCAGTCTTTTCCCTGGGACACTTGTAAATAGCCCCAAGTCTAAGTAGCAGCAATTGTTCATTCAATAAATATAACAAAATTGACAGAGGTCAAACAGTGAGATAGCAGCAGATCTGGCACTAGAGCCGGATCTCCTGGCTTGAAATCTAATGTTCTTCTCTGACAAGATAACAGTTCTTAAAATATGTTTTCCGTGAAAGATAAAAAAAGAGAGTATATTTTAGGATACCAGTTAGTGACTCTTAGAAAGCATCTTCTAGCTCTCAAACCCAGAAACTGCCTTAGATGTTTTGGCTAACTACCACATACTACACAGTGGGTAAGAGTCACCAAAATAATCACTCCGCAAACAAAAAGAATTTTGAATTCTGCAACAGCAATTAGCCACCAGTATCTTACTAGGTTTCTGTGATCTGATGTCCATTTCCATGGAAACAGAAAAAAAAGTGAGAGGCAGCCAAGAGAAGAGATGTCAGAACTTGTCAGGTTCAGTAGTCGGGGCTGAAAGCTGAAAATACCTTTTTTTTTTTTTTAAACAAACACCATCAGCTGACTTCTGGCACGTAATCGATTCTCGAGTTAGGCAACGTCAGCTTGTTTGGAGAAGCATAAAGCTAAAGAACAGGCTTGGGGTTGTTTTGGTGGTGGTGTTTCTTTTTAAGGTTTAGATTAAGAGTGAAGGAGAGACAAATTAAAAGCAACCTTCAAAATTCTAAATTTCTCAAACACAGGAAAGTAATAAAAACTGTTTGAAATGTCACAAAGTGAACAGAAGCATTTCTTGCTATGATAGGGGAAAATGAGGGTCTACCACAGAGCACTGTGTGGAATGAACAGCAACCGGGTAGAGGTAGGGAAAAGAAGGCACAGGAAGCAGCATGTGTAAAGGCCCTGAGACAAGAGAATGTGTGGCCCTTTTAAGATGCTGCAGAACACAAGAGCACTTAATATGAGGTGAGAGGTTATCACACAAGGCTTTCCCAAAGGAGTAACATCTAAGCTAATACATGAAGGATGAGATGGAGTTAGTTAAGAAGAGGGTATCCCAGCAAGACAGGAAAGCAGGAGGGAAGGTCCAGAAGCAAGAGAGAGCAAAGTGAATTCAGGAATAAGAAACTGCCTAAGACAGCCAGAACAGAGTAGAAGTAGGAAAATGTGTCCTGATTAGATAAAAAGGACGTTTTTCCAAGGTTAGATTTTGAACTTTTGTCCAAAAACCAAGGTGCCACAGAAGGGTATAATTCAGGAAAGTAACTTGATGAGATCTGAATTTTGGAAAGATTAGTCAGAATATCTCAGATTATATAGGTATAAAGGTATAAAGTCTGTCTGTTACAACTTTCCCAGAAAACAGAAAAGGGTGGACATTGTAGGGAAGGATAGCAGCAGAGATGGGAGAAAAGAACACCACACGTACAAGCAGTGGGAAAGAAAGAAAGATGAGTCAAGGGTGACACTCAGGATTTTAGCCTGAGCAGGTAGGTGGTTGGTAGTGCCAATCATTAAGTCTCTGTCACAAGAAAAGAAGGAAGACTTTTAGGTATACGAGTGATGGATTCTAATCTGGACTTTAGGACTTTAAGGTATCCACAGGACAGTCAAGCAGAGCTTTCCATTAGGCACTGCCCAGAATGATCACAAAATCAGAAAAGGTTCTTAGAGATGAATTGCAGAGGTTTTAGACTCTGTTCAGATTTTGGCTGCACCATTTGCTAATTACAGTCATGTGCACAGAAGGACATTTTGGTCAATAATGGGCCACATAGGCAATGGTCCCTTAAGATTATAATGGAGCTGCTGAAAAATTCCTATCACCTAGTGACATCATATCTGTTGTAAAGTCATAACTGTCTTCACATCATAGCACAACAAATTACTCATATGTGTGGTTATGCTGGTATAAACAAACCTACTGTACTGCCAGTCATATAAAAGTATAGCATATACACTTAGGTACAGTACATAATACTGGATAATGATGATGATGATAATAAAGGACTATGTCACTAGTTTATGTATTTACTATAGTATGCTTTTCATCATTACTATAGAGTGTATTACTTCCCTTATTAAAAAAACATAGTTACCTGTCAAACAGACTCAGGCAGGTCCTTCAAAAGGCATTCCAGAAGAAGGCATTGTTATCATAGGAAATGACAGCTTCATGCATGTTATTGTCCCTGAAGACCTTTCAATGGGACAAGACGTGGAGGTGGAAGACAATGATACTGATAATCCTGACCCATGTAGGCCTAGCCTAATATGAGTGCTTGTGTCGAAGTTTTTGATCAAAAAAATTTTTTAATAGAAAAAAAAGCTTATAGAAAAAAAGGATGTAAAGAAAGAAAATATTTCCGTACAGATGTATAATGTGTTTGTGGTATAAATGTTATAAGAGTCAAAAAGCTTTTTACAAAGTTTATAAAGTAATAAAGTTACAGTAAGCTAAGGTAGATTTATAATTGAGAGAAGGAAAATTTTTTTTTATAAATTGAGCGTAGCCTAAGTGCACAATGTTTATAAAGTCTACAGTAGTGGACAGCAACGTCCTAGGCAATCACATTCACTCACCACTCACTTACTGACTCACCTACAGCAACTTTCAGTCCTGCAAGCTCCATTCACGGTAAGTACAGTACACAGGGGTACCATTTTTCATATTTTACACTGTATTTTTATTGTACCTTTTCTCTCAAAGTGCTGGGATAACAGGTGTGAGCCACTGCTCCCAGTCTATTGTACCATTTCTATGTTTAGTTATGTTCAGATACACAAATATTTACCATTGTGATGCAATTCCCTATAGTATTCAGTACAATAACATGCTGTTCAATTCTGTAGCCTAGGAGTAATAGGCTATGCCATATAGAGCCTGGGTGTGTGGTAGGCTATACTATCCAGGTTTGTGTAAGTACACTCTCTGACGTTCGTACAATGACAAAATTGCCTATGGACACATTTCTCAGAAAATATCCACATTGTTAAGCAAAGCATGACTGTACATGACCTTAGGTTATTTAGTTTCTAAGCATATAAAAGTGGAATAAGTATACTTATGTTAAGGACTGATATTTAAGAAATGAGCAGAGAAAAGGGAAACTATAGAGCAGAATGAGAAAGAGAGGATAAAAGGTAGACACCACCAGAGAATACAGTATTAGGGAAACTTTAAGATCAATAGATCAAATAGTATAAACAGATCGATTAAAATAAGAATTGAAAAGTATATATAGGAATTTTTAAAGGCATCTCTGGTGACCCAACCCTGACTAAAGCATGGTAGAGCTGAATATAGACAGAAGTATATAGTAGATGAGGGAGTGAGAGACTGATTCAGTAAATTCTTTCGAAGAATTTGGCTGAAGCGAGAAGAAAGTTTAGGCTGGTATCTAGTGGAAGTCATAGAGTAAAGATACTTATTTCTGGTTTGTTGTTTTTTAAAACTGGGAAAAACTTACACATCATAAGTTAAGATGAATTCAGCTGCAAGTAACAGAAAACCTAACAATGCTTAAACCATTAAGGCATTTATTGTTTACTTTTTTTAAAAGTCTGAAATTAGACAACTCTGGGACTTTTTGTGGTATGGTGTGGATGTTTATCCCCTCCAAATTTCATGCTGAAATGTGATTCCCAATGTTGGAAGTGAGGCCTGATGGGAAGTGAATGGATCACGCCAGCGGTTCCCTCATGACTCAGTACCATCCGCTTGGTGGTGAATGAGTTCTCGCTCAGTTAGTTCATGCCAGATCTGGTTGTTTAGAAGAGTCTGGGACCTCCCACCTGTCTCTCTTCCTCCTGCTCTCACCATGTGCTGTGCCTGCTCCCCACCTTGGCCTTCCACCACGATTGTAAGCTTCCTGAGGTCCTCACCAGAAGCAGATGCTGGCACCATGCTTCTTTGTATGCCCTGCAGAATTATCAGCCACTTAAACCTCTTTGCTTAAGAAATTACCCAGTTTCAGCTATTCCTTCACAGTGATGCAAAAAGACTAAGTAGTTTTTTGGTTTTTTTTTCAAAGTCTCAGAGATGTCATCAAAGACCAAGGCTTTGGTCTTTCTTCTTGTTCTGCCACAAAATGGCTACCACTGCCAGGTTGATCATGTCTTTATATTCCCTACAAAGAAAGAGGAAGAACAAAACCTGCCTTTCTATTAGGAAGCAAAATATCTTACATAGAAGCTCTTATCAGACTCTTCCTTCTGTCTCATTGGTTAGAACTGGCTCACATGGCCACACTCAGCTCTAAGAGCAGCTAGATTATCTTCTGACTTTCTAGACCTACTTTTAAGCAGTAAAGAGACAGGGGCTGGGAATAATTTCTACATGGCCAGTCAGTACTGTCATCCACATGCATGTTTAAATGCTGATGGAAGACTAAGAACCAGAAACAGAAGGGAAGAGGGCAAGAATGAATTCAGATACAGATACATTTTTAAGGAGGCTGGTAATTAAGAAAGTTTACACCATATAAATTTAATTTTCTTTGTGAAACAGAAAATGGAATCATGCATTAAAAGTGAAGGGAGAGGCCGGGCACGGTGGCTCACACATGTAATCCCAGCACTTTGGGAGGCTGAGGCGGGCGGATCACGAGGTCAGGAAATCAAGACCATCCTGGCTAACATGATGAAACCCCACCTCTACTAAAAAATACAAAAAATTAGCCGGGCGTGGTGGTGGGCGCCTGTAGTCCTAGCTACTGGGGAGGCTGAGGCAGGAGAATGGTGAGAACCTGGGAGGCAGAGTTTGCAGTGAGCCGAGATGGTGCCACTGCACTCCAGCCTGGGCAACAGAGCGAGACTCCATTTAAAAAAAAAAAAGGTGAAGGGAGAGGTAAAAGGACAGAGGTCTTCAGAATAACAACGCAGATTTTAAATAGTTCCTATGGAGAATAAAAGAGAGGGCTGCCTAGAATAACAGGTTTCTAAGCAAGAGACAAAAAAAAAAAGAATAGAAGAAAAATTTCCTAAGCGTTGTTGGGCAAGGCTAGGCTAGAAATCATTACCTCATACTGCAATCCACATGCCACTTAAAAGGACATCTCTAGCAGCACCCAGCAACCCGAGAGTAAGAATAGAGAAAGTTGAATGCAGAATCCATTCTAAACTGGAGTTTATGGGTTTAGAGTAAAAGGAATGTACCAATGGGTTTGCGGCACAATTGAAAGGAAAAGATACAAAGGAGTTGAAATTATCAGCAGTGGCATTAAAAGTCAGTGGCATAATGTGCCATATATAAACATGTTAGGAAAAAAAATGAAAGGTACAGAAAGTGAAACAGTCAAGGAATCTGACATATAATGGCCTTAATAAAATAACTCAAAGGATGAAAAACTACGGTAAGATAATTAAGACGAATACTTCCAGGAGATAAAATACATGGTGTGCCATGAGAGTGGAGGTCAAGGGCACTCCAGTTGAGAAAGGGAAAAAATTGAAAGGCTAGTGAAACCAACTCAGTAGTCCCAAAGACAGTTTTTTAAAATAAATATAGAAATTGACCCTTCTGGTCTTAAAGCTTAAAACTAACATTTGTCTTATTTGTCTTTCTCAGGAAATGATCCTCAGCCCTCTCAAAAAGTATCAAAGAACTGAAACTCACCAGATCACCACATCCAATGAGATGGCAGACCCTTCATCCATCAGGATTGCTTCCTTACCCTCCGTAATTCCTATTTTCCTAAGTGACCACCTACTTCTCATTAACTAATTCCTCTTCCTTACCCCTCCCTAGTTCCTTTTTTCCCACACATAGTTACATTTCTTCCCTGATATAATAACCCCCCAATTTTAGTTGGTCAAGGAGATGGATTTGAAACTGATCTCCCATTGCCTCAGCTGCTGCACGTGATTAAAGCCTTCTTCCCCAGCAATATTAATTGTCTCAGTGACTGGTTTTCTGTGTAGTGGGTCACAGGACCTAGACCAAACCCCTGATGTTTTAGTAACACTGGGATGTTAAAGTTTATTGTCTATGTGAACTCTGAAGTTATCCAAGATGGTGGGTAGAACTAGAGGCAATTTAGAAAGTGCCAACATCTTTAACAAGTGAGAAAAAAAGTGACCAGAGAAGAGAATGAGAGAAGGATTATCCTTTCTTTTTTTTTTTTTTTAGATGAGTTTTGCTCTTGTTGACTAGAGCTGGAGTGCAATGGCATGATCTCGGCTCACAGCAACCTCCACATCCTGGGTTCAAGCAATTCTATTGTCTCAGCCTCCCGAGTAGCTGGGATTACAGGCGTGCACCACCATGCCCGGCTAATTTTGTATTTTTAGTAGAGACAGGGTTTCTCCACGTTGGTCAGGCTGGTCTCAAACTCCCCACCTCAGGTGATCCGCCCACCTTGGTCTCCCAATGTGCTAAGATTACAGGCGCGGGCCACCACTCCTGGCCGATTATACTTTTAATAACTATGACTATCAGAAAGAATGTAAGTATAAAGATCCTCAGTGAGGGATACCATTCTCTCAATACCCAAGAGGCACCCTTCTACAGGGGACCCCTAGAATGTCCATCAGTGGGACAGGAAGGAGGCAAAATCCTGCCCCTGTCTCCCTTGGACCTGGCTAGATACTGCTTTTACCACCCACAGAGTCACCCTCCTGCCCTGAGAGCTAGCAAGAGGCCAAGACTCACAGAACCAACACCACCCCTCTGTCAGCAGAAAGCAGTTACAAAAGACTGACCTTCATCCATTTTTCCTCAAAGATTTGTGTTCTTGGGCTGTTGAGGAGGGAAATGTTAAAGGTAGTCAGACGGGCATGAGCGGGGCAGGAAAGGGCACTTCTCCCCCACCCACTAGGAATGTCAGGTGATGGCTGGACAATTATCACACTGCCTCTCTATAAATGATAATTCGGCAGCTGTGCCAGGCAGAGACAATCTCCTGTTGATCCACAGCTGTTAAAGTGTTAATTAAACGCAGGCACCAAGGAGAAGCAAAAAAGGCTTCCAATGAAATCTCAGGTATTGGGCGATTGAGTCCAGGCATGCACATTGATATGGTTTGGCTCTGTGTCCCTGCCCAAATCTCATCTTGTAGCTCCCATAATTCCCACACGTTGTGGGAGAGACTCAGTGGGAGATAACTGAATCATGGGGGTGGGTCTTTCCCATGCTGTTCTCAAGATAGTGAATAAGTTTCACAAGATCTGATGGTTTTAAAATTGGGAGTTTCCCTGCACAAGCTCTCTCTGTCTGCCACCACCCATGTAAGAGGTGACTTGCTCCTCATTGCCTTCTGCCATGATTGTGAGGCCTCCCCAGCCATGTGGATCTGTAAGCCCATTAAACCTCTGTTTCTTCCCAGTCTCAGGTTATGTCTTTATCAGCAGTGTGAAAACAGACTAATACACACATTAAGAGACAAAATGGTGGAGTATGACCTTACTGGGGCACTCCACTGGAAAAGGGAAGAAAGCCTCATATGGGCATGTGTACAACTTCCCAAACACACTATGTGTGCTCAATTCCCAAAGGTAAGAAAGGCACTGTGCATGCAGGGGAAAGGGGCACAAGATGACGATTTGTAAAGTCCTAGGATCACGGTTAGACAGGGCACTTATTCTTCAAGTTGCCCACTTGGATCTCTTCCAAATGCACTTTCCTTTCTTTCCTCCTGCTCTAAAGTTTTTTAATAAACTTCCCCTCCTGCAAAAAGAATATAAGAATATAAGTATTGGAGTAGAAGCTGCCCTAGCAAATAAGGAATATGCCAAATCTTACCCTAAATCTCTAGTAGACACTGAGTCAAAAAAACAAGCTCTACTTATGACTTCACTAAAAGCATTGTCTGCAGGGAATCAGTTTTTAGTTAAAGATATTAAGGAGAATTTATGTAATATAAAATTGGACACCAGAAGCACCAAACAAAAATTGGGGAAGAAAAGGAAGAAATGTTTAGGTTTAAGAGAAAGGAAGTCCTAAACAGCATAAAGATGAAAATGTTTCTTTTTAATAACCAGAGAGGCTTATTTTGGGGCACTTACCAAGAGTAACAGGAATGTGGGGTATAATAGAATTAGTAGACCTCAAAAGTATTTTTTACAAAACCATCCTAGTAGCCTCTCTGGCTGGAGAATATTATAGTCGAAACCAATTGTACTTTCAAGGAATTCCGAGTTTTAATAAATGGACAATTTCAGTAGCAATATGTCATACCTACTAGGTTAATATCCAAATTTAGCTTTCAACATACATTCATTCTGGAAACCAGTATTATTCACATTATTTCTATAAAGAATTTAACCTTGCCCCCAAAGGCCCCAAGATAATTTGTCTTTGACCTCAGCTTCTAGGATGTAATCTCTAAGGTCTCTGCTCATGGGCCTTGAACTAGCCATGTAGTAATAATGTGATTTAGAGTGGGTTTGGGTCATGCCTGAAGGGACAGGAGAACCAAAGAATGAGATCAGTCATATGGGCAATCAATCATGCCCCTATCACAGAGCACCAACAAAAACTTTGAACATCAAGGCTCACATGAGCTTCCCTGGTTGTCAATGCTACACCCATATTGTCATACATCAATGCCAGGAGACTAACAGACTGAGTCTGAGGGGAAAAGACAACAGAAGCTCTGCATTTGATAACTCCCTAGACTCCACCTTATGCACTTCTTCCCTTGGCTGATTTTAATATGTACTCTTTTCCTGTAATAAACTATAAGTGTGAGTATAACATCTTTCAGTGAGTTCTTGGAGTCCTTCTAACAAATTATTGAACCTAAGGATGATCTTGGGAACCCCTACGCTTGCAGTCAATGTCAAAAGTGAGGGCAGTCTCATGGGGACTATGCTCTTTAACACCATTATTTGACCTAAACTCTTCACATACTGCGAAAGGTTCTCTCTAAATCTATTTGTTCACAGGGAATAAAAATGATTTGAAAAGAATCCAATACTTGACATTAGCTGAAACTATTACTGAATAGTAACTAGTCTACTGACCACTAATGGCCATCTGCTTCCACAAATCCCTCTGAACAGTGTAGAAGTACCAACAATTAACCACTAAGAAAAGTGCTGTTGGGTTTTAATCTGGATAACATAGACATTTACTGTGTCACTGGACAGAAACTTATTTCCCTTTATTGAATACTAGCTTGTTCTGGGTAACTGGGAAATGCCACTGTACCTCAGTGAAATGTAATTAAGCCCAAATAATGAATACTGTACAACAATTTTAATTCAATTTTTAAGTTTTATCTTATTTTAATTGACAAAGAATAACTGCACAGTATATTTATGTGGTGCAATGTGATGTTTAGATACATGCTGACATTGTGGAATGATGAAATCAAGCAACTAATGTACTCATCACCTCACATAGTTAATATTTTAAAATTTTTTTATGGTAAAAACATTTAAAATCTAATCCTACAGTTACTATACTTAACAAATGAATTCTACTACTGCAGTTATTGACATCACAACATAGAAGAGTATCAAACTTCTCACTGCCAAACACTACTAAAAAGACTTTATAACAGGTCTCCATATAAACTGCACCAAAATATATTTCAGAGTAAAGATATTTACAGATGCATTCTCTCAGAAATGTCTTATAAAATACAAAGTATAAAATACAAAACTTGTAGCTGAATGTGAACTTGGGAAGCAAAGGAATACTCTTAATATTTTGTCAATTAGCGTTTCAGGGATGACATTAAAAAGAGTGTTTTCAATCTTTCAAGCAAAAAATTAAAACTTTTAAAACTTCAGTTGTACAGTTTAGTTAAAAGGTGAGCTTAAAGAACCAGAGAGATTACAAGTAGCACCCTGCCCAAGTTATTTAACCTCATTGTGCCTCAGTTTCATCATTTGTAAAAATAATAATAATAGTAATAGTACATTACACAGAATTGTGTGATTTAAATGTGAATGCAGATAAATAATATAAGGCTTAGCAGATAGTAAATACCTAATAATAGGTAGCTATTTTTAGTAAAATATAATTGTCTAGGGATAATACATCAATTCAACCTATTTAATTTGATGCTTTCTGCATTCAGATAATTAATACACCAGATTTAGATGCCACCAACATAAACTAACTATAAAGGTCTAATATATTTGTTTCTACAGACATATAGGTTTATCATAAACAAACAAAAAATATTTTTAAAAGATGTTTAAGTCATTATGGGCCGGGCGCAGTGGCTCATGCCTGTAATCCCAGCACTTTGGGAGGCCAAGGCGGGTGGATTGCTTGAGATCAGGAGTTCAAGACCAGCCCGACCAACATGGCAAAATGCCATCTCAACTAAAAACACAAAAATTAGCCAGACATGGTGGTGCATGCCTGTAGTCTCAGCTACTCGGGATGCTGAGGCAGGAGAATTGCTTGAACCCAGGAGACGGAGGTTGCAGTGAGCCAAGATCGCGCCACTGCACTCCAGCCTGGGTGACAAAGCGAGATTCCATCTCAAAAACAAAAAAAAGGTTTAAGTCACTATTGAGTCACTTCTTTTGGTGGACTTTCCATCAACACCAAATTAATAATAATACATAAAATAAGTGGTAAACACAGACACATGCCTATGAAGGCAAATAGTATAGAATTTTTTTTCAAACTATGAATGATCACATAGCACTGGCTTAAAAAAAAAATCGGTAAGTAAAGGTTCACAGTAGCCAAAAGAATCTACAGGGCAGGCTTCGTGCCTTTTTTATTTATAACAATATCCCTAACATCTAACTACTGAAAAAATGAATAAAGCCAGACTGTAACTTCTTTCAAAAGTAGCAAGGAGACACTGATAGTCTCTGAAATTACTGACATGAGAGCTATGCTTTGGGAAGAATCATCTGGCAATCTCTGGTAAGCAATGGGGGGAAAATAAAGTCAGTGATGAGGGCACAAAAGAGGATGTTACTAAAACAAGTTACCAAAACTGCCACCATCAGTTTAAAACAGTCTTTCAACACTTAAAAAACAAAGACCAAAATGAATGACATAGAATCACTCTGCAGCAATTATGGCAAAGATGGGAATACAATCCAATCAGTATTAAAATAATTATGAGAAAAACATTGACTATATCTCATCATATCTAAAACACCATAGATTGGAAGATACACCATTATTTTATATACAACCAAGAAAGAAAACAATGCTAAATATTAAACTGACACAATGCCAAGATGTTACTGATTATAAAATACACTACAATTTCAGAGACATTAAAATTTGAAAAATATATATCTTAAAGTCAATGAAATATAGTAACTACCTAAACAGTAAAAAGAGGTCATAATCCCCAGTACTGGAAGTCCCCAATAATACTTATTGCTCTCCTCATCGCCTGGTTGGGATCTGTTCAAGTCTTCTTGGAGCTTAAATAGCCCCAGCAGGCTTTTGACATCTGACTCTGACCCCATGATCCCCAACTGCACCAAAAGATAAAGGGTAAGCCCTTACCTGTCCAACAGGGGCCACTACTCTAAGAAGCTCTCCTAAAGGCTCAGCAAGTAATCTCACGTGATCTTTATTAAGGCTTCTCAATTACCACTGCAGAAGACAAGACTCTATGTTTTATAATTACCCTCATCTTAACTCAGTTCAAATCACTGTAGGTTATTCTTCAAAGTCTGCATGATGGAAAATGGAGAGATTTTTCTCTTTAACTGGGCTGGTCACAGATGAAGTCATGCCTTTCCTTTTTTCAATGCTGTGTATTTAATCTGCAACAAAAATGTTAAGCCCTAACAGCCTTTTCATATTTTAGTTTGTCACCTTGGCATTGAAGAATAAATACTGATTTAAAAAAATTTTTTAAGTCTGCATTAACAAGAGAAAGAGTAAAAAAGTGAGGCGTTCTTCTGGAAGTGTTTAAGGTAGAAATAGGATATTGTAAGGGTGGCAATTAGCCTCCTTTTAATTTATTTATTTTCAAAGGCAAATTACTTCAGCCTCACTATTTCTTGTTCCTAATAAATTGTGTCTGATATCTTTCATCCCCCTTTGATCAATATATTTCACTGGCTTGGCACATTTTTCTAATAGTGTTTCTTTTTGCTCTAATTTTGATTGTTGGCTTTCAATTGAATAAGACTGTGCCATTTTATCTCTTATAAATAAGCCAGCTTTCTGCATGCTTCCTACTTTTGTCAGAGCTACAGTTAGAGCCTAAGCTTAACATGAACTAACGGTTTCAGGACCTCTATTTCATTACTTTCCTCTGGTAGATACACAAAGAAGGACATGAGAAAAGTTTATGTCTGGTCAGAACAAAAGACTACCCAAATATCTTTGCTTTATATTTGAAACACTGGTCAAATTTAAACTACAATGATGGCTTCAATTTCATAGTACCTTTATGTCCTTTCTCTTTCTTGTTACTTCCTTTCCCGTTCTCTTTTCAGATTCAGGCCTGGAGTTAGACAAGACATTCTGTTTTTCTCTTATATTTTTACTTCTTTATTTAGAAGCCAGAAAAATCAGAAATGAAATCTGTTGTTACACTTTTTTTTTTTATTATACTTTAAGTTCTAGGGTACATGTGCATAGCGATGCAGGTTTGTTACATATGTATACTTGTGCCATGTTGCTGTGCTGCACCCATCAACTTCGTCAGCACCATCAACTGTCATTTATCAGGTATAACTCCAAATGCAATCCCTCCCCTCTCCCCTCCCACGTGTGGGCCCCGGTGTGTGATGTTCCCCTTCCAGGTCAAGTGATGTTGTTCCAGTTCCACCTATGAGTGAGAACTTATGCGATTGTTTAGTTTTCTGTTCTTTGTGATAGTTTGCTGAGGAATGATGGTTTCCAGCTGCATCCATGTCTAAAGGACACAAACTCATCCTTTTATGGCTGCATAGTATTCCATGGTGTATATGTGCCACATTTTCTTAATCCAATCTTTTTGTCACTGGCCGGACATTTAGGGTTGATTCCAAGTCTTTGCTATTGTGAATAGTGCCACAATAAACATGCGTGTGCGTATTCTTTGGCAGCATGATTTATAATCACTTTGAAGGTGTATACCCAGTAATGGGATGGCTGGGTCATATATTACTTCACTTCTAGATCCTTGAGGAATTGCCATACTGTTTTCATAATGGTTGAACTAGTTTACAATCCCACCAACAGTGTAAAAGTGTTCCTATTTCTCCATCCTCTCCAGCACCTGTTGTTTCCTGACTTTGTGATTTGCCATTCTAACTGGTGTGAGATGGTATCTACATTTGGTTTGATTTGCATTTCTCTGATGGCCGGTGAGATGAAGATTTTTTCATGGGTCTATTGGCTGTGTGAATGTCCTCTTTTGAAATGTCTATTCATATCCTTTGCCCACTTTTGATGGGGTTATTTTTCTTGTAAGTTGTTTGGAGTTCTTTGGCAAGGTTCTGGATATTGGCCCTTTGTCTGATAGGTAGATTGCATTTTCTCCCATTCTGTGGGTTGCCTGTTCCTCTATGGTAGTTTCTTTTTGCTGTGCAGAAGCTCTTTTAATTTAATTGGGTCATTTGTCAATTTTGGCTGTTGCCCGTTGCTTTTGGTGTTTCAGACATGAAGTCTTTGCCATGCCTATGTCCTGAATGGTATTGCCTGGGTTTTCTTCTAGGAGTTTTATGGTATTAGGTTTAACATTTAAGTCCCTAATCCATCTTGAATTAATTACACTAGGTGATATAAGAGGTAAGGAAAGGATCAGTTTCAGCTTTCTACTTATGGCTAGCCAATTTTCCCAGCACCATTTATTAAATGGGAATCGCTTTCCCCATTTCTTATTTTTGTCAGGTTTATCAAAGATCAGATGGCTGTAGGTGTGTGGTATTATTTCTGGGGGCTCTGTTCTGTTCCATTGGGTCTATATCTCTGTTTTGGTACCAGTACCATGCTGTTTTTGGTTACTGTGGCCTTGTGGTATAGTTTGAGTCGGGTAGTGTGATGCCTCCAGCTTTGTTCTTTTGACTTAGGATTGTCTTGGAGATCACGGGCTCTTTTTTGGTTCCATATGAACTTTAAAAGCAGTTTTAATCCAATTCTGTGAAGAAACTCATTGAGTAGCTTGATGGGATGGCATTGAATCGATAGAAATTACCTTGGGCAGTATGGCCATTTTCTAATATTGATTCTTCTATCTATGAGCACATGGTATGTTCTTCCATTTTGTTTTATGTCTCTTTTTGTTTTCACTGAGCAATGGTTTGTAGTTCTCCTTGAAGAGGTCCTTTATCCATGTGGATTAGTTCTAGGTATTTTATTCTCTTTGGAAACAGTGTGAATGATTATTCATGATTTGGCTCTCTGTTGTCTGTTACTGATGTATAAGAATGCTTATGATTTTTACATTATTTGTATCCTGAGACTTTACTACTGAAGTTCTTATCAACTTAAAATTACAGGCTGAGACAATGGGGTTTTTCTAAATATACAATCATGTCATCTGCAAACAGGGACAATTTGACTTCTTCTTTTCCTAACTGAATACATGATTTCTTTCTCTTGCCTGATTGCCCAGAACACAACTTACTATGTTGAATAGGAGTGGTGAGAGGGGGCATCCCGTCTTGATGCCAGTTTTCAAAGGAATTTTTTCCAGCTTTTGCCCATTCAGTATGATATTGGCTGTGAGTCTGTCATAAATGGCTCTTAGTATTTTTCAAATACGTTCCATCAATACCCGAATTTATTGGCGTTTTGGCATGAGGGCTGTTGAATTTTGTCAAAGGCCTTTCTGCATCTATTGAGATAATGCGTGGTTTTGTCTTTGGTTCTGTTTATATGCTGGATTACATTTTATTGATTTCATTATGTTGAGACGGCCTTTGCATCCCAGGGATGAAACCCACTTGATCATGGTGGATGGCTTTTGATGTGTTACTGGATCGGTTTGCCAGTATTTTCTTGAGGATTTTGCATAGATGTTCATCGGGATATTGGTCTAAAATTCTCTTTTGTTGTGTCTCTGCCAGGCTTTGGTATCAGGATGATGTTGGCCTCATAAAATGAGTTGGGGAGGATTCCTCTTTTTTCTATTGATTGGAAGGAATAGTTTCAGAAGGAATGGTACCAGCTCCTCTGGTAGAATTCAGCTGTGAATCCATCTGGTCCTGGACTTTTTTTTGGTTGGTAGGCTATTAATTATTGCCTCAATTTCAGGGAGCCTGCTATTGGTCTATTCAGGGATTCAGTTTCTTCCTATGGTTTTAGTCTTGGGAGAGTGTAAGTGTCAGGAAATTATCCATTTCTTCTAGATTTTCTAGTTTATTTGGTAGAGGTGTTTATAGTATTCTCTGATGGTAGTTTGTATTTCTGTGGGGTCGGTGGTGATATCCTTTATCCTCATTTTTTTAATGCGTCTATTTGATTCTTCTCTCTTTTCTTCTTTATTAGTCTTGCTAGCGGTCTGTCAATTTTGTTGATCTTTTCAAAAACCAACTCCCTGGATTCATTGATTTTTTTTTTTTTTGGAGGGTTTTGTCTCTATCTCCTATGTTTGTATTTAAGCGGTCCAAATTGAACCGCACCCAATTCTATGTTCTGAAAGTTTCTAATTCTCTAATGTTCACTTAGTGAGAATGAGAAAGTAATATGAATGGACAGAATCAGGGAAAGATCTACCTCTCTCTTTAGGGAGCATTTGACTCAATGACAGGAAAGTAAAATTGGTAACATGAGCCCACACCTTCAATTATTTCTAGAGCCTGAGTTAGCCTACAAATGGGTTGAGAACATGTTTTTTTCACTCAGGTGAAAGTCATATCCGAAGTAAACAAAGACTTTAAACTGGGAATTAAGGGGAAAATCAGGGATGAGGAAGTTAATGCCATATTGAAAAGTTCTAAGGAAGAAGGCCATGTAACTAGATAAAGAAGCATAACCTTGCCAAAGGAGAAAGCCAGTGTGAAGAAATAGCTAGTGATATAACAAATGGAGACAAAGGATTGACAATGCAGCATCGAGGAACAGTGTAAGACCTGTCTGAAAGACCTAAAGCCTAAAGAAGGAATTCATGGCCAAGAACAGTAAAGTACCTTCCTCTTCCAAAGATGACAGAACTAGAGTTGACCCAAGAAGGCCGATCAATAATATAGAGCAGAATATAATCTAGCTCAGCTATATATAACCAGAAGGTTGCAACAGGAGGTCTTCCCTGGGTGTTGGGTTAGAAAAATACTCCAACAGCCAGGTCCCTCCCGCCCAGCTTTCCAAACTGCTACAATTCAAAACTACACAGCACAAGCAATAAGTGTCAGTGGCTGATACTTTAAAACAATGACTCCCCTTCTTACTTTATACTTTGGTTACTTTGTTTTATTTCTATTGCTTTCTTGATAAAATTACCCATTTAAAGCATCAGATCACTAAGTAATTTTATCAAGTGAAAAGTGTCTCTATACCTGCATTACTAGAAATCAAAAGATAAAAGTAAATTAGTGAAGTAATAACATTGACCAACTCTACTCTAGCACTTGAGAAATTTGGCATAAAATGACTCAGGTGGTGTTTTAGTCTGTTTTCTGTTGCTATAACTGAATACCATAGACTGCGTAATTTATAAAGAATAGAGTTTTACTTAGCTCATGGTTCTGGAGGCTAGGAAGTCCAAGGTCAAGATACTAGCATCTTGTGAGGGCCTTTGTGCTGCATAATTCCATCAAGAAAGGACAAGTAAGCAATGCAAAAGAGAAAGCACAGGCGGCCAGGCTCACCATATAACAATACACTCTTGTAATAACTAACCCATTCCCAAGATAACATTAATTCATTCACGAGGACTCAGTCCTTCACGACCCCACCACCTGTCATTAGGCCCCACCTCCCAACACTGCCTGGTTGGGGATCAAGTTTCAACATGAGATTTGGAGGTGACCAACACCCAAACCATAGTGAGTGGGAAACGGGGAACAGTTGGTGCCAATCTAAAAAGTTACAGTAACTTTTTGACCAACACCCAAACCATAGTGAGTGGGAAACGGGGAACAGTTGGTGCCAATCTAAAAAGTTACAGTAACTTTTAGTCTTAGATAGATCCAGTAGCAACCTTTAAAATAAATAAATAAATAAAAAAGGAACACTACAATATTCAAAAACTGCATATATAAGTACTCATCATCACAGGGAGTTGGAGGCACACATGTAAGTCATCTGACAACAGAAAAAGAAGGACATTTTAAGTAGGAGGAAATAACCAGCAATTAATATTCATAGGCTGTTTCTAACTCCTTCTAACAACTTGTTCTCTTTAAATGCTGACTACAGGGTTTGCTCTATGACATGGACCTTAAATGAGACTGCAAACTTTTATACTATGTAACACTATTACCAACCTGATGGTCAACACTATGTAACACTTAGCCTTGTTCTCTAAATTCCAACTCTGATTGCCTTAAATAAAACATTGTACAATAGTATTTTAAAATCATCAAAACGTCTAGCATATCTATATTTCTTATTATTACAAGTCAAAAGTAGATCTGTAACTAAAGGCTTTATTTTACATTTTGAACTCTGGATCTATGTCTTACACAACTGTGTGACCTCAACATCCAAGCAATGGCCCAAACACAGTGAATACCCAATAAATGTCTGTAGCTGGCTGGGCACGGTGGCTCACGCCTGTAATCCCAACACTTTGAAAGGCCAACGTGGGCGGATCATGAGGTCAGGAGTTCCAGACCAGCCTGACCAACATGGTGAAACCCTGTCTCTGCAAAAAATACAAAAATTAGCCGGGCGTAGTGGTTTATGCCTGTAATCCCAGCTACTCAGGAGGTTGAGGCAGGAGAATCACTTGAACCCAGGAGGTGGAGGTTTCAGTGAGCTGAGATCGTGTCACTGCACTCCAGTCTGGGCAACAGACCGAGACTCCATCATAAATAAATAAATGTATGTATGTATGTATGTATGTTGCTGTAAGATGACAAAAAGCCCAATGACATTTTTAAAGTACAATAATAAGTATCTGCTATCAGCTCAATAAATAATTATTAAATAAGTGAAAAAATGTTCAAAAAGAACTTCTGTTAGATTAATCAAACTAAGTTACTCACCAGATAATACTGCCTTATAAAAATATTTCAAAGAACTGGACTTTAGTTATATATCTATTTCCTTGTTCACTGATCTATAATTTTAAAACAGAAAAAAGAATTCAAAATGTGGATTAATGTACCTGATCCCTTAGCTTCAGATAAGCTCCCAAATAAATCTAAGAACAATAACTGGACTATATTATATAGAAAGTCTACCTCATGTTGGCCGGGCGTGACGGCTCACACCTGTAATCCCAGCACTCTGGGAGGCCAAGGTGGGTGGATCACAAGGTCAGGAGATTGAGACCATCCTGGCTAACACAGTGAAACCCTGTCTCTACTAAAAACACAAAAAATTAGCTGGGCATGGTGGCGGGAGCCTGTAATCCCAGTTACTGGGGAGGCTGAGGCAGGAGAACAGTGTGAACCCAGGAGGCGGAGCTTGCAGTGAGCTGACATGTGCCACTGCACTCCAGCCTGGGCAACAGAGCGAGACTCCATCACAAAAAAAAACAAAAAGAAAGTCTACTACATGCTTAAAGGTTTTGTTGTTGTTGATGTTGTTGTTGTTGTTGTTGTTGTTGTTGTTTTTAAATTATGTCTTAGGTGCCTGAAAGGCTACCACCCTGTCCAACTGAATTAATTAATGTTTCTCATTCCTTAATGTTTAAAGCATTTTAAAAATATGAGGCCTGCTAGAGTACCTGATGATGCAAAAATCATAAAAAGAAATTAATAAGGTCACATGCCCCAAACTGACAATAACGATATTCAATGACTTCACCTGTAGTTAATGCATAGTCTATGAACCTTTTCCATGCAAGGTAATAAATTTCTTTGGTATATTTAGATATGGCTAACTTAATTATCTTAAGAACATCATTTAATATTTTATCTCTCTAACACTTAGGCATAACTTAATATATCATACCATAAATCTGGATGAGGTGGATGAGGATGGCAACTTATATTAGTTTTATAATGTCAAAGGAAGAAAGACAGATCATTTCCTTAGAAACTATTTAAACTATGAATGACTACAAAGAAGGTCGTCTGAAGTACTTTTCTCATGCCTCCATATATCTTAAGAGCCTGAATATATCCAGATCTATTACTACCATAAAATTAGATGTATTTAGATATGATTCGGTTAATTACAGACACCTTATAACTACTAATATTTAAACACTGAATTGTTTCACAATTTACCTTAAAGTGAACTATTTTAAGAGCCTTTAAAATCATTGGGTATAAAAATAATTTCTGATATAGAATACTGTTTGAAATCAAATGGGTTATAGACTTTAAAATGTTTTCATTATACTGACTTTATATCAAAATGGCACCTGTAATAAAAAATTACAATATTTATTTCCACAATACATTGGCCATTACCTAAGAAACCTCTACTGCTGCAAATAATAAGCAGGGGGAAAAAAAAAAAAGAATGTGGTCATTAATTATTCTGTTAAACACTGAGAAAATACACCTATTACAGCTTCTTGTATAATCACTTGCCATTTAAGAAACTATGTATCAAACTCCTTTGGCTCTTCCCATGAGAGGTACTTAAGGGGCTCAATTTTTTCTTTTTTTCATTTTATACAGGATTAAGCAGAGCTTAGCCCAACTCAGAATCAAAATTATTTAGGAAACCAAAAGCTGAGAATATTCCTTATTCAAAAGTGAAATTCCATTGTCAGGGAAATCACTAATACCAACTATCAAGGGAAAATGTCTCATTTCTATTGCAGGATCAGCTAAAGTGAAACTGCTTCTTTAGTTGCTAGGAAACAACCAACTCATTATATGCCATTATCAGAACCCTAGAGAAGAAAACTGGCATCTGCTTCACATTTGGGGATACTGAAGATTGAACTAAAAGCACTGAAACTGCTGCCAAAATCCCTGGTCTCCAGGGTTTACACTATGACCACAGCAGGTGCTGACATCAGACTAGCCTTTGAAGTTTTTCTTTCTGTGGCTCTTTTTCTAATAACTAAAATTGTTTTCTTCAATATCACATATTTTAAAACACAAAGATTCTAAGAAAACACTTTTCTCATTTGCGTTAAACTAATTATATCTATATTCAGGAGCACAATTCAGGAGGAAAAAAATACTAATCAGGAATCTTAACAAATAACAGAAAAATTTAAAATTATCAGTCATTGAGTGAAATGTATTAGATGTTTATGCCTACAATTATTAAAGTCAAAATAGAAAATAAAAGGAAATTGTTTCAAATATCAGGAGAATAAAAAGGAATACATACTGATAAATCTAATGCTCAAAATAATATCCTAGCATATATCTGCCTATTTTTCCTAATACATCCTAAAGTTTAACTTTAAAAAACTATATATCCTGGCACGCTTTTTTCCCAAGGCATCACAAAATGCATTCATGAACATATACCATATTTATTCATCAATCTTTTCCCTTCCTTCTAGCAGATGAGGTTAGAAGGACATATGGTGAAATTATGCAGATTACTGAACAGTGGCCAGCTGAAACCAAGAGACTCCCTATACTACTGCTTATGTATCCTGAAAAATAAGTTATCCTTCAGAAGAAGCTGCAGAGATTGGTAAAGGCATTGACAAACCATCTTCCTTCATGAAATTACATGGAACAATCCTGGCAAGACTGCCCCGTCCTGGTATAATTCTTCACCCCACCTCCTACTCTAATGTTCGCCTCATTTCCATTACTCACGAGCCTGCCACTCTGGGCTAAATATATTCCCTTAATATTACCTCAAACTCTTATTCTCAAGCAATTCAGCTCCACTGCATCATTATGTCTGCCTTCTACTAACCTGACTCTTACCCACCTTCCTGTGTCTTTTACGAAACATCACTTCCATCTAGGGTTACCAGATTTAGCAAATAATAGTACAATTGACCCTTGAACAACACAGAGCTTAGAAATACTGATCCCCTCACAGTCAAAAATCTGCATATAACTTTTGACTCCCAAAAAACTTTACTAATATCCTGCTGTTGATCAGAAGCCTTACCAATAGCATAGTCAGTCATTACCACATATTTTGTCTTATATTATATTCTGTATTCTTACAATAAAACAAGAGAAAAGAAAATATTATTAAGGAAGAGAAAATATATTTACTCTTCATTAAGTGGCAGTGGATCACCAGAAAAGTCTTCATCCTCGTGATCTTCACATTGAGTAGCCTGAGGAAAAGGAGGAAGAGGTGGGACTGGTCTTGCTATCTTAGGGGTGGCAGTGGCAAACTTCTTTGGCTCTTCCCATGAGAAGTACTTTAGGGGTTCAGTATTAGTGTATGGAAATACATCGTAATTTCTGTCTGACTTTTTTTTCTCTAAAAATGTTTCTATATGGTACCAATCCTTCTTCCTCTGTTTGCTTTAGTTTCAGTGCCCGCATCATAGAAGTGTCCATGTCATAAAAGCCAAAAGCAGCCTTGAATAATCAAAACTCTTATGCCATGTTGTCTAATGTCAATTTGTTTTCTGGCACAGTTTCTTCTACTAATTCTTCCTCATCATCTGGCACTGGTTCAGAAGCAGTCATCTCCAACAAGTTGTTTTCTGTTAATTCCTCTGGTGTGGTGTCTACGAGGTCTTGAATTTCTCTGAGGTTTCTATCTTGAAACTCTTCATCCCTCATCTTTCTTGCCATATCCACAATCTCTTTCATGATTTTCCTGATTGACACTGTCATAAATTCTGTGAAGTCATGAACAACATTTGGACACAGTTTTTCTCCAGCAGGAATTTCTTTTGGGCTTGAAGGCTTTAACAGCTTTTTCATGATTTTTTCTCTACCAGGGTTCTCTTCCATAGCACTGACAATCCTTTCCATAGAGTATCCTGCATCATGAGCCTTAAAGGTCCTCATGAACCCCTGATCTAGAGGATAAATAAGGATGTTGTGTTTGAGGGCAAGAAGACCACTTCATCAGCACCTTTCTTTTGAACTCATGAGGGTCTGGGTGGCCAGGGACATTGTCCAATATCGAAAGAACTTTGAAAGGCAGTCCCTTATTGGTAAGGTACTTACTGACTTCAAGGAAAACACATCAGTGGATCCAATCCAGAAAAGGGGTTATCACTAAATTTTATTGTTGTACAACCCAAAGACTGGCAGCTGATGTTTATCTTTTCCCTTTGAGGCTCACAGGTTAGCAGTTTTATAGATAAGAGCAGCCCTGATCATAAACCTAACTGCACTGGCACAAAATAGTGGGGTTAGCCTATCCCTTCCTGTCTTAAATCCTGGTGCTCACTTCTCTTCCTTACTAATAAATGTCCTCTGTGGCATTTTGCTTTTTCCCAGAATGGGTCAATTCCACCTTCATTAAAAACCTGTTCAAAGCATGGCACCGGTACAAAAATAGACACATAAACCAATGAAACGGAATAGAGAGCCCAGAAATAAGGCCGCACACCTACAATCATCTGATTTTTAACAATGCTGACAAAAAAAGACAATGGGGAAAGGACTCCCTATTCAATTAGTGAGGCTAGGATAACTGGCTAGCCATATGCAGAAGATTGAGACTGGACCCCTTCCTTATACGATATATAAAAATCAACTCAAGATGGATTAAAGACTTAAATGTAAAACCCAAAACTATCAAAACCCTGGAAGACAACCTAGGCAATACCATCCTGGACATATGAATGGCAAAGATTTCATGACGAAGATGTCAACAGCATTTGCAACAAAAGCAAAAACTGACAGGTGGATCTAATTAAACTTAAAAGCTTCTGCACAGCAAAAGAAGCTATCAACAGAGTAGACAGACAACCTACAGAATGAGAGAAAATATTCACAAACTATGCATCTGACAAAGGTCTAATATCCAGCATCTGTAAGGAACTTAAACAAATTTACAAGAAAAAAACAACTCCATTAAAAAGTGGGCAAAGGACATGAACAGACATTTTTCTCTTTTTTTTTTTAATTATACTTTAAGTTCTAGGGTACATGTGCATAACGTGCAGGTTTGTTACATATGTATACTTGTGCCATGTTGGTGTGCTGCACCCATCAACTCGTCAGCACCCATCAACTCGTCATTTACATCAGGTATAACTCCCAATGCAATCCCTCCCCCTTCCCCCCTCCCCATGATAGGCCCCAGTGTGTGATGTTCCCCTTCCCGAGTCCAAGTGATCTCATTGTTCAGTTCTCACCTATGAGTGAGAACATGCGGTGTTTGGTTTTCTGTTCTTGCGATAGTTTGCTGAGAATGATGGTTTCCAGCTGCATCCATGTCCCTACAAAGGACACAAACTCATCCTTTTTATGGCTGCATAGTATTCCATGGTGTATATGTGCCACATTTTCTTAATCCAGTCTGTCACTGATGGACATTTGGGTTGATTCCAAGTCTTTGCTATTGTGAATAGTGCCGCAATAAACATACGTGTGCATGTGTCTTTATAGCAGCATGATTTATAATCCTTTGGGTATATACCCAGTAATGGGATGGCTGGGTCATATGATACATCTAGTTCTAGATCCTTGAGGAATCGCCATACTGTTTTCCATAATGGTTGAACTAGTTTACAATCCCACCAACAGTGTAAAAGTGTTCCTATTTCTCCACATCCTCTCCAGCACCTGTTGTTTCCTGACTTTTTAATGATTGCCATTCTAACTGGTGTGAGATGGTATCTCATTGTGGTTTTGATTTGCATTTCTCTGATGGCCAGCGATGATGAGCATTTTTTCATGTGTCTGTTGGCTGTATGTGAACAGACATTTTCCAAAAGAAGACATATGCGTAGCCCACAAGCATATGAATAAAAGTTCAACATCACTGATCATTAGAGAAACGAAAATCAAAACCACAATGAGACACTAACTCACACTAGTCAGAATGGCTATTATTAAAATGTCAAAAAATAACTGATGCTAGCAATGTTGGGGAGAAAAGGGAACACTTATACACTGTTGATGGGAGTGTAAATTAGCTCAACTATTGTGGAAAGCAGTGTGATGATTCCTCAAAGAGCTAAACAGAACTACCATTCAACACAACAATCCCATTACTGGGTATATACCCAAAGGAATACAAATCATTCTACCACAAAAACACATGCACATTTATGTTCCCTGCAGCACTACTCACAACAGCAAAGGCACGGAATCTACCTAAGACTGAATAAAGAAAAGATGGTACATATACACTACAGAATACAATGCAGCCATTAAAAAAAATGAGATCAGATCTCTTGCAGGAACATGGATCAAGCTGTAGGCCACAGATTAGAAGACTCAACGTTGTTAGGATCTCAATTCATCCAAAGTTGTTCTATATATTGAATACCATCCTAATAAAAGTATCAACATGCTTTTCTGCAAAAACTGAATCTAAAATATACAGAAACGTAAAAGAAACTAGAGCAGCCAAAACAATCTTGAAAAAATGCAGATGGAAAATGCACATTTCCTAATTTTAAGCCTTCTATAAAGCTATAATAATCAAGACAATGTGGTTTTAGAGTAAGGATTAAACAAACAGATCAATGGAGCACAAATGTGTATCCAGAACAGATAATACACATACGGTTAATTGATTTTTATCTAATATATAAATCAATTCAGGGAAAGGGAAGTCTTTCAAACAAATAATGCTAACATAACTGTATAAACTATAAAAAATTATAAACATTGACCCTTGTTTCATTTCACACATAAAAATTAATTCAAGATGTACAAGACAGAACTATAAAGCTTTGAGATTAAAATACATGAGAGAGAGAGAGCAAAGCAAGATGGTGGAATAGAAAGCTGCAAAAAGTGCCCCCCTCCACACAGGAACACCAAATTTAACAACTCTCTACACACATACACAAAACTTACCTAAGAACCAAAAATCAGTTGAGCACTCAAAAGTACCTGGTTTCAATTTTGTATTACTGGAAGACACAATGAAAAGGGCAGGAAAGACAGTCTTGAATTGTGATCTCCACCCTTCCCCCATTGCCCAAGAGCTGTGTGGCACAGAGAATCTGTGTGCTTGGGGAGAGGGAATGCAGCAACGTGAGACTTTGCACTGAACTTTGTGCTGTCCCATCAGAGCAAAAAGCAGAACCGGACTGCACCTACCTGACGTGTGCCCATAGAGGAAGCATTTGGACTGGCCCTCAACAGAGGGGAATCGCCCATCCCAGCAGTCGGAACCTGAGTTCCAGCAAGCCTCATCATGAGCTGGAGCGCTCTGGGATTCTAATAAACTTCAAAGGGAGTCTAGGCTACAAGGAATGCAGCTCCTAGGTGAGTCCTTCAGCTGAGCTGTGCTCAGAGCCAGTGGACCAGGGGAGCACACAACCTACTAAGACACCAGCCAGGGGCCAGGTGCGGTGGCTCACGCCTGTAATCCCAACACTTTGGGAGGCCGAGGCAGGTGAATCACGAGGTCAGGAGATCAAGACCATACTGGATAACACGGTGAAACCCCGTCTCTACCAAAAAAAAAATACAAAAAATTAGCCAGGCATGGTGGCAGGCACCTGCAGTCCCAGCTACTTGGGAGACTGAGGCAGGAGAATGGCGTGAACCTGGGTGGCGGAGCTAGCAGTGAGCTGAGATCGCGCCACTGCACTCCAGTCTGGGCAACAGAGCGAGATTCCATCTCAAAAAAAAAAAAAAGACAGACACCATCCAGGGCGGCTAATGGAGTACATGCACCAACACTCCCCCAACCCCAGGCTACACAGGTCGTGGCTTCACAAGAGACCCTTTCTTCACTTCAGGACAGGAAAGGGAAGAACAAAGAGAACTTTGTCTTGCATCTTGGATACCAGCTTAGCCACAGGGCAGGGCACAGCACAGATCTGTGAGGACCCCATTTCCAGGCTCCTGGATGACATTTCTAGACACACCCTGGGCCAGAAAGTAACCTGATACCTTGAAGAGAAGGACCCAGTCATGACAGGACCAACACCTGCTGAATAAAGGGCCGCTGGGCCATGAATAACCAGCAGCAATACCCAGAAACTATGCCATGGGCCTCTGGGTGAGACTCTGAGATGTGCTGGCTTAAGGTAAGATACAGCACATTCCCCACTGTGGTAGCTACAATGACAGACTTCATCTACTTGATAAAAGCAAAGGGAAAAGTAAAGGAGATTTTGCCTGGCACCTTAGGTACCAGCTCAGCCACAGGGGGTGGAGCACCATGAGGGGTCCTAGGTCCCTTGGCTCTTGGATGGCATTTCTGGACCTGCTCTGGGACTGCCCTGAAGAGTGAGTCTCAGGCCTGGCAACCTTCACCATGAGCTGACTGAAGAGCCCTGGGGACTTAAGTGAACATCAGTGGAAACCTAGAAGTATGTCCTGTGGGTCTGTAGTGCTGGTGGCCACAGATTGAGGCTCCTCTGCCTGTGGAAAGTGGAGGGAAGAATGGGAAGAACTGCACCTCATGCTTTGACTGCCAACTCACAGCTGTATAACAGAACACCAAGTAGACTTCTAAGGTTTCTCACTCCAGTCTGTGGCTCCTAGATGGCATCTCTGGACCCATCTGGGGTCTGGAGAACTCGCTGCCCCGAGGAAAAGACACAAGCCTATCTTGCTTTTCTACCTGCTGATCGTACAGCTACAGGGCCTTGGGCAAACATAGTCAGTAGCCAGATAGTGGTAACAGCAGGACAAGACCTAGTGCTGTGCAGGCTTCAGGTCTGACTAGCACAGTCACAGTGGTAGAGGACACAGGGGTGCTTGTGTCACTCTATTCCCAGCTTTAGGTAGCTCAGAACAGACAGAGAGAGATTCTGTTTGTTTCGGAGAAAGTAAGGGAAGAGAACAAGAGCCTCTGTATGGTAATCCAGATAATTCACCCACATCTTGTCCAAGACCATCAAGGCAGTACCTCTGCAGGTCTGCAAGAACCAAGCATTACTAGGTTTAGGGTGCCCCCTAAAGCAGATACAGCTTAGATCGCAACACTCAAGTCCTTTCAAATATCTGAAATAAGCCAAGCATAGAAAGATAAACATCACTTGTTCTCACTTATCAGTGGTACCTAAAAATTAAAAGAATTTAACTCATGGAGATAGAGCGTAATCTGAGGGTGTGAAGGGTGGTGGGGGTGGAAGGAATGGGGATGGTTGATGGGTACGAACAAACAGAAAGAATGAATAAAACCTAATATTTGCTAGCACAACACGGTGACTGTAGTTACAGTAAAAAATAATTTGATGGTACATTTTAAAATAGCTAAAAGAGTATAATTGAATTGTTTGAAACGCAAAGGATAAATGCTTGAGGGGATGAATACCCCATTTACCCTGATGCGATTATTACCCAATGCCTGTTGGTATCAAAGTATCTCATGTACCCTATAAATATAGTAACCTATAAGATACCCATAAAATTTTTAAATTAAGAATTTTTAAAAACAATAAAAATAATAAAAAATAAATACATTGTTATCATTACAACCTTGGGGTAGGCAGGCAAAGATTACTTAAAGAGGATACAAAAGGCACTAAGCATAAAAAAATAAGAAATTGGAATTCATTAAAATTTCAAACTTCAGCATAAAAAGACAAGTCACAGACAAGGATAAATACTCCCAATATCTATTATCTGACAATGGACTCATAGCCAAAATACGCACAAATTCCTACAACTCAATTACTAAAAAAAAAAAATTCAAAAATGAGTAGAAGACTTGAACAGACATGTCACGAAAGAAAATATGAGATCTAATACACATGTGGAAAAGGGCTCAATATTATTGATCATCAGGGAAATACAAATTAAAATCATAACAAGAGACCATTTTATATTTATTAGAATGGTTAAATGTAATGAGACTGACAACACCAAATGACAACAAAAATGTGAAGCAACTGGAAAACTTATGAACAACTGTAAAGTATTATAGAGGTATTATTTACAATAGCCCAAAACTGGAGACCACCCAAATATTCATCAACAGAAAAAAAAACACATTTTATTATATTCATACAATGGAATCCTACTTAGCAATAAAGAAGACCCAACTACTGTTATATGCAACAATAAACATGAATTTCAAAAGCCTTAGGCGAAGCGAAACCATATACAAAAAAGCTACATCCTGGCCAGTTGCGGTGGCTCATGCCTGTAATCTCAGCACTTTGGGAGGCCAGGACGGGCAGATCACCTGAGGTTGGGAGTTCAAGACCAGCCTGGCCAACCTGGAGAAATCCCATCTCTACTAAAAATACAAAATTAGCCAGGCGTGGTGGCGCATGCCTGTAGTCCCAGCTACTCAGGAGGCTGAGGCAGAAGAATCGCTTGAACCTGGGAGCGGGAGGGTGCAGTGAGCTGAGATCGTGCTATTGCACTCCAGCCTGGGCAACAAGAGTGAAACTCTGTCTCCAAAAAAAAAACAAAGCTACATCCTGTATAATCCTATTCATTTGAAATTTAAAAACATGTAAAACTCATTATGGTGACAGAAATCACGATTGTCTATGGGTATGGGATGAATCAGAAGGGGGCCCAAGGAAACTCTCTTGGAGGATGGAAATGCTATTTAGTTTGATTGGGTTACGATTACATAGGTATATATATTTATCAAAAATCACTAAACTATATACTGAAAATCTATGCATCTCATTGTATGCATAATTTTAGCTCAACAAAGTATTGTCAGGGAGAAAAAGGAAAAACAAAACAACTTAACCAGACTTCTAGTTCAAGATGTCAGAATGACCACAGTATTTTTCTTCTCCCCATAAATGGGTACTAGGAGGGAAAATGAGAGGATGTTCTGGATCACTGGTATTGTTCTAGTTATCTTGTCCTGAATGATGATTATATAGGTGTTTCAACTTTGGGATAATTTATCTATTTATACTCATGATTTGTACATTCTTCTATATATATGTTATATCCAATTGTTTAAAATGAGCCAATGAATCAGGTACCCCCTACAATCCACCGCTGTACAAAAGTTCTATCTAGCTACTGAATTTTCGCTAAGGATGTTAAATTTACCAAATAACGGTTTGGTTTCTAAATCAAAACAAAAGTGAAAACACTTCTTAGCTCTGATGATCTGCACTAGTCCCACTGTAGGCCTAAAATACCAGCTTTTCAGCTCCCAATAAAATGCACACATGAAAGTGACTTCACAAGAGACTGTAAGATAGATACACTCTAGGTAACCGCTAAGCATCCCAATAATATATGAACACATTTTCTTATCCCATCGTTACCCTGATATTCTATAGTATGTTTGCTGAAAATGTATCCACCAGGCTTCTCAAAATAAACTGTAACATTTTTCTGAGACGGATTCTTCCTCTGTCACCCAGGCTGGGGTGCAGTGGCGCCATCTCAGCCCACTGCAAGCTCCGCCTCCCAGGTTCCGGGTTCACACCATTCTCCTGCCTCAGCCTCCCGAGTAGCTGGGACTACAGGCGCTGGCCACCACGTGGGGCTAATCTTTTTGTATTTTTAGTAGAGACGGGGTTTCACCGTGTTAGCCAGGATGGTCTCAATCTTCTGACCTTGTGATTCGCCCATCTCAGCCTTCCAAAGTGCTGGGATTACAGGCGTGAGACACTGCACCTGGCCGATAAACTGTAACTTCTATACAATTTATGTGTCAGAGAGCTTGTTTTTGCCAAACCTTCATTTGGACCTCTGCTAGACTACCAAATTCCCTGAATATTTTTTGAGAATAACAACATGTAAAATCTGATGCTGAAGTGTTGTGGAGGTAGCTAAATTCAAACATCAAATATATATAATGCAGGCAATTAACACAACTATTCTATATTATCTGATGGTATTTAGCATTAGAGAAAACAGGTTGGTTAATCAAGACAAATAAAGGTCAAGGTCACAAAGGAATTGGTGGGGATGGGGTGGTTTGGTGAGTTTAAGTGAAATACTAACTATGGGATCTGAGAGTAAAAGAGGAGAAAATGAAACCAAGAGACTTAAATTACTAGGACCAAAAATCAAACAGCACACTTATCACAATTCAAGCAGCAAAAGTGGTAGAAAGGCAAGATGTTATAGTGAAAAAAGAAGAGTTTCAGAGTTCAAGACATATTCCATCTAAATTGTATACCTGAAAATGAATATAGGAGTATCTACCAGTAGAATTATCAACCTATTGTATGGTTCCTGACCCAAAGTAGAATCTGAATAAATAAAAGGTAACTGTTATAAGTTGATGAAATAAATGCAAATTACTTTTAACTTTTACCTAGAAGACAATTACAAACTCACATCTACTGAGAAAAAAAATAAAACTTATTCCAAGCCAACTATAAATAACATATAGCCCAAATGATATTTTTAGATTATCCAATCAAATGTTCTCTTCTTTTCTTAAGGCTAAATTAAAGTTGATTGGACAGATATTACACATGCAAATATATAACTATATATACTCAAAACAAAATTTCACTTTTTTCTGGAGCAATTTTAAATCACAAGTACCATGGTTTATATAATTTTTTTCTACATCTGATGATTTCTACACTGTCCTTATAACTCAATATTGACTACAATGAGATTAACCACAAATCTAAAGGTGGCAGAATACTTATAAAAATAGATTTGCTCTTCTTACTGCAGACACAGCCAAAGCAAGAAAACAGTATTCAGTAAGACAATAGAATTTTTAGTACTCACGAACAATGGGAAAGATTAAATCATGTTAACAGTGAAGTTTGGTCTTGGCACCACATTAACTCATTAGGTGCCATATTACACATTATACATTCATAGCATCAACTGATACCTGAATGCAAATTTTAACAATTCTCCAATCAGCAAATGTATTAACCGCAGCTCTGCCAATGATAAAATGATATTTAAGGCAATATTCTTACCTGCCTCAACAGTTTCTCAATGGCCGACATTACCATAAGGCCTCTCCAAACTACTGGTTCATTTTCTTCAACCAGAAAGCCCATAGACATACTGCAACAGTAATACAAAAATACAACTAATTTGTATAAATTAATCAATGTTATTCAGAAAAGAAACATTAAAAAAAAAATATGCTCACCAAGCAATACCATAATTCAAGAGAGGCCTCATTAGGTTGCCTGGAAAAAAAAAAACAAAATCCTCTCTTTTAGAAGAATAAAACACAATACATCAACATTCTGAATTGGGTTTTTTTTTTTCATCTTTTTAGAAATATTATTTTTTCAATTAACAGAAATTGCATATGTTTATGGGGTACAATGTAATGTTATGATACATGTCTATATTGTGGTAGAATAATAAAAATAAATAATAAAACCATGCCAATTAGCATTCCACATCACCTCACTTACTTCTTTCTTTGCAGTAAAAACATTTAAAGTCTACTCTTCTAACAATGCTGAAATATACAAAAAATGATTGTCAACAATAGTCACCATGCTGTGCAACAGATCACTGGAACTTATTCCCCCGTCTAACTGAAACTTCGCACCACTTGACTAACATCTCCCCTTTGCCCATCCATCCTTCCAGGATCAAAGAATACCAAACTGGAAATACAAATAGGCTGCTCATATTGTGCAATTTAACTTTCAACTAAATATACCTCAATTTGCAACAGTTTAAACATTATACCAAGCATACTACTAATATTCCCAATAGACACAACATTGATAAATAGTTGAGAAATAATTTTATTAAGAAATAATTCAAATAAAATTTTAAATATGTTTCTAAGAACATATTGTGCCTCAATATCAGGCACAATTGCTCACACCTGTAATTCCAGCACTTTGGGAGGCTGAGGTGGGTGGATCACTTGAGGTCAGGAGTTCGAGACCAGCCTAGCCAACAAGGTGAAATCCTGTCTTTACTAAAAATACAAAAATTAGCTGGGCATGGTGGTACACGCCTATAGTCCCAGCTATTCAGGAGGCTAACATGAAAGAATCGCTTGGACCTGGGAGGCAGACATTGCAGTGAGCCCACATTGTGCCACTGCACTCCAGCTGGGTGACAGAGCAAGGCTCTGTCTCAAAAAAAAAATAAATATCCTCAATAAAATAACTCAACTACAATTTTACAATTTTTCTAAAAAATAGCCCCAGTAACTAATTTTGCCCACCAATTTTATTCATATACAAAGATACATAAATAGAAAAATTTTATATATATGCTAATCTAATATGTGCATACATATATGTGTATATTTGCATGCACACATACACATCTAATCAGTCCTTCCTACACTGGAGTGTTACTAGTTATTTGTTCCTTTACTTAGCTTAAAAAGTGTAAAAATCCACAAAAGTAGACAAACTCAATTTTGAAATCTGAGATGAAAAATTGCATTAATCTGTAGAGAAAAGCAATCTACTGCTTATGGTGAAATAAAAAAAAATTATATAGGCAACAAATGGTTACAATAAAATATAATTTGTTTTATCAAACTATGCAATCACCTTCACACCCACTCTTGCTTTCATATCCTACTTCTCTACCATAACAAACTGCCACAGAAGCCATCTTAATTAATATGATTTGGACAAGTATTGAGCAAGAAGTTTAGAACAAAGTCATAAAACCTAGTAGTATCCTGTTTTCAGATTTCAAGATACGTTCTTCAGGGTTTTTCTCCTCTGTCAAGAGACTGAGACTGAAAACTGTATAAAGCATATATGCATGGATTATATAAGAAATCCTCGGCCGGGCACGTTGGCTGATGCCTGTAATCCCAGTGCTTTGGGAGGCCGACGAGGGCGGATCACGAGGTCAGGAGATCGGGACCATCCTGGCTAACACGGTGAAACCCCGTCTCTACTAAAAATACAAAAACTTAGCCAGGTGTGGTGGCAGGCACCTGTAGTCCCAGCTACTCAGGAGGCTGAGGCAGGAGAATGGCATGAACCTGGAACCTGGAAGGCAGATATTGCAGTGAGCCAAGATCGTGCCACTGCACTCCAGCCTGGGCAACAGAGCAAGACTCCGACTCAAAAAAATAAAAAAAGAAAGAAATCCTCTGCCATACTTCATTCATTGAATCCCTACTCATAGAAAAAGCCATGGTCCTTCATTAAAGGAATATGCAAAGAGTATATGTTTATAGTTTTCTTCTTTAATTTCTGACTAAACTAACTAGTTCAATCTCCCCATACCTAATTTGAAAGCAATATATTTCTTCTATGTAATTTTCTCAATTCTTTCCAAAGCATCCAATTATAACCTTTCACTATCAGGGTCGGCAATATTTTCTGCCATTTTCTTCAATTACCATATGAATACAGATTAAAGAATCTGAATTATCACATGGTTTTTCACTTTCGAGCTGCTAAAACCGTGAGTTACACTAAGAGATTTTTCCTAATTTGGAACCAAACTTGCTTTCCTGGATTAAACCCAATTTAATTTTAATGTAGTTATTTTATACAATGCTGAATTTGGTCTGCTAATATTTGCTTAACATGATACCAGTATGTCAAAGAGATATCTGCACTCCTATGTTTACTGCAGCACTATTCACAACAGTCAAGATATGAAATCAACCTAAATGTCCAACAATAGATGAATGGATAAAGAAAAGTTGGTATATAGACACAACAGAATACTACGCATCCACTAAAAAGAATGAAATCCAACTAACTAGGGAGGTGAAAAATCTCTACAATGAGAATTACAAAACACTGCTCAAAGAACACAGAGATGAGACAAATAAATGGAGAAGCATCCCATGCTCATGGATAGGAAGAATCAATAACATTAAAATGGCTATACTCCCCAAGGCAATTTACAGATTCAATGCTATTCCTATCAATCTACCAATGACATTCTTCGCAGAACTAGAAAAAACTATTTTAAAATTCACAGGCAACCAAAAAATAGCCCAAATAGCCAAGGCAATCCTAAGCAAGAAAACAAAGCTGGAGGAATCATGCTACCCAACTTCAAACTATACTACAGGGCTACCATAACCAAAACAGCATGCTATTGGTACAAAAGCAGGCACATGGACCAATGGAACAGAATAAAGAGCCCAGAAATAAGGCCACACAACTACAACCATCTGATTTTCAATAAAGCTGACAAAAACAAGCAATGGGGAAAAGATTCTCTATTCCATAAAAGGTGCTGGGATAAGTGGCTAGTCATAAGTAGAAGATTGAAGCTGGAACTCTTTCTTACACCACATATAAAAATCAACTCAAGATGGATTAAAGACTTAAATGTAAAAGCCAAAACTATAAAAATCCTGGAAGACAACCTAGGTATTACCATCCTGGGCATAGGAATGGGCAAAAATTTCATGACAAAGAAAGCAAAAGCAATCACAACAAAAGCAAAAATTGAAAAGTGGGATCTAATTAAACTTAAGAGATTCTGCACAGCAAAAGGAACTATCAACAGAGTAAACAGACAACCTATAAAATGGTAGAAAACCTTTGTAAATTATACATCCGACAAAGGTCTAATATCAAGCCTCTATAAGGAAGTTAAATTTACCAGAGAAAAACAAACAACCCCATTAAAAGTGGGCAAAGGACATGAACAGATATTTCTCAAAAGAAGACATACATGCAGCCAACACACATATGAAAAAAAAATCAATATCACTGATCATGAGAGAAATGTAAATAAAGATCACAATGAGATACCAACTCACACCAGTCAGAATGGCTATTATTAAAATACCAAAAAATTACAGATGTTGGCAAGGTTACGGGGAAAAGGCAACACCTACACACTAGCGATGGAAGTGTAAATTAGCTCAACCATTCTGGAAAGCATATGGTGATTCCTCAAAGAGCTAAACACAGAATTACCATTCAACCCAGCAATTCCATTACTGGGCATATACCCAGAGGAATATAAATCATTCTACCATAAAGACACATGCACACGAATGTTCACTGCAGCACTATTCACAATACCAAAGACATTAAATCAACCTAAATACCCATCAATGACAGATTGGATAAAGAAAATGTGGTACATATATACCATGGAATACTAGGCAGTCACAAAAAAAAAAAAAGATCATGTCTTTTGCAGGAAGATGGATGGAGCTGGAGGCCATCATCCTTAGCAAACTAATACAGGAACAGAAACCCAAATACCACGTGTTCTCACTTACAAGTGGAAGCTAAATGATAAGAACTTACAGACACAACGAAGGAAACAACAGACAGTGGGGTCTACCTGACAGGGGAAAATGGGAGGAGGAAGAGAGCAAAAATTATAACTATTGAGTACTAGGTTTAATATCTGGGAAATGAAGTAATATGTACAACAAACCCCTGTGATATATTTAGCTAAGTAACAAACCTTCATATGAACTTGCAAACATAAAATAAAAGTTTAAAAAAAAAAAAAGGAATGAAATTCTGTCATTTTCACAAACATGAATAAGCCTGGAGGACATTAAGTGAAATAAGCCAGACACAGAAATTCAAATCCTACATGCATTAACAATAATGTATTATGTATCTCAAAATAGCTTATAATATTTTAAATGTTCCCACAACAAGGAAATAATGTTTGAAGTGATTAATCTCCTCATTACCTTGATTTAATTATGATACAATGCAATATATATACCAACACATAAAATTGTGCACCATAAATATATACAATTATGTGTCAATTAAAAATAAAACTAAAGCCAGGTACAGTGGTACATGCCTGTAGTCTTGGCTACTCAGGAGCCTGAGGTGCGAGAGTCAATTGAGCCCAGGAGTTTGAGTCCAGCCTGAGTAACACAGTGAGACCCCATCTCTAAAAATAAAATAAATAAAAATCATTTTAAAATTTAATAAATAAGGAGCAGGGCAAGATGGTGAAATAGGAACAGTTCTGGTCTGCAGCTCCCAGCGAGACCAATGCAGAAGGCAGGTGATTTCTGCATTTCCAACTGAGGTACCCAGTTCATCTCACTGGAACTGGTTAGACAATGAGGGCAGCCCACTGAGGGTAGGCAGAAGCAGGGTGGGGCATTGCCTCACCTGGGAAGTGCAAGGGGCTGGGGACCTCCCTCCCCTAGCCAAAGGAAGCCCTGAGGGACTGTGCTATCCAGCTCAGCTACTAGGCTTTTCCCACGGTTTTTGTAACCTGTAGACCAGGAAATTCCCTTGAGTGCCTACACCACCAGGGCCCTGGGTTTCAAGCACAAAACTGGGCAGCTGCTTGGGCAGACACAGAGCTAGTTGCAGGAGTGTTTCTTCATACCCCAGTGGCACCTGGCACCCCAGTGAGACAGCATTCACTCCCCTGGAAAGGGGCTGAAGCCAGGAGCCAAGTGGTCTTAGTGAGTCCCACCCCCACACAGCCCCGCAAGCTAAGATCCACTGGCTTGAAATTCTCGCTGCCAGCACGGCAGTCTGAAGTTGATCTGGGACAACAGAGCTTAGCGCAGAGAGGGGCGACAAGGAATACTGAAGCTAGAGTAGGTGATTTTCCCCTCACCATATTAAGGAAGCCGCCAGGAAGTTCAGACTGAGATTCCTCCTCACTGGGCAGGGGATCTCTGAAAGAAAGTCAGCAGCCCCATTCAGGGGCTTATAGATAAAACCCCCATCTCCCTGAGACAGAGCACCTGGGGGAAGGAGTGGCTATGGGCACTGCTTCAACAGACTTAAACATTCCTGCCTCCTGGCTCTGAGGAAAGCAGGGGATCTCTTAGCACAGCATTCGAGCTCTGCTAAGGGACAGACTACCTCCTCAAGTGGGTCCCTGACACCTGTGTCTCCTGACTGGGAGATACCTCCCAGCAGGAGTTGATAGACACCTCATACAGGAGAGCTCCAGCTGGTATCTGGCGGGTGCCCCTCTGGGACGAAGCTTCCAGAGGAAGTAGCAGGCAGCAATCTTTGCTGTTCTGCAGCCTCCGCTGGTGATACCCAGGCAAACAGGGTCTGGAGTGGACCTCCAGCAAACTCCAGCAGAAGTGCAGAATAGGGGCCTGACTGTTAGAAGGAAAACTAACAAACAGAAAGCAATAACATCAACATTAACAAAAAGCACGCCTATGCAAAAAACCTATCCTAAGGTCATCAGCATCAAAGATCAAAGATAGATAAATCCACAAAGATGAGGAAAACCCAGCACAAAAATGCAGAAAATTCCAAAACCAGAATGCCTCTTCTCCTCCAAGTGATCACAACTCCTCTCCAGAAAGTGCACAAAACTGAACGGAGAAAAGAGTATGACGAATTGACAGAAGTAGGCAGAAGGTGGGTAATAATAACAAATTCCTGCACACTAAAGGAGCATTTTCTAAGTCAATGGAAGGAAACTAAGAACCTTGATAAAAGGTTACAGGAAATGCTAACTAGAATAACCAGTTTAGAGAAGAAGACAAATGACCTGATGGTGCTGAAAAACAAAGCACGAGAACTTCATGAAGCATATACAAGTATTAATACCTGCATCGATCAAGCGGAAGAAAGGATATCAGAGATTGAAGATCAACTTAATGAAATAAAGCATGAAGACAAGATTACAGAAAAATGAATGAAAAGGAAAGGACAAAGCCTTCAAGAAATATGGGACTATGTGTAAAGACTAAACCTATGCCTGATTGGTGTACATGAAAGTGATGGGGAGAATGGAACCAAGTTGGAAAACACTCTTCAGGATACTATCCAGGAGAACTTCCCCAACCCAGCAAGAAACGCAAACATTCAAATTCAGGAAATACAAACACCACTAACATAACCCTCGATAAGAATAACCCCAAGACACAGAATCGTCAGATTCACCAAGGTTGAAATGAAGGATAAAATGTTAAGGGAAACGAGAGAGAAAGGTCAGATTACCTACAAAAGGAAGCCCACCAGACTAATAGTAGATCTCTCTGCAGAAGCCCTACAAGCCAGAAGAGAATGGGGGCCAACATTGAACAGTCTTAAAAGAATTTTCAACCCAGAATTTCATATACAGCCAAACTAAGCTTCATAAGTGAAAGAGAAATAAAATCCTTTAGAGACAAGTAAATACTGAGGGATTTTGTCACCACCAGGCCTCTGTACAAGAGCTCCTGAAGGAAGTATTAAATATGGAAAGGAAAAACCAGTACCAGCCACTGCAAAAACATACCAAAATATAAAGACCAATGGCACTATAAAGAAACCACATCAACTAATATGCAAAATAACCAGCCAGCATCATGATCAAATTCACACATAACAATATTAACCTTGGCCGGGAGCAGTGGCTCACGCCTGTAATCCCAGCACTTTGGGAGGCCAAGGCAGGCAGATCACAAGGTCAGGAGTTCAAGACCAGCCTGACCAATATGGAGAAACCACACCTCTACTAGGAATACAAAACTTAGCTGAGTGTGGTGGTTCACACCTGTAGTCCCAGCTTCTAAGGAGGCAGAGGCAGAAGAATTATTTGAATCCGGGAGGCGGAGGTTGCAGTGAGCCAAGATTGCACTACTGCACTCCAGCCTGGGCTGGAGTTTTATCTCGAAAAACAAAACAAAACAAATATATATATATACACACACACACACACAAACACACACACACATATATATATAAAACCTTAAATATAAATGGGTTAAATGCCCCAATTAGAAGACACAGACTGGCAAATTGGATAAAGAGTCAAGACCCATCAGTGTGCTGTATTCAGGAGACCCATCTCATGCAAAGACACACATAGGCTCAAAATAAACGGATGGAGGAATATTTACCAGGCAAATGGAAAGCAAAAAAAAAAAAAAAAAGCAGGGGTACAATCCTAGTCTCTGATAAAACAGACTTTAAACCAACAAAGATCAAAAAAGACAAATAAGGGCATTACATAATGGTAAATGGAGCAATGCAACAAAAAGTACTATCTTAAATAAATATACACCCAATACATGAGCACCCAGATTCATAAAGTTAGTTCTTAGAGACCTATAAAGAGACTTAGACTCCCACACAGTAATAGTGGGAGATGTTAACACCGCACTGTCCATATTAGACACATCAACAAGACAGAAAATTAACAAGGAGATTCAGGACTTGAACTCAGCTCTGGACCAAGCAGACCTAATAGACATCTACAGAACTCTCCACCCCAACTCAACAGAATATACATTCTCAGAACCACATCACATTGATTCTAAAATTGACCGTATACTTTGAAGTAAAACACTCCTCAGCAAATGCAAAAGAACAGAAATCATAACAAACGGTCTCTGCAACTACGGTGCAATCAAATTAGAACTCAGGATTAAGAAACTCTCTGTTTTCAGATGACATGATTGTATATTTAAAAAAAAAAAAAAAACCATCATCTGAGTACAAAAGCTCCTTAAGCTGATAAGCAACTTCAGCAAAGTCTCAGGATATAAAATTAATGTGCAAAAATCACAAGCATTCCTATACACCAGTAACAGACAAACAGAGAGCCAAATCATGAGTGAACTCCCATTCACAATTGCTTCAAAGAGAATAAAATACCTAGGAATCCAACATACAAGGAATGTGAAGGACCTCTTCAAGGAGAACTACAAACCACTGCTCAAGGAAATAAGAGAGGACACAAACAAATGGAAAAATAGTCCATGTTCATGGATATGAAGACTTAATATCGTGAAAATGGCCATACTGCCCTAAGTAATTTACAGATTGAATGCTATTCCCATCAAGCTACCATTGACTTTCTTCACGAAATTAGAAAAAGGTACTTTATATTTCATATGGAACCAAAAAAGAACCCACATAGACAAGACAATCCTAAGCAAAAAGAACAAGGCTGGAGGCATCATGCTACCTGACTTCAAACTATACTACAAGGCTACAGTAACCAACACAGCATGGTACTGGTACCAAAACAGATATATGGAACAATGGAACAGAACAGAGGCCTCAGAAATAACACCACACATCTATGACCATCTGACCCTTGACAAACCTGACACAAGCAATGGGAAAAGGATTCCCTATTTAATAAACAGTGTTGGGAAAACTGGCTAGCCGTATGCAGAAAACCGAAACTGGACCCCTTCCTTACACCTTATACAAAAATTAACTCAAGATGGACTAAAGACTTAAATATAAGACCTAAGACCATAAAAACCCCAGAAAAAAACCTAGGCAATACCATTCAGGACATAGGCATGGGCAAAGACTTCCTGACTAAAACACCAAAAGCAATGGCAACAAAAGCCAAAATTGACAAATGGGATCTAATTAAACTAAAGAGCTTCTACATAGCAAAAGAAAACTATCAACAGAGTGAACAGGCAACCTACAGAATGGGAGAAAATTTTTGCAATCTACCCATCTGACAAAGGTCTAATAAACAGAATCTACAAGGAACTTAAAACAAATTTACAAGAAAAAAACAACCCCATCAAAAAGTGGGTGAAGGATATGAACAGACACTTCTCAAAAGAAGACATTAATGTAGCCAACGAACATATGAAAAAATACTCAGCATCACTGGTCATTAGAGAAATGCAAATCAAAACCACAATGAGATAGCATCTCAAGCCAGTTAAAATGGTGATCACTGAAAAGTCAAGAAACAACAGATGCTGGAGAGGATGTGGGGAAACAGGAACGTTTTTACACTGTTGGTGTACCATTTGACCCAGCAATCCCATTACTGGGTATATACTCAAAGGATTATAAATCATTCTACTATAAAGACACATGGACATGTATGTTTATTGCAGCACTATCTACAATAGCAAAGACTTGGAACCAACCCAAATGCTCATCAATGATGGACTGGATAAAGAAAATGTGGCATATATACACCACGGAATACTACGCAGCCATAAAAAATGATGAGTTCATGTCCTTTGCAGGGACATGGATAAAGCTGGAAACCATCATTCTCAGCAAACTAACACAGGAACAAAAAAACCAAACACTGCATGTTCTCAATTATAAATGGTAGTTGAACAATGAGAACAGATGGACACAGGGAGGGAAATCACATACTAGGGCCTGTAGGCGGGTGGGGGGCAAGGAGAGGGATAACATTAGAATACATAACCTAATGCATGCGGGGCTTAAAACCTAGATGACAGGTTGACAGATGCAGCAAACCACCATGGCACACGTATACGTATATAACAAACCTGCACATTCTGCACGTGTATCTCAGAACTTAAAGTATAATAAATAAAATAAATATAAATATAAAAAATTAATAATTTTAATGCATATTTTAATTCTTGTAGTTAATAAATGACAAATTATAAATTGAAAGCTCAGAAATGTGAGCAGATTCATCACTGTATTAAATGTGTTTCTTTAAAATTTAACAGGTACTCACTTTGGCAGCACATAAACTGAAACTGGAATGATACAGAAGATTAGCATAGCCCCTGCAGAAGGATGATATGGAAAATTTAACAAAGAAAAAGCACACTGAACTAAAAATGTACAGCATATACATTAAAGAGAAAGTCATACGCAAAGATATTAGAAAAGACAGAACTTTGTTGTAATAGAGTGAGAAGGATGCAGCATTGTGGCAACTGAAATAGTTATCTTTTCTTATGTATCAGTAAATAAAATTAACATTGCCTAAAAGCATTTTGCTTTAGTTATAAAAATTACCAGAAATGGGCCAGATGCAGTGGCTCACACCTGTAATCCCAGAACTTTGGGAGGCCGAGGCGGGTAGATCATGAGGTCAGGAGATCGAGACCATCTTGGCTAATACTGCAAAACCCCGTCTCTACTAAAAATACAAAAAATTAGCCGGGCGTGGTGGCAAGCACCTGTAGTCCCAGCTGCTTGGGAAGCTGAGGCAGGAGAGTGGTGTGAACCTGGGAGGCAGAGGCTGCAGTGAGCCAAGATCATGCCACTGCACTCCAGCCTGGGCGACAGAATGAGACTCCATCTCAGAGGAAAAAAAAAAAAAATTACCAGAAATGAAATGTTGGCATAGTCTGAAGCCATATTTTTTAGTTAAATAAGAAAGACTCTAAGCAACAACTCATGATTACAGGTACAAATAAGTTTCTTTGCCTTAGAATTTTTTATTTTTTAAAAATGTGTACAGCAACTCCTCCAAATAAACTTAATAGAAAAACGTACAACGTAGTAACAAGTGAAAGTTAACAAAGAAACTTTGGAATCCACTGCCCTGTGAATAACAGCTTTTTGAAGAGGCCATTATTAGCTGAACTTATAATACAGATCATTATTTCCTACCTCCTCATATTTTCATGAGAGCTCATGCACTGAAGCATAAAAGATTCTTAATGTAAGTCAAACTATTTCAGTTGTCACAATGCTGCATCCTTCTCACTCTGTTACAACGAAGTTCTATCTTTTCTAATAGGTGTGAATTTAATTAATCTTTTGTATGTAACCAGTTGGTTTCAAACAAATCTAGGGACAGCTTTTATATCATAAGTTAATTGTTAAGCTAGAATAAATGCCACTGTGACCACATCAAACTAAAGAGCTAGGAAATAGGCATAAGAACAGCTGCTTTACATCTTCCTCCTAAAGTTGACATCTTTACATGTTCCAGGGATAACTCTGATCTAGAAGCAGATCTTCTTTTTATAGGAATCCCATTGTTCATGAACCAACCATGTAGTAGATGTTACCATGTACTTGGTATCAGCAATAAGCCTTAGAAACCTTTGTACTTTCTACTCTGTTCCCTGGCTCCAAAAATAGTTTTAAATGTAGCTGAACACCATGGTTCAGGAATATATGTCTAAAACAACATTATAACTTGAAATCATTTAACTAGAGGCATTAAATCCATTTTTTTAAATGGTGACAGAGAGTATAATCAAGAATATACAACTTCACGTTATAAATTTTAAATAATATTCAAACACAGGGCAAAGTAAAAGAAAAAATATATTTATTTTTAAAGTTTTATAAAAAATAAGCCTTTATTCGTATCGTAAAGAAAAGACATGCAAAGGTACAAGAATATTCAGAAAGAAAAGGGCATCCAGTACAAAGTTTGCAATTTCACTTCTCACCAGCTACTTCTCTAGTCCTTCCTTTCTGAAACCAAGGTCCTTCTAATGAGAAATCAGATGCAAGAAAAGGAGTCAGACGCATAATTGTTCTCGCAGAAGAACTTTATGTGTCTGTGTGAGACAGAGTGATTCTACCAAAAAATACTAGTACCAGAAGAGGTTTACAATGTTCTACCTATTTACCTAGAAGAAAAGAAGGATTTAAAGAGAGAAAGTAAGTAAAGACTAGAAAGTGGAATGGGTCAAAACTCAAAACTGGAACCATCAACCTGGATAGCCAAAAGGCAATAAAACAATGCTGCATCTAAAAGTGGAAATGAAGGAGGATGTAGAAAATTTGAGAAAGGAGCAGAAAATAAGACTATGAAGAAAATCATGTTTTTGTAATGTTATGGCTTCTGTTACTCTTAATATTAAAATTCCATTTATCTTCAGCATACTTTCCCCTTTTGCACCATCTTGGAACCCTACTATCCCCATCTCAGGCATCCTACCATCTAAAACCTGAAAGCCATTCAGGCATATCTTTCTTTTAATCCAACCTATTTTTCAGTTTTTAAAAAATGTCCCTCTTTTCCAATTCATCCTTTCCACAATCAAAAGTCTCATTTTCTCAAGTGGATAGACTTCATTAGGAAAATAATCTGGCTCAAGTAGATCACACTGAGAACTTCAGTTTTTCAGAGGATCTAAGTATTTTTTAAATAGAAACTGTTAGCTCACTAGAATATAAATGGGAAAGAATGCATAAGGGATATTTTGGAGCAGGGGTGATACATCAGATTCTTTTCTATTCTGGGGCTAATTCACTGAGTACAGATATAAACTTGGTATCTCACTTCTAAAACTTGCCATCTTATATTAGAAAGCTTAACAGGATGAAGTAAAAGGAAGGATAGAAACAAGACAGACATACTAGGACTTAAAGCTAAGATAATAAACACAGTTTACATACTGTTACTCCAACAACCCATACACAACCATTTCCTGCCTCCAACCTATTTTATATGTGCCTTGTCACCAGTAATTGATCATAGCATTCTTCCCTACTAAAACCAGGTACATTCTGAGAATCTTTTCAACATTATGTTCCAGGTAGTCAGTTGGTATTTAAGATGAAAACTATACGTCATCTCCAAGTTATCAGGCATCTGGGAGAGAAAAATTTTAAAGATGACAGAAAGAACCACTTATATTAAGTCCAGAAAAAAAAACACAATAGTAGCAGTTACATTACATAGTCACAAAGCACTACATTTATTTTAGATACTTTAGACATTTTATTTCATTGAATCCTTACAATAGCCTTATGGGGCAAGCAATATCTCCATTTTACAGTGGGGGAAAGTCAAGGTTATCCTCAGCCTTCTCTCTGCTTATCTAATCCCCTTCTTCCATGGCAGCCTCCAAAACAGCTCTCCATAACTATTCCCTCTTTTAATCTCCTATAGCATCTGATACTTAATAAATGTTATCCTCTACAATTATTTATCTTTTTATGCCTTTATCCTGCCTCACCATCTAAATACTATATTCCCCTTCATTAGTACAGCAAGTGCTCATAAACATGCTCATATAATGTCCAAAACAATTCTGTAAATAGCTAAAAAGTCCACAGTAAATAGCTATTAAAGGAGGCACGGTGGCTCACGCCTGTAATCCCAGCACTTTGGGAGGCCAAGGCAGGTAGATCACTTGAGGTCAGCAGTTTAAGATCAGCCTGGTCAACATGGCGAAACACCGTCCCTACTAAAAATACCAAGATTAGCTGGGCATGGTAGCACTTGCCTGCAGTCCCAGCTACTCAGGAATCTGAGGCGGGAGAATCACTTGAACCCAGAAGGTGGAGGTTGCAGTGAGCTGAGATCGTGCCACAGAACTCCAGCCTGGGTGACAGAGCAAGACTCCCTCTCAAAAAAAAAAAAAAGCTATTAAACTTCTATAACCTATATTTGATCATCAGGCATTTTTATTGCAGTGAACTATTATTTATTATCATAAATTAATCACTATCTGAGACCTTGGACAAACTGTCTTCATATGGCAAATGAAGACTTTATATGACATACTTCATATGGAATAGCTGAAGATCAGAAAATTAAACTAACCTGCCCAAAGGTAAAAAGCTAGCAACAGAAACATTAAGTATTTCAGGTAAGGCCTGTTTCTTCATAAGTGCCATATACTTTTCATACACATATCCAAGAAGCGGGAGGTTTACAGTTATTCCAACATATATGACATTAATAGATAACACACACTTGAAAGGTTGAATATGAAAACAGTTTCTTTCTATTGCTTGATGATGCCCAATTTCCCTGAAATGATTTAACAGGGCTCTGATATATCAAGTTACTCTATAATTAATATGAATCATCTTTTAAACAGTAATTGAATTTTTTGTTTGTTCTGACATATCTTTTAGGTAGATTTCTGTTATTCTCAATCTTTCTGTTTATAGGGGACATTTCCAACTTTATCAAATTCATATGATGTATAAGACTCTTTTTCTTCTATTAGTTCTGACTTCTAAAGTTCTCAAGTTTTTAGAGTAGCAAATTCTCAAGTTTTTGAAGTAGCATTTTTAAGTAGCAATAGTAAGCTATAAGTACAAGGAACTCAGGAGCTGGAATTTAAAACTCACTAGCAATACATACCCATGGCAAGTAACAAAAGAAGAGTTAGGAAAATAGGAGTGACATATTAAGATGAGAAAAAGATATCTATGACAAGGGCTAAACACAATATTACACTTGATATAGTGACCAAAATGCCTGTTAATGTGTATATTATGAAGCAAGAAAGGCTTTAACCTGTAAAAACATTTTTAAAAGACAAAATTATGACTGCCTGCATAAAAAGACCCAATGAAGAACAAAAATAGAATACAATAGAAAATAAATAGAGGTACAGCCAAAGACAAGGCACTGGCTTCAGTGTGGCCTTTATAACATTGTGGCTGTAAGAATTATATAAACCAAATTTGTTTTGGAAGATAATACACTTACAAATACTTACAGGCAAACTCTTTTCAATAAACATTGTTTAGATAATAAAAGCCTTACTATATTACCCATTTAGTTACACTAGAGATTTGAAAGCTTATATGAATGGCCCATATATCAGAGTATGTAGATAAGAAATGATAGTAAAGAAGTAATAAGAAGCATAGTCATCAATGACTCCCATACCACATTAAATTGGAGGCTGCCCACACAGGTAATAAAACTTTGGAAGTTGGGGGTCTGGTGATTTTGGTTGCTGGCTACATTTGAAGCATTTCTAGAACAGTGACTACATTAAAGATTTCATTCTGTGCCATTTAATATTTAGGCAATTATCAATATACATAATAGCTGTACCACTACAAAAGACTGCATAAAAATTACATTTCTTCAAAAAGGAATTTGATTTTAAAGGCTTACCACATAAGAGAATTCTTTCTCCTCACTCACTCATTCAACATATTTTTTAGTGCCTTCTACAGGCATACTTTGTTTTATTTTGCTTTGCCTTCTTGCACTTTGCAGTTATTGCATTTTTTACAAATCAAAGGTTGGTGGCAAGCCTGCATTCAGCAAGTCTATTGGTGCCATTTTTCCAGTAGCATGTGCTCACTTCATTTCTATATGTCACATTTTGGCAATTCTGATAATATTTCACACTTGTTTATTATTATTATGTCTACTATGGTGATCTTTGATGTTACTACTGTAATTGTTGTGGGCACCATAAACTGCACCCATACAAGATGCAAACCTAATCAATATATGTTGTGTGTGTTCTGACTGCTCGACCACCCAGCCCATCCCCCATCTCTCTCTCTCTCTCTCTCCCCCCACCCTCTCCCCCCTCAGGCCCCCCTATTCCTTGAGACATAACAATATTGAAATTAGGCCAATTAATAATGCTATAATGGCTTCTAAGTGTTCAAGTGAAATAAAGAGTTATACGTCTCTCACTTTAAATGAAAAGATACATATGATTATGCTTGGTAAGGAAATTGTGTCAAAAACCAAGATAGGTCAAGAGCTAGGCCTCTTGAACCAAACAGTCAGGTTGTGAATGCAAAGAAAAAGTTCTTGTAAGAAATTAAAAGTGCTACTCTCATGAACACATAAATAAAAAGAAAGCAAAATAGTCTTATTGCTGAGACACAGAAAGTTTTATTGATCTGGATAGAAGATCAAACCAGCCACAACATTCTCTTAACCCAGTGTGTAATCTAGAATATGGCCCTAACTCTCTTCAATTCTATTAAAGCTGAGAGAGGTGAGGAAGATAAAGAAGAAAAGTTGGAAGGTAGCAGATATTGGTTCATGAGGTTTAAGAAAAGAAGCCATCTCTATAACGTAAAAGTACAAGGTGAAGAAGCAAGTGCTAATGTAGAAGGTGCAGCAACTTATCCAGAAGATCTAGCTAAGATAATGGAAGGAAGTCGCTAAACAAAAGATCTTCAATGTAGACGAAATGGAAGAAGATATCAAGACTTTCACAGCTAGGGGAAAAAAGTCAATGCTTAGCTTCAAACAGCAGGCTTACTCTCTTAATAGGGGCTAATGCAGCTGATAACTTTAAGTTGAATCCAATATTCACTGACCATTTTGAAAATCGAAGGGCTCTCAAAAATTATGCTAAATCTACTCTGCCTGTGCTCTATAAATGGAACAATACAGCCTAGCTGACAGCACAGCATGGTTTACTAATATTTTAAGCCCACTGTTGAGACCTACTACTCAGAAAGATAGATTACTTTTCTTCTTTTTTTTTTTTTTTTTTTTTGAGACAGGGTCTCACTTTTGTCACCCAGGCTGGAGTGCAGTGGCACCATCTTGGCTCACGGCAGCCTCAACCTCCTAGGTTCAAGTGATCCTCCTGCCTCAGCACCCTAAGTAGCTGAGACTACAGGAGCTCTCTACCATGCCTTGCTAATTTTTGTATTTTTAGTAGAGACAGGGTTTTGCCATGTTGCCCAGTCTGGTCTCAAACTCCTGAACCCAAGTGATCCACCTGCAACAGCCTCCCAAAGTGCTAGGATTACAGGTGTGAGCCACCACGTCCGGCCAATTCCTTTCAAAATATTGCTGCTCATTGGCAATGTACCTGGACACCCAAGAGCTCTAATGGAGATGTACAAGCAGATGAATGTTGTTTTCATGCCTGCTGACACAACAGCCATTCTGCAGCCTGTGGATCAAGAAGTAATTTTGACTTTCAAGTCTTATTATTTCAGAAATACACTTCATAAGGCTAAAGCTGCCATAGATAATGATTCCTCCAATAGATCTGTCAATTGAAATTCTCCTGGAAAGGATTCATTATTCTAGGTGCCATTAAGCACATTCATGATTCGTTGGAGGGGATCAAAATATCAAAATGAACAGGAGTTAGGAAGAAGTTGATTCCAATCCTCATAGATGACACTGAGACTAGAATTAGAAATGGAGCCTGAAGATGGGACTTAATTGCTGCAATCTCATGGTAAAACAAACAGATAAGGAGTTGTTTTTTATGATGAGCAAAGAATGTACTTTCTTGAGATGGAATCTACTCTGTGAATATGCTGTGAACTTTGTTGAAATGACAACAAAAAGTTTAGAATATTATATAAACTTGGTTGATAAAGCAGTGACAGGGCTTGAGAAAACTGACTCCAATTCTGAAAGAAGCTCTACTGTGGGTAAATACTATCAAACAGCATTACATGCTATAGAGAAATCATTCATGAAAAGAAGAGTCAATCAATGTGGCAAACATCATTTTTGTCTTAAGAAATTGCCATAGTCAACCCAATCTTCAGCAACTACCACCCTGATCAGTCAGCAGCAATTCATGTGCAGGCAAGACACTCCACAGGCAAAAAGATTACCATTCACTGAAGGCTACTGATCATTAGCATTTTTAAACAATAAAATATTTTTAATTAAGGTACATACATATTTTTAGACATAATGCTATTTCACACTTCATGGACTACAGTATAGTGTAGACATAACTTTTATATGCACTGGGAAACCAAAAAATTAATGTGGCTTACTTTATTGAGATACTTGCTTTATTGTGGTATCTGGAACAAGACCTGCAACATCTCTGAGATATACCTGTATATACCAAGTCTGAAGTTTGATGTTAGTACTATGGTAGCAAAGAAAAACAGACACAATATCTTTCCCCATGAAATATAAAGTCCATAGGAGAGACAGATACTAACCACACAATTACAATCACTAGACAAATGTAAATTTATAACCAAAACTAGTGCTATGGAGGAAATTATAGGATTTCACCTTGCCACAGGGTCTTTGGTACAAAGGAAAACCTCTCCATAATTTAAAAATGCAATTCACAAACTTGATAGTTTTATAAATTTTGGTTTTTATATATTGATGTCTTTAAAATCAGGGCACACACATTAGAAAGGTTATTACGATAAATGCCATCATTGAAAGAAAAAGCAACTTTATTTTTTAATCATTTTAATTGACAAAATTTGTATATATTTATGATATACAAAGCAATGTTCTCATATATGTATATACTATGGAATGATTTAATCAAGCTTATTAATATATCTGCCACGTCGCTTATCAATTTTTTGTGGTGAGAACATTTAAAATGTACTCTCTTAGCAATTTTCAAGTGCACAATGCATTATTATGAACTATAGTCCCCTGTACAATGGCTGTACAATGGCTCTCCTGAACTTATTTCTCCTATCTAACTGAAACTTTGTGTCCTTTGGCCAATATCTCCCCATTCTCCCATTTGCAACCCCTGGTAACCACCATTCAACTCTCTGATTCTCTGAGTTCCACTTTTTTAGATTCTACACATAAGTGAGATCATATGATATTTGTCTTTCTATGCCTGGCTATTTCATTAAGCTTAATGTCTTCCAGCTTTACTCATACAGTTGCAAATGACAGAACTTCCTTTATGAGGCTGGGTAGTATTACATTCTGTATATATACCACATTTTCTTGATCCATTCATTCAACCACATTTTCTTTATCCATTCATTCACTGATGTACCCTTAGTGATGTTGAGCATTTTTTCATGCACCTATGGGTCATTTGTATGTCTTCTTTTGAGAAATGTCTATTCAGATCTTTTGCACATTTTTCAGTACAGTTATTTGTTTTCTTGCTATCAAGTTCCTTAAATATTTTGATATCAACCTCTTATCAGATGTGTGGTTTGAAAATACCATCTCCCATTCCATAGGTTACAAGAGAAAGAAACTTTAAATTTGTATTATGCAATACCTGAGATAGCCCATCCTTAAAAAAAGTCATTCATGCTAAAATACCTAATTTAAAATTTGAGAATTAATTTCACATTTCAAAAAATATCCAAAGATCTGGGCTGGGTGTGGTGGTTCACGCCTGTAATGCCAGCACTTTGGGAGGTCAAGAAGTGTGCACTAGAGGGCTGGAATTTGAGACCAGCCTGGCCCTTAATCCCAGCTACTCAGTTGACTGAGGCACAAGAATCGCTTGAACCCAGGCAGCGGAGGTTGCAGTGAGCTGAGGTCATGCCACTGCACTCTAGCATGGGCAACATAGCAAGACTCTGTCTCAAAAAAAAATAAAAAAAATAAAAATCCAAAGATCTGGAATAGTATATGCTATAGTTTAGATACTGGCCCCTCCAAATCTCATGTTGAAATGTGATTCCCATTGTTAGAGGTAGGGCCTAATGAGAGGTATCTGGATTGTGGGACAGATCCCTCATGAATGGCTTGGTGCTATCCTCATGGTAATGAGTTAGCTCTATCTCTATCAGTTCCTATGAGTGCTGGTTGTTAAAAAGAGCCTGGCACCTTGCTGCCCTCCTTTATTCCACTCTCATGACATGATCTCTGCATATACTAGTTTCCCTTCCTCTGCCATGAGTAGAAGCAGCCTAAGGTTTTCAGTAGATGCCCAATCTTCCAGCCAGAAAAATCATGAGCCAAATACACCTTTTTTCTTTATATATTACCCAGCCTCAGGAATTCCTCTATAGCAACTTAAATGAACTAAGACAGTGTCAATAATTTAAAGCCGCTTTTAAACACAGGCATTTTAACAACATTTCTCCTTCAAAGAAATAGCTAATAGACATTAAGTATGAAGACAGTATTTTTTCAACGAAACCCATTCCCAAAAAAAGCTTATTTCGTTAGGCTCTATCTTTACACACATATGCAATTACTTGAACTTACATCAATACAAACTAATTCATGTCTTATCAACTTTCTCTGTATATATGGCTAATATTTTTGACAACATGATTATCTCTGAAAAAGTAAATCCTGGGAGGCTGAGGAGGGTGGATCACCTGAGGTCGGGAGTTTGCAACCAGCCTGAACAACATGGTGAAACCCCATCTCTATTAAAAATACAAAATTAGTTGGGCATGGTGGCGCATGTCTATAATCCCAGCTACTCGGGAGGCTGAGGCAGGAGAATCACTTGAACCCAGGAGGCCAAGGTTGCAGTGAGCCGAGATCCCACCATTGCACTCCAGCCTGGGCAACAAGAGCGAAACTCCGTCTCAAAAAAAAAAAAAGTGAATTTTTAATTTGTATCTCCTAAAAGCAAAGAGCTAAGGGTGTTAAAGTCTAATGGAAGATACTACGCAAATATTAAAAAGAGTATTTGCTCCTTCTTGACAACATAAAATGTATACTTAACATTTTTAAAAAATAACTTTAGCAGTCTCAACAGCATGTGCATAATACCTTATCTCCTCATATGTTTAATTTCTGGAATGTCAACTTAGATGAGACTTTATTATACAAAAATGGTTACTTGTACTGAATATTTAAAGTTGTATGTTTTTAAACTTTTTGCAAACCTTAAAAGGTAAAAGTTCAAAACTCTATAAGTACAAAACTTAAAAGTTCATTTCACAAATCTTGCTGTGTATATAATTTATAATTTTACTAGAAAAATAAAAACAATTACTTTTACATTTTATCTTCATGTTCAATCAATTTGTTACAGATTAAATTCTCCTAAACAATTATCTTCAATTATAAACCAGTGAAACTAAGTTGTCTAAAACATTTAAAACTAAATCTACAAATCAAATAAATCTGATTTTTCTCAAACCTTTCAAATGAGCGACAGGGTAGCCTTGCAAATCCAACAACCAAAATACATAAGCAACTCTTGTAAATTTAATAAGCCAAACTAATAAATGAAATAAATCCAATTATCTTAAAGGTTCTGACACTGTTTAGACACTTAACCAAATTATTTTACATCTTTCATATTAAAATCCTCCTAAGTATGGCATAACAGTGAAGTAAAAAAAACAAAACTTGGGGCCAGGCAGAGTGGCTCATGCCTGTAATCCCAGCACTTTGGGAGGCCGAGGCAGGCAGATCATGAGGTCAAGAAATAGAGACCATCCTGTCCAACACAGTGAAACCCTGTCTCTGCAAAATATACAGAAATCAGCCAGGTGTGGTGGTGGGTGCCTGTAATCCCAGCTACTGGGGAGGCTGAGGCAGAAGAATCGCTTAAACCCGGGAGGCGGAGGTTGCAGTAAGCCAAGATTGCACCACTGCACTCCAGCCTGGTGAAAAGGTGAGACTCCATCTCAAAACAAAAACAAAACTTGGATCCTCAGGACTTTGCAGAATAGAACTAACATATCAGTAGTGAACAGACTGCCTCACTCATGTGAAAGAGTAATAAACTATCTTGTTTAACCTACTAAATTTCACTGGGTTTTCCTTCGCTCACAATCAAGCATGATCATAGTTAATTTATAGTCTATGTTTAACTTGAATTAAATATTTCAAGTTAAAATAACAAAGCTAACAGGGCAGATTCTCTGATATGTCTTTCTTAAAGGTTTCAAAACACCTTTAACAACAAATACACACATGTAATATCACGATGACTATAAAACTTATTCCCAAACATAATGTTAAAAACGTTAGTACTAACGGATTTGCTTTACATCATAAACATAGATAGTATGCTTACCAACATACGGTGTAGGGATATGGATTATCAGTCAGTGCATCAAGACACAGGACCTAGGGGCCTCTTCCAGGAGAGTTCTACCTGGCTAGTATGTGAATTTCCTTCTTATGGTATTAGGATTTTTCAAGTCCATGATTTTTCTTACAACCCAATATATCATACATACTTTTAATTTTTTTAAGTAACCTCTTAATACAACCTTTAATTGCCTGGTTTGAATTGATGATATTCTGTACACCATAGTCAGATTCCACTAAATCTTCTTACTAACTGATTGGACTCTGCCTCCTTTTCTTCTCTTTTTCATCTTGTTCAATATCACAATGTTAATTCATTTTGTTGACAGAAAAGATAAAACAGAAAAATCAGTTTTTAGCCTATTGTTATTACTTTTACAAAATGACAACCAACAATTACGTATAATATAACTTATGGCTGTAAAACAGAATGTTTCATGTCCACCTTTATTTATTACTTGGCTTTAATGGATGGCTACATGTACAACCTTATTAACCATAAGAAATTAAAAGTAGCCTTTTCCAAAAGGTGACCAGATATCTTGGTAAGGCCAAGAAAACAGTCCACATTTTCAATGAGTACAAATAAGCTAGATAGCCAAAACGGCTGAAAAAAGAGAGTTCAAAGTGGACAATCAGCTTCCCCACCATCTTGGGTTCCCTGGCAGAAGATCTGTCCCAGCCTCAACTCACAGGAAGCATCATGAACTTCTAAAGGGAGAAATATCCCTGAGGACAGCTAAAGACAATGTGGGGAGGTGGGACCACAATTCCAAGCCATGAAAACTCTGCTCTGTAACTCTGTCAAAGGAGATGCCAAACGAGATTGACTGTTCAGCAGCACCACATTGTAGGAGCTGTGTTACACAGGTCCCCTGAGTACAAACCCCTAGCCAGCCTTCCAACATTGCCAGAATATTCCATTTGAGACCTCCCCCATTTGAGATGGGTAGTGCTCTGATCAAATACTGAATACCAGAGCTCAGGCAAACGTGGGCTTAAGGTGCCATTTAGTGCCTAAAAGGGGGCAGCAACCTTACAAGAAAAAAAAGAAAGAAATTAAAAAATACAAACTCTAAAGAAACATATCCAGTAAAAACCAAAGCAATCCAGAGAGAAGACTAGAATAAATAATCCTTCATTGCAAATGCATAGATGTACATCCACAAGAAACAACAGCAAACAGGGAACTGACCTCCTCAAATGGACAAAGCAAGGAACCAATGACTGACCCTAACAAGATGGCTAAATGTGAGCTTTCTGACCAAGAATTCAAAATAGCAGTTTTAAGGTAACTCAGTGATCTCCAAGGTAACATAGAAAAACAATTCAGAAATTTAACAAAGAGACTGAAATATTAAAAATAAATCAACCAGAAATTTTGGAACTGAGAAATATGTTTGCTGAAGTGAAAAATTCATTAGAAGTTCTCAGCAGCAGAATGGATCAAGCAAAGGAAAGAATCAATGAGCTCAAAAACAGACTACCTGAAAACACACAAAGGAGAAAAAAGAAAAGAAGCAAAGATTGCCTACAAGATACAGAAAATTACCTCAAAAAAACAAATTTGAGAAGTATTGGTGCTCAAGAGGGAGCTGAGCAAGAGAAAGGGATACAAAGCTTATTTAAAAAGAAAAAAAAAAAAAACACTAAAACATTCCAAATGCTAGAAAGATATAAATATTCACGTTCAGGAAGATCAGAGAACACCAAATAGACTCAACCCAAAAAAGACTACCCTAAGGCATATAATAATCAAACTCTAAAAGATAAAGGACAAAGAAAGGATTCTAAAAACAGCAAGAGAAAAGAGATAAATAACATATAAAGGAGCTCCAATTCATTTGGCAACACACTTCTCAACAGAAACCATACAGGCCAGAAGGGAGAAGAGTAACATTTTCAAAATGCTGAAATAAAGAAAAAGAACCTGATGGCCAGGCATGGTGGCTCACATCTGTAATCCCAGCACTTTGGGAGGCCAAGATTGAGTGGATCACTTGAGGTCAGGAGTGTGAGACCAGCCTGGCCAAAATGGTGACTCCCCATCTCTGCTAAAAATACTGCCCCTCTAGATTCCTCCTCTCTGGGCAGAGCATCTCTGAAAGAAAGGCAGCAGCCCCAGTCAGGGACTTATAGATAAAACCCCCATCTCCCTGGGACAGAGCACCTCAGGGAAGGCACAACTGTTGGCGCAGCTTCACCAGACTTAAATGTCCCTGCCTAACAGCTCTGAAGAGAGCAGCAGATCTCCCAGCACAGCATTCGAGCTCTGATAAGGGACAGACTGCCTCCTCAAGGGGGTCCCTGACCCCCGTGTATCGTGACTGGGAGACACCTCCCAGTAGGGGCACCTTATACAGGACAGCTCTGGCTGGCATCTGGTGGGTGCCTCTCTGGGATGAAGCTTCCACAGGAAGAAACAGGCAAGAATCTTTGCTGCTCTGCAGCCTCTGCTGGTGATACTCAGGCAAACAGGATCTGGAGTGGACCTGCAGCAAACTCCAACAGACCTGCAGCAGAGGGGACTGACTGTTAGAAGATAAAGTAACAAACAGAAAGGATTAGTATTAACATCAACAAAAAGGATGTCTACTCAAAGAACCCATGTGAAGGATACCAACATAAAAGATCAAAGGTAGATAAATCCACAAAGATGGGGAGAAATCAGCACAAAAAGGCTGAACATTCCAAAAACCAGAATGCCTCTTCTCCTCCAAAGGATCACAACTCCTTGCAAGCATGGGAACAAAACTGGATGGAGAACAAGTTTGACAAATTGACAGAAGTAGGCTTCAAAAGGTGGATAATAACAAACTCCTCTGAGCTAAAGGAGTATGTTCTAAGCCAATGGAAGGAAGCTAAGAACCTTGAAAAAAAGGTTAGATGAATTGCTAACTAGAATAACCAGTTTAAAGAATATAAATGACATGATGGAGCTGAAAAACACAGCACAAGAACTTCATGAAGCATATACAAGTATCAATACCTGAATCGATCAAGTGGAAGAAAGGATATCACACATTGGAGATCAACTCAATGAAATAAAGCAAGAAGAGAAGATTAGTGAAACAAGAGTTAAAAGAAATGAACAAAGCCTCCAAGAAATATAAGACTATGTGAAAAGGCCAAATCTATATATGACTGGCATACTTGAATGTGACAGGGAAAACTGAACCAAGCTGGAAAACACTCTTCAGGATATCATCCAGGAGAACTTCCCCAATTGAGCAAGGCAGGCCAACATTCAAATTCAGGAAATACAAAAAACACCAAAAATGTACTCCTCGAGAAGAGTAACCCTAAGGCACATAATTGTAAGATTCGCCAAGGTTGAAATAAAGGAAAAAATGTTAAGGGCAGCCAGAGAGAAAGACCAGGTTACCCACAAAGGGAAGCCCATCAGACTAACAGCAGATCTCTCGGCAGAAACCCTACAAGCCAGAAGAGAGTGGAGGCCAATATTCAACACTCATAAAGAAAAGAATTTTCAACCCAGAATTTCATATCCAGCCAAACTAAGCTTCATAAGTGAAGGAGAAATAAAATCCTTTACAAATAGGCAAATGCTGAGAAATTTTGTCACCACCAGGCCTGCCTTACGAAAGCACCTGAAGGAAGCACAAAACATGGAAAGGAACCACTGGTAACAGCCACTGCAAAAACATACCAAATTATAAAGGCCATCGACACCATGAAGAAACTGCATCAACTAATGGGGAAAATAATCACCTAGCATCCTAATGACCGGATCAAATTCACACATAACAATATTAACCTTAAATATAAATGGGCTAAATGCCCCAATTAAAACACACAGACTGACAAACTGGATAAAGAGTCAAGACCCATCAGTGTGCTGTATTGAGGAGACCCGTCTCACATGCAAAGACACACAAAGGCTCAAAATAAAGGGATGGAGGAATACTTACCAAGCAAATGGAAGGCCAAAAAAAAGCATGTGTTGCAATTCTAGTCTCTCATAAAACAGACTTTAAATCAACAAAGATCAAAAGAGACAAAGACTCCATTACATAATGGTAAAGGGATGAATTCACAAGAAGAGCTAACCATCCTAAATATATATGCACCCAACACAGGAGCACCCAGATTCATAAAGCAAGTTCTTAGAGACCTACAAAGAGACTTAGACTCCCACGCAATAATAGTGGGAGACTTTACCAACCCACTGTCAATATTAGACAGATCAACGAGACAGAAAATTTAACAAGGATATCCAGAACTTGAACCCAGCTCTGGACCAAGCAGACCTAACAGACATCTAGAGAACTCTCCACCCCAACTCAACAGAATATACATTCTTCTCAGAACCACATTGCACTGATTCTAAACTTGACCACATAATTTGAAGTAAAACACTCCTCAGCAAATGCAAAAGAATAGAAATCATAACAAACAGTCTCTGCAATCACAGTGCAATCAAATTAGAACTCAGGATTAAGAAACTCAATCAAAACTGCACAACTACATGGAAACTGAACAACCCGCTCCTGAATGACTACTGGGTACATAACGAAATGAAGGCAGAAATAAAGATGTTCTTTGAAACCAATGAGAACAAAGACACAACATACCAGGATCTCTGGAACACATTTAAAGCAGTGTGTAGAGGGAAATTTATGGCACTAAATGCCCACAGGAGAAAGCAGGAAAGATCTAAAACTGACACCCTAACATCACAATTAAAAGAACTAGAGAAGCAAGAGCAGACAAATTCAAAAGTGAGCAGAAGACAAGAAATAACTAGGATCAGAGCAGAACTGAAGGAGACAGAGACACAAAACACCCTTCAAAAAAAATCCAGGAGCTGGTATTTTGAAAAGATCAACAAACTAGATAGACCACTAGCCAGACTAATAAAGAAGAAAAGAGAGAAGAATCAAATAGACACAATAAAAAATGATAAAGGAAGTATCACTACTGATCCCACAGAAATACGAACTACCATGAGAGAATACTATAAACACTTCTACCCAAATAAACTAAAAAATCTAGAAGAAATTGATAAATTCCTGGACATATACCTTCCCAAGACTAAACCAGGAAGAAGTCAAACCCTGAATAGATCAATAACAAGTTCTGAAATTGAGGCAGTAATTAATAGCCTACCAACAAAAAAATAGTCCAGACCCAGATGGATTCACAGTCGAATTCTACCAGAGGTACAAAGAGGAGCTGGTACCAACCCTTCTGAAACTAGTCCAATCAATAGAAAAAGAGGGACTCCTCCCTAATTCATTTTATGAGGCCCACATCATCCTGATACCAAAACCTAGCACAGACACAACAAAAAAAGAAAATTTCAAGCTTATATCCCTGATGAACGTCAATGTGAAAATCCTCAATAAAATATTGGCAAACCGAATGCAGCAGCATATCAAAAACTTATCAACCAAGATCAAGTTGGCTTCACCCCTGGGATGCAAGGCTGGTTCAACATATGCAAATCAATAAACTTAATCCATCACATAAACAGAACCAATGACAAAAACCACAAGACTATCTCAATAGATGCAGAAAAGGCCTTTGACAAAATTCAACAGCCCTTCATGCTAAAAACGCTCAATAAATTAGGTATTGATGGAACATATCTCAAAATAATAAGAGCTATTTATGACAAACCCATAGCCAATATCATATTGAATGGGCAAAAGCTGGAAGCATTCCCTTTGAAAACTGACACAAGACAAGGATGCCCTATCTCACCACTCCTATTCAACATAGTATTGGAAGTTCTGGCCAGGGCAATCAGGCAAGAGAAAGAAAGAAAGGGTATTCAATTAGGAAAAGAGGAAGTCAAACTGTCTCTGTTTGCAGATGACACGATTATGTATTTAGAAAACCCCATCGTCTCAGCCCAAAATCTCTTTAAGCTGGTAAGCAACTTCAGCAAAGTCTCAGGATAAAAAATCAATGTGCAAAAATCATAAGCATTCCTATACACCAATAACAGACAAACAGAGAGCCAAATCATGAGTGAACTCCCATTCACAATTGCTACAAAGAACATAAAATACCTAGGAATACAACTTACAAGGGACGTGAAGGACCTCTTCACAGAGAACTACAAACCGCTGCTCAAGGAAGTAAGAGAGGACACAAACAAACGGAAAAAAAAAAATTCATGCTCATGGATAGGAAGACAATATCGTGAAAATGGCCATACTGCCCAAAGTAATTTATAAATTGAATGCTATTCCCATCAAGCTACCATTGACTTTCTTTACAGAATTAGAAAAAAACTACTTTACATTTCATATGGAACCAAAAAAGAGCCCACATAGACAAGACAATCCTAAGCAAAAAAGAACAAAGCTGAAGGCATCAGGCAAACTGACTTCAAACTATATTACAAGTCTACAGCAACCAAAACAGCTTGGTACTGGTACCAAAACAGATATATACACCAATGGAACAGAACAGAGGCCTCAGAAATAACATCACACATCTACAACCATCTTATCTTGACAAACCTGACAAAAACAAGCAATGGGGAAAGGATTCTCTATTTAATAAACAGTGTTAAAATAAATAAATAAATAAACTGGCTAGCCATATGCAGAAAGCTGAAACTGGATCCTTTTCTTACACCTTTTAACTCAAGATTGATTAAAGACTTAAGCATAAGATCTAAAACCATAAAAACCCTAGAAGAAAACCTAGGCAATATCATTCAGGACGTAGGCACAGACAAGGACTTCATGACTAAAACACCAAAAGCAATGGCAACAAAAGCCAAAATTGACAAATGGGATCTAATTAAACTAAAGAGCTTCTGTACAGCAAAAGAAACTATCATCAGAGTGAACAGGCAGCCTACAAAATGGGAGAAAAATTTTGCAATGTGACAAAGGGCTAATATGCAAAATCTACAAAGAACTTAAACAAAAAGAAAAAAAAAAACATCAAAAAGTGGGCAAAGGATATGAACAGACACTTCTCAAAAGAAGACATTTATGTGGCCAACAAACACATGAAAAAATGCTCATCATTACTGGTCATTAGAGAAAAGCAAATTAAAACCACAATGAGATACCATCTCATGCCAGTTAGAATGGTGATCATTAAAAAGTCAGGAAACAACAGATGCTGGAGAGGATGTGGAGAAACAGGAACACTTTTACACTGTTGCTGGGAGTATAAATTAGTTCAACCATTGTGGAAGACAGTGTGATGATTCCTCAAGGAACTAGAACCAGAAATACCATTTGACTCAGCAATCCCATTACTGGGTATACAACCAAATGATTATAAATCGTTCTACTATAAAGACACATGCACACATATGTTTATTGCAGCACTGTTCACAATAGCAAAGACTTGGAACCAATCCAAATGTCCATCAATGACGAACTGGATAAAGAAAATGTGGCACATATACACCATGAAATACCATGCACCCATAAAAAAGGATGCGTTCACGTCCTTTGCAGGAACATGGATGAAACTGAAAATCATCATTCTCAGCAAACTAACACAGGAACAGAAAACCAAACACTGTATGTTCTCACTCATAAGTGGGAGTTGAACCATGAGAACACATGCACACAGGGAGGGGAACATCACACACTGGGGCCTGTCAGGGGTGAGGGGCTAGGGGAGGGATAGCACTAGGAGAAATACCTAATGTAGATGACAGGTTGATGGGTGCAGCAATCCACCATGGCACGTATATACCTATGTAACAAACCTGTACATTCTGCACATGTACCCCAGAACTTAATGTATAACAATAATAATAAAAGGTTTAATTGACTCACAGTACTGCATGGCTGGGGACGCCTCAGAAAACTTAACAATCACGGTAGAAGGCAAAGTGGAAGCAAGGCATGTCTTACATGGTGGCAGGAGAGATAGAGAGGGGAAGTGCCATACTTTTAAACCCCTCAGATTTTATGAGAACTCACTCACTATTATGAGGACAGCATGTGAGAAATCACCCCCATGATCCAGTCACCTCCCACCAGGTCCATCCCTTAACACATGAGGATTACAATTCAACATGAGATTGGGGTGGGGACACCGAGCCAAACCATATCACCATCCTCATTGTCAATCCTCAATACCTTCTTACAACAGACTCCTGGCTTATCTACTTTTCAAAGCTTAGCCCAAGAATCATCTCTTCCAAAAAATCTCAAAGCTCCAGTTTCATTTAGTTACCATCTCTAGGTTCACACACACACACAAAAAACACTTATATTTCTATTACAGCATATACTGATGCTTATAATTAATAGCTAGTATGTCTACTGTAAGTGCACAGAGAAGGACCAAATCTGATTTGATAACCATATAACCAAGTATTTATCATGCCTACTAACTACACAAAAGACAGTCATAAAGGTCTACTAAATAAACAGAAATAATGTCTCCTTTAATGTATTGCTTTTGACCCAACTGCAAATTTTAACATTAGGTTTAAAATAACCATAAATTTTTAAGAGCAACCATTTTTATTTCAAGCCAGTGCTAGTTAAGTTGCATGTAAAAAAATTAAAAATGTTTTACTTAAATATATGCATGTATATGTGTCTGTGTATGTGTGTATATGTGTGCACACCCTTTTCAGTCACAGAATCTGTGATAAACATTTATAAGAAAAAAGTCCTAAATGTTCCTCCAAAGGCTATACTACTTACTAATATATCCAAACAGAGCTGTCTAAACTCTGTACTTTCTGATCATTAAAACTGGTATCTCAATCTTTGGTTGCTATTCTTGCCCAACAATAGCAGTTTCAATCTGACAGTAAGAATAATCCTGCTATTGTGAGGCTTCTGTGTTAAATGTATTATACAATCATTTATTTGTCTGAAACCAAAAAACTGGCTTACAGAAGAACCAAATGATTATCAGTTAACACTTAGCCCCTTTATTAGAGTCCTAATCCCCACAATACTACTGTATTTAAAACTGACCAGCATTACATATCCCCCATAATCCCCATTCATAAAAGAAGTCAACGTTTCAGTTCTGGACTTTGATACTACCAAATTGTGTATTTTAAAAATCAAAAATTATCAGATACATGGAATAAAACGAATACAAACATACACAAGCCATTTTACTTTCTCTCTATATATATATATTTTATCGAAGACATCTTTTAAAAATTTTTTTATATTCAATTTTTGTGGGTACATAGTAGGTGTATATTTATGGTGTACATGAGATGTTTTGATATAGGCATACGATGTGTAATAATCACAACATGGAGATAGGGTACCATCCCCTCAAGCATTTATCCTTTGTGTTGTAAACAATCCAATTAGGCCAGGCGCAGTGGCTCACACCTGTAATCCCAGCACTTTGGGAGGCTGAGATGGGAGGATCACAAGGTCAGGAGTTCAAGACCATCCTAGCCAACATGGCCCGTCTCTACTAAAAATACAAAACTAGCTGGGCATGGTGGTGCATGCCTGTAATCCCAGCTACTTAGGAGACTGAGGCAGAAGAATTGCTTGAATGGGGACCCAAAAGGCTGAGGTTGCTGTGACCCAAGATCACACCACTGTACTCCAGCCTGGGCGACAGAGCGAGACTCTGTCTCAAAAAAAATAAAATAAGATAAAATAAAATTACACTCTTTTATTTTTAAATCTACAATAAGTTATTATGGACTATAGTTACCTTGCTGTGCTATCAAATAGTAGGTCTATTCATTCTTCCTAACCATCTTTTTGTACCCATTAACCATCCCCATGTCCCCCTAACTCCCCTACTACCCTTCCCAGCCTTCGGTAATGATCCTTCTACTCTCTCTGTCCATGAGTTCAATTGTTTTGATTTTTAGATCCCACAAAGAGGTGAGAATATGCAATGTTTATCCTTCTGTGCCTGGCTTATTTCATTTAACATAATGATCTCCAGTTCCATCCATGGTGTTGCAAACTGTCAGATTGAAACTGCTATCCATGTTGTTGCAAATAACATCCATGTTGTTGCAAATATGGCTGACTAGTACTCCATTGTGTATATGTACCACATTTTCTGTATCCATTCACCTGTTGATGGACACTTAGGTTGCCTTCAAATCTTAGCTATTGTGAACAGTGCAGCAACAAACACGGGAGTGTAGTATCTCTTCGATATACTAATTTCCCTCCTTTTGGGTATATACCCAACAGTGGGATTGCTAGGTCATATGGTAGTTCTATTTTTTGTTTTTTGAGGAACTTCCAAACTGTGGTACAACAGTTTGGTACAACCACTATGTATACCAACGGTATACAAGGGTTCCCTTTTCTTCACATCCTTGCATTTGTTATTGCCTGTCTCTTGGATATAAGCCATTTCAACTAAAGGGAGATGATATCTCACTGGAGTTTTGATTTGCATTTATCTGATCAATAATGTTGAGCACCTTATTTATTTATTTATTTATTTATTTATTTTTCCGGAGATGGAGTCTCACTCTGTCGCCAGACTGGAGTGCAGTGGCACGATCTTGGCTCACTGCAACCTCCTCCTCCTGGGTTCAAGCGATTCTCCTGCCTCAGCCTCCTGAGTAGCTGGGACTACAGGTGTGCGCCACTATGCCCGGGTAATTTTTGTACTTTTAGTAGAGATGGGGTTTCACCATGTTGACCAGATGGTCTCTATCTCTTGACCTCATGATCCGCCTGCCTTGGCCTCCCAAAGTGCTGGGATTATAGCCGTGAGCCAGTGCACCTTTTCATATGCCTGTTTGCTATTTGCATGTCTTTTGAGAAATGCCTATTCAAATCTTTTGTCCATTTCTTATCAGATTATTAGATTGTTTTCCTACAGATTTGTCTGAGCTCCTTATATCAGGTTGGTGCAAAAGTAATTTCAGTTTTTGCCATTAAAATTAATGTACAAAGTAATATATTTGTTATTAATGTCTTGTCAGATATGTAGTTTGCAAATATTTTGTCTCATTTTGGGGGTTGTCTCTTTACTTTGTTGATTGTTTCCTTTGCTCTGCAGCAGGTTTTTAACTTGATGTTGGATCCCATTTGCCCATTTTTGCTTTAGTTGCCTGTGCTGGTTCGGTATTGCTCAAGAAATATTTGCTGAAGCCAACGTCCTAGAGATCTTTCCCAATGTTTTCTTTTAGTAGCTTCATAGTTGGAGATCTCAAAGTTTTTAATCCATTTTTATTTGATTTTTGCATATGGTGAGAGATAGGGGTCTAGTTTCATTATTTTGCATATAAATATTCAGTTTTCCCAGAACAATTTATTAAAGAGACTGTCTTTTCCCCCAATGTATGCTCTTGGAAACTTTGTCAAAAATGAATTCACTGTAGGTGTGTATATTTGTTTCTGGGTTCTTTATTGGTCTGTGTGTCTGCTTTTATGCCAGTACCATCCTGTTTTGGTTACTACAGCTCTGCAGTATAATTTGAAGTCAGGTAATGTGATCTCTCCGGTTTTGTTCTTTTTGCTTAGAATAGCTTTGGCTATTCTGGGTCTTGTGTGGTTCCATACAAATATTAGAATTGTTTTTCTATTTCCATGAAGAATGATATTGGTATTTTGATAAGGATTGCACTGAATCTGTAGACTGCTTTGAATAGCATGGACAATTTAACAATATTGATTCTTCTAATCCATGAACATGGAAAATCTTTCCATTTTGTGTGTGTCCCATTCAGTTATTTGCATCAGTGTTTTATAGTTTTCATTATAGACATATTTTGCTTTTTTGGTTAATTCCTAAGTATTTAATTTTATGTGTGGCTATTATAAATGGGATTACATTTTTCTTTCTTTTTCAGATTGTTCACTATTGGCGTATAAAAATGATACCAATTTCTGTATGTAGATTTTGTATCCCGCAGCTTTACTGAACTTGTTTATCAGTTGTAACAGTTTTTCTGTGGAGTCTTTAGGTTTTTCCAAATATAACATTAAAGCAACTGCAAACAAGAATAATTTGACACCTTCCCTTCCAATTTGGATGCCCCTTATTTCATTCTCTTATCTGATTGCTCTAGCTACGACCTCCAGTACTATGTTGAATAACAGCAGTGAACATGGGCATCCTTGTCATGTTCCAGATATTACAGGGAAAGCTTTCAGTTTTTCTTCATTCATTATGATGCTAGCTGAGGGTCTGTCATATATGCCTTTTATTATGTCGAGGTATGTTCCTTCTACACCCAGTTTTTTGAGGGTTTTTATCATGAAGGGATGTTGAATTTTATAAAATGCTTTTTCACCATCAAGTGAAATGATCATATGGTTTTAGTCCTTCATTCTGTTGATATACTGCATCACATTAATTGATTTGCATGCACTGAACCATCCTTTCATCCCAGGGATAAATCCCACTTGATCATGATGAATGGTCTAATGTATTATTGAATTTGGTTTGCTAGTATTTTGTTGAGGATTTATGCATCAGTGTTCATCAGAGAAGGTGGCCTGCAGTTTTCCTTTTTTGATGTATCTTTCTCTGGTTTTGATATCAGGGTAATACTGGCCCCACAGAATGAGTTTGGCAATATTCCCTCCTCTTCTGTTTTCTGCAACAGTTTGAGTAGGATTGGTATTGGTTCTTTAAATATTTGGTAGAATTCAGCAGTGAAGTCATTGGGTCATGGATTTTCTTTACTGGGAGACTTATTATAGCATTGATCTTATTACTTGTTGTTGGTCTGTTTAAAGTTTTGGATTTCTTCCTAACTCAATCTTGGTAGGTTGTATGTGTATATGAATTTATCCATTTCTTCTAGATTTTCCAATTTATTGGCAAAAACTTACTCATAGTAGCCACTAATGATGCTTTGAATTTCTGCAGTATCAGTTGTAATATCTCCTTTTTCATTTCTGATTTTGTTTATTTTTAATCTTCTTTCTTTTTTTCTTAGCCTGGCTAAAGGTTTGTCTATCGGGAGAACCCAGCCCCCGATAATTCAGCGTTATTTCATGCAGGTTCTTTTGGTTCTTTTTTTTTTTTTTTTTTTTTGAGACGGAGTCTCGCTCTGTGCCCAGGCTGAAGTGCAGTGGCCGGATCTCAGCTCACTGCAAGCTCTGCCTCCCGGGTTCACGCCATTCTCCTGCCTCAGCCTCCCGAGTAGCTGGGACTACAGGCGCCCGCCGCCTCGCCTGGCTAGTTTTTTGTATTTTTTTTTTGTTTTAGTAGAGACGGGGTTTCACCGTGTTAGCCAGGATGGTCTCAATCTCCTGACCTCGTGATCTGCCCGTCTCGGCCTCCCAAAGTGCTGGGATTACAGGCTTGAGCCACCGCGCCCGGCCCTTTTGGTTCTTTTCTAATTCCCTAAGTGTCAGCTGGTCTGAGAAATAAAGGGAAAGAGCACAAAAGAATGAAATTTTAAAGCTGGGTGTCTGGGGGAGACATCACATGTCGGCAGATTCTGTGGTGCCCCTCAAGCCGCAAAACCAGCAAGTTTTTATTAGTGATTTTCAAAGGGGAGGGTGTGTATGAATAGGGTGTGGGTCACAGAGATCATATGCTTCACAAGGTAATAAAATATTAAAAGGTAAATGGAGGCAGAGCGAGATCACAGGACCAAGGTGAAATTAAAATTGCTAATGAAGTTTCCGGCACACATTTGTCATTGATAACAACTTATCAGGAGACAGGGTTTGAGAGCAGACAACCAGTCTGACTAAAATTTACTAGGCAGGAATTTCCTCATCCTAATAGGCCTGGGAGTGCTAAGGGAGACCAGGGCTTATTTCATCCCTTACCTGCAACCATAAAAGACAGACATTCCCAGAGCGGCCATTTTAGAGACCTACCCCTAGGAACGCATTCTCTTTCTCAGGGCTGTTCCTTATTGAGAAAAATAATTCAACAATATTTCTCCTATTTGCTTTTGAAAGAAGAGAAATATGGTTCTGTTCGGCCCACCTCTCAGGCACTCAGACTTAATGGTTATCTCCCTTGTTCCCTGAACATTGCTGTTACCCTGTTCTTTTTTTCAAGGTGCCCAGATTTCATATAGCCTAATCACACATGCTTTACCAACAATTTGTGCAGTTAATGCAATTATCACAAGGTCCTAAGGCAACACACATCCTCAGCTTACAAAGATGATGGAATTAAGAGATTAAAGACAGGCATAGGAAATCACAATAGTATTGACTGGGGAAGTGATAAATGTCCATGAAATTATCACAATTTATGTTCAGAGACTGCAGTAAAGACAGGTGTAAGAAATTATAAAAGTATTGATTTGGGGAACTAATAAATGTCCATGAAATCTTCACAATTTATGTTCTTCTGCCACGGCTTCAACCGGTCCCTCCATTAGGGGTCTCTGACTTCCTGGAACAGTTGTCAACTCTGTCTATCTTTTTAAAAAGCAACTTGTTGTTTCATTGATCTTTTGTATTATTTTCTTCATTTCAATTTCATTTACTTCTTCTCTGATCTTTATTATGTCTTTTCTTCTACTAATTTTGGGTGTAGTTTGCTCTTGCTTTTCTAATTCTTTAAGATGCATCAGTAGATTGTTATAGCTTCCAAAATTCTTGTTATTGATTTCTAGTTTTATTCCATTGTGGTCAGAGATGGTGCTTGATATTATTTCCATTTTTTGAATGTTTTAAGACTTGTTTTCTGACCTAACATGTGATATATACTTAAGAATGATCCATGTGCTGAGGAAAAGAATGTGTATTCTGCATTCGTTGGATGAAATGCTCTGTAAACATCTATTAGATCCATTATGTCTATAGTGCAGATAAAGTCTGATGTTTCTTTGTTGATTTTCCATCTGGAAGATTCGTTCAATGCTGCCAGTGGGGTATTAAAGTCTCCAGGTATTATTGTATTGAGCCTTATCTCTTTCTTTAGCTCTGATAATATTTGCTTTATATATCTGGGTGCTCCACTGTTGGGTGCATATATATTTAAAATTGTTATATCCTCTTGCTGAATTGACCCTTTACCATTATATAGTGACCTTCTTTGTCTCTTCTTATAGATTTCTGTCTTAAAATCTATTTTGTCTGATGTAAGTATAGTAACTCCTGCTCTTTTTTGGTTTCCATTGGCATGGAATATCTTTTATATCCCTTTATTCTCAGTCTATGTGTGTTTTTATAAGTGAAATGTATTTCTTGCAGGCTACAAATCAATGGGTCTTTTTTTTTTATCTATTCAGCCATTCCATCTTTTGATTGGAGAGTTTAGTACATTATCATTACTGATAAATAAGGACTTACTCATGCCATATTGTTACTTGCTTTCTGGTTGTTTTCTGGTCTTCTCTTCCTTCCTTCTTTCCTTCCTGTCTTAAGTGAAGCTGATTTTCTCTGGTGATAAAATTTACTTTCTTGCTTTTTATTTGTTGTGCATTCATTGAATGTTTTTTGGTTTGAGGTTACCATGAGGCTTGCAATTATATCTTATTATATAACCAGTACCAGTCTGTGGCCTGTTAGAAACTGGACCACACAGCAGGAGGTGAGCAGTAGGCAAGGGAACATTACTGCCTGAGTTCTGCCTCCTGTCAGATCAGTGGCAGCATTAGATTCTAAGTCTTTCTAGTTAGGATAAGAGTAGATTACACACCACAATTGTATGTTACAATAATCTTTCTTTTTCCCTGTGTACTTACTATTACAAGTGAGTTTTGCACTTTCAGGTGATTACCCACTGCTCATTCATGTCCTTTTCTTTTTTTTTTTTTTTTTTTTTTTTTTTTTTTTTTTTTGAGACAGTCTCACTCTGTCACCCAGACTGGAGTGCAGGGGCATGATCTCGGCTCACTGCAACCTCTGCCTGCTGGGTTCAAGTGAGTCTCCTGCCTCAGCCTCCAAAGTAGCTAGGAGTACAGGCACCAGCTACCATGCCCAGATAATTTTTGTATGTTTAGTAGAGACAGGGTTTCACCATGGTTGGCCAGGCTGGTCTCGAAATCCTGACCTCAGGTGATCTGCCCGCCTTGGCCTCCCAAAGTGCTGGGAGTACAGCGGTGAGCCACCACGCTCAGCCTGTGTCCTTTTCCTTCTGATGAAGTATTCCCTTTAACATCTCCTGTACCTCAAGTCTAGTGTTAAAAATCCCTCAGCTTTTGTTTGTCTGGGAAAGTCTTTATTTCTTCTTGATGCTTGAAGGATATTTTCACCAGATATACTATGTTAGGGTAAAAGTGTTTTCCGTCAGCACTTTAAATATGTCATGCCACTCTCTCTTGGCCTGTAAGGTTTCCACTGAAAAGTCTGCTGCCAGAGGTACTGGAGCTCCATTGTATGTCATTTATTTATTTTCTCTTGCTGCTTTTAGGATTGTTTCTTTATCCTTGATCTTTGGGAGTTTGATTATTAAATGCCTTGGGGCAATTTTCTTTGGGTTAAATCTGTTTCACATTTTATAACCTTATTGTACTTTTGGATATTGATATCTTTCTCCAGGTTTTAGAAGTGATCTGTTGTTATCCTTTGAATGAACTTTCTACCTCCAGCTCTTTCTCTTCCCTCTTCTTTAAGGCCAATAACCCTTAGATTTACCCTTTTGAGGCTACTTCCTAGATCGTGTTGTTGTGCTTCACTGTTTTTTATAATTTTTTCTTTTGTCTCCTCTGACTGTATATTTTCAAATAGTCTGTCTTCAAGCTCACTAATTCTTTCTTCTGCTTGATCAATTCTATTAAAAGACTGATGCATTCTTCAGCATGCCAACTACATTTTTCAGCTCAAGAATTTCAGCTTGAATCTTTTTAATTATTTCAATCTCTTTCTTAAATTTATCTAATAGAATTCTGAATTCTTTCTTTTTGTTATCTTGATTTTCTTTGAGTTTCCTCACATAGCTATTTTGAATTCTTTGTTTGAAAGGTCACATACCAGCACTGGTCCCTGGTGTTTTTTTGTTGGTTTTTTTTTTTTTTTTTTTTTTTTTTTGAGATGGAGTCTCACTCTGTCACCCAGGCTGGAATACAGTGGCACGATCTCAGCTCACTGCAACCTCCACCTCCCAGGTTCAAGCAATTTTCCTGCCTCAGCCTCCAGAGTAGCTGGGACTACAGGCGCACACTGCCATGCCCAGCTAATTTTTTTTGTATTTCTGTAGAGACGGGGTTTCACCATGTTGCCCAGGCTGGTCTTGAAGTCCTGAGCTCAGGCAATCTGCCCTGCTTGACCTCACAAAGTGCTAGGATTACAGGCGTGAGCCACCATGCCCGGCCAGCTATTTAAGTTTCTAAACTGAAATTAGAGAAGGTGAATAGCCAAGTTTTCCAGTGAAATATCACTATTCTTTTTTCTTCCATTTCTGTAATGATTGCCCCTTTAAAGAACAAGATAGAGTGATGTTAGCAAGACAGCTGACTAAGCCCCTGGCACTCATGCTCCTTACAAAGACAGCCAGAACAACAAACAAATAACTACATTTGGATACACCAACTCCACAACCCTATCCCGGCAACCAGGATCAGCCGGGAATCAGGAAGAATTTTTCCCTGTAGTGAAGAGGTAAGCAAGAATATTTCAACAACCCCCATCAAAACCTTGGACACCTACAGACCTCACCACTGTGGTCTCCTGCAGTCCTCACAAGCATTAAGACCAGCTGGGGGAGCCTCCTGCAGTCCACATATCTGTGATACCCCAAAGAGCCAACAATATGCCCTGCCCTCTGTGGCCCATGAGGCTACTGTACTAGTCATCTTAAAATTGGAAGTATCTGGGGAGTATCCCCAGAACCACCCTAACCTGGTGGGCTAACACCCACAAGCTGAGCAGCAAATAGCTGTGACACCCACTGGGAACTCCATGCTTTGGATAGGAATGTGATCTTGCATGTTAACAACTTCGGCAACACCCCCAGATCTCTTCTCTGGAAGGAAACAACAGAGTGACTTCAGGAATCACAATGAGTTTACTCTCATTCTTTAAGCACTTAAGTTACCTTTAAGAAATCTCTGTTCCAGGCCAGGTTATGGTGGCTCAGCCCTGTAATCGCAGCACTTTGGGCGGCCAAAGCAGGAGGATTGCTTGAGTGCAGGAGCTCAAGACCAGCCTGGGCAATATAGCGAGACCCCATTTCTGGCATCAGTACCCGCCAGTATGGTGGCAGACATGCCCATGGACCTGCGCCACTGGAGCCTCCTAGGCATCACCAAGCCCAGGAGTTTGAGGCTGCAGTGAGTTATGATGGCACCACTTTATCTACAGCCTGGGCAAATAGAGTGATACCTGTCTCAAAAAAAAAAAAAAAAAGAAAAGAAAGAAAAAGAGCACAGCGAGAGGAGGAGTGATGGAAACATGATGCAAAGAAGGAGAAGGAGGAGAAGAAGGAATGAAAAGGAGAAATATGATGGAGGAAGGAGGAGGAGGAGGAGGAAGGAAGAGGAGGAGGAGGGGACTGAAGGAAGAGGAGAAGGAGGAAGAGGGGGGGAGGAAGAAGGAGGGGAGGAGGGAGGAAGGAGGAAGGAAGGGAGGAGGAAAGGAGGAAGGAGGAGGAGGAAGGAGGGGGGAAGGAAGGAGGAAGAAGGGAGGAAGGAAGGGAGGAAGGAGACAAGGAAGAGGAAGGAAGAGGAAGAAGAAAGAGGAGAAGGAAGGAAGGAAGGGAGGGAGGGACGGAGGGAGGGAGTGAGCGAGGGAGGGAGGGAGGGAGGGAAGATCCTGGAGTGCCTTCTTTGTAGTTGTTACCAGAGATTATAAAAGGTCATTTGCCCAAGCTGATTTTCCACACTCTGTCCAAGCTCTGTACACACTATTCCTAAACTCTAAAAGTTTATCAACTTTTAAACAGTAGAACAGAAAACTGTGCCATGAGTGCAAAACTACTATGCCACAATAGAAAAGACAAGTGGATCCTACTCAGAATCACTAATAAACACTATGTCATCCTCAATAAAATACTTAACATGTCCATTTTAGTAAACTCTTTCCACAGGTCTTGAAATTTTCTACCTTATTAGCTCACTACATTTAGAGACTCTTCAGTAAAACTAAGTAGTAATAAATTCATCAGTATTCTGAAAGTGATTTTTCATCACAAAACTATGAAACAAAGCAGATATTTCTATTAATTTCTACTAAGAGAAAGATGTGTTATCTCTCTTGTGCAACAACTGTTTAATATTCATTTGCCATTTCAATTGAAAACCTACAATAATTTCTACGACTATAATTTGGCTATACCATACTATGAAACCTGAATTTGACACTATTTGGAAAGTTAAAATGGAGGAAAAAAATTGGTATTTGTTCTTTTTTTAAAGAAGGTTATATTCATGCTTAGATGCTAGTTTCTCCAAGGACGCTTAGGTTTTATTCTAAATCCCACTAGGTTCCCAAAGTAACTGGTCATCTTCAGTCATTATAATGTCAGTCTGTTGATGTTTTTGCATAATGCCCTTTCCACAAACTGGCTAGACTTTCCATTACCATAGTTTTGCATGGTAACATAGAAAAATCACTATTGTCATTTTAATCTGATCTGACAGAAACATTCTCAGCTTAAGAAACTCAAAACTATTATAAACTTAAAATCTTCTTCAATTACTGAATTCACTTTTTTAAAATCAAACAAAATTTCTCTTGGTAATGAAGGCTAAAATGACTTAAATGCAAAATGTTTTGTTTTTCTACAATTCCCTCCACCCTCCCAAAAAAAGGTATGAAGAGAATGTAGATAAATGTATGATCTGCCAACCCGAACATATCATTTTAAAATGAACAAATTGTCAAAAACTACATTGACAATTCAGCCATACATCTATTTAAATAATAAGGAGAAAGGTAATTCTGAAACTCCACTGCTTGCAAGGCTGTCCAGCTGAGTCTAAGAACAGAGGAACACCTATAAAGGTGGGATTCAATTCACTGGTCTATCTGCCCAAAACCTGAACTGCTGAAAACAAGTCTTTCATAGTTTTTCTTTATTGTTAATTAGGTAATTTTTGTATTGTATTGTGTCTTCTGTAATAGAGAGCAGAATAGGATAAATTAACATGAAAAATGTAGAAATGTCAGAATGATGCCAATTAGTAGAATGGTGGCAGGTTTTTCTAAGATTCAAAAATAATTTATAAGTTGGGTTTTCAAGATTCTACATTGTTTTAAGTGAACGCCTTAATCATTCAGTTTATTTCTTGGGGGACTTAAGATCAGCTTGTCAAAAAGAAATGGTTTGGTTTTTTGGTTTGTTTGTTTGTTTGTTTGTTTTTTGTCTTTGTCTTTTTTCAGCCTTTCCAAGATTTCTAGTACCTCATCTTTACCCGAAAGCCTATTTACTGGCAGCCAATTTGCAAACATCAAATTTAAGATTACAGCTTCAGTAAAATGAGAAGAAAGAAATTAAAGTTGACTTCAAGTATTTATGTTGGCATATACCAAGCAGACTACTTAAGAAAAGAATGACACTGTGGGCTCCGTTTTGCCATTCCTCATGTTCTGCATGTACTAGTTTTCATATTACTTTAATCAAGAGACAAATATAACGAATTTATCATTTAAAGTATGCAAATTCATTACTCCTTCTTTGTGAAAGCTTGACACCTTGGCTCATGTCATATATTTGCAAACTAAGTATGTATTCCACTAAAAAGTTAAGAAAAAAGAAACCAGAATAACAGCTTTTGAAGTTTATGTTTCATCAAACAAGAAAATAATTAAGCGGGTACTTGCAATATACTACAGCTAGGGTCAATGTTAACATCACTAAAATCTGTAAGTTTTCTTCAAAATGTCAGGGATAATCTTTACTGTGTCATAAAGAATTATCTAAAAGTTAACATTATAATTGGCTCCAACAACTAAACCACAAACAAAAGCCTCTTAAATGGTAAGCAATACTGAATTAACTTTTAATGACAACAAAATTATACTTCTATTACCTACAGAGATAATTCAACAAATACCCAGCAGTAAATATAGTCATTTTCTCTAGAACAATGGAAAATAAAAAGCCCGATAAGAAACATAAAGAAATCATTCAATTTAATAGTCATTATAATTACAAATCAATAAACCAATTTCCCATAAAACCATTCTTCTAAAAAAATCATCAGTTTTTCCAATTCCTTTTTTTTTTTTTTTTTTGAGACAGGATCTTGCTTTGTCATCCAGGCTGGAGTGCAGTGGTGCAGTCATGGCCTACTGCAGCCTTGACTTCCTGGGCTCAAGTGATCCTCTTACCACAGTCCCATGAGTACCAGGGACTACAGGTGTGAACCACCATGCCCAGCTAATTTTTTTATTTTTGTCTCACTATATTGCCCAGGCATGTCTTGGACTCCCAGGCTCAAGCAATCCTCCCACCTCAGTCTCCCAAAAGTGCTGGGATTACAGTCATGTGAGCCACTAAGCCAAGCTAATTCATTTTTTGATAATAACATTTCCTTGTTCTTAAAGCTTTTGATAGTTTTATTTTTAAAATGCAATGACAACAGCAGTAAATATTAAAGAGGTATTAAAAAATTACTTCTTTCTAGTAAAGAGGTGGGGAAAGAAGATGTTTTGGGGTTTTTTTTTTTATCACTTTAAAACAAATCTGACCAAGAAATCTGATTAGAGAAAATAATTTTTATCTCTTCTAAACACAAATATATTTTCTATTCAAATAATCCCATATATCCACACATTTAATATAGACAATAATGACGATCTAGCATTTCTGATCACTTAGTATGTTCCAGGAACTCTGCTAAATGCATTATATTATTCCTCACAGTAGTTGCAACTATTCTACATATGGGGGTCTGAGGCACAAAGAGATTAAAATAATTTACTCAGGTCATACAGCTAGTAAATGGATAGAGCTGAGAATCAAACCCAGACAGTCTAGTACCATGTCTGATGTCTTTTTATATATATATACTTTTTTTTTTATTTTATTAAAATTCGGTGCTCTACATGTTCAGAGAAACTTCTCTAGTAGCGAATTATAGAAGTGATTCCTGAAAGTATAGTCTTCCATGTCTGTTTTCTGAATCACTATACAGCAGGTCCTCCAATAAAACTGTTTTCTTTCGACATCAGTTTGTTGTAACATTAATAAAGAAAAAAGAACAATTTCCAGCCATGACCACAGTCTTGTGTGGAGTTTGCATGTTCTCCCCAGGTCTACGTGGGTATTCTCTGGGTACCGTGGTTTCCTTCCACATCCCAAAGCTATGCACATTAGATGAACTGGCGTTGTCTATATGGTCCCAGTCTGAATGAGTGTGGGTGTGTGAGTGTACCCTGCAATGGAATGGCCTCCTGTCCAGGGTTGATTCCTGCCTTGTGCCCTGAGCTGCCAGGATAGCTCCAGCCACCCCCAACCCTGGACCAGAATAAGTGGGTTGGAAGATGAATGAATAGATACAAATGATTGCCAGATAAAAATTAGTGGGCCAGGTGTGGTAGCTCACATCTGTAATCCCAGCACTTTGGGAGGGTGAGGTGGGTGGATCACCTGAGGTCAGGAGTTCAAGACCAGCATGACCAACAGGGTGAAACCCCATCTCTACTAAAAATACAAAAATTAGTTGGGCGTGGTGGCATGCACCTGTAGTCCCAGCTACTTGGGAGGCTGAAGCAGGAGAATCACTTAAACCCTGCAGGCAGAGGTTGCAGTGAGCCGAGATCACATACAACTGCACTCCAGCCTGGGCAGCAGGGTGGGACTCCGTCTCAAAAAAAAAAAAAAAAAACCAGTAAAGTATATGATAATTATACAAAAGCACAATAAATGATGCAGTAAGAAAATGCTCAATGATCTGCCATATTGGTTACTCTTTAACTGCATGATGGTAGGAGATGCTCCTTATAATTTTCACTTTGCAAACACCTATTCCTTGATTTAACCCACCACCACTATGGCTGCTTTCACTCACTGATTCACTAAAAATTGTGTAAATAATTATATTGTTTTTATTAATCTTTCTTAAATGTATTTACAACCCAAATTTATTTCTTTGTTTAATATTACAAGTGTTTTGGGTCTTTATTTAGAAGTTTGGTGAAGTTTTTGTGACCAGAAATATGCCATAGGAACTTAACTCTTGTTTAAATCAATTAACATATCATTCACTTAAAGTCACAGTTCCCAAGAATCTATTAACTTAAGTGAGGACTTACACTACATTGTGTATAAAGTATATATTGCATTTAGCATAAGGTCTGACACCCAGTAAGTATTAATAAAAGTACAACTATTATAATAATATTAATCTCTTCTTTACTTACTCTGTGATAATTCCGGATTTCCTTTCAGATTCATCATCTTTGGAATTGAAGGTCCATACACATCCACATCTAGCAAACCAATGGCCTTGGACTGTAAAAAAAAAAATAAAAATATAAAACAAAACAAAAACACTTTACCATAAGATTGTTCCCACTCTTCTCAAAGGTGAAGCACATAGCAACAGTAATCTGACTACAGAAAATAAAATTGGCAAAATATTACAAATCATAACCTAAACTTCCAAAGCAACAGTGAAGTAAAAGAGCATAAATTGCTTAGGGTCAACACTTTTTATGATTTACTAATATCATCTAGATACCTGACTAGAGAAATCCACCCTATATGCTTTACATATTGTAGTTCAGGTCTCCCATATAGTCTCAAGCAGACTAAGACCTTTTTGATCTGAACATGAGTTTGAGAACAAATTACATGCGAACAATTTTAAAATAATGACTTGTGATGGCAAGCAAAACCCCAAAGACACAACATTAACTTTTGGAAAGCCTGTCTAACACACCAAAGAAGACAAAATAAAAAAAGATCATGGAAACAGGGCCATAATAAAGCAAGTGAGAAATTCTGATGCAGATCTGGCATAAATGAGATGGAAGCACTAACAAAGATACTGGCACACCTAACACAGAGACAGCCTCTTATATGCAAGTCACAATTAAATACAAAACGTCTTCTAGAGGATTCAGAAACAACTAAAACTGTTTTCTCTGATGATGCATCCAGCTGCTGAAGGACAGGGTACCCTGTCTGGGCTCTTTGCTGGCTATCAATTAATCAGCAGCTTAGCCAAGGAAAGGAAAACAAAATTCACTATTAAAAAATATGTCTCTTTTTTTCTCCTCCCCCTCTCTTCTTTCTCCTTTGATAGATGAAATCAATCTGTTATTGGTTTTGCTCATCTACAAGTAAACAGAACGCTAACACAATATGTCTTAGAGTTATATTTCATCAAGTCTTACAAGTTTCCTACTACTCTCCTCATATCCTGCAGAATAAAACTCAACCCTTCAACAAAATTTTTTGAAAAACTGAAGCAATCACTCATCTTCCATGTTACCTACCTATTTCTAGACAAAAAAAAAAACTTTTAAAATTATTATCTGGTTCCTATGAATATACAAAATAAGGTAAATCTAACATTTGTGTTTCCAACTTTATACTGACTAAAACTGCAGTTTAAATATATATATATAATATCTCTGTATGACTCAGTGACCTCAGAGGAAAAAAACGGGATTAATATCTGCCTCTATGAAAATCTCAGCTTTATGTAAAATAAATGAGAAAATACGAAGGATACTTGATTTTTAATAGAATGGTGGTATATAAAATTTAAGCTTAATGCATTTAGGTATTAGATTTAAGAAGGGAGGAACACTCAATAAGAAGTTTGACCAATTTAACTATTTTTTAAACCACAGACAGAAGAATTTAGCTAAATTAAAACAATTAAATTTACTATGGACAACAAGATTTTCAAATGAGGGGACCTAAATCTAGAAATATGGCTAATTGTTACTTCTATTATATAAAGTTCTGCTAATGCTATAACTATCATCCTAGAATTTTATCTCTTTTCTGTATTTTTATGACACCTACAAGAACCAAAAACTACCACTAAATAATAATAAATACCAATAAAAACAAAAGCTATTTTAAGATTCTCTTTCCTTGTTCTCTTATTTATATCAATGCTGATTTTACAATAACATGAAGGGGGTTAGGTCCTAAGTTTCAAATTGATCTTCTAACAATACCTGTCAAGTAAAATAACAGCTTTTTAAGTTTATGTTTACATGAAACAAGAACATAACTAAGTGTTCTAACAAATATAAGATTGCTAGGGTCAATTTTATCATCACTAGGTTTTCAAGTTTCCTTCAAAATGCTAGGAAAGATCTATCATCTATCCTGCTTCTAGAAGAAAACCAAGCTTGCTAAAGATGAACTCTTGGCACAATGGTCAAAAAAAAACTGAAGATCTCCCTTAACATTTGCTCTGGTAAGAGTAGGTTTTACATATGCCTAGATTGCAACCAATATACGTTATGTAAAAATTAAGGAGGGGGAAATTACAAGATTTTCAAGTTCTTCTGATTCCTAGAGAATAGAAATAACAGTAACTGACAATATTCTACATATTAGGTTCTCTACATACTCTAAGAGACTAACCTAAATTTAGTACCAATGCTTGTATATATCAAAAAGGAAACAAAGGGAGGAAAATATAAAGATCAGGGGGAAAAAGAGAAAGAGAGGAAAGAGAAAGAGGGATTAAGGACTGAGGAAGAACAGGATAAAGAGACATTAGACAGCAAAGTCATATTAAGATGCCGGATAAACTAGGCCTCCACTGCTAGCCCTATGGATAAATCGGAACCTATAAAAACATACCATCTTAAATCACCCAGACACCAAGACTTTCCCTGATTGCATCTCCCCATTGCTTGAATTCCTTCTGGGTGCCAGGCACTTAGCTAAGCATTTTATTTACATTTTTTCACTTATCCTCACAGCAACACTGCAAGGTGGTATTATCCATACTCATAATGAGAAAGCCAGAAACTTACATTCAAAATGACCATTTATTCTTTCTTAAAATGAAGTAGAATGGGAAATTAAACATGAAAATGCTAACCTCATAAACCTCCAACAGAACTTTAACAGGATCTAACTCCAAAAACTTAGATATAGAGGACACTTTTTCTTAAAAGGCCCACAGCAAACATTTTAGACGTTCAGGATCATATGATCTCTGTGGTAACCACTCAACATTACCATTGTAGTATCAAGGCAGCCATAAACAATATGTAAATAAATTAACATGGCTGTGTTCCGATAAAACTTCACAAAAACCGGCAGGATTTGGTCCACATGTCATAGTTAGTCAACATTCAATTTAGAGAGTAAAGTTTTTCATAATGAAGCTATTCAATCATCCAACAATGCAATTCTGTTAGCGCCAAGAGCAGGCAGGCCAGTCATCTCTTTCAGCATCAGAGTCAGAGGAGCTATCTCAGTAAAGATTTACTTTCTCATCCTTAATTGGCTAGATTTTAAAAATAAAAAGCACACTTTTCAGACTATTTTACTGGAACTAAATTAGGATGTCTTGCTTAGATTTTATTTATCATGAATAAAATCAGTGCCCATTAACAGAAACACCAAAGCATACATTAATTAAAGCATATTATACTTACAATTGGCACAGCTACTGGAGCAGTACAGTTACCATTGCTATAAAAATAAATTTAAACAGATTTTCAAGTCTAGAATTCAGTAATGTTCAAAAGGTGCCAAATAAACTTCATTTGTTTTTCATAATTTACTCCATTATTTTTAAATAGGTTCCTATTTTAAGTATGTAAATGGTCTTTCACTTTAAACTTCCAGTTTTATACTGTTAGGAAAATAAATGAGCAAGGTAAAAGCCTATAAATAAATGTATGCAGCTGGGTGTCTAACCAGCTAAGTTTTATGAATCCTTTCCAACTTACTCCTCCTATAATAATTATATTTAGTCAATAAAGCTCCAATTAGGATTTTCTTCCATTTCAGCCAGATTCAAAGGAATATTCACTACAAAAGCTACCAAATACACAACAGATTAAAAAAATTACTATTAGCAAAAATAACTGTAAACGTACTATTGTAAAGTGTGATTGTCGTCTTTAATGTCACCATAAACTTAACCTAATGTTGGTATCTAACAATATACTCTTTTTCTCACTCTCCTACAGATCTCAAAACCTAGCAGATGACATAAAACAAGATAGATCAAACCCCAAGATAACAATTAGCTTTTTGGATTTGTTTATAATTTATAACACACTCTGGAAGTTGTAAAAGGTGGTAGAATTATTCAAGAGTGATTATACTGTTTTATTACTACTGCATGAAAGCTGCAATTTGAGAGCCTACATGTCCTATTTTTGTGTGTTGGATTTCAAAGACATGAACCACAGTTTTGATACTGCTTTGTTCTTCCAACACAATTTATACTAAATAAGATTGTAAAGCTTCATGACATGTTCCTTTTATCCATGTCTTCTGCTAATAGAACCCATCAAAACAATATCTTAGAATGCTCCCACTCGATTATTTCTAAATAAGACCTACCTAAAAGTTGTACTTCCACAGAAGTACCCTGCTAAGACTCCCATGATTCCCTGTATATTATATTCAGTTTAATCTTGGACTGGCAGTTGGTGTTTATTCAATTTAGAAATTATTCAAACCTCTTCTTTCTTCCTTTCTGCCTAGCTTTACATCAAGCTGCCAATCATAAGAATTTCAATCTCTTAGTAGAGAAAAATACATGTTTGCAAATTCTATTAGCTAAGATTAAATAAGAATCTGATTGTCAGAAGAGCTAATGGTTAACAAGGTGATAAGAGAAAAATTTCCTACTGTTTATCAAAGGACTGTCTAAATCTTCAAGGTCAATCAGGAAAAAAGAGAAACAAGAGCAGCATAAAAGAAAAAAAAAATCACCTGGTTCGTCGGAACACAACCTGAGAGGAGCTCAGGAAACGTACAGAAGAATCCCAAATGATAAAGTATTAATAACTGCTCTCAAAAGAGGTACAAAATAGAAATGGAAGATAAATGACAGATTTCTTTTTGTTTGTTTTTTCAGACAGGGTCTTGCTCTGTCGCCCATTCTAGAGTGCGGTAGGGCTATAGGGGCATTGACCTCCCTGGCTCAAGCAACAATCCTCCCACCCCAATGTCTTGAGTAACTAGAACTACAGGCACCGGCCACCATATCCAGCTAATTTTTTTTTCATTTTTTATAGGGACAGGTTTTCACCATGTTGCCCCAGCTGGTCTCAAACTCTGGGGCTCAAGTGATCCTCCTGCCTCGACCTCCCAAAGTGCTGGGATTACAGGTGTAAGCCACCACACCTGGCCAATAATCAATTTCAAATTAAAGACTCTATTTTAGAGTAGGAAGAAACCTAAGAGATCATTTTAGTCTCCTAATTTTTAGTGATGAAGAAACTAAGGCCCAGAGATAATCTCACTCCTGGGTCTAGGATCCCAAGTCTCTCTCCAATGTATCATGAAGCCTAATCACTAATCAACAACCACCAGCCACTTACCATACCTCTTTCACCTCATCTCCTACTCTCCCCTTTTCTAATCCACTCCATACATACTACCCTCTTGCAGCTTCTTAAACACACAAGGAACACCCGAGATCTAGGAGTTTTGCAGTTGCTATTCCTTCAGTCAGAAATCCTATTCCCCTGAGTATCCACCTGTCTCTTACTTCCTTTACGTCTTGATTTAAACATAACCATATAGTAAGGCATTCACTGGCCACACTATCTAAAATTGCAACACTACACATTTCCTATTCCCCACCCTGCTTTTTCTTTCTTCTTAGTATCTATATTAGTATTCAACATATTATATACAGTTGTTTCTAGGTATATGCACGGCTTTGGTTCCAGGACACCTGTGCCCCCATACCAAAATCCTCAGAATCCTTTTTTTTTTTTTTGAGACTGAGTCTTGCTCTGTCGCCCAGGCTGGAGTGCAGTGGCGCCATCTCGGCTCACTGCAAGCTCCGCCTCCCGGGTTGATGCCATTCTCCTGCCTCAGTCAGCCGAGTAGCCAGGAGACTACAGGCGCCCGCCACCACGCCTGGTTAATTGTTTTGTACTTTTAGCAGAGATGGGGTTTCACTGTGCACTGTGTTAGCCAGGATAGTCTCGATCTCCTGACCTCATGATCCGCCTGCCTTGGCCTCCCAAAGTGCTGGGATACAGGCGAGAGCCACCGCGCCTGGCCAATCTTCAGACTCTTATATAAAATGGCATAGTATTTGCACATAACCTGCGCACATCCTCCCATATATTTTAAATCATCTCTAGATTACTTATAATACCAAATACAATATAAATTTTATGTAAATGGTTATTATACTGTATTTTTATTTGTATTACTTTTTATTGCTGTATTGTTATTTTTATTGGGTTTTTAAAAATATTTTTGATCCACAGTTGGTTAAATACACAGATGCAAAACCAGCAGATATGGAGTGCAAATGTATTTACCTATTGTTTACTATCTCCCCTACTAGAATGTAAATCACATGAGGGTAAGGATTTTTGCATGCTTTGTTCACTACTGTATACCCAGAACCTAGAAGAGTAGGTAGTTACAGAGATTCCCTATTACATCCCAGAAATTCTGATTCATTAGGTCCAGGCTGCCATCCAACAACCTATATATGTAGCACTCTAGGGTATAAGATGACCACAACATGCAAAACCGAAATATAGATAATACAGGAAAGAAAGATGAAAATTTGCTACTAAGCCTTGGGAACAGCAGGATCATAATAACAATAATCTACAGTAATCAACAATAACATTAAAGATGTCTTTTTCAAATGATTTTTTAAAAATATATAGTAAACATTCTGCCTTAAGTGTGAATAATCAATAAATATTGCATGGGACATATACATTAAAAAATTGTTGTTTATCTGAAATTCAAATTTGTTATTTGCTAAATCTGACTTTACTCCAGCATTTCTTCTCAACAGGGTTGCAAGAATGATTCAGATGAAACGTAAGTCAGATTGTGTTATTACTCTGCTCAAAACCCTTCATTGCCATCACTCCTCCCATTTCATTCCTGTAAAAGCCGAAGTCCTTAAAATCATTCACCCCATATAACCCAGCCAGTTCCCCACCCACCTCCTGCCTCCCAAACCTAGTAATTTTCATCACCTATTACTCCATTCCACTTCTTCCTCCAGAAATCACATTGGCCTTATTACTATTCTTTGCATGGTATACTAGGCTTGCTCCCACCTATTGGCCTTTGTCCCAGCTCTTCCTTCTCCCTGAGATACTCTTCCCTCAGATAGTCATACAGTCTACTCTCATTTTCTTCTCTTCTCTGCTCAAGTGTTATCTTTTCAATGGAGACTATCATATTTTAAAATGCAAACCAGCATTAACCCTTAAGCACTACCCCTCCCCCATCTTAGTTGACTTGTATCACCTTCTAACATACTATTTAACTTACTTGTGATGTTTATTATCTATTTACTGTACGGTCCATAAGGACAGGAATATCCCCAAGTATTCTGAATGGTAAAAATAAAATATGTGTTGAATGGGTAAGTAAATGAACTAATGAATGAATGAACAAACTTCCATCTGTTACTCTAGAATTTCAGTATTGCTTACTATACGATCCCTAAGGTCTCTTATAAGCTTTAACATACTATGATTTCAAGAAAGTCCCTCTTCTAATACGTCTACACTAACATTTTAAGTTATAGGACTTTAAATTAAATAATATTATAATAATTATACAATAATATATAGCTTAAAAATATTCTGGTGTCAAAAAGGGGGTCATAAATTTCTTTGCAGTCTATTCCTAACAACAGTTTTCTCCCCAGAAAATCTAATATCATCTTCATTTCTCTATTGACCTCAACTCCAAAAAAAAATAGACTTCATGAAAGAAAATCTAGTACAAAGAATGGATATGGTTCTATGATGGCTTTATTAAAAAATATGGCTGGGCACTGGCTCACACCTGTAATCCCAGCACTTTGGGAGGCTGAGGCGGGAGGATCATTTGAGGTCAGAAGTTCAAGACCAGTCTGGCCAACATGATGAAACCCTGTCTCTACTGAAACTACAAAAATTATCCAGGCTTGGTGGCAGCACCTGTAATCCCAGCTACTTGAGAGGCTGAGGCAGGAGAATTGCTTGAACCCGGGAGACAGAGGTTGCAGTGAGCAGAGATCGCACCATTGCACTCCAGCCTGGGTGCCAGAGCCAGACTCCGTCTAAAAAAAAAAAATATATATATATATATATATATATATGATAAAGTACACTGCATAACTCTTTGAAAACTAAAGCCACAACATGATATGAAAAAGTTAACCAAACAGAAGGTTATCTGCTTACTAGCAAGATTTAGTACAATAGGTTTCAAATATTAAAAAGCTGCAAATTTGGGTTTTTCTTTCCAGAACTAGAGAAGCAACTTCTTCTTTAACAGGAAAACAGTTGCCTTAAGTGCTACATTTTCATTTAGTATGGAGGGAAAAGTAAATCAGGAATAAAACACCTAAGATTAAGAGAAGAAAAACTTTAAATTCTTGGTCTGTATAATTTAAAAAACATAAAAATAAAAGGTTTTAAAGCCCTTAGTAAGTAAAGTCTTCAAATACAGAGAAAATTAGAAAGCCTTCTACTACCATGTAGTGCTTATAAAAATGCAGAAGATGCTTATAGACACTAAGCTCTAAAAATCATAGTTATCTGTGATACCAACTAGTCATTTTGTTGCCAGAATCAAAGCCTGGAGACCTAGAAACCTAACTAAACAAGAACAAATAAATAAAGTACTTCAGCAAAGATGCTGGAAAACTAACATCAATTCCTTAAGAATGTCCTTAACTAAACTGCAATGCAGGGAAGAGTATTTATAATTCTGAGAGCAGCTCTTCTAAAGAAAAGCAATTATAAGATCAGATATGAACAGAGCACTTGATCCACCCTTCCGACTCAAAATCAGAGCAGCCCAGTGGAGCTGGTTTTGAAACCCACAGTTCCATATGCTCTGCTCTCTTCTCCTCAATGACCCTTCCAACACTGCTCCGCTAAAAATTAAAGGCCCTTCCTGTTCCTCAAGGAGATGGGATGGGGGAAATAATTTCCTGATGGAAAAAAAAAAAAATGACAGAGGAAAAATGAATTAGTGAAAGCCAAGTTAGAAAGAAGGTAAATAAATTTTTAAAAACGGATTGTTCTGGCCGGGCACGGTGGTTCACGCCTGTAATCCCAGCACTTAGGAAGGCTGAGGCTCGAGGTCAGGAGATAGAGACCAACCTGGCTAACACAGTGAAACCCCATCTCTACTAAAAATACAAAAAAATTAGCTGGGCGTGATGGCGGGCGCCTGTAGTCCGGGCTACTCGGGAGGCTGAGACAGGAGAATGGCGTGAACCTGGGAGGCGGAGCTTGCAGTGAGCCGAGATCGCGCCACTGCACTCCAGCCTGGGCAACAAAGAGAGGCTCCGTCTCAAAAAATAAAATAAAATAAAATAAAAAATTTAAAAAAAGGATTGTTCTGCCTGAACCTGGGAGGTGGACGTTGCAGTGAGCTGAGATCACGACGCTGCACTCCTTCCTGGGTGACAGAGTGAGACTCCGACTCAAAAAAAAAAAAAAAAAAAGAAAAAGGATTGTTCTATGAGAAAGATTTGGATAAATTCTTATTAGACAGAATCAGGTAATGAAATTCAAAGGATGTGGAGTAGTTTTGCCACCTATATGTTACACATAAAGGGAAACTATGGTACAATATACTAAATGTAAAATGAGGGTAAGGCTTGTCATTCTAACTCATAAGCAAATTCTGCAACTTCCTTCAACAAAGTAAGGAGAATTAATTACTGACAGCAAGCTGCACTTTACTGAAAGAAATTTTTAAAAGGTAGGCCAAAGTGTACTGAGGAGGAAACATCCAGCCAACAGCTTCTTTAGAGCTACTGCTAACAATATTGCTACTGCTTCTAATGGGAAATTTCAAAGCATGTTGTACATAATGCTATGTGCCTAAAACCGTAACAGAAAATGTGGCAGGGGTTGGAGGCAGAAGCAGTTTGGAGATTTTTACCTATCTGAAGATCATCTTAACACAGTGTTTTATTTAACTGTGTTGACTGAATGTGGTGTGTGTGTGCTTGTGGAGGAGGAGGAAAAGCAAACAGGTAAGGAAAAATACCTAATAGAAGATTGGCTTTAGGATCTAATCTAATACACTTTCACCCCTCTATTATACATTCAATTTTTTTAAAAAACACTTTGTCTTTCATTTTAATATGTGATGTTAAGTTTCTTATTCTGTACACTGAATTATTCTTATAAAAGACACCATAGAGGTAGACACACAGGTTTCAAATCAATTAATATTATTAATATATATTACAGGTTTTCCATTAGCATAATTGCTTGTATTTTCTATAAAATGTATGAAACTTGAGGATTTAGATAACCTACTCCATCATAGACATCATCTAAATCATGAGTGAAATAAACAATTGTATTGTATTCACGTATAGACATTATTATACAACTCTATCAAATTAAAGTTCAAAAACTATGAAAAATTATCAAGGCACCACAATGATTATTACCTAGAAAATGATGCTATAAAAATGTTAGCACCTAAGCCCAGGTAAGTAATATATACGGAATTAATTTCATTTAAATTGTTATTACAATATGACTTGTTTTAATCTGTTACACCTTGATGCAATATTTTAAATTAAGGGTCAATAACAGATCTTTTTAAAAATATTAACATCTCACTTGAAGTTCAAAAAGAGTTAATCTATTAATTCCACTGCCAAGTAGTAACAATTTTCGATAAATGAAAATGTTACTTAGTACCATATGAATCACATAGGTGATTACAATTTTTTTTTTTTTTTTTTTTTTTTTTGCGACAGAGTCTCATTCTGTCGCCCAGGCTGGAGTGTAGTGGCACAATCTTGGCTCACTGCAACCTCCGCCTCCTGGGTTCAAGCAATTCTTCTGCCTCAAACTCCCGAGCAGCTGGGACTACAGATGCGTGCCACCACGCCCCACTAATTTTTTTTTTTTTTTTTTTTTTTGTATTTTTAGTAGAGGGAGCGTGTCATCATACTGACCAGGCTAGTCTCGAACTCCTGACCTCGTAATCTGCCTGCCTCGGCCTCCCAACATGCCAGGATTACAGGCGTGAGCCACCACACTCGGTCAGGTGATTACTATTTTTAAGGTTTTTTTAAACAAAATAACTAACATATTAAAGGCATAGGAGGATGCAGGAAAAAGCGAACTAGTATTTGTATCACTTAATAGATGGGTGATTATGGCTAAGTTATTAACCTCATCAAACCTCAATTTTCTTACCTGTAAAGATTAAGAAGGTCTACTTTTTAAAATACAATAAAGACATTTTAAGACCGAAATAAAAAGAGAGAGAGAGATCTAATTTATAGGATTTCTGTGAAGATTATAGAGCACTGCAAATTTGTGAAACTTAAAGAAAAGCTAACAGTACTACATGAACACAGTGCATATACTACTATCTATGTGCCAGGTACATCCCAAACACATTATATATTTTAAATTATTTAATCCTCATGACAACCCTATGAAGTAGGTATACAATAACCCTCAATGAAGAAACCAAGGCACACAAAGGTTAGTAACTTATCCAAGGTCAGGTAGTGCAAGTGCAGAAAATGGGATAAGAACCCAGGCAACAGGGCTTCAGAGTCTGCAGGTAACATTACAATATGCTGCCTCTTTCCAATACAACAAATTAAGTCAAATTCCTAGCAGAAAGTATGTATTCAATGTTAGCATCTTTCTCCTTTCTGTGCACCAAGACCTCTTTATGCACAGAAGCAGGAAAAACAAGCATTCACTCTCAGTGGGTATTTATTTCTCATACAAAACAACCATCAAAAATAACATTCTAATTATTAACCCAGGCAACTATAAAAGCTTTAAGAATAACAAAATGATCCTTAATGTGCACTTATTATTTTTATCTGAATTTATATTGTCTGGTTTTTGTTTAAGAGCAGGAACCATGTCTAGTTTAAGGTTTTACATGAGATCACTATGAAAAATAGCCTCTAGTAAATATTAAGTAGCATATTTCACAAAAATTAGAGTTTTTGGTATATTAGCCAATTTTTAAGTTATACAGATAACAGAGTACAGACATAGCCAAAAATGCAGTTAAGAAAATAAAGACTCATATGCTTTAGCCTAGAAAATAACAGATAGTAAGCAACAATAGAAGCAATTTATTATATTCTGCTTTTCTTTTTGTTGTAGTTGTACAGAAATTTGTGTTTCTATGCTAAATCAAATGCACATACTTACTATAAGCTAACACATAATAATAGCCAGATTTAATGAATGCTCATTACATGCCGGGCGTTATACTAGTGACATTACACATATGATAGCTCTACATTTCACAAAAGCTCTGTAAAGTAACCATTATCATCATTATTATTACTACACATTTAGCAGATGAGGGACCTGAGCTGTGACAGATCAAATGCCTGGCGTAAGTTCACACAGCTAATAAGTGAAGAGTTGGAATCAAATTCAGATTTGCTTGAATCCATAGCCCATACTTTTTCTACCAAAAGTACCCAAGCCTAGCCATGTATCAGAATCACCCGAGGAGCTTGTTAACAAAGTTGATGGTCAAATCCCAGACCTAAAAATACCAATTCCCAGAGATTTTGATTTATTTAACAAGCTCCCAGGTGATTTTTATGCAGGAAGTTGGCACCAGTCCTAGGAGTAGCATTTAAAAACCACTGTACTACTTCCAGCTGCCTCCTCTATTTTCCATTAGGTTTCATGATCAGAAAGTGAGATTATAGAGTCCCAAACACTGAGGGTTAGATGCAGGTAAGTGACATTAATATAGTAAGGACCCAATTCAATTTTAGATTGAGAAATTCATTTTGGAAAACGGCATCACCATTTTTTTCATTCACTACCCAAACCTGGACTCAATCTCTCTCTTCCTTTGTTTTTTTACAACTAGAGGATATTATCATCTATAGACACTGTTGGTTGCTACCCAACAGTAACTCCTAACCCTACCCCTCCTTTTCATAGGCAGAACTCACCTCCCACTGGAAAGGTAGAAAGTCTTAGATTCTCCACATTCCCAGTCTTCCTTGCAGCTAAAAGATGTTTAGGAGATCCAATCCTGATCAGTGAAGCTAGAAAATGTCTAGTGAGAGTTTTCTTTCCTTGTAAATAAAAAACAAGGGAACACACTCTTTTTCTTCCTCTTTATAATTCAGTGGGGCAGCCATCTTGTGACCATAAGAATTAAGCAAAGAGAAATGAAGAAATGCCACTCCACCGCACTACTTTCTAGTTGAGCTACTTTCTGTAGTTCTCATTCCAAATATCTTGTCATTTCTTGCTATGACTTTGCTTACATAGTTCCTTCAACATAGAATTATCTTCTGCTATTTTTCTACCTACCAAAACTACACCTCACTTTCAAATTATTACCTTTGAAGGGTTGGAATTAATTTCTCCCTGTTCTCGTATTAATATACTATTTATACCCACTAACTGCTGCACTTGCCACATTCTTCCTTCTATGTAAATAAATATGTATTAATATATCTGTCTTCCTCACAAGGCTGGAGGCTTTGTGAGGTGGCACCATGGGTAAACACAGTGTCTAGTACAGATGGTTCTTGGATTGGTTCAACTGAATTTGTCCATAATCACTTAGATATTCTCAACTGTGTTGTATAGGGGCCAAAGGAATGACCATTGCAGTTTAAAGGGGAAAAACCCTGCAATAAAAGTGTTTGGGGGTTTAAGGAAAATTATTTTTCAAGTACTTCAAACCTTGTACAACTTAAGATACAAAATATGTTTTAATTGTTAGTTGCTAAATGAGAATCATAAAGATAATGTTAAGCATTACAAAATGCTGAAAATACTTACTTGTATATGCCAATTCATCTGTACTCTCTAAGAATTAAAATGACTTCTTAAATTCTATGTCAGCCAGTAAACTTCCCAGCTTCAATGTCATTAACATTTTAGTCAATAGAAACACAGTAAGGAAATGCAAATCAAACCACAAGATAACCCTTCATAACCATGAGAATGACTATAATCAAAAAGACAGAAAATAAGTATTGGTGAGGATATAGAGAAAATCAAATCCTCATACACTGCTAGTGGGAATGTGAAATGGAACAGAAATATGGACAGCAGTCTGGCAGTTCCTCAATCAGACAGTTACCATCTGATCACCAATTCCATTGCTAGGTATATATCTAAGAGAACTGAAACATACGTACACACAAAAATTTGCACACAAATGTTCATAGGAGCATGAGTCATAATAGCCAAAAAATGGAAACAACTCCAATGTCCATTGACTGATTAAATCGATAAACAGAATATGGTCTATCCATACAATGGAATATTATCCAGCAATAAAAAGAAATGAAGTACTAAATACACTATAACAAGTGTGTCCATCCCGCAACCCGAGAGCTGCATGTGGCCCAAAACAGCTTTGAATGCGGCCCAACACAAACTCATAAACTTTCCTAAAGCATTGTAAGATTTTTTTGTCATTTGGTTAAGTTCATCAACTATCGCTAGTGTTAGTGTATTTTATATGTGGCCCAAGACAATTCTTCTTCCAATGTGGCCCAGGGAAGCCAAAAGATTGGACACCCCTGCACGACAACATGGATGAACCTTGAAAACATGCCGAGTGAAAGAAACCAGTCAGAAAAAGCACATATTGTATGACTCCTGTTGTGGACTGAATATCTGTGTCCCCCAAAATTGGTATGTTGAAATCTTAACCTCCAATGTGAAAGTACTGGGAGGTGGGGCCTTTGGGAGATAATCAGGCCATGAGGGTGGAGGCCTCAGGAATGGGATTAGAGTCATTATAAAAGAGACCCCAAAGAGCTCTCTCACTCTCTTTCCACTATGTGATAATCCAATAAAACGAGAAGGTAATCTGCAAACCAGGAAGCAGACCCTCAACCAGACACTGGATCTGCCAGCACCTTGATCCTGGACTTCCCAACCTCCAGAACTGTGAGAAATAAGTTGTTGTTTAAGCCACACAGTCTATAATAGTTTGTTACAGTAGCCCAACCTAAGACAATTCCATTTATACGAAATATCCCAAATAGGCAAATCTATAGAGACAAAAAGTAGTTGCTTAGGGCTTGGGTACATGGGAGAATTAAGGAGTAACAGTTAAGGGGTATGGGGTTTCTTTTGGGAGTAATGAAAATGTTCTAAAATTGGTGGTGGTGGATGTAAAACTCTGTGAATATACTAAAAGCCACTGAATTGTACACTTCAAATGGATAAACTGCACAATATGTGAACTACATCTCTAAAGCTGTTTTTAAAAAACTGCTGGGGGTCAGGTACAATGGCTCATACCTGTAACCCCAGCACTTTGGTAGGCCAAGGTAGGAGGATCACTTGAGCCCAAGAATTCAAGACCAACCTTGGCAATATAATAAGATCCCATCTCTACAAAAAAATTAAAAAATTAGCAAGGCGTGGTGGCACATGCCTGTAGTCCCAGCTCCTTGGGTGACTGAGGTAGGAGAATTGCTTGAGCCCAGGAGGCAGAGGTTGGGTGCCTCCAGCCTGGGCAACAGAGCAAGACCCTGTCAGGGGGAAAAAAACAAAAAGAAAACTGCTGGAACTTCAGTCAGTTATGACAATTAGCAAGCCTTAATTAAATACATAGGCTACTTAATAGTAGGTGAAACAGTAAAGGCTGAAAAGTCTTGTGGTTTTGCATCTTGACCAAAGGATGACTGGAAAAATACAACACATTTGTGAATTTTCATAAGCAAGGGCAATTCTGTATACCAAACTTGAAAATATACATATTATTTTCAAATGCATTGGGAAAATATACCTAACATCAACTCAGTTGTACAGTCAAGAACCTGCAATAGCGGTCATCCTTGAGCCCTTCCTCTCCTCTCCCATATCCAGTCTATAACCAAGACCTAGCAATTCTACCTCCTTCTCAATTTCCAATGTCAACACTCCAGTCTAAGATATCACCATGCTCCTTCCTGCTGAGGTTACTGTAATAGTCTAACCTGATCTCCAGTGTGCACTCTAACATCCCCTCCATTCTCCATACAACAGCAAAGTAATTTTTAAGAAAATCTGACCAGTTTTATGCCATGCTTAAAATTGTTCCTATTGCCCTTAGAGATAGGGAGTAGTAATGGTTGTAGGATAGCAGATCTAATTAGTATTACTCCCTGGGGGAAGTCTTCTCTCAACCCTCACCTTAGGATCAGTATCCTGTTAACTGCTCTCCTGACAATAGGACTTCTTTGTGGCACTTATCACAGCTGTAAATAAATAACTCAAACTATCTTATTTACCCCTCTATCCAAAATTCCCACCACAGTGTCTAATATATAGCAGGTAGTTAATAAATGTGCTTTACAGAAATGCCTTGGGTTCTCTAAATCATAAAACCACATGCTGTGTGATGTAATGGGCTAACCTACCCAACTCTGCAAGAGCTAAAACCAACAGTCACCAAGAGAAACAAGAAGAGGTTATCTGCCCTATCCCTGCTCCATGAGTCTCAGCAATACCCTCTCTGCCACCTTTGATTTACTACAGCCTATGTTACATTTCCTGCAGCGTTTCATAAGACATGCATTTAAACAGCTGGCTTCCATCTTCCCTATCTAATCATGTATAAAAATAAAACATCATTTATATTATCACAATCATTTCCACGACAAATATGAAAATGTCAGTGCCCTAACTCAAGGACTACAAGGAAAAATAGCAGCCTTGCAGGGAATTTTGTCACAGGCAGATGTTAGCTACTCAAGTTCCATTTATAGGACATGTTTCCAAGCAAGTCTGTTCTTTCCTGACTTTAATTTTCTCCTTTAAAAATGACATTTGGTAGACTCTCTAAATCTTCAAATTTTCCTTTTTCTTTTGATTAACTGTAACGTCCTTTAGTAACATAAAACCAAATCCTTTTTTATCTATTACAAAAACAATTTCTACTACCAGGCTACTTTTGCAAAGATATGATGCTGAAAACACGTATCATTTATAATAAGGAAATTTAAAAGAATTGGTATTCACAAGCTCTGTGGTATGACCATTGTAAAGACAAAACTGGGAGCTAATCAAGCTAAGCAATTCTCAGTAAATGGAAAAAAAAATTAAGTAATACTAAGATTTGCCTCTGAAAGACTTGGTAAGATGCCTATGAACCACAGCGTCTAGGGAAAAGTTCTACTCCAGTATTGTTGCAAACATTCCTCTTGTTCCAAGTATTTCCTCCACCCCCATCTCACCCCACAAGAGTGGTCTCATCCTTCTTTTGAAACTTAATCCTTTGGAAAAGAAAAGAGAACAGTAGTCTAACTAAAAAGCCTCTCTGCTGTTAAAGAAAAAAAAAAAAAAGTACACAAATTTTCCCCAAAACATCCTTCCCCTGGATAGGTGCCACCCTTAGTCAGACACAGCTGACGTTTGCTCACTAAAATACTCCATTCATAAACAAGCCCCCTTTATCCTATTATCTATTAATTTTATATTTATATATAAATTAATTTTATATAATTAATCCTATTATCTATGGCATCTACTAATTTTCAAACTGTCCCTACTATGATAAAATTTGTATGTGTGACTTTTGAAAATAACTATTCTAGCCAGTACCCAATTCATCTTGACACAAATTTATTTTTTGAATTTATCAGAGAATTCCTAAAAAAACAAGGCTTACCACTATTTCAAGCCAAAGAAAGTAAAGGAATTGACTAACAAAATAACAAGCAAATAACTGCTTAAAACTAATGTGCTATATCAATTAAAACATTTAAAAATCAATGCCAACTTTTAAAATTCTATAAATTTAGCAACTTGGGTACATCTTAGAATATATGTATTCCTTTATCACAACTTTAAATTGTACTAGTTAAAAGGCCACTTTCTCACGTCTACTCTTACTTCTGAGGTAAACTCAGCCAGTTTCATAGCTTTAAAAACCACCTATACTATGCTGACACCCAAATTTAAATCTCCAGCCCCAACCTCTCCTCCAAGCTCCAGACTTACTCAACATATCCACCTGGGTGTCTATTAAATTTAACATGTGTAAAGGAGAACTGATTTTAACCCCTAACCTCTCCTTCAAAAGTCTTCTCCATCCCAGGAAATTTCACTACTACTCATATAGTTGCTAAAAGCAAAACCAGAGAACCTAAAGAGAAGTGAAATTTGAATATATGCTACAACATGGATGAACCTTGATAACAATTTGCTAAGTCAAATAAGTCAGATATAAAAGGACAAATATTGTATGACTCCACTTATATGAGTTGGAACAGTCAAATTCAGAGACAGAAAGTAGATTAGTGGTGACTAGGGGCTAGGAACAGGGGAAAATGGGGAATTCTTATTTAATGAATAGAGTTTCCATTTGGAATGATAAGAAAGTGCTGGGGATGAACAGCGAGGATGGTTACACAACAATGTTAATGTACTTAAGGCCACTGAACTTCTCACTTTAAAATCATTAAAATGGTCAGTTTTATATTACGCATATTTCATATTATGCATATACCAAAAAAAAAAACATATCTTTCCTTCACCATCCATATCCAATTTATCAGCAAGTCCTCCTGCTCTATCTTCAAAATATCTTTGGAACCTATGTACTTATCACTACCTCTACCACCATAGTCCAAGCTATCAACTTTAGCTTACACAGTGGCATTAGCTACAAGGTAGTCGTCTTGTTCTATTTTTATTCTCCTATACTCTATTCTCTACATTACAGCCAGATATTTTTAAGGAGTAAATTAGACTGTCACTGCCCTGGTGAAAAACCCACTACACTGTACCAGAAAAAAATCCAAATTTCCACCATGGCTTATGAGGCTCTGCATGACATGCCTCTATCTACCTTTCCCCTAGTCCACTCTAATCACATGGACCTTCTTCCTGTTTATTCTGTTCATGAAGCTTTCCTCCCATTTATAAAAACACTTCAAATAATCCAAGTTGATTCTACCTCAGGGCTTTTGCTCTTCCTGTGGTGCAATTACTCAATTCATTCAGACCTCTGCTCAAACGTCATGTCTTCAGAGATCTCTTCCCTGACATCCTTATCTAAAATTGCACTTTCTTTTTTTTTATCACTTTCTTTTTATTTTATTTTTTATATTTTAGAGATGGGGGTCTCACTCTGTTGCCCAGGCTGGAGCACAGTGGTGTGATCATAGCTCACTGCAGCCTCGAACTCCTGGGCTCAAGTGATCTGCCTCAGCCTTCTAAGTAGCTGGGACTACAACTGTACGCCACCATGCCCAGCTAATTGTTGTTGTAGAAACAGGGATCTCACTATGTTGCTCAAGCTGGTCTCAAAGTCCAGGCCTGAAGTAATTCTCCCAGTTCAGCCTCCTAAGTTGCTGGGATTAAAGGCGTGAGCCACAGCACCCAGACCTCCCATCACTTTCTACATCCTTACACTGTTTTATTAATTTTTGTAACCATTATAACTACCTAAAAGTATATGTTTATTATGTCCCTTCCAATACACTATAAACTCCTTAAGAATAGAAACTTACACATTTTACCACTATATCTTTAGGACTAAAAAGAGTGCACAGCACATGTAAAGTACTCAGTAAAACACTGAATTAATTAATAAAATTTTATTTGTAGAAGCACTGAGTATTATATCCTTGATTTTCATTTCATATAAATAGCCTTTATCGGACATTAAAGGAAAGCATGTCATTTGAAACAACCAAGAGGCAAGCCTCAATCATCTTAAGTTCCCATTTTGCCTTTTCAATCAGGGTCAGACCTTGAAAATGGCACAAATCCTTCACAATGTAATCAGTGTGGCTCACAATCCAAAACTCTATCAATATGAATTTCACCACAATTTTTTAAATTAACTAATTATGAAATATTCTTCTATCAGCACCAGGTAACACCCTAGATATTAATAGTTTCTGCTCAGATCTTCCTCCTCTGTGCTCCACTAAGAGAATAGGAGGGACTGCCAAAATATGGACACTAAAGATTACCATGAGACTTCTTTCCCCTAACTTTAGCTATGGATTGGTCATTTTGGAAGATGTACTATGAGATGTCTGCAAAATCAGAATAATTAATGCCTTAATTGCTCACAGATGCTTTTAAGTTTTATATCTGACACCACCACTGAAACCACATTTCACTTGGCAATGACATACTAAAATACTACCCATGTCTTAATCTCTATGACAAGTTCCTTTCCATCACTAAGTAGGTAAATGGAAAATTAGCATTTGTTATTCTGTTGCATATATCAGCTTGGGGACTAACAGACAACATCAGAAACCAGTGGAATTATGCCTATCCAGAATGACAGTTTTCATTAACGTTTCTTGGCCAGGATACCCTTCAGCTGCACACAATGTTTTAAACAGCCTAATAGAAACACGATACAGATATCCTATTCCTCCTTAAGTAAGCTGTATTTTTAATCATTTTTAAAGAAAATGCGTATGTGAAGAATAGGATTAGACACATTGGTCATCCTTTATTTAAGCCACCCCAAATAGCCCAAAGGACAGAACTAGAACCTTCATCAGTTTCCATGGTGACTGGCAAAGGGCCCCATCACACTCCAGATAACATGCCAGCACAAATTTGAGAGCAAAGGCTTTTCCAGGGTTTGGAGAAGGCTTACACTTCCTTATCTACTCAGAAAAAATTGAAACAGAGGGCAACCCTATAGCCATGCACAGAATCTAGACTTCCTTCAAAGACTACCTGAGTACTTTTCTCCCTTAATTCAAGAATGTTACATTGTTTAAGAGCCACAGACAGTAATCTAACTTGTCAGTTATTGCTCTGAGAAAATTCTAGCTTGTTATCTGTCCTGACAATAATAAAATCATATCTTGAAGCAACAGTAGGATACAGTTCTTCCCCCCAACTCAACTGAAAAATAGGCGGTTGTACTTTATCACTCACTGAAGTACAACAAGCTGCCTGCTCTCTTTAAGCGGCCATTTAAGATTTTCACAGAAGTACAAAGGAGACTTATGTCCTTTTGGAAGACAAGAGACAGAGACTTTCTGAAGAAGCTTCTTCAGCAATTCATTTTCTGTAAAATTAGTTGATGTGGTTAATTTGGCAAAGCATTTGAGAGATGAAGGAGAAAGCAAGAACATGGTGAGAGTTTCAAGCTTATAATAAGTTTTGTCTTATTACATCAGCAACATACAAAGGCTCTTTAAAAGTGTTTTCCCTTTCATCTGAACGCTCATTGACCCTTTTCTGCACAGTGGTGCTGACCCAAGCCCTTTCACATAGTGCAACTGCCAAAAGTGAACCATCACACATTCCTGACCGGAAAGAAACAGGCTGGAACAAAATCTGTCGTGTGAAATATTTCACAGCCAAAATTAAAGCTTTAAAATGCCACAACCGAAAACAAAACTGTTCTGATTCTCAGAGCCTTTAATCTTATCAAAGCTTGTTTTAAATCTAATACTTGCCCACTTTCCTAAATTTTCTGGCACAATAGAATAAGATTTCAAACAAGTTTTTTGTTTAAACTGAAATAAAAATGTTGAAGCACAAGATATAAACTCCCTTACCTAAAACCTTCTCTAAACATAGTTCTCCCAAGTCAAAATGATTCCTTGGTAATCTTATGGACATTTTAGAAAACCCAGTAACGCATTCAAAACTTTGGAGAATTCCGCCAAAGTGTAATCCGTTTTCAATCACTTAGCATTTACTGAGTATGTAACAATTGGCCAGGCAATAGTGGCAGATGATTTAAGACGCAGTCCCTGACCTTGTGAAAGTCATGCTCACTCTAATGGCATAAGATAAACATAAGAACCAATAGAGGAGGAAATGACATTACTTGAAACCACTAAGGTGGCTCCACAGAGGAAGTGACATCCAATCCAAGACCTGAAGGATGGTAGGATCTAGGCAAAGAAGGCAAGGAAGACAGAGTAAAGGAGCAGTACCAACAAAATCAAGTACAGAGTGCAAAGTTAGGCAGAACCCAACTTTAAGAACTAAGCCAAGCAGCCAGGCGCGGTGGCTCACGCCTGTAATCCCAGCACTTTGAGAGGCCGAGGTGGGTGGATCACGAGGTCAGGAGTTTGAGACCAGCCTGGCCAACATGGCAAAACCTCGTCTTTACTAAAAAACACAAAAATTAGCTAGGTGTGGTGGCTGGCACCTGTAATCCCAGCCATTTGGGAAGATGAGGCAGGGGAATCGCTTGAAACTGGGAGGTAGAGGTTGCAGTGAGCCAAGAGCAGGCCACTGCACTCTAGCCTGGGCCACAGAGTGAGACTCCATCACAAAGAAAAAAAAAAAAGACCAAGCCAAGCAATCTCAGCAGAGGCCTGTAGGCCATAAGAACCACCCTACAATCAATATGAAGAACCATTATTTAATTCAAGGTGGATGAGTTTAAACAGACCAATTAAGAGGTTATGGAAAACTCTTAAGTGAAAGATGATAAAATTCTTAGCTAGGTTCACGATAGTGGAGAGAAAGAGGTACTTCTCAAATAAAAAACCACTTAGTGGTTGATATATAGAAGTAGAGTGGGTGAGATGAAAGAGATGAAAGACAAAGATGATGTTAAGGTTTCAAGGCTTTTGATACCCCTCCCATCAAAAGGGAGGTCTGTCTCCTCCCCTTGAATGTGGGAAGGCACGTAACTACTCCAACCACTAATCCAGCCTGACTACCAAGGCAAGGTCACAAAAGGCCATACAGCTTCCTCCTTATTCACTGGGACACTAACTTTTAGGACTCTCAGTCACCAAGTAAGTCCAGTTATACTGAGGCTGCCATGCTGAGGAAGGCTATGCAACAAGGAACAGCCACGCAAAAGCACCATAATCAACAATCCTACCTGAACTAAGCCTTCACGTCATTTCAGGCCAGCTACCAAACCTGTGAGTGAAAAGCCTCCAGATAAGTTACCAATGAAAAGTCCATTTTTCATATGGAATAGTGAGAGGTGACAATGTGCTAGCAGCCCTCACTCTCGGTACCTCCTCGGCCTCGACATCCACTCTGGCGGTGCTTGAGGAGCCCTTCAGCCCGCCACTGCACTGTGGGAGCCCCTCTCTGGGCTGGCCAAGGCCGGAGCTGGCTCCCTCTGCTTGCTCCCTCTGCTTGCTGGGGAGATGTGGAGGGAGAGGCGCGGGCAGGAACCGGGGCTCCGCACGGCACTCGCGAGCCAGCAAGACCATGAATCCACCAGAAGGAAGAAGCTCCAGAAACATCTGAACATGTGAAGGAACAAACTCCAGACACACCACCTTTAAGAACTGTAACACTCACCGCGAGGGTCCGCGGCTTGGTTCTTGAAGTCAGCGAGACCAAGAACCCACCAATTCCAGACACATTTTGGCAAGCATGAAGGGACTTTTCACCTATCACCACGCAGTGAGACTTTCACCTATTGCCAAGCAGTGGGACATCGACTATCGCCGAGCAGTGAGCACCAACGGACCCCTTTCGCTTGCTATTCTGTCCTATTTTTCCTTAGAATTCAGGGACTAAATACCGGGCACCTGTCAGTCAGTTAAAAGCGACTAGCGTGGCCACTGGACTTGAGACACGGGTGTGAGGCTTTCTGGGAAAGGGCTCTCTAACAACCCCCAACTCTTCGGAGTTGGGAGCATTGGTTTGCCTAGAACCAGCTTCCACTTTTCCTGTACTTCTGGGCTGAGCTGAGGATCGACTGAGAGGAAAGTCATGCAGCTCTGGGGTCCCAACAACAAGTCTGTTGAACCTGTGGCCGTGAGTGGAACTCTCAAAGGCATGTCACCCAAGCAAGACTAGCCCATCTGTTCTATCTACCCTGACCCTTGCCCCCTGGGTCCTAATGCCTGCCAGACAAACTTCCTCTTACCTCTCTTCTCTCAGGTTAGTCCCACTTCTAAAAATCGCTCCCTGTCTCTGGTGCTTTTCTAGTTTCTCCTATAAAAATGACATCTAGTATAAACTTCAAGACTCTGTTACCTTCTTTAGGCACCTGGGCTCACCAATAAGAAAGACATATTTTTTGCCCAAAGCCCCGTCATAGTAGGGACTACCTGGAATTTTAGGATCCCTCCTCAGACTAATAGGACTAACAAAAGCTATTCCTGAAGCTAGGATATGGGGAGCCTCAGCAATTGTATCCTTCCTATTCACATAAGTGAGGACAAAAGGTGTCACTCTTCCACCTCTGGAGATCCCTTCCCTCCCTCAGGGTATGGCCCTACACTTCATTTTGGGGTATCTTTATAGGATGGGAGTAAAGTCCCAAAAAACCTGCTTAGGACTCTAACAGGTTTTTGAGAATGTGTCGGTAAGGGCCACTAAATCCGATTTTTCTGAGTCCAGTCCTCCATGTGGTCTGGGTGGACAGGCAAGGGTGCAGGTTTTCGAGAATGTGTCGGTAAGGGTCACTAAATCCGACCTTCCTCGGTCCTCCATGTGGACTGGGAGGAAAATTAGTGTTTCTGCTGCTGTGTCAGTGAGCACAACTATTCTGATCAGCAGGGTCCAGGGACCATTGCGGGTTCTTGGGCAGGGGGAGAAACAAAACAAACCAAAACTGTGGGTGGTTTTGTCTTTCAGATGGGAAACACTCAGGCATCAACAAGTTCACCCTTGAAATGCATCATAAGTCATTGGGACCACTTTGACCCACAAACCCTGAAAAAGAGGTGGCTCATTTTTTTCTGCACTACGGCTTGGCCCCAATATTCTCTCTCTGATGGGGAAAAATGGCCACCTGAGGGAAGTACAAATTACAATACTATCCTGCAGCTTGACTTTTTCTGTAAGAGGGAAGCCAAATGGAGTGAAACACCTTATGTCCAAGCTTTCTTTTCATTGAGGGAGAATACACATCTATGCAAACCTTGCAATTTACATCCCACAGGAGGACATCTCAGCTTACCCCCATATCCTAGCCTCCCTATAGCTCCCCTTCCTATTAATGATAATCCTCCTGTAATCTCCTCTGCCCAGAAAGAAATAAGCAAAGAAATCTCCAAAGGACCACAAAAACCCACAGATTATCGGTTATGTCCCCTTCAAGCTCTAGGGAGAGGGGAATTTGGCCCAACCTGGGTACATGTCCCTTTCTCCCTCTCTGAGTTAAAGCAGATCAAGGCAGACCTGGGGAAGTTTTCAGATGATTCTGATAGGTACATAGATGTCCTACAGGGTCTACGGCAAACCTTCGACCTCACTTGGAGGGATGTCATGCTATTGTTAGATCAAACCCTGGCCTTTAATGAAAAGAATGAGGCTTTGGCTGCAGCCCAAGAGTTTGGAGATACCTGGTATCTTAGTCAAGTAAATGACAGAATGACAGCTGAAGAAAGGGACAAATTTCCTACCGGTCAGCAAGCCATCCCCAGTATGGATCCCCACTAGGACCTTGACTCAGATCACGGGGACTGGAGTCATAAGCATCTGTTGACCTGTGTTCTAGAAGGACTAAGGAGAATTAGAAAAAAGCCCATGAATTATTCAGTGATGTCCACCATAACTCAGGGAAAGGAAGAAAATCCTTCTGCCTTCCTCGAGCAGCTACGGGAGGCCTTAAGAAAATATACTCCCCTGTCACCCAAATCACTTGAGGATCAACTGATTCTAAAAGATAAGTTTATTACCCAATCAGCCACAGATATCAGGATAAAGCTCCAAAAACAAGCCCTGGGCCCTGAACACAATTTGGAGGCATTATTAAACCTGGCAAGCTCAGTGTTCTGTAATAGGGACCAAGAGGAACGGCCCAAAAGGAAAAGCGAGATCAGAGAAAGGCCACAGCCTTACTCATGGCCCTCAGACAAACAAACCTTGGTGGTTCAGAGAGGACAGAAAATGGAGCAGGCCAGTCACCCAGTAGGCTTTGTCATCAGTGTGGTTTACTAGGACACTTTTAAAAAGACTGTCCAATGAGAAACAAGCTGCCCCCTTGTCCATGTCCCCTGTGCCAAGGCAGTTACTGGAAAGTGCACTGCCCCAGAGGATGAAGGTTCTCTGGGTCAGAAGCCCCCAACCAGATGATCCAACAACAGGACTGAGGGTACCCAGGGCAAGCACCAGCTCTTGTCATCACCCTCACTGAGCCCCGGGTACATTTAACCATTGAGGGCCAGGAAATTGACTTCCTCCTGATACTGGTGCGGTTTTCTCAGTGTTAATCTCCTGTCATGGACGACTGTCCTCAAGGTCCGTTACCATCCGAGGAATCCTGGGACAGCCTGTAACCAGGTATTTCTCCCACCCCCTCAGCTGTAATTGGGAGACTTTGCTCTTTTCACACGCCTTTCTTGTTATGCCTGAAAGTCCCACACCCTTATTAGGGCGAGATATATTAGCCAAGGCTGGAGCTATTATCTGCATGAATATGGGGAACAAGTTACCCATTTGTTGTCCCCTACTTGAGGAAGGAATCAACCCTGAAGTCTGGGCATTGGAAGGACAATTTGGAAGGGCAAAAAATGCCCACCCAGTCCAAATTAGGTTAAAAGATCCCACCACTTTTCCTTATCAAAGGCAATATCCCTTAAAGGCCTGAAGCTCATAAAGGATTACAGAATATTGTTAAACATTAAAAAGCTCAAGGTTTAGTAAGGAAATGCAGCAGTCCCTGCAACACCCCAATTCTAGAAGTACAAAAACCAAACGGTCAGTGGAGACTAGTGTAGGATCTTAGACTCATCAATGAGGCATTAATTCCTCTATATCCAGTTGTACCCAACCCCTATACCTTGCTCTCTCAAATACCACAGGAAGCAGAATGGTTCACTGTTCTGGACCTCAAGGATGCCTTTTTCTGTATTCCCCTGCACTATGACTCCCAGTTTCTCTTTGCCTTTGAGGATCACACAGACCACACGTCCCAACTTACATGGACAGTCTTTCCCCAAGGGTTTAGGGATAGCCCTCATCTGTTTGGTCAGGCACTGGCCCAAGATCTAGGCCAATTCTGAAGTCCAGACACTCTGGTCCTTCAGTATGTGGATGATTTACTTTTGCCTACCAGTTCAGAAGCCTCATGCCAGCAGGTTACGCTAGATCTCTTGAACTTTCTAGCTAATCAAGGATACATGGTGTCTAGGTCGAAGGCCCAGCTTTGCCTACAACAGGTCAAATATTTAGGCCTAATCTTAGCCAGAGGGACCAGGGCCCTCAGCAAGGAACGAATACAGTCTATACTGGCTTATCCTCGCCCTAAGATATTAAAACAGTTGCAGGGGTTCCTGGAATTACCGGCTTTTGCCGACTATGGATCCCCAGATACAGCGAGATAGCCAGGCCCCTCTGTACTCTAATCAAGAAAACCCAGAGGGCAAATACTCATCTAATAGAAGGGGAAACAGAGGCAGAAACAGCCTTCAAAACTTTAAAGCAGGCCCTAGTACAAGCTCCAGCTTTAAGCCTTCCCACAGGACAAAACTTCTCTCTATATGTCACAGAGAGAGCAGGTATAGCTCTTGGAGTCCTTACTCAGACTCGTGGGAAAACCCAATAACCAGTGGCATACCTAAGTAAGGAAACTGATGTAGTAGCAACATCACTCTCGGAATGGCCAGCCGGCGCCGCTGGCCCAGGGCAGTGAGGGGCTTAGCATCCGGGCCAGCAGCTGCAGAGGTTGCACCAGGTCCCCCAGCACTGCCTGCCCGCATACACCACACTTGAATTCTCGCCAAGCCTCAGCCGCCTCCCCGCGGGGCAGGGCTCGGGACCTGCAGCTCGCCATGCCCAAACCACCCCCCTGGCGGTGGGCTTCCCGCAGCCCAAGCCTCCCCAACGAGCGCTGCTCCCTGCTCTGTGGCGCTTGGTCCCATCAGCCGCCCGGGGCTGAGGAGTACGGATGCATGGCGCGGGAATGGCAAGCAGCTCCACCCGTGGCCCCGGTGCAGGATCCACTAGGTGAAGCCAACTGGGCTCCTGAGTCTAGTGGGGACTTGGAGAACCTTTATGTCTAGCTAAAGGATTGTAAACACACCAATCAGCACTCTGTGTCTAGCTCAGGGTTTGTAAATACACCAATCAGTACTCTGGGTCTAGCTCAAGGTTTGTAAATACACCAATCAGTACTCTGTATCTAGCTAATCTAGTGGGGACTTGGAGAACTTTTCTGTCTAGCACTCTGTGTCTAGCTAAAGGATTGTAAACGTACCAATCAGAACTCTGTCAAAATGGACCAATCAGCAGGACGTGCGTGCGGTCAGATAAGGGAATAAAAGCAGGCTGCCCAAGCCAGGCAAGGGCAACCCGCTCGCGTCTCCTTCCACACTGTGGAAGCTTTATTCTTTCGCTCTTTACAATAAATCTTGCTGCTGCTCACTCTTTGGGTCCACACTGCCTTTAAGAGCTGTAACACTCACAGCAAAGGTCTGCAGCTTCACTCCTGAAGCCAGCGAGACCACGAACCCACCCACCGGGAGGAATGAACAACTCCAGACGCGCCGCCTTTAAGAGCTGTAACACTCACGGTGAAGGTCTGCAGCTTCATTCCCGTCAGCGAGACCAGGAACCCACCAGAAGGAAGAAGCTCCAAACACAACTGAACATCTGAAGGAACAAACTCCGGACACACCATCTTTAAGAACTGTAAACTCACCACAAGGGTCCACGGCTTCATTCTTGAAGTCAGCGAGACCAAGAACCCACCAATTCTGGACACAATAGGAATCAAGACCATGTGCTAGGAATAAGGAAACTGGAATTGGATAGAGGACCTGATAAAAGTTGGAACTATTTGGAAGAGCATCTGTGGTAAATGACAAGTAGACTGGAGATAGTTAAGCAATCATCGAGTCATTTAGAGAGCCTGGAGCAAACTGGAAACAACAATCTCCCAAATAGTCTCTAGGCTATACATCAACTAAGATAAAGCTAGGCCTGACGGCACATACCTGTAATCCCAGCACTTTGTGAGGCTAAGGCAGGAAGATGACTTAAGCCCAAGAGTTTCAGATCAGCCTGGGCAACATAGTGAGATCCTGTCTCTGCCAAAAATAAAAAATTAGCCAGGCATGGTGGCACATACCTATAGTCCCAGCTACTCAGGAGGCTGAAGCAGGAGGATTGCTTGAGCCCAAGGGTTCAAGGCTGCAGTGAGCTATAATCATGCCACTGCACTCCAGCCTGGCCACAGAACAAGACACTGTCTCTAAAAATAAATGAAGAAAAGGACAAGGGCAGGGCTCTTTCCATTTTATATCCCCCATGCCAATCAGAGCACCTCAGCAATGACAGGCCATTAGCAAACATTTGGTAAATGAATGTATGAAAGTGTGTGTGTAGATGTCACAATTATCAAATATTCACGAGAAACTTAATTATAATGAGTATTCCCATTTCTTATTCTGCAAATATTCTTAGTTTTACTAAAGAGTTTTGCTTTATAATTACAAATATAGTTTCTGAGCCCCTCTCTCAGTGAATATGAAATGTGTGAATTCAAATGTACTTACAAATAGAAAACACATCTCTTACCAAGAATTACCTTTGAAATGACAAGCAAAAAGCAAAAACTAGGCTGGGAGCAGTGGCTCACGACTATAATCCCAGCACTTTGGGAGGCTGAGGCGGGCGGATCACAAGGTCAGGAGATCAAGACCATCCTGGCAAACACGGTGAAACCCCGTCTCTACTAAAAAAGATAAAAAATTAGCAGGGTGTGGTGGCGGGCGCCTGTAGTCCCAGCTACTTGGGAGGCTGAGGCAGGAGAATGGTGTGAACCCAGGAGGCAGAGCTTGCAGTGGAGAGATCACGCCACCGCATTCCAGCCTGGGCAACAGAGTGAGACTCCATCTCAAAAAAAAAAAAAAAGCAAAAAACAATGATTTTGCAATTGTTCCTTCTGAATCTGACCTTTTGCCCTAGTTTCTGCTCTAGCTTTAAAATAACTATACTTTAAAGAAAAATAGCATAGCTTTCCTCCAAAACGGCTAACCACAATACTGAAACAAAATTTTTTTCATAAGAAATGTTATGTATTGTATATACATCCAAGCTATAATAAAAGCATTAAGAATTGGTTAATTTAATATAGCATAATCCCTTTACAACACATGTATCAAAGAAAAGATGTACCCCCAACCTTATAAACTTGAACTAAGTAGTATACATCAGGATTTCCCATATGTAATTGTGAGAAACATATTTTCATTCATATTTACTCCAAATTCACACAACTAACATTCCAGATTATAATAACATGCAGCTAATAAGAACAACTCTTATTAGCATTTACTGTATGCCAGACACTGTGCTAAGTGCTTTACATGCGTTATTTCCTTTAATATTCACAACAACGTTATTAGGTAGGTACAGGCAAAAGTCGCAGAGTTTGCAAGAGGCAAAGCCAGAATCAAGCCCAGGTGTATCTCACACCAAAAGGCTGGACTATTAACTACTATATACATATTTATTAATGAAGAAAATCATAGTGTTATAAATGGTGTTGCAAAATACATTTTGACTTAAGACTGTTGAACTTTTCAAAAATCAAAACCTAAATCTTGAACTAAAATTTGTTAGTTTGTTCTAACATGATTACAGAACTTCAAAGGGCTAAAGATAAACTTAATTATGTTTAAATAATCACTCATAATAATTTGTGGAAAAAGTAGTACATCTAGGAAGAGTAAGTGCTAAGATATTATGTGATCATGAGAAAAAAATAAATACTTTGAGATAAACCAATAAAAAAGAAATAACAGAAGAAACATAAACTCTTTGAAGATAAGACTGCTTTCTCTCCCATCTTTAAGTCCAATTAAAATTCTGGTTAATGATTCCTTGTAGCAATGGAAAATAAGTAAAAATGTAAAATAAGTTTTGCTAAAAGAATCGAGTAGGCCAGCCGAGCGCAGTGGCTCACTCCTGTAATCCCAGCACTTTGAGAGGCCGAGGTAGGCGGACAACCTGAGGTCAGGAGTTCAAGACCAGCCTGGCCAAGATGATGAAGCCCCATCTCACTAAAAATACAAAAATTAGCTGGGCATGTGCCTGTAATCCCATCTACTCAGAAGGCTAAGGCAGGAGAATCACCTAAACCCGGGAGGCAGAGATTGCAGTGAGCTAAGACCAGGCCACTGTATTCCAGCCTGGGCAACAGAGCAAGACTCTGTCTCTCAAAAAAAAAAAAAAAAAAAAAAAGAATCGAGTAGGCCAGGCACAGTAGCTTACACCTGTAATCCCAGCACTTTGGGAGGCCAAGGCGGGCAGATCTCTTGATGCCAGGAGTTCAAGACCAGCCTGGCAAACATGGCAAAAGCTTGTCTCTAAAAAAATACAAAAAATTAGCCAAACGTGGTGGCACACACCCGTACTCCCAGCTTCTCAGGAGGCTGAGGCACCAGAATCGCCTGAACCCGGGAGACAGACGTTACAGTGAGTCAAGATCGTACTACTTGCACTCCAGCCTGGGCAACACAGTAAGACTCTGTCTCAAAAAAAAGAAAAAAGATTCGAGTACATAAGATGTGCACTGATTTATTTTGAAATATTACTTACAAAAAGCTTTTATTTAGCTAGCAATACTAAAAACTTATTTCAAACTGATAATAGGTCAGCCACTGTGCTAAGCACTTCATATACATTATCTCAGTTCGATTTTCATCATTTCCATCAGCTCTGGGGGAAAAAAAAAAAGCATAATATGTATTGAACAAACTATAGGCACCTTATCCAACACTTGGAATTTGCTGTGTATATTTTATTTATTTCTTTACTCACTCATTCATTCATTTGTGGCCACTCTTCACTTAACATGCTCCACAGTCACTACCAACATTTATCAAGAACCTACTATGTTCCATTACTGGACAAGGCACCGAAGATAATAAAGGAATAAAACCAAAACTATTGTCCCCTAAAGGTTCACACACTAGCAGAGGAGATAGTAAACAAACTTTATACAATAATGTAGGAAGTGTTCATTTTTCCTCAAGGTATCAGAGCAGAGAAAATAGAGAACAAGAATAACCTAATGCTGGAATAATAGTAAGACAAGTCTTCACAGAAGATCCACAATATGGATTCAAATAAAGCAGTAGCATTAGGGAACGAAATAAGAGGACACGGTGTATAAAACTTTAAGTGGCAGAAGCAACAGGAACAGGTAATTGATTTGGGAATGGAAGATAACTGTATGACTCTTTCAGCTATATTCCACTAAAAAACATAGATAGGTAGACAGACTTCCATGAGACAAAGACAGTTACAGGGATGAAGAGTTTGGTTTTACACATGTTGAGTTTGAAATGCTTATAAAGCATTAAAGTAGACATCTACAGTAGAAAACCAGACAGACCAGACTGGTGCCTAAGAGAGATTTGCAGGCTGGTGATGCATTTGGAGTAAAGGCACATGAGTAGTAACCAGAGCAGTAGGAAAAGCTGACATCACTAGGTAGAGTATAAAACAAGAAGAGGGCCAAGTAGAATCATGCAATACAGACATATACCCCATAACAGCATTTCAGTCAACAATGGACTGCATATACGACAGTGGTGACATAAGATTATAATGGAGCTAAAAGATACCCATTGCCTAGTGATGGCACAGCCACCATAACATCACAGCACAACACATGATTCACGTGTTTATGGTGATGTTGGTGTAAACAAACCTACTGTGCTGCTACTTGTACAAAAGTGTACAGGAATGCCCTAGGCTTTCATATTCACTCACCACTCACTCACTGACTCACCCAGAACAACTATCAGTCCTGCAAGCTCCAATCATGATAAGTGCCCTATGTAGGGGCACCATTTTTTATCTTTTATACTGCATTTTTACTGTACCTTGTCTTTGTTTAGATACATAAATATTTTCCATTGTGTTACAAATGTCTACAGTATTCAGTACAGTAACATGCTATACAGGTTTATAGCCCAGGACAAATCGGTTATACCATATAGCTTAGGTATATAGTAGGCTATACTATCTCGCTTTGTTTAAGCACACTCTATGCAGCTCATACAAAATGAAGTCGCCTAATGATGCATTTCTCAGAAGGTACCCCCATCATAAAGCATGACTGTACATCATCTTTTAAGAAGCAGGAAAAGAACAGTGTGTAGGCCACTAAGTCGCAACAAACGCCTCCTTCCCACACCACTTCTCACAAAAAATAAAGCAAAACGAAACTTTACACTTAATATTTCCAAATCTGCCTGTGCAATCATACGTATAGCAAATATTTACCATGTATTTCCTAAGTCATAAGGCATTGTGCTAGCTGCTGAGGGTAGCCAAGAATAAAGACAACCTAGTTCTTAATCATAAGAATCTAGCTAGGCCGGGCGCGGTGGCTCACGCCTGTAATCCCAACACTTTGGGAGGCAGGTGTGGTGGCAGGCCCCTGTAGTCCCGGCTACTCGGTAGGCTGAGGCAGGAGAAAGGCGTGAACCCAGGAGGCGGAGCTTGCAGTGAGCTGAGATTGCGCCACTGCACTCCAGCCTGGGCGACAGAGCAAGATTCTCTCAAAAAAAAAAAAAGAATCTAGCTAAAATAGGAGCAATACACCAAGTACGTTAAGAGCACAGGATCTAGGTTGGCATTCGAACCTTAGCTCTGCCACTTGCTTTCTGGGTGACTTGAGGCAAATTACTTAACCTATAGGTGTTTCTGCTTCCTCAGCTACAGTGGCGATCACAATAGTACTTATTCCCACAAGGTTGCTATGAAGAGTAAATGAACTAAGAACCATGTCACGAGGATTAAAATAGTCCATGGAAAGCACATATAACAGTGCTTGACACATAATGAATGCTCCATGAAAGTTAGTTATATTATTTCCTATTATAAAAATTATCAGAGTGGCTGCATGAATGCAATAATAATACAAATCAAAAGTGTTACTAGATTTCAAAAGATGAAGAAAGGGCCAGGCCAGGCGCAGTGGCTCACGCCTGCAATCCCAGCACTTTGGGAGGCTGAGGTGGGAAGATCACCTGAGATCAGAAGTTCGAGACCAGCCTGGCCAACATGATGAAACCCCATCTCTACAAAAAATACAAAAATTAGCTGGGCATGGTGGTATTTGCCTGTAGTCCCAGCTACTTGGGAGGCTGAGGCAGGATAATCACTTGAATTCAGGAGGCGGAGGTTGCAGTGAGCCGAGATCACGCCACTGCACTCTAGCCTGGGTAATAGAGTAAGGAAAAAAAAAAAAGAAAAGACCCTCACTTGGCCAGAATTCAGGGAACACTTCAATGAGCTACCCTTCTGAGCAAGGCTAGCTCATACAGTGCCTTTGTGTGAATTACAAAGCAGCCCACGGGTGCACATCTTTTGTTTAGTTTTGTTTTGTTTTTTTGACAGATCATAAACAAGAGAACAAGAGGTACACATCAAGAGGAGGGTAGCCTGCATTTCTATCATCACTCAATCCTCTCAACAAGCAACCCTGTACAGGATATAACCAGCACAGCCATATAAGGAAGCCTGAAAGATAGGACACATAAAGCTGGTGAAAGGTAACAAACATTCCAGTAGACAAGCAGAAGAATGACTGCAAGCTATCAAGAATAGTATATCCAGCCTAGACTGACTTTGGCAAGTAACCCAGATTAGCTAGAACATAGAAGCCATTTAGAAGAATAGCTAAAGATAAACCCAGAAAGATAGATTGAAGCCAGATGGCAGAGGATATTGAATATCAGCAAAAGCATCCAGCTATGACTCTGAGCAAGGGAGTAATGTGATTTCAATAGTGAGAGAAGTCTGGCATTATGTACTAGAAGGATTTAAGTAAGTACAGGCAGGTAAAAGGTCACTGCAGTGGGATGCTAGTCTATGAGTTCCTCAAAGGCAGGGATTCTGTGTCTCATTCATTTTTGTATCTTCAGAACTAACACAGTACTTGGGACAGAGTAGGCACTCTATAATTGTTTCAGGCATAAATGAATGAAAGACCAAAAACTAATGTGTGCCCTAATTAAAATAGGAACAGTAGAAATAGAACAATACATACTGGAAAAATTTTGCAGAGATAGAAAAAGGGATATTTGTTTGCTGATGAAATGTGGCAAGGATATTAGGGGAGAATCAATAAAGACTGTAAAACTGATAACTACTACATGGACTGCATTACAGGTTTCTGTGAGAATCAAATATAATTATGTTCATGGAAATGCTCTACTTAAAACAATACTGCTTTACTCTGGAATAAAAGCTACTCATCTTGGGCAGATTTGCTACTATATGTGACACTGAATATATCTCATCATTTTAAAACATTCGTCTTCCTTTTGTCTTCATCAGATTATAAAACCTTTAAGAGCACACTGGTGTCTACTTTGTTATGAAGCAATCTTAATAAAACCTTATTAAATGTTGCTTTAATTAAACTTTCTTACTCACAAAAGAAACTATTAAACCAGTTTCAACTATATACCAAAAAAATATAGACACATACACACAGACATATGCTTATATAAATATACAACATATTTATATATACTAAACACTTTTGTGAATGTAATCTGAGCAGGCTATGAGCTTTCACAGTATATGTTTATTTTTCTTTATATTCCCCCAGTGTCTGGCAATGAGTGTTAGAGGTGCTCAATAAATGTTTGTTGAACTAAAATGAATTCAAATGAACTGACTCAGGAATCTCACAGAGCTTATCAATGGTTTCTGATGGTCTTTAAGTTTCCCTCTCCCAGTCTCAGTGCTCTTCCTACTGTGCATCAAATTTATGCCGTAAAAGAATGAGATCCATAATAAGGATGTTTTTAAGAAAGAGAAAAAAGAAAAATCAAAAAATAAGGCTGTCAATATATACAATCAGTTGGTACCATTAAATGTCTAACAACTGGCTTGGGGTAGTGGGCATGATTTTCAGTGTTTACCAAGTTCCATGGTTTAAATATTCCCATCATTGGCCTATTTCAAGCTAACAACATGAGTTGGTTTGCAAAATTCACCGAAAATTTAACAATCGGCTCTCACAAGCCAGTATGCACTGGCTCAGGCACACTATTGGTTGCAATATTTATATGCATAGTACACATGATCCCCAGATTTTGCTCTGCAATACTACCCATCCACATCCTCAAAGGAAAGTACAAAAGGCAAGGAAAAGGCAGGAAAAATCTACACCCTATTCCTATAATGCTTTTAAAACCTCACTGCAGGCCAGGCGCGGTGGCTCACGCCTGTAACTCCAACACTTTGGGAGGCAGAAGTGGGCAGATTGCTTGAGGTCAGGAGTCTGAGACCAGCCTGACCAACATGGTGAAACCCCGTCTCTACTAAAAATACAAAAATTAGCTGGATATTGTGGGGGGCACCCGTAATCCCAGCTGCTCAGGAGGCTGAGGTGTGAGATTCACTTGAACCCGGGAGGCAGAGGTTGCAGTGAGCTGAGATCACACCACTGCACTCCAGCCTGGGCAACAGAGTGAGAGCCTATCTCAAAAAAAAAAAAAAAAACTCAATCCACGAGGTAGTCTTCTTTAGAACTGGGCATACGGTCCAGCCCAGAAACTCATTTAGCCTAGACCAGTGACATTCAAACTTTTCTGATCATGTACCCCAATCAGTTTTTTAAAAGGTATTTGGGCATACATCCTCAAAATGTTAATATATTTGTTTATACATTATATTAGAGCTACTATACTAATACCATATATAAGGTATATACACACAAAAATTAAGATAAAAATTAATTCAAATAGAAAAGAAAAATGTTCTGTCTACATCCCAATGGACTGTCTTGCCAATCTCCCTGGGGCTTACACAATCCACTTCAGATATTACTAAGTACAACATGAAAAGTAAAATGAATACTTCCTGGACCTGTTTCCCCTAGGCCTACAACCTTAACTTATAAGATCTTGTCACTCCATGAAACATCTTGCTTTTATTATTATTTTCACATCATTCTAGTATATCAACTTTGGAAACAAAAGACATCATTCTATTTACAGCATTCTGTTTTTAGTAGTGGCATTTCAATTTACAAAATATAGTAATTCTCAATCACTGAAAATGTCAAATCCTAGAAAACGTACCATTCCTAAGTGTGATGTTAATATCATCCTCGAACAGTTGTTGGCCAAAGATTCATTTGATGAATCCAATTTTTCTAAAATAGACAATTCTGATGATTCAGACAATTCTAATGTTAGTTCTGTTTAGAAATAACTCCAAGAAGAGTTTTTCTGTTTTATTTTCACATTGAAAATCAGTCAGATTTGGTTCAGCCTCAAAGAGCATGTTTATGTAAAGATAAATGAGTGCTGGCAGCGAGCTGTACTTTTTTTCTCTAAACAGGAAATGAGTTAACTGTTTTTTTTCATCCTTTGATCCCTTATTACATAGTTACTTCACATTGTCTATAAGACTCAAAGCTTTGGCTGCAATGATAACCAAATTAAAAGAGGTCCACCCCTACAAATGTATCTACCTTCCTACCCATTGAATTTTCCCTGTTTCCTTCCTTAAGGAAGACAGGGTCCTTTTTCTAGGGTAACTAAGTGCCGTCATCAAAATTACTAGGGAAAAAAACATATTTCTGGCTCTTATCTCAATAAGATTGCCTAAACATATATGTTTATCTCCCTTCTCTTCCAAATTCCATTGAAATGACAAGGAAACAAAATGGTCTAAAACTAAATAAAACCATAACTACACTAGAAAACAAAAGAGGGTGACATTAGCAGATTAGAAGTTAAAAATTCTAGATCCATGGTTCTTAAACTTTGGCATGCATCAAAATCGCCTAGAGGGATGGTTAAAACACAGATTGCAGATCTCTATCCCCACGGTTTCTGATTCAGTAAGTCTAGGGTGGGGCTCGAGATTTTATATGTCTAACAAGTTCCCAGGTAAAGTTGATCCTGCTGGTCAACAGCCACATTAGAAGAACCATCCTAAGTAAGTAGAGGTCACTAAGAAAAACACTTTTTATTAATTCCAATTAGCATCCTCAGAGAGATTCAAGAGAATGGCACAACCTTTTTTTTTCTTTTTTTAGGAACAGTAAGTGGAAAATAAGAAATAGTTCTGGAAAATTGGAAAAAAATATAATTTCCAAATGAAAAACAAAATCAGAAGAACCTAATAACAACTAAAGTCCAATACAGCAGTGTGAAAAATACTCAAGACATCTTTCAAAACACAGAGCAAAAGACAAAGAGATCAAAATATGACAGAAAAATTAACAAGCATAAAGGTCAGTAGCTACCTAATAGGTTTCTGGAGACAGAACAAACACATCACAAAACATAATCGATGAGCAGAAGAAATTTTTCCTATGCTGAAAAATACTCAAAGCTTGATACTGCAGGGCCAAATGCCACGCAGGTTAAGCCAATAACTAGACGCATGTTTGTGGCACTTTTAAACGTAAAAGACATAAAGAAAACCTTAAAATCTTTGAGAGGGAAAACACTTGTTATTACAAAGGAGTATGAATCAGACTAGCATCAGACATCTCATTAGCATCCTAGAAGAAAATGGAATGTTGTTTTCAAAGTTCAGAGAGAAAATTATTTTGAACCTGGAATTCTATAGTTAACTAGAATCTAGTTAAACTATCAAATAACGAAGATAAAGACACCTTTGGAAATTAAAGAAACAAGCAAATTTAGTTCCTATATGTATTAGTTTCCTACTTCTATAAAATACTATCACAGAAGTCCAAATAGATCTCAAGGAGCTAAAATTAAGGTGTTGGCAGAATTACATACCTTCTGGAAGCTTTAAGGAAAAATCAATTTGTCTTTTCTGGCTTCTAGAAGCTGGCTACATTCCTTGATTAGTGGTCCCCTTCTATCTTCAAGGCCAGCAACGGTGGATTGAATCCTTCTTTTATCAAGTCTGACCTACCTCCACCTTTCATTTGTAAGGATCTTTAAGTGGACCTAGCCAGATAATCCAGGATAATCTTCCCATCTCAAGATCTTTAATTTTGCTGGTGTGACTAACACCAGCAAAGTTCCTTTTGGCAGGAAAACTGACATATTTACAGGTTCCAGGAATTAGGATGTGGACATTTTTGGCAGGCCATTGTTCTGCCTACCAAACTATATAAGGACTCAAGGACGTCCTTCAGAAAAACAAAAAAAGAATTCAAGAAAGAGGACAAGATGGGATACATGAAAGTAGGTCCCCCATAAAAGGAAGCAAGTTGAAAAAAACATTTTTAAGGAAAAATTTGATCTTGACATTGGAATCTTCTCTTTCTAGAAGCACAACTTTAGAGAAACGTAATTACATTTTCTTCCCTAAAAGTCCTTTTATGCTACCTATTTCTATGGTGAGTAAAATTTACATAACCAAAATATTATAAATCTTGTCTATTAGTTTCCAATTTTCAGAAATAAACAGCCAAGCATCAGAAGACATGAATAACTATGTCTAGTTCCAGCGTCTGGCAGATTCTGGACTCCATATATTGATATCATACTTACAGAGGTACCACACATTATTTTTTCATATGTGCTATTTATTAGGAACTGAAGTTACATAGTAAGGGTAGAAAATAAGTTAGTAATATAGCCACAGTTAAACATATTAAATGATTCTTGCCTGTATTCTATAAAATAGGTATGGATTCTTGCCTGTATTCTATAAAATAGGAAGGAGAAATTAAAATCAATTCTGAAATACGTGTGTGCCTTTTCATTAAGTAGCTGATAATTTATGGAGTTGCAAATAAGTTCAATGTTAATTTTTATTTTTTTAATATTTAAAAAGATAACATCTAACAATAATGAGACTATGAAAAATGGATACTCCCATAGACTATAGCTGAATTTTTTTTTTCTTCTGACAAGGGAAAGAATGGAACTGAAATTTTTTACAAGCAAACTTTTAGGAGTAGAATTTAAAGTGGGAATATCTTTTGACCTAGTAGTTTTACTCCTAGGAGTCTATCCTACAAAAATGTCATCACTTAGTATATAAGAATACTATATAAGAACTCCACCATAGCATCATTTAGAGTAGGGAAAAAATGGGAACCAACCTAAATATTTCATCAAATGAGAACTGGTTAAATATATTACCATTGACCATTAATCCAGCAGCCATTAAGAATGAGGCACATCATGGAAAGATGTATGCACACACACATATATGCACACTTTTTTAGATTTTTATATGGAGAAAGGAAGAGCTGAAAGGAGATACATAAAACTATAACCTAAGTTAATTCTCTGGAACTGAAAGGAACGCATAAACTTTCAGTTTTACATTACACATGTATTCCATTTGAATAGTTTTGACGGATATGCACTACTTTTAGAATATCTTTACCCTTAAAAAAACTTAATTCCTAACACTTAAAAACTGAACCCAGAATAATGCTTCTGTAAATCATAAAGGCAAAATTGGTTTAGGATATAAAGAACATCAAAGCCTCTTGTGGGATATATAACAAACAATATATGGTCAACACTTAAATACATTATTATTATTAAATGTAACCAGTAGTGATGGCAGCATTGAGCTCCTTAAAGATATGCAACTCACTACAACTACACTATAGCTTCTGACAAGAGTAAATAGAAAACACCAATATGCTCTTTATCATTGCCTTAAAAACATTTTAATAAATTAATATTTCTATTAATAAACACCTACCGAATCATTCGCTGCTAGTGCAAGTGCAAGATTCACTGTAAGAAACAAAAATAGTCATTGAATTTAGTAACTTTCTTTCTATTAAAATTCATTTTATCTTTTAATATTTTCATGTAATTTTTAATAATTTCATGTAATTTTAATATTTTCATGTAATAACCTAAGCATATAAATTTTTAACATATATCCCTTAATTGTAAAGAGCAAGCACATGGAGGAACACACAAAGTAAAAAGAAAAATAAAAAAGTAATTTTCCAATAAATGCAATAATAAATGCATGCCCCAAAACTAACATTTTTAAAAATCCATTTCTGTTACAATTTTGTTCAAATAATCCACTTAGTTTTTTTAAATCATGTTAACAGAATATATAATTCAATTATTTTCAAAAGCATATTTTATAGAAAAATTATCCTTTTATTTTTAAAAATGTACACAATCTCATTGCTTTACATTTATGATTACTATACTCTGTCCCCCAGGTTGGAGTTGGGACCACAGGTGCACACCACCACACCCAGCTAATTTTTTTTTTGTACAGACAGGGTCTTGCCATGTTGCCCAGGCTGGTCTCGAACTCCCCAGCTCAAGCAATCCTCCCACCTCAGCCTCCCAAAGTGCTGGCATTACAAGCATAAGCCACCGCATCCTGCCCCTACTGCCTTTTAAAAATAAATGCTGGTATTACAGGAGTTCCAAGTATCTAATTCATAAATACTCATGTATATGAAAGGTTGGACTACTGTGCACAGAGGGAAGGGAAAAGTGTAAAACGTAAGAGAGTAAAATGTGTTCCCAAACTGCTTATGCCAATGAATCCCAGATGAATCCCATAAAGAAAGAAAGCAGTAGTCCCAAAACCAGCTTTAGCCCAGCAATAGGAATATGCTACATCTGAGAAGAGAATTCCAAAAGTAACACAATTCAAAAACTGATCAACAAATAGGCCCTCATAATGTGAATCACATTTCCCTACAGAACAACGGTATAAACTATGTCAGGGTTATTTTCTTCAAACTAGTTAAGAGCATAAGTTTTTAAGGCAGACCTGGTTCAAATCCCAGCTCTGCCACCTTCTATTGTGTACTATTGAGTAGGTTATTTTACCCATAAGTCTGTTTTCTCTTCTATAAAATGAAAACCATGCCTACTTCATAACTGTGATCCGGATTAAATGAAATATTGCACGTAAAATACTTAGCCTAGGGTACAGACTTGATAAATTCATTTTTATAAGTTATAAAATTCTGAATTTCAGGTACAAGATAGGTTACACATAATCCAACTTTAAGGCAGAAACTTTCAGAGGCTAATTCATTTTAGAGTTAGGTTCTTCCTACATTTAAACAACAGAATCACTGAGCATATTTGTATTAGTCAAATGTCATCATTCTAATCTGAAACAGCTCTAGCATGTATATTCAAATGGGAAGTATTTTAAAGTAGTTTGAGGCAGGAATAAATACATATAAGTAAAAGAAATATATTAATAATACCAATAGAGTTACATAAAAATAATCTATTTTTAAGATTTAGATATGTTCACTGAGCTGTTATGAAAAAGTATGGGCCAGCTGTTCGGGACAGATGGTATAATGTTAACAGAAAAAAGTGAGAAAGGGACATTTACTGAAGCACCCACTAAGTGTTACATGTACACTTTCTCATACATTTTCCTGTTTAAATGCTTTCACATTTCATGGCAACAGATCATCTTCCAACTAAAAATAATAAACAATCTTAAACAAGTGCCAGCCTACAGACCCAACAAATTACAAAACCCAAAGAACTTATGGCTACAATCATGAAAACACCTTCCATCCTTATCCAGTTCAAGTAATCACAGAGCATGTAAAAGGATTCAAACCACTGAAAACTGGAAAGTGTACTCCAAATTTTCAAGAAACTGGAATACGTAGGTTCTAGAACCAAAAACCTGGTTGTTTCTTTCAACTCTTTAGTGCTAACGAGACTAAATCTAAACCCTTTAGGGCAGTGTTCTATGATGAAGCTTAGAATCATTAAAGGTCGATTTATTAACTTTCTTTTAACAATATGGTGTCTATCAAATAGTAATGGATTAGGAATCTACCACAAATACAACATTTGGTAAATCTTAACTTTTTCAAAACATCTGATGTACCTCACAAATTCCTTCTGATAAAATGGGGAAAAAATGGAGCCACAGTCATGGTGTGTCTTACACCTGTAATCCCAGCACTTGGGAGGCTGACACGGGCTGTGTGATCACAAGGTCAGGAGGATCGAGACTATCCCAGGCCAACAAGGAACTCTGTCTCTACTAAAAATACAAAAAAAAAATTAGCTGGCATGGTGCATGGCTTCAGAAGTCCCAGCTTACTTGGGAGGCTGAGGCAGAGAATGGAGTGAACCCGTGGAGGCGAGCTTTGCAGCGAGCAGAGACTGCCACTGCACTCCAGCCCAAGTACAGAGGGAGACTCCATCTGCTACGGATGTTTTAAAAATAATGGAGCAACCACCATTGAATACTCAGGGGTAAACATTAAGTGGATAGCTTGTGCAATTTGAATAACCATCCATGGTGCTAGCTATCATCTCCATTTTACAGTTAAGGAACTGGCACATCTGCTGCACAATCTGGCAACTTTTTCCTGAGTTAAGGTGTAGGAGACGCAGCTAGTACCTAGTTTTGTCTAACTCCAAAATCTAAGCGTCTACCCGCTACCAACTCCTGAAACTAAGGAATCAGATGTTAGGAACTTCACAAATACATTTTTAAAACACAAAACTATAATTTTAATAGTGTGCACCTACCAGTTGGCATAAGTTCTGAATCAGGAATAGAATTAATATCCTATAATACCTGCTGTAGTAGATTTTCCGACTCCACCCTTTCCAGAAGCCACAACTATAACTTGTTTAACACCTTCTATTGGTTTCTGCTTTGGAAGTCCTCGGGACATGATTTGTGTTCTTCTTTGTTTTAGGGTCTCACTCTCGGCGCCAGATAACTTTAAAAAAAAATAATAATAATAAGCCGTTTTAAATAAGCCATCTCCATCATCACATTGTAAAAGTAAAAACAATCTGGGGTTTGCAATTAATTAAGAGGGCTTTCTTTTCTAATTCTGCTCATCTCCACTTTGGAGACATTTACCTACTTCTACTGATAACAATTGTAAAGACATATGGCTTAAATTGAAATTTTTCTACAAGGATACGCTGAACGTTTAAAAATGCAAAAACGCTGCCTCTTTACGGAGATAAGGCTTCCACGTGTTTTGCTTTTATGTTATCTATTTGCTTAAATAACCCAAAACCAAGAAAGCAATGTAGAATACCACATCTACGTTGTGTTTCAAGTCCCGCCACGCCTCAGCCTGGGTCTGCCTGAAAAGTAGGCACGTCCAGCACATTGGGGGTCTCAGGAACTGAGGCAGCCCTGCAGCCCAGCATCTCTGTCAGCCCGCTTCCCCCTGCCCTGCAGCACCACGGACCTGACGCCGACAAACCATCGCTGGGCTTCCCCCAAGCGGGGCAGTGGCCCCGCCACCAGCCCGGAGCGACACCCCACCAAAAAGCAGCAGACGCCGCCAAATCCCCATGACTCGGAACGGGGCTGTGAGCCCTGCCCGGAAACTGTCCCGGGTGGCGCGGGGTGATGACGTCACGTAGCAACGCTCGGCTTTCTCTTCCTAGCAACCGGTCTTGGTTTGTTCGCTCAAGAACCCAATCTGCATCATCTTGTTTATAGCCAGCTACAAATATTTTGCAGCGTTTTACTAAACGTTTGTGAAGTGCTGTCATATACAACATCTTGTATGATCCTTACAGAAGTCCCGAGGTAGGCAGAAGACTTGCTAGTATACTCTTTATGGACAAGAAAACGGAGAAAGTTTAAAGAGACTTGACCCAGCTTAACAAAAGTAGGAAATGGGGGAACTTGAAAATGACTCCAGGATTTCTTATTAAGCAGTATATGGTCATTTAAATACTACCACTGTTAAGGATTTTATCTTTTTATTTTATTTTTTCCTGTGTGATCTACAGTGAGAGTCTGTTTTGCGTTGGTATTCACGGCTTGTGTTGCTGACAGTTCCCTGAAAGAGAGGGCAGGTTGCTTTACTAGACTTGAAAAAGTTTACCTAAATCAGAAAACAAATCTGATGAAGCAAGTTTTGCTCAAGAAGGAACTTGAGTAAGGAAGTGGAATTTATCTTGGTGGAAGAAAGCAAGTAACCCTACATACAATGCAGTTGAGAGAGAAAGCTCAAAAGGTGATGCCCAGACCTAGAAAAAGGATCCTTTGAGGTAAGGGACGGTTTACATTCACACATTCTTCCTAATACTCTCTAGGGTTGATTTTTATTTCTTTCATTTGCTTCTTAGATACGAGATCATTCAGCTTATTTTGCTCTAATCTGATCTTTAATTTCCTTATCTTTAATACAGGCATAATGTAGCAACCAGAAAGAACGACTGTGAGGATTAAATGAGATTTACCAGCAAAGTACATTCTATTTAGTAAGCTCTGAAAAGACATTCAGTTCCTTGCTGTTGTCTCCTTCAGTCCATCCCGCAACATTATTGTTTCAGTCAGCTTTCTTTATCCTAGAATTTTTGCTTATTTTTATATCACTTTCTAATTATATTATTTTATGATATGTTTTCTCAAATATTAATTTTTATAAACTGAAGGCCAAAAGCATAGAGATAAGGGGAATAGCTGTCAGAATAATCTATTCACTAAACAAGAAATGATGAATATCTATTTCTTTCCAGATAGCTTTGCAAGTTCTTCCAGACTTAAGACTCATTTATTTAACAAATATTCGTTAAGCAATTACTATGTACCAAGTACTACAATAGATTTAAAGTATTCAGCATGGAGACAGACATAATTCCTCCACTAAAGGACTTTACAATCCAGTGCAAAAGACAGAATAAGTTAACAAAAAAAAAATTGCAGTATAGTATGATAAGTACAGGAGAAAAGCATTGAGTGATACAGGAGAAAGGACAAAGTGATACAAAGACAGGGCACTCAATTCAATCAGGGGAAGCTTCTAAATAAGGTAACATCTAAGCTGAATCCTGAATGTGAATAATGTGTAGAAGTTAGCTGGGAGAATGGCAAGGAGATTGTTGTAAAGAGGTTAGAAATGGACTGCTAAGGCTAGGCATGGTGGCTTATGCCTGTAATTCCAACACTGGGAGGCCGAAGCAAGAGGATTGCTTGAGCCCAGGAGTTCAAGGATGTGATGCAGTGAAGTATGATTGCACCACTGCACTCCAGTGTGGGCAGCAGAGTGGCACCTTGTCAGAAGAAGAAGAAAGAAGGAAGGAGGAAGGAGGAGGAGGAAATAAAAAGGAGAAGAAAGAAGGAAGAAGAAAGAAGAAGAGAGTAGGAGGAAGAAAGATGAAAGAAGAAAGAAGAGAGAATACAAGAGGAGTAGAAAATGCATTTCTTTTCTGAACTGTTAAGAACTGTAAATGATCTGTGCAACTTAGGACAGAGTGACTGAAAGAGATGAGGATGGAGTGAAGGTTGGTTAGATGGAGGTTGCCTAAATCAAGAAAGGCTGTATATCTTGTAAAGAAATTTGGACTTTATCCTAAGGGAACTATAGAAGCTTTTTTTTTTTTTTTGGAGACAGAGTCTTGCTTTGTCGCTCAGGCTGGAGTGCAGTGGTGTGATCTTGGTTCACTGCACACGCCGCCTCCCAGGTTCACGCCATTCTCCTGCCTCAGCCTCCTGAGTAGCTGGGACTACAGGCGCCCGCCACCACGCCTGGCTAAATTTTTGTATTTTTAGTAGAGACGGGGTTTCACCATGTTAGCCAGGATGGTCTCCATCTCCTGACCTCGTGATCCGCCAGCCTCGGCCTCCCAAAGTGGTGGGATTACAGGTGTGAGCCACCGCGCCCAGCCCTAATTCTGAACTTTTCATATAAGACTAATATACTCCTACTTGTTTAAGACAATTGTAGAGTTTTCTGCTACTTGCAGCCAAATGTAATCCTAACTAATATAGGCAAGAAATCATGTTTTTATATCACTATATAGGTCTTCCAATCTATTGTCTTTTCCAGAGCTGTCTCTATTCTCCTAAAAGGTCCCAACTTCCAGAATTCAAAACCAAGAAAACAATCTCTTTTCTTTGACATTTTTATTGGGTCAGACATTTTGCTGTGTCAGAAAATGATTCCATATAATTTGTCCAAATGGGGAAGGGCTATGTGAGATACAAGGAATTATAGGGAGAAAATCCTTGACACATATTTAGAAATATATCTCAGCATAGTTACAAATACACAGAAACCCATCCAAATTAGGCTAAGACAGTAAATTTATTGGGTATATGTAAGTATATCTTATGGACCTAAGGATAGGAAGTCCGGTTGAACCTCATTATGAACTGGAACCAGGAACTGAAAAGTTATGAACCAGTGCAGCTCTTCTCCCTTTCCTCTGTGGTAACACGATCTCTTATGATCTACTTTCTTCTTCTCTCTTGCATTGGCTTTATCTGTTTCTGTGTGCACATAGTAGAAAACAGTAATTTCAACCTTATTCACTCAAAGACAAACTAAGACTGACTAATATCTGTTACTTTTATTTTCCAAACTCTCTGGAGAAATAATCTGATTGGTCCATTTTTTGGTTGTACATCAGTCTTTAGTCCAATTAGTGACCTTGGGAATGGGGTCAAATGACTTAGCAATTCTTAGGACCAAAGGAGAACACCCTTTTGAAAGGAGGCCATGGATGTGTATATGTGTGTCAGTGTCTTTTGGAGAAGAAACATCTCTACTACTCTCCTAAAATTTTAATCTGGGGAAAGGTAACCAAAGTAATGATTCAGCCATTATTCTCACTTGCTCCTCATGTTTTCTCTCAGGGAATTCATCCAGTTGCTCATGTCATAAACCTATACACAACCAATAATTACCACAATATCTAACAATTACTAACTATGTGACAGGTGTTCTACATGCATTATCTTAAGTTCAACCTCACAACAACCATACAAGTAGGTATTATCTATTTTATTGATAACAAAGTGAAATTTAGAGATGTTAAGTTAAGCCTTCAAGAGAGAGACCTCATGTCTCCTTGTCTCGGATCTTGCCCTGCTGATCCATTTCTTTTTTAACCCAGTAATCATAGTGGTATTTCTGAAACACAAATCTGATAATGTTCACTTGCAGTGAACCAAGATTGCGCCACTGCACTCCAGCCTGGGCGACAGAGTGAGACTCTGTCTCAAAAAGAAAAGAAAAGTAAAGTTCAGAATTAGATCACACAGGTCCAATACGATGAATCCATAGTGCCATCTGTTCCAAATTAATTCTTTTTGTTCCACCAGCTTGGTATCCTCGGTATCCATTTTCATCTCCTCATAGTCATGAGATGTTTGTTGTACCTTCAGGTATCAAAGCTGTGTTCCATACAGGAAGAGAAAGGAATGACAAAGAGCATTTCCTAGTGAGCCTTTGCCTTTTTTATTCAGGAAAGGAAGACACACACACACATCCAATTGGCTAGAACCAGGTCACATGACCATCCTTAGAACCAAGAGAAACTGAGAAATTAAGCATTTAGAGGTCTCTAACCTACAGAGTAGAGGAAAGCAATGGAGAATGTGACTGTAAGTGGGTAATCAATGAGCCAAGTCAGTATCTGTCCTAGACAGACTATATCAAGTTTCCTGGGATTATGAGGGATGAAGAGAATGCAAAGAAAACTGAGAACTTAAATATCCGTGAGTTCTTGTGCCAGTCATTTGTAGTTGGCTAACCCTATGTGGTAAAGGAAATTTTTCTGGGGAGTTTCTGAGAAAGTTTTCTTTTTCTGATTGAGTAGAACATGGTTGGTGCTACTCCTTTTTCCCACCTTGACCGTGGATGTGACATGGAGATGTGGCAGTCATCTTGTGAACATGAAAAGCACAATAGTGACAACCACAATAACAGAAGCCAAAAGCTGAGGAAAACAAAGAGGAAATAGGGCAGGAAGATTAATTCTTGGCAGTGTAACTAAGCTGCTATACCAGTCCTGGTCTGCATGTCCAGACCTCTGGTTGTGTGAGATATTTAACCCACTGTTGGCTAGGATTTCTGTTCTTTGAGCTACAATAATCTGTGCCTGTTACAGTGAGTAAGAAGGACTCCCATACTCTGAGACTCCCTCTCTCCTGTTCACCCATGACTAATCTCTAGTCAGCAAGGGGGACCACAGAACCCCAAATCAGCTTGGGGAATGTGAAAACAACAGAATCAATGTCCCCATTACCAGGTGGAGCTTGGTGCAGTGGCAGAACCACAGAATAAGAATGGTTGAGTGTTATGTTTAGGCAGATAGATAGATCTGAGTGAGCCACAAAGTGGCTAAGAGAATGCTGATACTAAAGAGTCCTTAAGGTCAAGAATTAGGGAACACTTGGCAACAACCTGCATGGTTAGTTATTAGCATCTCCATGGAAGATGGTATGCATAGATAAATACCTTGAGGATGAAATTCACCTCAGCATGTGGATATTTGGACACTGCATAGGCTCTCTGTGACTTAGCTACAATCCTGGTGGAATCTGTATTGAACAATGTTTTTCCCCACCCTGACAGAAATTTACAAATAAATAAATACATGCTGATCAAAATGAAGATTCTTTTGAATATCTCCTAATTATGTCTAGAGTAATACCTTGTATTGTTTTCTAAAAAGGAAGGATTTATACCTTGCCCCTCGTTCCTCACAAAAGACAACCCTTCTTAGGTGACTAAGGACTCACTGAAATTTCAGATTCCCTCACAGATAAGAAGCCTGCCTCATTCCCTTTCAATAGGCCTCAGACTGTGTCAATGTCAGCTGAGAGCATATGATCCACTCCCTTGCTCAACTCACTAAGGAAGAATAGGGTATCTTGGACAGTTTCCTGTCTCTGTTGAATACACTCAATAAAGCTCAGAAATTTATTTCAGTTCCTTAGTTTGAGGTTACTGTCCACAACCGACCTTCTCATATTATCCAAAGGCTTACCATAAAGAAAACCTTATCCCATCTATGGGACTTGTCTAAATGGCAACCCCCTTAATTGACCCTACTTTGCCTCACAGGGTGATTTCAAACCTCCCTGTTCATGGCTCCAAGCATGAAACTGTCTCTTAGCTACATTGAATACTAATTTGCACACTAAAATATAGAATAAATGTGTTTAAGTGAATAACTCCCACAATGAGCCACTCTCTCAATATGACACATGATCTAGAAATTCATGGTCTTTCCCATATCAAAGACTTTGCTGACCTTTCAGCATCTTAACTCTCATAAACTGTCCTGTCAAAGAAGTTCCCTTTCTTATAATTTAAAATTACACAAAGGAAATGTATGTATCTTTGTAGATGGGATAGACTTCAGAGAATATGCCTCAAATGACTAAAAATACACCTCTATACTTTGACAGAATGTGTTTCTAAATGCCCATATCCAAAGCTGAATAAATCATGAATGATTTGACATTTGAATTTCTGATTTACAAGACTGAACTGAATCCTTGGACAAAGGTCACAGGCTTGCTTTGTATCTGAATATAGTCTCTGTTTAATGTTTAAAGCTTCAGAGAGCCCATCCTGAAATAGGAGCCACACAATCAGAATTTGGAAAAAAAATCTGTCACCCAAGACAAATATTTGCTACACATGGGACCCCAGAATTCTCATGTTTTTGCTTTTTCATTTTCTCCAGTACCAAAAAGTATTCCTTTAGCCAAGCCCCTCCCACCTTTCAATTCTGTCTTAGAGACTAGAGAACATAAGTTTCTACAATACTTTGCTGTAACCTGACTTCATTAGGTATTCAGAAGAGGATTTTCCTGTTTTTACTTTAGAGGACATACCAAGGACAATGACAGAGATTCATCAAGATACCAAGCATTCATTTCAGCTCATGTGAAGTTCTGTTTTTTTCAGGGAAAATGTGATAATGTAGATGTTTGTCTGTTTTATGCTGCTACCAAAATGTGAGGATGTTCTCTATAATCATGTGGCTTGGATAATATCTTATCAACTTGGTGTTCTGGTACCCAATCTTGTTGATTCATTTATTAATCTCTTCTATTTAGAATGTATTAACCATACATAAATATATTATACATGATATGTGATAAATACAACAGGTCCAGAATTCATTAAATCCATTTATTTAGTTAGTTATTCATTCATTCATTCATAGAGACAGGGTCTTCCCATGTTTCCCAGGCTGGTCTTGAACTCCTGAGCTCAGGCACTTCTCCCCACTCATCCTCCCAAAGTGCCAGGATTACAGGCGTGAACCACTGTGCCTGGCCCTGTTCAATCCATTTATGCAAGTGAGGAACTCCTACAATTTACTGTACTCTCAAAATACATCCTATATTCTCATTTAGAGCAGTAGAGAAGAAATACAAACATCAAGGCTTATAACATCAATTTATTCCAGGGTAGACTGGCAAACTTAAAAGTGTGATGTTTGTCTTCTGTCTTCCACACAGCTCTATCACTGCTTATAGTGCTCCAATTCATACCAACTACACTTATAGGCACTATTTGGGTCTATTTTCCACAGCATCTTCTGTGACTTAACTATACAATGTTTAGAAAGAGGATTTCCCTGACCATCTATGATACTAGCTTTGTAAATCCTATTAAAGACCGTCCATTAACCATAACTCAATAATCCAAACACTGTTGAAGTGATAACTACTCATCTTTCTCATGCTTTTCCAGTCTTTGTTAGTCTTCAAAACAGACAAAATGTTTTTGCATATAAGATGTTAATTTGGGGCGTAATTGTTTAAAGGAGTATAATAGCTAGTGTTCCGACATGGTTAGAAATTTGAACAGTTCTTTTAGATACCTGAGATAAAGTTTTGTCAGCTAATCAAAGGCTTTACTATATCAATGCCACATTTAATCTATTTTGCAACTTGCTAATCATGTGCAAGAATTTCTATTTTATTTAACCATGGCTGTTTTTGTGGGGGAACATGTTAGCAATGTGCTGTTGAGAATTTCATTTTCCATAGATATCTGTTACCAGTGTAACAAAATTGATAGCATTTGCTGATGAAATACATTACTCAAAAAAATTTTTTTAAGATTTGTATTCTTCTGCTATATTCTTCTGAAATACAGCTCTTTACATCTTTTCCAGGGTCTGATGGGAGGCTCTCTCATTTCATAGCTGACAGCACTGGAGACAGAGCAGAATCATAGAAGAAGAAAATAATGTACTTAGTACCTTGTGCTTATTAGTTTGTGATACTATATAGCTAACTGGAAATTCTATTAAGCCATTCCCACCAATTGCTTCTGGATTATAGAATTAATTGGATATGAATTGTTAATGAGCATCTGAGTTTACCCTCTCTTTTTGCTCTGCAATATGTCTAATTAATCCATTCTTTTTCAACAGACTCTAAGATGGCCCCCAGTGATCCTAACCTCTTGGTATTCTCACCCTTGTGTAAGTCCCTCCCAAGAGTGAGCAGGACCTAGAAGTTGCTTCTAATCAATAAAATACAACAAAACTGATAGATATCACTTCTATGATTATATTACATAACATGGTAATTTCTGTCTTTCTAGGAGACCCTCAACTGGCTCTGATAAAGCAAGCTATCATGTTGTGAAATGCCCTGTGGAAAAGCCCATGTGGCAAAGAACAGCCAATAGCCAACAGAGAGCTGATGCCCTCAGTCCAACAGCCTGCAAGAAACTGAATTCTGCCAGCAACCATGTGAGACTGGAAGCAGATTCTTCCCTGCAGTCTTGTGAGAGATCATGAAGCAAAGGACTCAAGTTGTGTCCAGATTCCTGACCCACAGATACTGTGTGATAATCAATGCATATTGTCTTAAACCACCAAGTTTGTGCAACCTTTTGTGCAGCAATAGATAACTAATACTCAATAACCTGGATTTTAATAAGTCTATAGTCAATGTATAGTTTCTTGTGAGCAATTCTTTTTTGCCATTTGTGGAAAAAATTGCACTTTTTTTGTTACAAAATTAAAGCCTTTGTGTATTTTGAATCTTTGTTGAGACTTATTAAATGTTATTAACTATTAATAATTCATTTATTTTATAATATTAATTGCCAACCCCCATAAAATAATATTTTAATATTAGACACTAGAGAATAGAGACATTTGTGAAACAAAGAGATTCTTCAATCTGCTTTCAGTGAATTGAAGGATCTCTTTGTTTCACAAATCAAATTCTATTTTTCTTAGTAATGGTTGAACCCACTCAAGTCATTTCCAAGTGAAAGAAAAATTAAACATGATTATAATTCTTATTCTGCTCTTCTCTCCATGACCAGTGTTCTCTTCAGTGGTTATATAAGAAATTAGTTTCATCTCCATTCTCTGTCTACATTAGCAGTTCATCATCATTCTTCAATTATGTAAGTAATCTGGATACAAGTATGAAGAAGGCAGTTTTTTGTACATAATGTATAAATAAAAGAATACAAGAATTTTCCAATGACACCCTAAATAACTGCTAACTGCATCATTGTAAATCAGTCTAGTTCATGAAAAAAGATTCAGTACATATGAAGCATTCAATTAATCATACTGCACACATACCATATAGTTATCTAAACCCAAGGAAAAATATGATTAATGCTATTATAATCTTTGGAGACAACCAAGTCAATGCTGCAGACAACACTGCAGATTTTTTCCCTAAAAATATCTTCATAGAATCTTCATTGAATAATAATCTGTACATTTCTCTTTTTCTCCAGCTTTATTGAGGTGTAATATAATTGATAAATAAAAATTGTATATATTCGTTTTCACAACTGCCATGAGATTGGCAGGGCAGTTATTATTAGTCCTATTATTGCATACAGAAATGAGGAATTAAAGATTTTAGATTATTTGTTTTAGGGCAAATTGCTGAAAGCAATATGGAGATGGAGGTCTCTTATCACCTATACAGTACTACTGCATGGTACTGACAAAACAGTATTCCATTAGGACCAGCTACCTTAAGAGAGGTGCCTGGGGGAAATATCACTACTTCTGCAGAAAGAAATCTGAATGCCTACTTCACTACTTAATTTACATCTAAGCTTCTCATATAAATTTGTGTTCCATTAGTTTTAGTTAAAAGTAATTTATTTCAGAAGCCCATAAACATATGTAATGTCCCTGTCTTGAACTGCATTGAAATTGCATTTATAAGGTATTCAAGTTTTTATTAACATATTCGTTGTGTCCCAATTATAATAGTTTATAATCCCTCTACCCTTCCTAATTCCATTATTCCTTGAAATTCTGTCTCAAATTTTTCTTTTTCCATAAAGACTTATCTGATAATTTCATCAAGTATTAAACTTCACCTTCCTTAACAGTTAACATTTTATTTAATAGAGCATGAATTTAAGGTGAAGTTTGATTGCTTTAATTTTATAAATTTAAGTTAGCAATGCTAGCCTATGTCAAGTCTCTGTTATACAATCTTTTTCCCTATCACAATTCAGTATTGCCATAACACATCTAGGTTTATTTAAAATGAGGCATAACATTACTTCTAAATTCCATCTATACCATTTTATCCTTAATTCTATCCAGTTTTGAACTTTAATACATATATCACCTTTTACTTTTTTTTTTTTTTTTTGAGACAGAGTCTTGCTCTGTCACCCACGCTGAAGTGCAATGGCACGATCTCGGCTCACTGCAACCTCTGCCTCCCCGGCTCAAGCGATTCTCCTGCCTCAACCTCCTGAGTGGCTGGGATTACAGGCACCTGCCACCATATCTAGCTAATTTTTTGTATTTTTAGTAGAGACAGGGTTTCACCATGTTGTCCAGGCTGGTCTCAAACTCCTGACCTCAGATGATCTGCCTACCTCAGCCTCCCAAAGTGCTGGGATTATAGACGTGAGCCACCGCACCCGGCCCCTTTTACTGTTTTCATATGTCTGCTATTACATAGAACTATGTGGTATTTGAGGAACAAAAGTATATCATAATGATAATTTATATCACCTATATGTAGCACAGCACCAGGCACATTGTAGGGGGTCAGGAGTTAGTGAGTGGTTAGCTATTATACAAGCAAAGAATACTGTAAATATCAGTGGAGATAGAAAAGTCTGGGATGTTGTCAGAACTCTGCTACTAACTAGCTACATGGCCTCAGACAAACTATTTAAGTCTAAATCTATTTACTTTATACACCATGAAGGGATTAAATGAAATAGTCTGTAGATTCTTCTTCCAAGTTCATATTGAATTAAAATAAGAACTGAAGAGAACAAAGTTGTGTAATTTCACTGTTCCTAAAATAATTTTGAGAAAATAAAGGCAAATAGTTTAGAGATGCTGCAGACCAGAAAAAGCACAAGGTATATTTTCTTCCTTAAAGGACACAAATTGAAGGGTTTAAATGGATTTTTCACCTTTACCATCATTTTCACCTTTACCTCTATTCCCATCATTTGTTCATCTTGGGAATAGTTTCTTGTCTGCCTTTTGGGAACTAGATTATTGACTTTTCATATTCCAGGGGGTCTGCAACTCTGACCCCAGGTTCAGTCAAAGAAATTGTTGTCCAAAGTCCTTCTAATCAAACAACACAAGATAGAAGTGTTTTGGAGACTATTATAGGCTCTCTTCTTGCCTAAAACACAGAAGACTGATCAGACCCTGTTTTCCTTTCGACAAAGTATTAAAATACATCGACCAACATAGACATCCATTCCTGAAAATCTCAAATTAAAAATATCAAAGTCTAATATAAGGGTGTTATTTTAGAGATTAACCAGATGAAACCGCTTTCTATGTGGGTGACCTGGGGACTGACAACAAAATGAAGAGAAGAAATACAGGACAAAGATCTGTAGAGAAGATGCTTTAGGAAGAGAAGCTTATAAAATAAAGTAAAGGTGATGGACATTTGGATCACATGTGGAGAAGCACTATACAGTGAACTTGGAAAATGCGGTAGAGTGATTAAATAATTCTGAAGATATTTATTAGCTTACTTCAACGGTCAGTCTGGAGAAATACACAAGGAAGAACAAAAGGGAGGTGGCAGGATAAAGAAACTGGCCATTAAATTTAATTTTTTTTGTCTGCCCTAAATTTCCTTAATATCTACAAGATTTTTTAAATTTTGCTTTGGAACAGAGAGTACTTTAACATTTTACCAATAGAAATTTGAAATTAATACCATAAAATAATTCCAATTCTTCAACCACATGGTCACAGGATTACTCATCAGATGTCCTTAAGGAGATAAGTCCATCACATTTACACAAGGGTAGAAATATTTCTCCCAGAATAAAAAGTTTAATTTGTCAGTTGATTACCTGAAATTAAAACAAAACGTCTAGCTTCCTTCATAAACTCTGTGTCAACATAACACATGGTTCCATCTCTAGACTTTTGATAAAAGACTCAAAGAGCTCTGCAAAGCTGTGGTAGTTTCTTCATGTGGAAAGATGCATAGTACCACAATGAGGAAGGCTATTTGCCTTTCTTTTATTTCAAATTTGACATAATTTGTGAACTTCTATAGTCAAAGGGACTGGAACAAAATTTTTTTTTTTTTTTTTTTTAATTTATTTATTGATACGGAGTCTCGCTCTGTCACCCAGGCTGGAGTGCAGTGGCCGGATCTCAGTTCACTGCAAGTTCCGCCTCCCGGGTTTACGCCATTCTCCTGCCTCAGCCTCCCCAGTAGCTGGGACTACAGGCACCCGCCACCTCGCCCGGCTAGTTTTTTTGGAACAAATTATTTTTAAGGCACTTGGCTAATATTTTAGAATTCCCCAAAGAAAAATGTCTTCAATATTTTCTGAGTCACCTTGTTAAGTGATTATCTCTTAAGACCATTAGCAATATAATCACATGTGTTTTCTGTAGGGAGGAAACAACTGTTTCCAACGTAGGTCCAGAACACATTCTGAAATACATTGTTAAGGACATGACTCAGTCTTTTAGCAGAAAAATAATAAAGTACTCAAATATTCCCTTAATTCTACTTATCATAGAGTTATAGACTATAGAACAGTGATAACCAAACTATGTAATATACTGTATAATAATCATTTGAGCACTTCGCTAAAAATGAAGACTCCTGAAACATACAACAAGCCAACATAACACAGCTGAAGATTTGCTTATAGCTCTGGTTCCCCTTTAGACTAAGAGTTTATATTAAGCCTATGGTTAAGTTACTTAGAATGGTTTCTTTTTATTTTCTTTTGAACATGGTTATGTTTTTCATTCGAAGTATAGTTATTTCATTTGATTTGGTTTGCATTTAATTTTAAAGTTTTTTGTCCTTTACTTTTGTTTACAGTTTTTATGTGTAAAAAATCAGTATGCTTCTCCAAAGTAAAAATACACACAAAAACCCCACAGAATACTATTCTCAATGAAATGTCATTCTCTATCCTTTCCACCCCATTGCTCGAGATCTACAGAAAAGCAATTTCAGGGTTTACTGGTTTATTGGTCAGTCACATGTTTCAACTTTACAAAAAAAGATTTGTTCATGTTTTCTTGTTATTTATAGCACGCGAAGTATACTCCCTTACATTTGATTATTTAATGTAATAAATATTGGCAAACATTAGATACAGTTTAAGGAAACTGCCTTCATTATCATTATTTTTTAATGGTGGAAATATAGGTAATAGTTTATTCAACAATTACTATATGTTTTGGTATTTACTTTTCAAAATTTTGTGGTTATAAACAAAGCTGCCAAATAAATATATATATATATGTATATATATATATACACACACATCAAAGTCAATGTTACTTGCATGCTATCTATAGATTCAACAAAACCCCAATCATAATCCCAGCAATTAATGATCTGATTCTAAAATTTCTTCAGAAAGGGCAAAATGAGAGCATTTACTCCTGACAGGAGTGATCAAAAGTTTCTTAGATGTGTTACAGAACACAAAAGCCATTTTTAAAAATGTACAGGTTAGGCGTGATCAAAATTTAAAACTTCTACACATCAAAAGATCCCATTAAGAAAATGAATAGCCAATTTGCAATAGTCACAAATAAAATAAAACACCTAGGAATAAACTTAAACAAATAAGTGAAAGATCTCAGCTGGCCACAATAGCTCACACTTTTTGAGGGTGAGGCAGGTGGATCACTTGAGCCCAGGAGTTTGAGACCAGCCTGGGCAACATGGCAAAATCTCCTCTACTGAAATACAAAAAATTAGCCAGGCATGATGGTGTGCACCTGTAGCCCCAGTTACTCGGAGGTTGAGGTGGGAAGATCACCTGAGTCTGGGAAGTTGAGGCTACAGTGAGCCAAGACTGCACCGCTGTATGCCAGCCTGGGCAATGGAAGTGAGACTGTCAAAAAAAAAAAACAGAGGGAGAAGGAGGGGGGAGGAGGAGGGGGAGAAGGAGGAGAAGGAGGAGAAGGAGGAGAAGGAGGAGAAGGAGGAGAGGAAGAAGAGGAATAAGAAGAAGAAGAAGGAGAGGGAGAAGGAGAAGTTGATATGGTTTGGATCTGTGTATCCACCCAAATCTCATGCTGAGTTGTAATCCCCAGTGTTGGAGGTGGGGCCTGATAGGAGGTGATTGGATCATGGGGGCAGATTTCCTCCTTTGGTGCTATTCTACTGATAGAATTCTTATAAAATCTGGTTTTTTAAAAGTGTCTGGCATCTTCCCCATCTCAGTCTTCCTCCTGCTTTGGCCATGTGAAGATGTGCCTACTTCCTCTTCACTTTCCACAATGATCACTTTCCACAATGATTGCAAGTTTCCTGAGGCCTCCCCAGTCACACTTCCTATACAGCCCGCAGAACCATGAGCCAATTAAACCTCTTTTCTTTATAAATTACCCAGTCTCAGATACTTCTTTATAGCAGCGTGAGAATGGACTAATACAGATCTCTAAAATGAGGCTGTAAAACATTGATGAAAAAATAAAGCAAAAAGATATTCCATGTTCATGGATTGGAAAAATCAATATTGTTAAAACGTCCATACTACCCAAAGCAATCTACAGATTCAATGCAAACCCTATCAAAACAACAATAACATTCTTCACAGAAATAGAAAAAACAATCCTAAAATTTATATGGAACCACAAAGGAACCAGAATAGCCAAAGCAATCATAAGCAAAAAGAACAAAGCTAGAGGCATCAAATTATATCACAAAGCTACCTGACTTCAAATCATACTACAAAGCTATAGTAACGAAAACAACATGGTACTGGCATAAAAACAGACACATACACTGATGGAACAGAATAGAGAACCCAGAAATAAATTCATGCATTTACAGTCAACACATTTTCAATAAAGGGACCAAGAACATACATTAGGAAAAGAACAGTCTCTTCAATAAATGTGCTGGGGAAACTAGATATCCATGTGAGAAAGAATGAAACTAGACCCCTCTCACCATACACAAAAGTCAAATCAAAATAAAAACTTAAATCTAAGAGCTGAAACTTGAAACCACTAGAAGAAACCATTGAGGAGATGCTCCAGGACCTTGGTTCAGGCAAAGATTTCTTGAGTAAGTACTCGAAAGCATAGGCAACCAAAGTAAAAGTGGGCAAATGAGATCATATCACGCTAAAAAGCTTCTACACGGCTAAGGAAACAATCGAAGTGAAGAGACAACCCACAGAATGGGAGAAAATACTTGAAAACTACCCATCTGACAAGGGATTAATAACCAGAATACATAAGGAGTTCAAACGCCTCAATAGCAAAAAAAAAAAAAAAAAAAAAAAGTCTGATTTTTAAGTAGGAAAAAGATCTGAATAGGCATTTCTCAAAAGAAGATGTACAAATAACAAATATACACAGGTATTCAGGGTTTTTTTAATGTTCAACATCACTAATCATCAGATCAAATCAAAACCATAATGAGATATCATCTCACCCCAGTCAAAATGGCTTTTGTCAAAAAGACAGGCAATTAACAGATGCTGGTGAGGATGTGAAGAAAGGGGAACCCTTCTACACTGTTGGTGGGAATATAAATTAGTACAGCCACTATGGAAAATAGTATGGAGTTTCTTCAAAAAACTAAAACTGGCCATGTGCAGTGAGTCATGTCTGTAATCCCAGCACTTTGGGAGGCCGAGGCAGGCAGATCACAAGGTTAGGAGTTCAAGACCAGTCTGGGCAATATGGTGAAACCCCGTTTCTACTAAAAATACAAAAATTAGCTGGGCATGGTGGCAGGTGCCTGTAGTCCCAGCTACTTGGGAGGCTGAGGTAGACTTGCTTGAACCGGGGAGGCGGAGGTAGCAGTGAACCAAGATCACGCCACTGCACTCCAGCCTGGGCAACAGAGGGAGACTCTGTCTCAAAAAAAAAAAAACCCTAGAAACACCATTTGATCCAGCAATTCCACTGCTGGGTATATAACCAAAAAGAAAGTCAACATATCAAAGAGATATCTGCACTCCCATGTTTATTGCAGCACAATTCACAATAGTCAAAATATGGAATCAACCTAAGTGTCCATCCATCAACAGATGAATGGATAAAGAAAATGTGGTATATATACACAATAGGATATTATTCAGCCATAAAAAAGAGTGAAATCTTGTCATTTGCAACAACATGAATAGAACTGGAGGATATTACGTTAAGTGAAATAAGCCAGGCATAGAAAGACAAATATCATATGTTCTCATGCATATGTGAAAAACTTGATCTCATGAAGATAGAGAATACACTGATGGTTATCAGAGGCTGGGAAGGGCAGTGTGGAAGGGCGATAAATATGAGTTGGTTAATAGGTACAAAAATACAGTTAGATAGAAGGAATAAGCTCTAGTGTTCAGTAGCAACATAGGGTGACTACAGTTAACAATAATTCATTGTATATTTTAAAATAAATAGAAGAGTGGAATTGGAATCTTCCTAACTCCCCCCAAAAAAATGGTTGAGGTGATGGTTATCCCAATCACCCTGATTTGATCATTACACATTATATGCTTGTATCAAACTCTCACATGTACCCCATAAATATATACAAAAATCATACTTCCATAAAACTTAAACATTTTGTTTTTAATTTTTTTAAAAAAGAAAATGAATAGCCAAGCCCCAGACTGGGAGAAAATATTCACAAAACATGTATCCAAAAAGGAGTTGTATCTATAACTACACTATTTGATATGGTAGTCATCAGTCCATGTAGCTATATCAATGTAAATTGATCAAAGTTAAATACAGTTTTTCTCATTTACACTAGACACATTTTACAATGAACATTTTGAACAAATGTAGGAAATTCTACTGGACAGCATTGATCTAAAATATAAAGAAATACCAGAACTCATACACACACAAAAAATCCAATTGAAAAATAGACAAAAGATTCGAAAAGATGCTTCATAAAAGCGAAGCTACATGAATAGCCATGAGCACATGAAAAAGTGCTCAATATCATTAGTCAACAGGGAAATACAAATTAAAACTACAATGATGTATCACTACATACTCACTAGAATCTCAAATATTTAAAGAACTGGCAAAACCAAACACTGACAACGTTGTGAGGAAATTTGGAACTTTCATACACTTTGTTAGAGGAAATGTTAAGTGGTGCAACCATCTTGGAAAGTGGTCTGGCATTATGAGGCTTAAATATACACCTGTTCTATGACCTAGCAATTGCACTGCTAAGCATTTACCCAAGAGAAATGAAAACATGTAGCCCACAAGACTTAATCGGAAATGGTCATAACAGTTCTTTTCGTAGTAGCCCCAAGTAGGAAAATGCCCAATCAATAAAATAATGGATTTTAAACTCGTGGTATTTTCATAAATAAAAGGCAATTAAGGCTGGGTACAGCAGCTCACTCCTATAATCCCAGCACTTTGGGATGCTGGGGTGGGCAGACTACCTGAGGTCAAGAGTTTGAGACCAGCCTGGCCAACATGGCTCCGCTTCTATTCATGTTGTTGCAAATGACAACATTTTATTCATTTTTATGGCTGAATAATATCCTATTGTGTATATATACCACATTTTCTTTATATATTCATCTGTTGATGAATGGACACTTTGTACATTTCATTGTATATAAATTTTACATTTTAAAAACTGTAAATAAATATTGAACTCTAGTGATTGACACACATGCTGAAGTATTAGGGCGAAGTATACTGATGTCTGCAATTAAAATGCATCAAAAATAAGAAGATCAATAGATGGATAGAGGGATGAATAGATATATGACAGAGCAAGGGTGTAAACAGTTAATGATAAAATCAAGGTGATTATCAGTAGATTTCCCTGTAAAATTATTTCATGCTAAAATTATTTCGACTTTGTTATATGTTTAAATTATTCATAACATAAAATGTTGGTGAGAAAACAGATATCCCAGGCCTCACAGAGATGAATTTCCAGCGCTAAATCTCCAAAATAAAAATCAAGACAAAAATCATGAAGTCAAAATCATGTTTTCTCTTGCTATTTCCAGAGTCTCATGCAACAACTTCCTGAACTGTGCTTCTCTTTTTCATTTTAGACAGTTCCATCCTTTCTGGGATTATGGGGGTTGTCAATAAGAAAACACTCTGGGTCTTTGCAACCGCAATTTTTACTTAAAATGCTGTTTTTGTCTCCTGTGCAAGAGGAAAGACAGACCCTGATTTACAGTTTCTATATCTCAGTAATCCCACCCAAAATGAGAATGAGCACTGACTAGCTATATTGTTCCCCAAAATAAAGTTTAAACAAAAGTCAGAAAGAAAAGAAAATTATTAAAAAGAATGTAGATAAAACTTATTCTCCAATTTTAAAAAACCAGTCAGTGCTCTCTGGAGAAATGGCTGGTTCTAGGACTGGGGCAGGAAATAGAAGACAAGCTTAGAGCATCTTGTAGTACAAGAAAGGAAGTGCTAAAAACAAAAACAAAACAATTCACAGTGACAGGAGGATGTCAAAGGAACACAAGATGCCACTACAAGACTTCCCAACAACCAAGGCTAGAACAGTGTGAGAAGTAAAATAAAGCTCCATTAGATTATAACCCAAAGTATAAAATATTCATGAGCCCATACTGATATAAAGTAAATAATAAATAAATAGGAGGAAGATATAAATATCTCGTCAAAGTATTCCAATTAATTTAATGTAAATATTTACCCTCAAGGAGGTTGAGCATAACTTTTTATACCTCAAGTGCCCATAGCGACTTCCTTCCAAAGAGTCGAGTATGGAAAAGGTGTGGGGAGAGAGTAACTTTACAGTGTAGAAACCTGACAAACACTACCTCAGCCTGGTGATCAAGGTCACCATCATCAGTGATAAGTCATGTTGATAGTATTCTGTATAGTAAAGAATTTCACTGGCCTTCATTCATCCCTGGTTCCTGGGAGGAAGATGCCAAATCCTTGGAATTTCCCAAGTAATAAGAGTGACTGTTATTCATGAGTCCCTCAGATCATAGAATTTATGCTAATAAGATAGTTCAGGATGGACGCTGGCATGCCAGAAAGACCAACCATGTGATTAGAGAGTTGGAGATTTTGAGCCAGGTGATATCAACACAGCTCAATCAACTCCATGGAGGGGAGGGGTCCTGGAGACTGAGTTCAAACATATGGCCAATAATTCAATCAATCATGCCTGTGTAATGAAATCCTAATTCAAAACCCCAGACACCACAGCTCAGAAAAGCTTTCCAGTTGTGAACACACTGATGTGCCAGGAGCGTGACACATTCTGATTCCACGGGGAGAGGACATGAAAGTTTGTGTTTGACGCTCTCCCTGGGCTATTCCTATGTGTTTCTTCATTTGGCTGTTCCTGATTTGTATGCTTTATAATAAAGTTGTAATCATAAGTATAGATCTTCCCTGAGTTCCATGAGTCATCCTAGGGAATTATCAAAGCTGAAGGGCTTGTGGGAACCCCTGAATGTGTAGTAAGTTGGGCAGAAGTGTGGGTGGCCTGGGAACCCCCAAACGTATGGCTGGCATCTGAAGTGACAGCAGTCTTGCTGGGGATTGTGACCTTAACTTGGAGTCTGTGCTATTCCAAGTGGTTAGCATCAGAATTGCATTAAGTATTGCAGACTCTTAATACGATATGATATTTAAAATGACATTTAACCTCTGTAGTCCTCCTCCCCAAAACCCATAACTTTGGTTTAATGATGAGAAAAACAAATCCAAGTTGAGGGACATTCTATAATATACCTAATCAGTACTCTCCAAAATTGTCAAAGTCATCAAAAACAAGGAAGGTCTGTAAAACCATAAAAACCCTAGAAGAAAACCTAGGTAATACCATTCAGGACATAGGCATGGGGAAGGACTTCATGTCTAAAACACCAAAAGCAGTGGCAACAAAAGCCAAAATTGACAAATGGGATCTAATTAAACGAAAGAGCTTCTGCACAGCAAAAGAAACTATCATCAGAGTGAACAGGCAACCTACAGAATGGGAGAAAATTTTTGCAATCTACTCACCTGACAAAAGGCTAATATCCAGAACCTACAAAGAACTCAAACAAATTTACAAGACAAAAAAACAAACAACCCCATCAAAAAGTAGGCAAAGGATATGAACAGACACTTCTCAAAAGAAGGCATTCATACAGCCAACAGACACATGAAAAAATGCTCATCATCACTCGCCATCAGAGAAATACAAATCAAAACCACAATGAGATACCATCTCACACCAGTTAGAATGGCAGTCATTAAAAACTCAGGAAACAACAGGTGCTGGAGAGGATGTGGAGAAATAGGAACACTTTCACACTGTTGATGGAACTGTAAACTAGTTCAACCATTGTGGAAAACAGTGTGGCAATTCCTCAAGGATCTAGAACTAGAAATACCATTTGACCCAGCCATCCCATTACTGGGTATATACCCAAAGGAATATAAATCATGCTGCTATAAAGACACATGCACACGTATGTTTATTGTGGCACTATTCACAATAGCAAAGACTTGGAATCAACCCAAATGTCCATCAGTGACAGACTGAATTTAAAAAATGTGGCACATATACACCATGGAATATTATACAGCCATAAAAAAGGATGAGTTCGTGTTCTTTGTAGGGACATGGATGCAGCTGGAAACCATCATTCTCAGCAAACTATTGCAAGAACACAAAACCAAACACCGCATGTTCTCACTCATAAGTGGGAACTGAATAATGAGATCGCTTGGACACGGAAGAGGAACATCACACACCGGGGCCTATTGTGGGGAGGGGGGAGGGGGGAAATATACCATTAGGAGATATACCTAATGTAAACAATGAGTTAATGGGTGCAGCACACCAATACAGCACAAGTATACATATGTAACAAACCTGCACATTGTGCACATGTACCCTAGAACTTAAAATATAATAAAAAATAAATAAATAAACAAATAAATAAATAAATAAAACAAGGAAGGTCTGAAAACTGTCACAGCCAAGACTTGCCTAAGGAGATAGGCTGATTAAATGTAATGTGGTATCCTGAAGAGGATCCTGGAGCAGAAAAGGACATTATGTAAAAATTAGGGAGACCTGAATAAAGTATGGATTTTAATTAATAATAGTGTATCAGTATTGATTCATTAATTGTGACAAATATAACATACTAAGGAAAGATATTTGTAATAGGGAAAATTGGGTGAGGGTATATGAGAACATTCTGTATAATCTTTGTAACTTTTCTATAAATCTAAAACTACTCTAAAATAAAAAGTTCAGTTTAAGGAAAGAATAGAGGAAAAATCAAAGTGGGTATGTAATAGCCTAGAATACAATAATACACTAAATAAATCAGTAGTTGGTGAGTTCCTGCTAACTGACAGAGTTTAGTTGCTGCTACAACAACTCCAGGAGTCTTAAGTCAATTCAACAAATTTTAAATGCAATACTTATTGAGCTATTCCACTTATTTATCTGCCGCCACTAAAATGTAGAAAGGAAATATAAAAGGTATAAACCCAAAGGACAAAGAGAAAGGGAGAAAAGTTAATAACCAACAAGTGATGTCAACATCTTAGGAGACGAAGCAGGTAGAACAGCAGTACCTGACTCAGGAAGGCAGAGGCACTGCTTTTCAGTGTCTGCAGAGAAGCTTCTTTTACTGGCAGAGACAAAGACAGCTTAGGACTCTGGTGCTAGGCACTGTGAAGGCAAGCGCTTAGGTAGGTGGTGGAAAATATAGGGATTTGTCAAAGGCCTATAGAATAAGCTGTAGATTCCTAGGTTTACTCAGTCACAACCCATACGTTTAGGCCATAACTCTTTATCCTTTATCCTTCACCACCACACCTTGCAGGCTACCAGAACTATATTCTCAGGAGAAAATCAGCAATACAGGCTCCAGAATCAGGAAGGCCAGACACAGTAAATGGTGAGGGTTGGGCCTAGGACTGGAAACAGCAGTGATGCTCTGGAACTAGTTTGTACCAGCTCACAAGAACTGACTGCTAAATTTTCAGGAATTTTGCAAGCCAGTTGTTAAACAGTGCCATTTAAAAATTTAAATTATATAAGCTTACAACTAAATAAATTGTATTAAAAACAGACATAATCAATACTCAAAGCTTATAACTGCCTAATTATTTTTACTATATTTTACTATCTGTTTCCTCGAGGTTATTTACACCTATTGTATCTGTATGGTAGAAATACTATGTGATGATGGCAAGCTACTATGTGTATCTTCCCAACTCCATATTAAGTGACATCACATTGGTAGGCTGAAATCAGCCACGTTGAGAATAATGACACCACAGATACTGGCAAATGCTACAAATCAGGTCTTTTTTTCCCCTTTCACATAACTAGTTGTTAATATTTAGCAGTACATCACTGAGAAGGATTAAGTGAAAGTCTAGGTAGTAAACTGTGGGGGCACATAACCACTTTCACCCACCTACTCCTAGAATGCTTGCATATATCGGTATACCCCTTTGACGATTTTCTTTGAAGAAATTTAAAATCCTGAAAGACCTATAGAAACTGCTATTTGGGGGTCTCAAAAACAAAAAAGCTTGCTTGCTGCCTCATCACCTATATGGAAGTCCATCCATATATGTAAAGCTCCCAATCAACTTTTAAGAACCTTTTGCAAATATAAAAAGACAGCCTAGTATCACACGACAATTGAGGAATACCTTTACCCTAAAGACAAGAAGGTGGAAAAGGAATTCAGGAGAAATAATGACCATGCAGGTAGCAGAAGAAAACTTTTCAAAACAATAATTACTAGCCTCTAATTTTTTTTAATGTTACATTTATGAGACAAGATACATTTCTTAAGAACTATCAGAGAAGAAACCTTGTAAATTAAAAACCTGATGGCTTAAATCAATAATTTAGTAGAATGGTTGGGGCTAAAATTCAGGACATTTCCCAGGAAATTAGAATAGTGAGAAAGGGGATAGGGGAAAAGGAAGGGGGGGAAAGGTAAAGAAATGAATCCAGGGGCTCCAAGTAATAGAAGTTCCAGAAAGAGACAGGAAAAATGAAGAGAAAAACTTACCAAAGGACTGCGCTCCAATCAGAAGGCATTTGCCTGCCCCTGACAAAATGCCCAAACAAAAATGGCTGAAATAATAAAAGTGTTCCATTATCTTAGATGAAGTCTGGAGGAATTGTGTCCAGTTTGATGTACTGAGTCAATAAACTCTGACAGTCTCAGTATCTTGGCATTTTGTCCTTAGGCTTGTCCCCACCTGACAGTAAGATGGCTATTACAATTTTAAGGTGACAATATGCTCTCTCACAGTCAAATCCAAAGAAGAGAAAAGAGGTAACACAATAAGCTCTTGCCATGCTTGTGGCTTATATTGGAAAATAAAACCACACCTTGAAGCCTCGCCTCCCCTGAGAATACTTCTTTTATCATATTGACCAGAAGAAATGTATTACATAGCCACCCTTAGTTACAAGGTAAGCTGGAAAAGTAAATGCTGTATCTGGCAACCAGAAATGGGATTACCATGATTTGTTTTAACAATCATGATGTATCTATCTTGTGGGTCTGGACATATTGTTGCCTGGATAAAAACGGATTCTGTTAGCAAAAAATATGAAGAGAATGTCTGTTGAACAGGCAGCTAAGAATGTATTCTATAATATTGCAAGAAAAAAAATGTTAAGAACTTAAGGACACAGATATCCAGAGTGAAAGGATGTATCACAGGTCAATCACAGTGAAAAAAATCAAAAGGCTAACACAAAGATTCATCTTCTAAACACTTCTTAAAATCACATTCAAAAGTTAGAAAAGCTGGGCGCAGTGGCTCACGCCTGTAATCCCAGCACTTTGGGAAGCTGAGGCGGGCGGATCATGAGGTCAGGAGTTTGAGAACAGCCTGGCCAACATGGTGAAACCCCGTCTCTACTAAAACATACAAAAATTAGCCGAGTGTGGTGGCGGGCACCTGTAATCCCAGCTACTTGGGAGACTGAGGCAGGAGAACTGCTTGAACCCAGGAGGTGGAGGTTGCAGTGAGCCAAGATCATGCCACTGCACTCCAGCCTTGGTTACAGACCAAGACTCTGTCCCCCCCAAAAAATAGTTAGAAAATTAGAATGGTGTTGCACTTCTCATCAAAAACACGAGATAATGAAAGATAATAAAGCAATGTCTTTAAAATCCTGAGGCCATTTTCAACATAGTATTCTGTACCCAACCAAATTATCAAGAACTTTTTCAAGAGTCAAGACCTCAAAGAGTTTGCCTCTCACTTCTTAGGAAACTACTATTATATATTTTTCAGTAAGTCAAAGGAGTAAACCAAGAAAAAGTCAGAGGATTCCACAGATATTGAAAACAAGCCTAGACGATTCCTAAGCATGATTAAAAAAAAAAAAAAAGATGGTAGGACTCAAGAGAGAAATTTCCAGAAAAAATAGAATGTCTAATATGATCAACTGTCTTCCTAGGAAGAAGTGGCAAAAGTTACACATAGGCTGGGTGCAGTGGCTCACTCCTGTAATCCCAAACACTTCGGGAGGCCAGGGCGGGCGGATCACTGGAGCTCAGGAGTATGAGACCAGCCTGGCCAACATGGTGAAATTCCATCTCTACAAAAAAACAAAACTTAGCCAGGTGTGGTGCCATGCGCCTGTAGTCCCAGCTATTCGGGAGGCTGAGGCAGGAGAATGGCGTGAACCCAAGAGGCGGAGGTTGCAGTGAGCCTAGGTCGCACCACTGCACTCCAGCCTGGGTGACAGAGGAGACTGTATCTCAAAAAAAAAAAAAGTTACACATAAACTAAGCAAATAAGTTAATAACCAATTTGTGAAAAAACAAAAGGCTGTATCAGAAAGGAAATTTACTAGGGGAACACTATGATATTTATAATGTCATATTATTATAGATAATATTGATTTTGGGCAAGTGTGGTGGCTCACGCCTGTAATCCCAGCACTTTGGTAGGTCGGGACGGGCGGATCACTAGAGCTCAGAAGTTCGAGACCAGCCTGGCCAACATGGTGAAATCCTGTCTCTACAAAAAAACAAAAATTAGCCAGATGTGGCGACGCACGCTTGTAGTTCCAGTTACTCAGGAGGCTGAGGCAGGAGAATCACTTGAATCCGGGAGGCAGAGGCTGCAGTGAGCTGAGATCACCCCACTGCACTCCAGCCTGGGTGACAGTGGGAGATTCTATCTCAAAAAAACATAACAATAATAATAATATTGATTTAACAAAAATTTTAATATAACTAAATTGGGAGGATGGAGGGAGAACACATCTGTCAGCCAAATCCCTACAGAAAGCAGAGGGTGCACTCAGATTAGGATTAACCAGAAGGGTTTCTTTATAAAACTATTATCTCCAAAAATGTGGGCAGCAAGTGAGGAAATCACAGGGATAGTTAATAACCCAGGGTTGGGTCCCCTAGGTCCAAAGAAAGAGGGAGGGAGGTGACCAAAATCCAAAAGAAGACTGTGAGAAGGAGGCCATCTTGAATGGAACAATGACCTTTGTTTGAGGGACAGTGGAAGAGGGTTGGGGTAATAAACACCCTCACCTCCCTCACCTCCCTCCCTTGTACATCCCACTGTCCAAACCCAGCAAGGAGCCCGAGGCACAGAAGCTGTTGATGTGGCCCGTATAGGTGAGAATCCTGGGACAGAGGAACGGGAGGGAAAATCAGAAGCTGTGTAACACAGAGGTGAAGTATGATAGTATAAAAGAGCTAAATCCTCGTCTGACCACAATGTCAGTTTTTTAAATGGATAAATTTAAAAATAGTCGTCTATGAATATTATTAGCTATACAAAAGCAAATACCAACAGAAACAGCTGGAAATGGGCATTCCTGAGCAAAGTAACTGAATGAGAGAAGTACAGAAGTAGGAAAGTTCAAGAAATATTCAAAGAACAAGCAGCCTAGTTTGGTTCTACTATAAGGTATCTGTAAAGGAATCACAGGAAAGAAAATTGAAGTGACAGATTGGGGTCATATTGTGGTAGCTCCAAATGCCTGGCTGAAGATCCTATATTTAAACAGTATTGAGCTACAAGTAAGGGAGTGACATAATGAGAGATAAGTTCCAAGTAGGATTAATCTGACAGTGATGCACAGGATTAAAATAACAAAAACCTAGATTATATGAGACTTGGTAGATTCTGTTTCATAGTCTAACGTAATGGTGTCAATAAGAAGGGAAAAGACATTAACCTAAAAGATATTTTAAAACAAGACTGAAAGGACTCCATTCACCCAGCAAATATCCATTGAATACACACTGCATGTTAGGCACTATTGTCAGTAGTGGGAATACAGCAATGAACAAAACATACACAAACTCCTGTCTCATGGAGCTTATATTGTGGTGGAGGGAAACAAACAATGGATAAAACAAGTAAGTGCTATGTAAGCTAGAGGTCCTCTGAAGAAATCCAAAGCAGGGACGATACTGGATTGGAAGTTTGAGGTTAGTAATTTGCATTTAGGAATGAGTTTGAGGCCAGGTGAGGTGGCTTACACCTGTAATCCCATCACTTTGGGAGGCCAAGGTGAGAGGATCACTTGAGCTCAGGAGGGTCGCTGGTCTCAGTTTGAGACCAGCCTGGGCAACACAGGGAAACCCTATCTCTACAAAAAATAAAAACATGGTCTCAGCCACTCAGGAAGCTGAGATGGAAGGATCGCTTGAACCTGGGAGGTGCAGACTGCAGTGAAGCATGATCGCACCACTGTACTCCAGCCTGGGTGACCGAGTGAGACCCTGTCACCAAAACAAACAAACAAACAAATAAAAAAAAAAAAAACAAAGAGTTTGAGATGGGCCTGGGATATGAAGGTGGAGATGCCCAGATGACTGGAACTCAAGAGAAGTTAGAGCTAGAGATATGAAATAGGAATTTCAGAGGTAGAAAAGGAAAGCCAGACATGTTGTCTCAGGGGTCAGCTTGCTGTTTCACAGAGTGTTGTCTCCTTGATGTAGCCACTACATTCTTCCAGTTTTGCAGGTCAAAAGAAAAATTCCAGTACATCCAGAGATGCCTGGGCTTGGGACAACTAAAGCATGCTACAGCTACAGACTAACGTAAAGTCACAACTTTACACTGAGAAACATTCACTGTCAACTCAACTGTAGAGCTCACATTGCTTGGTTTGTGCCTGCAGAAAAGTCTGTGTTGGTTGCTACAACATAATCTGACTCCTGTTTGCTGATCACAAAATCAGAATACAATTAGGTGAACAATCTCCATTGGCTAGCTTAGCCTCACACACTCGTTAGCCCCACCGAGAGACATTTGCCAAGGTACAGTAAAGCATCTGCTAGTGATCTGTCCACCAATTTTCTAAACAGAAGAGAGTTGATGTCCGAGTCTTCCCCTTTGACTCTCTTTCTTCCAGGCTCCTTACAGACCATTTCCCTGCTTTCCTTTTTACTTAGAGTACAGTGTAGTTATTTTGGGACTGGGATACAGTTACACAGTGTTGTTATCATTTATGGAAACTTGAGGTTAAATGGAAATTGGGATGGGAAAAGCTTTATCTTTAAAGTATCTAGATCCATCCGGAAATTTTTCCAGGGCTTCTAGGTAAATACTATATGTCACAAATTACTGAGAGAACTTAAGAGAACACTCAGGCCAAACCCGTTCATCTGCAATCGGGCCTTTCCCATCTCCCTCTACTAATTTTGGCATGTGACTGAGAATGGTGTAAGAAAGGCTGAACTGACAAACAACAGAAAATGTGTTGCTATTGAAGATGCACAGCTCCTTATTTATTTATTAACACCTATATGTACCAGGCACTTTGCTAAATGCTAGGGAGACAATACAGAGTTTTTCTTGGAGTTTGCAATTTATTGAGGCAGGAAATATGAACCTTTGTCAAAGTTAACTCCTGTGAATTTATCCTGATGTGTCACATTACATTTCTGCCCCCTATAATATCAGGACTCACTATGAAGACAATAAAGTTTTCCAAGATTTTGCAAGCAGGTGCGTATCTCTTCTGTTTCCCCATTAGGGCCATCGATAATGAGAAGGAGAGGCTGTCCTGGTCATGATAACAGCTACTGACAATAGGAATCGATGCAGAAAGGAATCAGGTGAAATCATAAGCATATATAGGCAAGAAAAGAGAGCCAAGAACAGAACCATGAAAAATACCTACACCTAGACAACAGAAAGAAATGGAGCTAACAAAGGCAATGGCAATGGTTCAAGGAGAGTAGGAAACACACTCTAATACTATGCCACAGAAAGCAAGAAAAAAGGGGTAGAGGGATCAGCAGAAGACACTGGTGAGTCACTAGATTTGGTGATTACAAAGTCATTGGTCATCTCCAAGAGGGTAATTTCAATGAGGTGGTGGAGTTTGAAGTCAAAGGACAAGGCGATCATGAGTGAGTATGCAGTAAAGAAGTAGCAACAATGACTGTCTTAGAGAAGGGCAAGAGGCTAGAACCACCTCTGTTTCTCCTCAAATAACCCTCACCAAGAAGGAAAAAATGTTCTTTTCTATCTAGAAAAGCCATTTCTTCCATACTATAGGGTGACCACCTCTCCCAGTTTGCCCAGGATTTTCCCAGTTTTTTAGCGCTGCAAGTGCCTTGTGTGGGGAAACCTCTCGATCCTGGGGAAGCTGGTCCTGTTGGCACCTGATAGTCATATGGGTGAGACACTTTATGTCGGTGAGGCTTTAAATACCTGTTGGTGATTATTGTTTTATACAATTTTACTGAGGTATAATTTACATACCATAAAATTCACCATTTCTGGTGATGATTTTTTTTTTTTTCTGGTGATCATTTGAACAGTCTCAACTCAGGCTGTACGCTAAAATTACTGGGGAGTTTTTAAAGAATACCAGTGACAAACTCTCACCCCCAGGGGTGCCTAAGGCCCACGTGTTGTTATTTTTTAAAAGCAACCCAGTGGTGGCACATGCCTGTAGTCCCAGCTACTGAGGAGGCTGAGGCAGGAGGATCACTTGAACCCAGGAATTTGAGGTTGCAGTGAGCTATGATTGTACCACTGCACTGCAGCCTGGGTGATAGAGCAAGACCCTGTTTCTAAAAAACAAACAAACAAAAACAATGTAAATAAATAAAAGCAACCCACTTGATTCTAACGTATAGCCAGGATTAAGAACCACTGGTTTTAAAGTAAAAAAAAAAAAACATAGTATTGATGCTTTTCTGACTTTTCAAGAAGATAAAGAAGTAAACAATCAAAGAAATATGATAATGTAGGCTTCTCAAAATTGGTAAGTTTTTGAAAACGTAGGAAAAATAATATTTTAAAGATTTTTTGTTTTGAATTACAGGGCCAAATTCACGAATTTTGATGAATTTTTTTTCTATTAAAATGCAATGTGGTAATTAGGAAAATCATAACGTATGTCCACACTTTGCATGAAATCCTGCTTCTGATTAAGTAACAGTCCTACAAAATAAGAAAGTAATGAATAAATGTTTCATTTGAATATATAAAAGGGAATGTCCCAAGATTCACATCTTCAGTCAGCTTCCCAGAAGCCTTTATATGGCAAAATGGCATTGATTTCTATGTAAAATGTGATTGTCGTTTCTATAAATGTATTATTCTCTAACTCCAGATCAATTAAAGATACCCTGCAATAGCCACAGGAGATTCCCTTTAAAAATCAATGCTAAGTCCAAAAAATGTTTTAGCATTTTAAACATTTATTCACTAAGAAACAGAATTGATTCATATCGAGCAGGACAGGCATCCAAAAAGATTAGGTTCCTGGAAATTATTATTATACATACCCATTACCACTTATGAGTGAAAAAAAAATCTGATGTGAAAGTTACTTGGTGATTAATAACACAGTGATTATGAGATTCAGCTTACAATTTGTGTGAGCAAAAAATGTAACTTTATTTTCCTACAACTTAAATTCTTTTTTTTTTTTAATTGTTTGTTTTTTGAGACAGGGTCTTGCTCTGTCACCCAGGCTGGAGTGCAGTGGTGTGAATACAGCTCACTGCAGCCTGGACCTTCTGGGCTCAAGCGATCCTCCCACCTCAGCCTCCCAAGACCACAGGCACACACCACCACGCCTGGATGTTTTTTTAAATTTTTTGTATAGACTGGGTCTCTCCGTGTTGCTCAGGTTGGTCTTAAACTCCTGGGCTCAAACAATCCTCCCACCCTGGCCCCCCAAAATGCTGGAATTGCAGGTGTGAACCACTGCACCCAGCCCAGTTTCTATTTTGAACTCTACTTTTACCTGTAATGGAATATGGCACAATCTGGCTCTGTTTTTGAACGCTTTAGACAGTCACAGGTTTTGACCTGTCCTTGGGGTTTTGTCCAAAAAGTAGGACACAGAAACTTCTATGAGATACCCACCAAAATCTATTTTTCCATTCCTTGTTGCTGTCTCTCTTTTCCTCAGACACTCCTGATAAAGGGCATCTATTTAAAAAAAAAAAAAAAAAAAAAAAACATAGCTAACATCATACCGTGTCCAGAATTGGTGGGTTCTTGGTCTCGCTGACTTCAAGAATGAATCCGCAGACCCTTACGGTGAGTATTACGGTTCTTAAAGATGGTAGTCCAGAGTTTGTTCCTTCAGACGTTCAGATGTGTCCGCAGTTTCTTCCTTCTGGTGGGTTAGTGGTCCCGCTGACTTCAAGAGTGAAGCTGCAGACCTTCACGGTGAGTGTTACTGCTCTTAAAGGCAGAGTGTCTGGAATTGGTCATTCTTCCCAGTGGGTTCCTAGTCTCCCTGGCTTCAGGAGTGAAGCTGCAGACCTTCACAGTGAGCGTCACAGCTAATAAAGGCAGGGTGGACCCAATGAGTGAGCAGCAGCAAGAGCGAAAGAACAAAGCCTCAACTGTGTGGAAGTGGACTCCAGCGGGTTGCCGCTGACTGGCTCCAGAAGCCTGCTTTTATTCCCTTATCTGACCCCACCCACATCCTGCTGACTGGTCCATTTTACAGAGAGCTGATTGGTCCATTTTACAGAGAGCTGATTGGTTTGTTTTGACAGAGTGCTGATTGGTGCATTTACAATCCCTGAGCTAGGCACAGAGTGCTGATTGGTGCATTTACAATCCTTTGGCTAGACATAAAAGTTCTCCAAGTCCCCACTAGGTTAACTAGATACAGAGTACTGACTGGTGTATTTACAAACCCTGAGCTAGACACAGAGTGCTGATTGGTGTATTTACAAACCCTGAGCTAGACACAGAGTGCTGATTGGTGCATTTACAATCCTTTAGCTAGATATAGTTCTCCAAGTCCCCGCTAAGCTCAGGAGCCCAGCTGGCTTCACCTAGTGGATTCCGCACTGGGGCCAACGGCAGAGTTGCCTGCCAGTCCCGCTCCGTGCACCCACACTCCTCAGCCCCTGGGCGGTTGATGGGACCAGGCACTGCAGAGCAGGGGGCGGTGCTCATCGGGGAGGCTCCGGCTGCATGGGAGACCACCGTGGTGGGAGGGTGTCTGGAGGGCCCACCAGAGGGCTGGCACTGCCAGGGGACCCGGCACACCCACCACAGCTGCTGGCCTAGGTGCTAAGGCCCTCACTGCCCTAGGAGTGCGGGGCCCACTGAGCCCGCGTCTGTGCCCGCTGGAACTCATGCTTGACTGTGAGTGCTGTGTGCAGCCCCAGTTCTCACTTGGGCCTCTCCCTCCACACCTACCCATAAGCAGAGGGAGCCGGCCCGGACCTCGGCCACCCCAGAGAGGGGCTCCCACAGTGCCATGGCAGGCTGAAGGGCTCCTCAAGCGCTGACAGAGTGGACACTGAGGGCGAGGAGGCACTGAGAGTGAGGGCTGCTAGCATGTTGTCACCTCTCAATCCCCCCTCTAAACAGGACACCCCAACTGCTGTTGGGAATTTCACCAATGACCACTCTAGCTATTTGCTGCTGGATAGGGGTGATGAAGGGGCCCTGCAGTTGTAGTGTCCTCCAGAGGGGGGCTCTCTAGGGCAGTGAAAGTGCCAGCGGGTTGGTCCAGGGGTCCTCGTAGAAGTTGTTAGTTGAGCTCATTTGGGTTTCCATTTGTAAGACCATCTGTAGCTTGATGGCCGCGATTCTAGAGGAAACAAATTTGACAAGAAGGTTAAAGATACAGGGCCCAAAAGCGAGTAACAGCAAGATGGCTGCCACGGGGCCTAGAAAGGGGAAAAGCCATGTTGCCCAACTCCAGAGGTTGGTGTAAGAATTTGAAAGGCGTTGTGGGATTTCAGAAGCCTTTTCCTGTAAGTGCCGGGTGGCATCTCTTACTATCCCTGACTGGTTAGTGTAAAAACAACACTCTTCCCCTAAGAAGGTGCAGAGTCCTCCTTTCTCAGCAGTGAGGAGGTCTAGGCCTTGGCAGTTTTGGAGAGTCACTGCTGCTAAAGAGTCTATTTGGGATTGTAAAGTAAGGATAGATTTTGTTATTTCTTGCAAACTGTCTGAGAAATCCTTTGAGAGATTGTGATAGTAGGATAATGAAGTAGATAAACCAGCTATTCCAGTTCCTGCAGCAGTAGCCATTCCTAACCTTATAAGTAAGGGTATTAGTTGTATGGCTCTGTGCTGACAGACTTGAGCTTCGAGGGATACTGATAAGGTCTGATTTCCTGGGGCAATGTTAATGTCGGAACTTAGAAAGACTAAGGTGCAGGCACCTGTCCAGTTAGTGGGGAGGCAGATATAGGTCAACATTCCACATAATATACCTTCGCTGGCTAGAAAGAAATTTGCCATGGCTTTTAAAGGAATAGGGTACACTATTTTCTCTTTACTACTTCCATCTCTCTTTCTTTCTCTTCAACTTCTCCTTTGTCTCTCTCTTTCTTTCCTTCCATCTTCTTTGTCTCTCTGTCTCGTCCTCTGTCTCCTTCTTTTTGTCTCTCCTGTTTCTTCCTCTCTCTTTCTCTGACTTCTTGTCTCTTTCTCTCTTTCCTTCATCTGTCATTAACCACCCCAAGGGGAGAAAACTATGCCCCCGTGAAAGTTGGGGAATGCTGGAGCTTAATCTCTTGGAGGGGGTTGTTCCATACCAAGGGTCCTTCTGTAGGTATTTCTAATGGGGGGGTTCTGCCTGGCACCAATTTTGGCCTCAGCATCTCCCTGACGGTTTCCTTCTGCCTTTTCTCCTTCACCTTTCTGATGGCTTTGGCAGTGTAAGACTGCCACCTCCTTGGATTTTTGTACTGTGTGCAGTAACTCTATAATTTCCTTGTGGTATTTAATGGGGGTTCCCCCAGAGGTTAGGAACTCCCTTTCTTTCCATATTGCAACATGGGCATATAGGATTAGATAAGCATCCTTGCTCTCTGTATACATATTTATTCTCTTTCCCTTTCCCAATTCTAAGGCTTGGGTAAGTGCCACTAGTTCTGCTAACTGGGCACTGGTCCCTGGGGGAAGAGGCTTACTTTCAAGTATGGTTAGATCACTAACTATGGCATAACCTGCCCTTCGTATCCCATTGGCCAGGTGGCCAGGTGCGGTGGCTCATGCCTGTAATCCCAGCACTTTAGGAGGACAAAGTGGGCGGATCATCTGATGTCAGAAGTTCAAGACCAGCCTGGCCAACGTGGTGAAACCCCGTCTCCACTAAAAATACAAATATTAGCCAGACATGCTGATGCATGCCTGTAATCCCCCTACACAGGAGGCTGAGTCAGGAGAATTGCTTCAACCTGTAAGGCAGAGGTTGCAGTGAGCTGAGATTGTACCACAGCAGTCCATCCTGGGTAACAGAGCAAGACTCTGAATTTAAAAAAAAAAAAAAAAAAACGAAAAGAAAAGAGGGGTGGTTTCAAGGTGGCCGAATAGGCACAGCTCCAGTCTACAGCTGCCAGTGTGAGTGACACAGAAGACAGGTGATTTCTGCATTTCCAACTGAGGTACCAGGTTCATCTCACTGGGGCATGTCAGAAAGTTGGTGCAGGACAGGGGATGCAGCCCACTGAGTGAGAGCTGAAGCAGGGCAAGGCATCACCTCACCCAGGAAGTGCAAGGGGTCAGGGAATGCCCTTTCTTAGCCAAGGAAAGCCATGACAGATAGCACCTGGAAAATCGGGTCACTCCCACCCTAATACTGTGCTTTTCCAAGGGTCTTAGCAAACGGCACACCAGGAGATTATATCTCGTACCTGGCTCAGAGGGTCCCACACCCACGGAGCCTCGCTCATTGCTACACAGCAGTCTGAGATCCTCGCTCATTACTACACAGCAGTCTGAGATCGAACTGCAAGGCAACAGCGAGGCTGGGGGAGGGGCACCTGCCATTGCTGAGGCTTGAGTAGGTAAACAAAGCAGCCAGGAAGCTCGAACTGGGTGGAGCCCACCTCAGCTCAGGGAGGCCTGCCTGCCTCTGTAGACTGCACCTCTGGGGGCAGGGCATAGCCAAACAAAAGGCAGCATAAATCTCTGCAAATTTAAATGTCCCTGTCTGACAGCTTTGAAGAGAGTACTGGTGCTCCCAGCATGGAGTTTGAGATCTGAGAATGGACAGACTGCCTCTACTAGTGGGTCCCTGACCCCTGAGTAGCCTAACTGGTAGACACCCCCCAGAATGGGGAAGACTGACACCTCACAAGACCAGGTACCCTTCTAAGACGAAGCTTCCAGAGGACCAATTAGGCAGCAACATTTGCTATTCAGCAATATTCGATGTTCTGCAGCCTCCACTACTGATACCTAGGCAAACAGCATCTGGAGTGGACCTCCAGCAAACTCCAACAGACCTAAAGCTGAGGGTCCTGGCTGTTAGAAGGAAAATTAACACACAGAAAGAACATTCACACGAAAACCCCATCTGTACGTCACCATCATCAAAGACCAGAGGTAGATAAAACCACAAAGATGGGGGGAAAACAGAGCAGAAAAGCTGAAAATTCTAAAAATCAGGGGGCCTCTCCCCCTCCAAAGGAATGCAGCTCCTCACCAGCAATGGAACAAAGCTGGACAGAGAATGACTTTGATGAGTAGAGAGAAGAAGGCTTCAGACGATCAGACTTCTCCGAGCTAAAGGAGGAAGTTCGAACCCATAACAAAGAAGCCAAAAAACCTTGAAAAAAGATTAGACGAATGGCTAACCAGAATGACCAGTGTAGAGAAGTCCTTAAATGACCTGATGGAGCTGAAAACCAGAACGACGTGACAAATACAGAAGCTTCAGTAACTGATTCGATCAACTGGAAGAAAGGGTATCGTGATTGAAGATCAAATGGATGAAATGAAGCAAGAAGAGAAGTTTAGAGAAAAAAGGAGTAAAAAGAAACGAACAAAGCCTCCAAGAAATATGGAACTATGTGAAAAGATGAAATCTACATCTGATTGGTGTACCTGAAAGTGAAGGCGAGAATGGAAACAAGTTGGAAAACACTCTTCAGGATATTATCCAGGAGAACTTCCCCAACCTAGTGAGGCAGGCCAACATTCAAATTCAGGAAATACAGAGAACGCCACAAAGATACTCCTTGAGAAGAGCAACTCCAAGACACGTAACTTTCAGATTCACCAAAGTTGAAATGAAGGAAAAACTGCTAAGGACAGCCAGAGAAAAAGTCGGGTTAACCACAAAGGGAAACCCATCAGACTAACAGCGGATCTCTCAACAGAAACTCTACAAGCCAGAAGAGAGTAGGGGCCAATATTCAAAATTCTTAAAGAAAAGAATTCTCAACCCAGAATTTCATATCCAGCCAAACTAAGCTTCATAAGTGAAGGAGAAATAAAATTCTTTACAGAGAAGCAAATGCTGAGAGACTTTGTCACCACCACGCCTGCCCTACAAGAGTTCCTGAAGGAAGCACTAAACATGGAAAGGAAGAACTGGTAACAGCCACTGCAAAAACATGCCAAAATGTAAAGACTATCAATGCCAGGAAGAAACTGCATCAACTAGCAATCAAAATAACCAGCTAACATCATATTGACAGGATCAAATTCACACATAGCAATATTAACCTTAAATGTAAATGGGCTAAATGCTCCAATTAAAAGACACAGACTGGCAAATTGGACAAAGAGTCAAGACCCACCGGTATGCTGTATTCAGGAGACCCATCTCATGTGCAGAGATGCACATAGGCTCAAAATAAAGAGATGGAGGAAGATCTACCAAGCAAATGGAAAACAAAAAACAGCAGGGGTTGCAATCCTAGTCTCTGATAAAACAGACGTTAAACCATCAAAGATCAAAAGAGACAAAGAAAGCCATTACATAATGGTAAAGGGATCAATTCAACAGGAAGAGCTAACTAACCTAAATATATATGCACCCAATACAGGAGCACCCAGATTCATAAAGCATGTCCTTAGAGATTTACAACGAGACTTAGACTCCAATACAATAATAATGGGAGACTTTAACACCCCACTGTCAACATCAGACAGATCAACGAGACACAAAGTTAACAAGGATATCCAGGAATTGAACTCAGCTCTACACCAATTGGACCTAATAGACATCTACAGAACTCTCCACCCCAAAGCAACAGAATATACATTCTTCTCAGCACCACCTTGCACTTATTCCAAAATTGACCACACAGTTGGAAGTAAAGCACTCCTCAGCAAATGTAAAAGAACAGAAATTATAACAAACTGTCTCTCAGACCACAGTGCAATCAAACTAGAACTCAGGACTAAGAAACTCACTCAAAACCGCTCAACTACATGGAAACTGAACAACCTGCTCCTGAATGACTACTGGGTACATAATGAAATGAAGGCAGAAATAAAGATGTTCTTTGAAACCAATGAGAACAAAGATACAACATACCAGAATCTCTGGGACACATTTAAAGCAGTGTGTAGAGGGAAATTTATAGCACTAAATGCCCACAAGAGAAAGCAGGAAAGATCTAAAATTGACACCCTAACATCACAATTAAAAGAACTAGAGAAGCAAGAGCAAACACATTCAAAAGCTAGCAGAAGGCAAGAAATAACTAAGATCAGAGCAGAACTGAAGGAGATAGAGACACAAAAACCCTCCAAAAAATCAATGAATCCAGGAGTTGGTTTTTTGAAAAGATCAACAAAATTGATAGACCGCTAGCAAGACTAATAAAGAAGAAAAGAGAGAAGAATCAAATAGACACAATAAAAAATGATAAAGGGGATATCACGACTGACCCCACAGAAATACAAACTACCATCAGAGAATACTATAAACACCTCTACGCAAATAAACTAGAAAACCTAGAAGAAATGGATAATTTCCTGGACACTTACACTCTCCCAAGACTAAACCAGGAAAAAGTTGAATCCCTGAATAGACCAATAGCAGGCTCTGAAATTGAGGCAATAATTAATAGCCTACCAACCAAAAAAAGTCCAGGACCAGATGGATTCACAGCCAAATTCTACCAGAGGTACAAGGAGGAGTTGGAATCATTCCTTCTGAAAGTATTGCAATCAATAGAAAAAGAGGGAATCCTCCCTAACTCAGTTTACAAGGCCAATATCATCCTGATACCAAAGCCTGGTAGAGATACAACAAAAAAAGAGAATTTTAGACCAATATCCCTGATGAACATTGATGCAAAAATCCTCAATAAAATACTGGCAAACTGAATCCAGCAGCACATCAAAAAGCTTATCCACCATGATCAAGTGGGCTTCATCCCTGGGATGTAAGGCTGGTTAAATATACACAAATCAGTAAATGTAATCCAGCATATAAACAGAACCAAAAACAAAAACCACATGATTATCTCAATAGATGCAGAAAAGGCCTTTGACAAAATTCAACAGCCCTTCATGCTAAAAACTCTCAAAAAATTAGGTATTGATGGAATGTATCTCAAAATAATAAGAGCTATTTATGACAAACCCACAGCCAATATCATACTGAATAGGCAAAAAATGGAAGCATTGCCTTTGAAGACTGGCACAAGACAGGGATGCCCTCTCTCACCACTCCTATTCAGCATAGTGTTGGAAGTTCTGGCTAGGGCAATCAGGCAAGAGAAAGAAATAAAGGGTATTTCAGTTAGGAAAAGAAGAAGTCAAGTTGTACCTGTTTGCAGGTGACATGATTGTATATTTAGAAAACCCCATTGTCTCAACCCAAAATCTCCTTAAGCTGATAAGAAACTTCAGCAAAGTCTCAGGATACAAAATCACTGTGCAAAAATCACAAACATTCTTATACACCAGTAACAGACAAACAGAGAGCCAAATCATGAATGAACTCCCATTCACAATAGCTTCAAAGAGAATAAAATACCTAGGAATCCAACTTACAAGGGATGAAAAGGACCTCTTCAAGGAGAACTACAAACCACTGCTCAGTGAAATAAAAGAGGACACAAACAAATGGAAGAACATGCCATGCTCTTGGATAGGAAGAATCAATATCGTGAAAATGGCCATACTGCCCAAGGTAATTTATAGATTCAATGCCATCCCCATTAAGCTACCAATGACTTTCTTCACAGAATTAGAAAAAACTGCTTTAAAGTTCATATGGAACCAAAAAAGAGCCCGCATTGCCAAGACAATCCTAAGCCAAAAGAACAAAGCTGGAGGCATCACGCTACCTGACTTCAAACTATACTACAAGGCAACAGTAACCAAAACAGCATGTTACCGCTACCAAAACAGAGATATAGATCAATGGAACAGAACAGAGCCTTCAGAAATAATACCACACATCTACAACCATCTGATCTTTGACAAACCTGATAAAAACAAGAAATGGGGAAAGGATTCCCTATTTAATAAATGGTGCTGGGAAAATTGGCTAGCCATATGTAGAAAGCTGAAACTGGATCCCTTCGTTACACCTTATACAAAAATTAATTCAAGATAGATGAGACGTAAATGTTAGACCTAAAACCATAAAAACCCTAGAAGAAAACCTAGGCAATACCATTCAGGACATAGGCATGGGCAAAGACTTCATGTCTAAAACAAGAAAAGCAATGGCAACAAAAGCCAAAATTGATAAATGGGATTTAATTAAACTAAAGAGCTTCTGCACAGGAAAAGAAACTACCATCAGAGTGAACAGGCAACCTACAGAATGGGAGAAAATTTCTGCAAACTACTCATCTGACAAAGGGCTAATATCCAGAATCTACAAAGAACTCAAACAAGTTTACAAGAAAAAATACAAACAACCCCATCAAAAAGTAGGCAAAGGATATGAACAGACACTTCTCAAAAGAAGACATTTATGCAACCGACAGACACATGAAAAAATGCTCATCATCACTGGCCATCAGAGAAATGCAAATCAAAACCACAGTGAGATACCATCTCACACCAGTTAGAATGGTGATCATTAAAAAGTCAAGAAACAACAAGCGCTGGAGAGGATGTGGAGAAACAGGAACACTTCAACACTGTTGGTGGGACTGTAAACTAGTTCAACCATTGTGGAAGACAGTGTGGCGATTCCTCAGGGATCTAGAACTAGAAATACTATTTGACCCAGCCATCCCATTAAAGGGTATATTCCCAAAGTATTATAAATCATGCTGCTATAAAGACACATGCACACGTATGTTTATTGCGGCACTATTCACAATAGCCAAGACTTGGAATCAACCCAAATGTCCATCAGTGACAGACTGGATTAAGAAAATGTGGCACATATACACCATGGAATACTATGCAGCCATAAAAAAGGATGAGTTCGTGTCCTTTGTAGGGACATGGATGAAGCTGGAAATCATCATTCTCAGCAAACTATCGCAAAGACAGAAAACCAAACACCGCGTGTTCTCACTCATAGGTGGGAATTGAACAATGAGAACACTTGGACACAGGGTGGGGAACATCACACAGTGGGGCCTGTCGTGGGGTTGGGGGAGGGGTGAGGGCTAGCATTAGGAGAAATACCTAATGTAAATAACGAGTTAATGGGTGCAGCACACCAACATGGCACATGTATACATATGTAACAAACCTGCATGTTGTGCACATGTACCCTAAAACTTAAAGTACAAAATAATAATAATAATAATAAATACATACCATCGGCCAAAAAAAAAAAGAAAAGAAAGAAATAAACCAATCCTAAAATTCATATGAAAAGACAAGGGACCCAGAATAGACAAAACAATCTTGAAGAAAAGAACAAAGTTGGAGGACTCACACTTCCTGTTTTCAAATTTTCTTTCACAGCTATGGTAATCAAGACAGTGTAGTACTGGCATGAGGATACAAATGCAGATCAATAAAACAGAATTGAGAGCCCAAAAATTAGCCTTCATTTTTGTGGTCAATTAATTTCCATAAGAATGCCAATTCAATGGGGGAAAGAGGACTCTTTCCAACAAATGGTGCTGGGACAGTAGGATTATCCCTATACAAAAAAGTGTAGCTGGACTCCGAACTTACATCACATATAAAAGTTAATTTTAAATGGATACAAGAGCTAAAACTATAAAACTCTTTGAAGAATACATAGGAATGAATCATGACCTTCGGTTTGGCAAAGGCTTTTTAGACAAGACACTAAGAGAACTAGTAACAAAAGAAAAAAGACATAAACTGGACTTTATAAAAATTTTAATTTGTTCTTCAAAGGACATCAACAAGAAAATAAAGACAACCCACAGGATGGGGAGAAATTCTGCAAATCATACACCCGATGAGGGACTTATATCTAGAATATACAAAGGACTCTTACAAGTCAATAATAAAAAGACAGATAACACAATTTAAAAATAGACAAAAGCAGCAAAAAGAACTCTCATTCATTGCTGGTGAGAATATAAAATAGTACTGCCACTCTGGACAACAGTTTGGCAGTTTCTTACAAAACTAAACATACTCTTACCATATAACCCAGCAACTGCATTCATTTACCCAAATGAAGTAAAAATATATCTATACACAAAACCCTGCCCACAAGTGTTTAGAGTCACTTATTCATAAATGCCAAAACTCAAAAGCAACCAAAATGCCATCCAATAGATGAATGGATAAATAAACTGTGGCACATCCATACAATAAAATATTATTCAACAATAAAGAGAAATGAGCTATCAAGTCATAAGAAGACATTAAGGAACCATAAATCCATATTTAAGTGAAAGAAGCCAATTTGAAAAGAGTATATACTATACAATTTCAACTTCATGACATTCCGAAAAAGGCAAAACTATGGAGACAGTAAAAAGATTAATGGCTGCCAGGGTTTTGGGGGAAAGGGGAAGTGGGAAGGATGGATATGTGGAACACGGGGGATATTTTAGGCAGTGAAACGACACTGTATGATACTGTAATGGTGACTGCGTGTCATTATAAATTTGTCAAAACCCACAGAATGTACAATGTAGAGTGAACCCTAACCTAAACTATGGATTTCAGGTAATAATAATGTATCAACATTGGCTCATCAATTATAACAAATGTATCAGACTAATTCAAGATGTTAATAATAGAGGAAACTGGTCGGACGCGGTGGCTCATGCCTGTAATCCCAGCACTTTGGGAGGCTGAGGCGGGCGGAGCACCTGAGGTCGGGAGTTCGAGACCAACCTGACCAAGATGGAGAAACCCCATCTCTACTAAAAACACAAAATTAGTCAGGCATGGTGGCACATGCCTCTAATCCCAGCTACTAGGGAAGCTGAGACAGGAGACTTGCTTGTACCTGGGAGGCGGAGGTTGCAGTGAGCCCAGATCGCACTATTGCACTCCAGCCTGGGCAACAAGAGTAAAACTCCATCTCAAAATAATAATGATAATAATAATAATAGAGGAAACTGTGTGTGGATTAGGGGGAGTGGTAAGGGAGTATAGCAGAATTCTGTACTTTCTGCTCATGTGTTCGATAAACCTAAATAAACTGCTCTAAAAATAAAGTTTATTAATTTTTTTAAAATATGAATAGAAAGTTTTCCAAAGAAGATACACAAATGGCCAATAAGCACATTAAACATGCTCAACATCATTAGCCATCAGAAGAATGCAAATCAAAACTACGTTGAGATACCACTAGGTGGCTATAATCCAAAAGAAAGATGATGAGTATTGGGGAGAACGTAGAGAAATGGTTCCCTTATATTCAGCTGATGGAAATACAAAATGGTGCAGCCACTTTAAAGAATATCTGATAGTTTCTCAAAAGGTTAAACATAGAGTTACTATGTGACCCAGCAATTTCACTCCTGAATATACACCCAAGAGAAATGAAAACATGTGACCACACAAAAAATGTGTACATAAATATATACAAGTGGCTGGGCACAGTGGCTCACACCTATAATCCAGCACTTTGGGAGGCCGAGGAGGGCGGATCACGAGGTCCAGAGATGGAGACCATCCTGGCCAACATGGTGAAACCCCGTCTCTAGTAAAAATACAAAAATTAGCTGGGTGTGGTGGCGCACACCAGTAGTCTCAGCTACTCGGGAGGCTGAGGCAGGAGAATCACTTGAACCCAGAAGGCGGAGGTTGCAGTGAGCCGAGATCATGCCACTGCACTCCAGCCTGGCAACAGAGAGAGACTGTGTCTCAAAAAAAAAAAACAAAAAAAGGTACAAGTACATGAGTGGCAGCATTATTCATAATAGCCAAAAAATGAAAACAACTCAAATGTCCATTAGCTGATGAAATGGATAACTAAATTTGGCATATCCATATAATATAATATTATTCAGCAAGAAAAGACATGGTATACTGATACATGCTGCAATATGGATGAACCATTCATATGCCAAGTGAAAGAAGCCAGTCATAAAAGCCCATACAGGATTCCATTTAAATGAAATGTCCAGAATAAGCAAATCCATAGAGACAGAAAGTAAATTAGTGGCTGCCTAAGACTAGAGGGAGTGGGTATAAATGGGGAATGACTGCTAATGGTTACAAAGTTTCTTTGAGGGGGTGATGAAAATATTCTAAATGTGATTGTGGTGACGAATGCTTAACTCTGAATATACTAAAAACCATACAGTTTAAATTGACAAATTGCATAGTATGTGAATTAGATTTTGACAAAACTGTTATAAAAAATAAGAGATTGACTGAAGATGTTTCTGGAAACAAGGATCAAAAATCATAGATATAAAGTAAGCAACAGTACATATTTGTAACTCTAAAAATTGTCAACATATTTGAATGCTCTAGATGGAAAGTGTAGAAATCTACAATGTAATAACGAGATAACCATAAACATCATAGGAGATGGAGAGAAAGTCATTTCACACCTGAGCTTAAATTTCTGTCATGGATTAAATCACATTGATTCTAAAGAGAAAATTTGTTTACATTTTGATAGCTAGCTCCCCCTCATACTTACAAGATGTTGTCACAATTCCAAACGTTTCATCCTGACGTGGCAATGTGCAGCAGAAAATGAGGCTGCCTCTTCATGCGTGTCTCTTTTTAAGAGTAAGAAAACCTTTTCCAGAAGCCCTCATCACAGATTTCCCCTCATTTCTCTTTGGCCAGAATTGTGTCTTATGCTCCTTCCTAAATCAGACTCGCGTGCACGTGTGCATGCATGTGCTTGTGCGTGTGTGTGTGTCTGTGTGTGTGTTGGGAGTTGTGTCTATGTCCACAATTGACTTAGACAAATCAGGATTTATCTGTAACAGGAAGGTGACGGGTGAATATAAAATCAGCACTGTTGGCAAGGAAAAAGGGAAAAGGAGTATTGCATGGGCACCAGAAGACTCTGCTATACCAAAGACAAAAGGGAAATATGAAAGAAAAATTTCACCACACTTTCTTCAGTTCAGAACAAGGTATGTGCCCCACCTTCTGTGCCAAGACAAAAATAAAGCAAGAGTTTCATGGCTTCCTGAAGCTATTTTATTTTCCCAGGGATTTTTTCCCCTCAAAAAGTATTCATTATTTGCTGGAAAAGGTGTGGCACAGTGTTGGACTCATCAGCATTAGCACACATTCTACAGAGTTACCAGAAACTTACTTCCAGGTTTTGCTAGCACACTATTACCATAAGCCACTCTTCCCTGACAGTGGTCCTTCATTGTACAATTTTGGTTGCATGCTTAGCTGTTGAATGCCAGCTAGCACTGAGCTGCCAACTTCTTACAACTCAGAATCAGTGTTATTCATTCACTTAACACATGTTTATTAAGCACAGCTAAGCTATGTGCTACACTAATGAGGTGAAAACCTACTGAATGCTTGCTACGTATCAAGTACTACTTTAAGTGCTTTACATATATTTGTTCATTTAATCCTTATAAAAATGTTTATGAAGTATGTAGACATTACTATTTCTACTTCACAGGTGAGTGAGTTCTCAAGTTGTTAAGTATCTTGCCCAAGGACACACAAACAAGTAAAGTATGAATCCCAAAAGTCTGGATATAGATCAGGATATCAACCTAAAGGGCTGGCTCCAAAGACCATGCTCTTAACCACTACACCATCACTGCATCACAGTGCAAAGATAAACACGGCATATTTTCTTTTCTCCAGGAATTCACAGTCTAACCAAGGAGGCAAAAATATACACAGTACAGTACAATATGGAGTGGTTAACACTATAATACCTTCATAACAGAATTTCTCTCAGATTGATAAAGAAATCCTTATTGTTTTCATGAGAACCATTAAAATTTATCATAATCTCTAGTAATGCTTTGAATTTATGTTATACTATCTCTATCTAAGGTTCTCAAGTTACAACTGTCACAGATACATCTCTTAAGATTAATAAAATAGCACTGGAGGCCACGCACAGTGGTTCATGCCTGTAATCCCAGCATTTTAGGAGACTGAGATGAGAGGATCGCTTTAGCCCAGGAATTCAAGGCTGCACTGAGTACAGTGGCCCCACTGCACTTCAGCCTGGTCAACAGAGAGAGGTTCTGTCTCTAAAATAAATAAATAAATAAACAAACAAATAAATAAATAATACTGTATGAAAAACTGGGTTAAGCTTCAGGGGTGAGCAGAAAGAATAATTATGTTTAATAAAGAATCTGTCTGAGGAATTCAAGCCACTAACAACCTGTGAACAGAGCTACCTTTTATTGGCCATTTACTATGAACAAAACCTGTATGTTAATTAATGTAATCCTCATAACCACCCTATGAAATAGGAACTAGTATTTTACAGACAAGGAAAGAAACTTAGTGAGAATAAGCCATTTGCCTGAGGGTAAACGACAGAGACTGGGACCTGTTAGAACCATGGCTCAAACCGGAACCGTCTAATTCCAAAATCAGTGCCAGTAAACTACTACACTGTATACCCATGGAGGATATTTTATCTTAAAAGACTATAAATGAGTATACTTCATGTCAGACCATCTGGCCCAGTTTCACAGTGGCTTTTCAAATAAGATATTTGAAAATTTATATTGATTTTTGTAAAATGACTTCAAGAGAATGCTTTGATTATTAAATTCCATTAAAGTCTTGATTATTAAATTCCATTAAAGTCTCAAACTTCCATCTCCAGTTTCCACTGCAAAGTTTACTGCTCTGGACTATTTATTTCCCAGATGCCTCCCATCAAAGCTGATTGGTATTAAACTATTTATTATAGTTTCCTTCCTTTTATAAGCTCAATTGTGTCCCCCCGACTAATTCATACGTTGAAGCCCTAACCCCCAGAAACTCAGGATGTGACTGCAATTGGAGATAGAGCCTTTGAAGATGTGAGTAAGTTAAAATGAAGCCACTAGGGTGGGCCCTAATTCAATCTTACTGCTTCTTATAAGAAGAGGAAATCTGGACATACAAGGAGGTTATGGGGAGGCATATGCACAGAGGAAAAGTCACACGAGGATGCAGTGAGAAGGTGGCCACCTGCAAGCCAGGAAGAGAGCCCTCAGAAGAAACCAACCCTGCTAGCACCTTGATCTTGGACTTCCAGCCTCCAGAACCGTGATGAAATAAATTTCTGTGTAGTCATTTAAGCCACCCAGTCTGTGGCATTTTGTTACAGCAGCCCTAGAAAACCAATATACTTCTTTAGGTATGAGCCTCTCCAAAGCAGATACCATGTCATATTCAACTTCGTGTCTTTCACAATTCCTTGAACATTAAAGTCACTCTTTAAATGTTTATCTTATTGTGATTGTGGTTTCAAGAGTTGCTTCAAGCAACTTCATTTAGAGATTGATGATGAGGACCTACAAGACCAAACAATAACAATATATTCAATTCAGAACAATCTATGTAATATTTATGGTGTGGTAGATACACAAAGAGGAATAAGACTATCCCTACCTTCAAAGAGCCAAAGACATGTAAACTAATCATTGCAACATTGCCTGATTAATTACAGTGGTGGAGTCGGGAAGAGGGCTGATATAGCTTGTATGTGTGTCCCCACCCAAATTTCACATTACAATGTAATCTCCAGTGTTGAACGAGGGGCCTGGTGGGAGGTGACTGGATCATAGGAGCAGATTTCTCATGAACGGTTTAGCACCATCCCCCTTGATACTGTCCTCATGATGGTGAGTGAGTTCTCATGAGATCTGGTTGTTTAACCTCATTCCCTTGTTCCTGCTTTCACCATGTGACATAACTGCTCCCCTTTGCCTTCCACCGTGATTGGAAGCTTCATGAGGCCTCCCCATAAGCAGACACCACCATGCTTCCTCTATAGCCTGCAGAACCATGAGCCATTTAAATATCTTTTCTTATAAATTACCCAGTCTCCGGCATTTCTTTATAGCAATGCGAGGACTGACTAATACAGGGACATAAGAAAATTCACAAGGGAAATCACACTTTAGCAGATATTTAAAAGCTGCTTTGCTCATAGAACTATCTTCACTCATTTGGTTTTTGTTTGCTTGCTTTTTGAGACAGTCTCCCTCTGTCACACAGGCTGCAGTGCAGTGGCATGATCTCTGCTCACAGAAACCCCAGTCTCCCGAGTTCAAGCGATTCTCCTGCCTCAGCCTATTGAGTAGCTAGGATTACAGGAGCCTGCCACCATGCCCAGCTAATTTTTGTATTTTTAGTAGAGATGGGGTTTCACCATGTTGGCCAGGGTGGTCTCGAACTCCCAACCTCCGGTGATCCACCCGCCTCTGCCTCCCAAAGTGCTGAGATTACAGGTGTGAGCCACTGCACCCGGCCCACTCATTTGTTTTATGAGATAAACATGTCTTACCTTTCTAAATGTATAGATGACTCAGTGAGGCACACCTGCCTGTTCTGTTGTACATTCTACCCTCCCTGAGTCTCCCAATTCTAATCTGTCTACTTCATCTCCAAATGAATTATTCTAAATAGTGTTTTACCATATTACTCCTTTTTAAAAACTGCAATAACTCCCAAATGTCTTTAGGACAATCTTCAAAATCTTTAGCGTCACGTAAGATTCTTGAAAATTTGGCCTCAAACTATCATCCCTGCAACCGTATTTCTTTTTACCCCAACTCAACAATACTGACAACAATAGTCTCACTAAAAGCAGTTCCCTAGAACCAACTGGTAATGATTGTTTGGGCTATGTTTCATGAGGATAAGAATAATTCTTCCCTGGCCACCACAACTGCTCAAGTGGAGTCACCTAATGTCTCAAATCCACCATAATAACACAGTTGGCAAGCTCAATTTAAAAAGACAACTGCTTGCTGGTTCAAGGTTTTGTTAGCTCAGCAGGAAGGTCTATCATTAATGAATTCCAGCAAACCGGAGGCTTGATGTTGTTGCTTTTGTTCTTTCTGTGTTTCTGCAGTTGTGTTGCAGTGATCTGGTGAAGGAATAGTTAGGCCAGAGTGGTTGTTACCGCAATAGAGAACCATCGTTGAAGACTTTTTAGTTTGCTGCTACCCAAATAACACAATTCAGTCATCTGTAAAATGAAAGGGTTGAACAAGGTCATCTCCAAGGCCCTTTTCTGTTCTAAAACGCTATGATTCTATAATCAATAGCCTGACTTTTTTAAATGTGAAAAAGCCTCAAGAAACGCTTAAAATAAGCTTCTAGCTTGTCCATGCACACACTATTTATTTATTCAGAATTATGTTATGTAATAATCGTAGTTATACATGACCTTAAAAACAGATTCATTCCTGAAATTTATTTTATTTCATTTGCCCTTTGAAAATTTTTTATGTTCTATTTTAAAGTTTGTGAAGATATTTCCAATATAGCATACTACATTAATCTCAACATCCATATGTATTATTTAGAAAAAAAAAAAGTTTTAAATTTATCCCAGGAATGATGTTTCTATATAAAAATACTGGATTTTAAGGGGGTAATTTCCTTGGACAAAAAGTATTGATCTCTACTATAAAATATATTTTGAAAACTAATAATTGAAGTATTTCTAAGTAGTTAGATGCTTTCATTCTTTAATGAAAATTACTATTCATTGTTCATTTTATTTGTAATAAAAGATCAGCTGAATTTCTTAATGCAAAATGAGCTTGTCGCAGTGCTTTTTATTCTCACTTGAAACTCACCCAGTCCCTTATATCTAATTGGAAATCTCACCAGTTTCAGAGAAAATTAATAATAATTCAGACGAACCACATTGGTTTCTAAGTGGAAATCGAGGTATACAGTTTAGATTCACATATCTCCTCTATGATATCTGACATTAATGTACTCCCTTCATTTCTTTCTTCCTTCATCCAGCCCTCATTGTCTTCTCTCTGTAGCTCTGTTTTCTTCTCCTTCCTTTCACAGATATTTACTAAATAAATATAAAGCTTATGTACCTGGGACCCTTATAGTTCTATCCCAGAATGGCATCATCAAAGGCACACAGTCCAAGAACAAACAGGAGTTCAAAAGTAAAGCAAGTCCTTTCCTTGTGCTGTTCGAACACCAAGAAGAAAGCACACAGTTCACATCAACACTTCTTAAAATCCCCTTCTATGCTCTCCCATCCACTGTCCTCCCACATCCCCGGTAGTCCCTCACTTCTTCTATACAAGCCCCCGGAAAACTCTTCACCCAAACGTAACCCTCCTGTTCTTCTCTTACGCTTTTTGCTCTTGATTCTTAGCATAAAAATCCAAAAGAACCAAGACAGGGGAAAGGCTGGGAACTCATATATTAATAATTTTTGTTCAGTTATCCCTTCCAAATGCTTTGGAAGGTATATGGAGAAGCATAGACCCTACCTTCAAAAGCCTATAATCAAATGGCGGATATTCAGCATTTGTTGGGCACCTATAACAAGTCAAGTATTGTGCCAAGCACCATGGATATAATAATTAATAAACAAGAGTGTCTGCCCTAGAGAAGCTGACAGCCCAATGCTGAGTGGTCACATGGACAGATAAGTAAAATGCAGTGATAAATGTTAAAATAAACTTTACACAGAAATTGCTATAAAAACTTGACAGAGCTTCCTTAAAAATGACTCACCAATACTCACAGTTAATGATATTAGCTTTATCCTTGTTACAGGAACTCCACTCTTGAATAGAAAACAATCAGTCATGGTTTTGTCATTCTCCCTGCCCCTCTGCCTAACCAGCCCCCAGAATTTTGTAGCTTCCTTCTTATTTCTAATAATATATTCCCAATATATGATATGGTGGGGTGGGGATGGTGGGAGACAGGGGAAAAAAAAAACCCTGGCTGTTATTTCCCAGAGGAAATAAAATTTGAAAATCTAAGAAACATGATAGCATTGTTTGAACTACACGGGTTCAGCCTTATGAACTGTGAAATATATAGTCTGTTTTGTGTTGTATCCCATAGCAGTATGGTAGTCACAAAAATTTCACATAGATTGAAAAACACAAGTCAGCCAGGTGTGGTGGCTCACACCTGTAATCCCACCACTTGAGCACTTTGGGAGGCCAAGGCAGAAGAATCACTTGAGGCCAGGAGTTTGAAGCCAGACTGGTCAACATAGCAAGACCCTGTCTCTACAAAAGAAAACTTTTACAATTAGCCGGGTGTGGTGGTGTGTGCCTGCAATTCCACCTATTGGGGAGGCTGAGGCAAGAGGATCACTTGAGGCCAGGATTTCAAGGCTGCAGCAAGCCATGATCATACCACTGCACTTAGCATGGACAACAGGTCAAGACCCTGTCTCAAAAAAACAAAAACAAAACAAAAAACAAGACAAAAAACCTAACACAATGTCCAAGTAATCTTGTCCTTCCTAAAATTTTTACTCATTTTTCCAGTGCTCTTATATCTGACTCTTGTAATTTCTTCTTAGATGGGCTCTGCTCCAGGGTCTCTCAATTCTAATCTATTTACTTTGCCTCCAGATTATCCTAAATAGTGCTTCATCATGTTACTCTCTTTAAAAACTGCAATAACTTCCAAATATCTATAAACTTCAAATTCTTAGCTTTACATAAAGATTCTGGAAAATTTAGTTCCAAACTATCATCCCTGCAACCTTATTTATTTTTATCTCTAACTCAATCATATATTCCAGTCAACTCAAATGCTCAGCCTCTCCAAGAACTGCCTACTGATTTATCTGCCTAACAACACTTTTCCTGAGAACTGCTCCTTCTCCCTTTCAATAACAATGTTTCAGTTGCTTTTTCCTTCAAGGTAACTGTGATTGCCATTGACTGCCATTGGCAATTGACCTGGAGGTGACACCTGACCCAAGCTCATCAAATGAGGCCTTCCCCTGAGGAATTTAGAACAGGGACTGATCAAGTCCAGGCTCAGTCTGGCTGTCATTTTCTGCCACATAGACCAGAAGTAAGAAAAAGTTGATCTGTAGTAAGAAATAAAGTAAACATTTAAAGAACAGCAAAGACAAGAGTTAGAAAGGAAGGACTGCAGTCTCAGTCCATTCTGTTCATCCAACCCAGCTGCATCCTGCTCTCGGGACCCCGAGAATCACTGCTGCAGTCATAATAATTAATGATCACATTTGCTTAAATGAGTTATGTTGTTTGCACCCCAAAAGAATTGTAATTAATGTAATCATATTTTTATTTTTGAGAGTTCACTTTGTCCACAATATGGAAGAAGGATGAGCTGCTAAGGGAAGAGAATAGAGGCAATGAGACCAGTCAAAAGACCACTGGAAGGATCCAGGAACGGAAATTCATCTTGATTGGATGTGGGAGGTAAGTTAGGGTGGCAAGGACTAAGGATGACCTGAAGGGTGGATGACTGGATAGAGTGGGAAGGAGAATACTGAAAACTTTAGGGGATGATGCTGAGCTCAGCAATGCATGAGATAACTTATGTGGAAGTACCTAGCACAATTCCTAGGCCACAGCAGGTGCACTATAGATGTCAGTGTCCTAGGGCTCACCCCATCCTTATGTTTTGTCTACCCTGTTAGGCTGTAAGCAATTATAGGGCAGGGATTACATACTACACTTATCAATTGTTCTCACAGTGACTACTCAGGTCTTGGTACACTGTAGACACTCAGTAGATATTTACTGATTTCATTTTATGTTATACATGACAAATTGTGTTTTGATTGCTTATAATAATATGTCTTTTCAAAAGAACAATCAGAATAGTATGGTACAGACATGCTTTTTTAGACAAAGAATTGAAAGAATGCTTTCCTCACTATAATCATGTTTGATTTCAGAATGGTCTTGAAAAAATCTGAATTCTAATAGAGGATCATTTTCTTTTTGATGGGAAAAAATAAGTAAAATCTATACCATCAAAATAAAAAGCTTTTCATGTTTAAATATGTATAAATCTGAATGTGTTCAGCTAAATATCAATGCACAAAATACTCAAAAATAAATCTGAAAGCTGAATACAGATCCTGACTCCTAATATAAACACAAACTAATCAAAGCCAAGAATTTAGATTCAGAAACAGCTCCTGCTGTTGAATGTCAATATGTATCTCAGATATTACTACAAAGCTTTTTGGAAATTAATTTCTTCTTAATTCTCTATACAAAAGATTATTTTCATTGTCCATATATATTATCTCTACATATGTTGTCTACATAATATATAATTACATATACTATGCAATATTAAATAATATAATTATTATAATATATAACGTATATATAACCTAGTATATGTATATTAGAAATACAGACAGAATGCAAATGTGGCAAGCATATTTCGATTAAATATTTAAAAATTCATCTTAACTAATTCCTAACAGAGTTAACTGCTGTGGAGATATAAAATCAATCCAAGAAAATCATGGCTAAACAGGTTTTATTAACCTTAATTGAGAAGGCAAGAAAAAGAACTATGATCCTTGTATTGCTGCTGTGTCCAAAATATCTGTGTAGACTCGTGGGCATTGATGGAAGGGGACATAACCTGAGAAGAAACCCTGGAACGTAGGAAATGCAGGCCACCCCCATATAAAATGTGACCTAAGAGGCAGTGGTATGTCCGCCAACTGTGATGCCCAAAATTCCACCAGTGGGGGCATTACTTAGAGTTAAGGAGAGTATTTCTAGAGATGCCTGTTAAAATGCAGACATTCACCAAAACTGATCAAGCGTCGACCTGCTGATGCCTATAAACACATTGCTATGATTGGTTTGTTTAGTAGCTCCCTATCACCTAACACAGGACCGTGATTTGGATCTTTGGCATCCACATGGCCCTCTTGACCTCATTTCCTGCCATTCTGCCCTTCACAGCAGATGATTCTCTCCACTTCCACGGCTGGTGTTCATATTTCAGGTTAAATTAACTCTGTCAGAAAAGCCCTCTCTCACCACTTTAACCAAAATACAGTACTCTCTACTAGAGCTTCCTTCAGAGCAGCAACAAAAATCTATTATTCTTTTATGTTGTCACTTATTTGTTTATTGTCTGTCTTCCTCGGTAGAATGTCAGTTCTTTGAGGACAAGGACCTTGAGTATATTATTACCCATTATAATCCTAGCTCCTAGTGTCAAATACATAGTAAAGGATTCATAAATATTTGCTGGCCGGGTTCGGTGGCTCACGCCTGTAATCCCCACACTTTGGGAGGTTGAGGCAGGCGGATTACCTGAGGTCAGAAGTTCAAGACCAGCCTGGTTAAAACAGTGAAACCCCCTCTCTACTAAAAATACAAAAATTAGCCAGGTGTGGTGGAGGGCGCCTATAATCCTGGCTACTCAGGAGGCCGAGGCAGGAGAATTGCTTGAACCCAGGAGACGAAGGTTGGAGTGAGCCAAGATCACACTATTGCACTCCAGTCTGGGCAACAAGAGTGAAACTCCATCTCAAAAAAATATATCCTTTTTTCTCAAAAAAAAAAAAAAAAAATATATATATATATATATACACATATGCTAGTGGGTGGATGAATGGAAAAGTGATATAATATTTCTGGAAGTTGGTTTGGTTATTGAATCAAAAGACTTTAAAATATTCACACAGAGTGGTCAAATAATTCTAGGAATTTATCTTAAAGAAATCATTTGTGCACAGAATTTTTATCACAGACATGTTTTATAAAAGGAAAAACTGGAAATGATCTAAATATCCATAAATAAGAAAAGCATTACATAAATGACATTTTAAAAGAATACTTACATAATGATAAAAAGTTCATGATACAGTGTTAAATACAAAAAGTAGGATAAAAGATTTTATACAGTATGATCCCAATTTTGCAAAAAGGAAAAGAGTATATATGCATGGAAAAGAACTGTTATATGTGTCAATGTATCATTGTATTTGTGCTGAGAAAAATAAATAAAAGCATATATACATTGGCCATACATGTTGGCTTATGCCTGTGGGGGGAATAAAAGAGTATACATATCAATGTACTGAAATATTGGTAATGGTTATCTATAGGTGATATATAAGTGATTTTTTATGGTTGATGACATTCTGTATTTTTAAAAATTCTCTACGGTGAATATGTATTACTTTTATAACTAGATAGAAGCAATATATTGCCGGGCACCGTGGCTTATGCCTGTAATCCCAACACTTTGGAAGGCCAAGGCAGGCAGATCATTTGAGGTCAGGAGTTTGAGATAAGCCTGGCCAACATGGTGAAACCCCATCTCTACTAAAATTACAAAAATTAGCCAGGCGTGGTGGTGCACACCTGTAGATGCAGCTACTCTACTTGGGAGGCTGAGGTAGGAGAATTGCTTGAACCCAGGTGGTGGAGGTGGCAGTGAGCAGAGATTGTGCCACTGCACTCCAGCCTGGGTGACAGAGTAAGACTCCATCTAAAAAAAAAAAAAAAAAAAAAAAAGCAATATATTTTAAAATCTAAATAAACCCCTATATTAGTTAATTTTCATGCTGTTGATAAAGACATACCCAAGACTGGGTAATTTATACAGGAAAAAGGGTTTATTAGACTTACAGTTCCACAAGGCTAGGGAAGCCACTCAATCATGGCAAAAGACAAGGAGGAGTGAGTGGATGGCAGCAGGCAAAGAGAGAGCTTGTGCAGGGAAACTCTGCCTTATAAAGCCATCAGATCTCATAAGACTTATTCACTATCATGAGAACAACATGGGAAAGACCTGCCCCCATGATTCAATTACCTCCCACTGGGTCCCTCCCACAACATGTGGGAATTCAAAATGAGATTTGGGTGGGGACACAGACAAACCATATCAACCCCTATGTGTGAAAAGTACTCTGCTAATTATTGAAGGATTCAACACTTTTGAATGGATGATCAACACTTTTCTCACTCTAGTGGTTTGTAATTTATGATGTAAATAAACTTATTTCCAAGCTCAGACAAGAGCAGGAAATAGAAACCATCAGCAAGTTAGAAGGAGAATGAATGAAGGCATAAAAGTGGTGAGATGGGGTAAGACAGGGTGGGGTACCACAAAGGAGAAGGAAAACAAGGAGGGAGATAAGAAGACTCCATAAATAAAATTCAACTGCTTCTTCCTTTCAACAGACGCTGAGTACCCACTGATCCTAGTATTTTGTTATGCCATAATGTTTCAAAGATAAATAAAACATCGTTGCAGCCTGCCCTGAAATTACACTGGGATAGGCGAGTAGGAAAATCAAGTATATGATTATGCACAAGATGCTCTGAGAGTATAAACAAAGTGCACCTAGGTCATAGTGAAATGCGAATGGTCAGAAAGCACTTCCAAGAGAACATAAACTCATGCTAAGTCCCAAAAAACAAAACACAGAATTCCAGGCAGGTGAGAAAAACATAAGCAAGGTACAGAAGCATGCAATTGCATGGCTATCAGGATGTTTTCAGCTGCATATAGCCCCTAACTAGGACTCCAAGTATCTGTTGAAAGGTAAATGTCATTTCCTCTGGGCTCCATATAAAATGCAGTTGCCTAAATGGCAAGTTTGCAAACTACCCTGAACAAGCTTCTATTATGTAAATCCAGGTGTAGTTAATATTTATCCACAGACCAGTATGTCTCAGGCATTTTTGACCTGCTATTTTATTTATACTCTAATACATTTTTTTAAAAGCCTCTTTCTCAGCAACCAGTAGCACATCAGGGTGTATAACTGCAGGTGGCAGCTGGTCTGGAGCAGCCAGACACAGAAGAAGATATGAGGGCAGAGAAAAGATACACATTTACTTCCATCTTCTGCCCCTTTTCTGAAAGGAAAAGGGAAATCTAGCCAATTTAATGTATGGGGTACATGGTATGATCAATACCTCACTTTTTTAGGTCTCTATCTTCCCACTTTCAAAGGGCATTTAAATTCAGTTTGTTGGAATGATGTAGGCAAAGCTAAGCATAATGATGATTCGATTTCTCATCCATTTGCCTCATGCAATACCCTAGAACTACTCTTACACCAAAGCTAGAAGTAAAGAATGAGAGAATCAACAGCCACTGCCCCTGCTCTCCAAAATCATAAGATCCCATGTGCACCATAACCACATATGAAATAATAGCCATGAGCACCAAATGAATGAATATGTAGTAAATTTTAAAATATTTAATAAAATATTCATATTATTTACCAAAAGATCCTCTAGACTACTTTAGATGGGAGAAAAAAGCAATTTGTCTTACTTTTACGCCTTAGTCTAAAGCTTAAATCCTAAATATGATTTTGAATCTCATTTTGAATAATTCAGTCTTTGGGAAAAATCAATAATGCCAATATACCAGTGTAATATACTTAAAGAAACTTTCTCCCAAAGTAATATTTTTTTTCTTTCTCTTTTTCCTTTTTTCTTCCTGATACAGAGTCTCACTCTGTCACCCAGGCTGGAATGCAATGACATGATCTCAACTCACTGCAACTTCCACTTTCCCAGTTCAAGCGATTCTCCTGCCTCAGCTTCCTGAGTAGCTGGGATTACAGGCACCCACCACCACACCTGGCTAATTTTTGTATTTTTAGTAGAAACAGGGTTTCGCTATGTTGGCCAGGCTGGTCTTGAACTCCTGACCTCAGGTGATCTGCCCGCTTTCAGCCTCCCAAAGTGCTCGGGATTACAGGCGTGAGCCACTGCCCCCATCCCTCACAAAGTAATATGTTAAAATCAATTTAGTTAGCTTCTAGAAGGGAAATCTACTATATTTTTAAGCGCTCCATACTAAATATATTACATGATTCAAGTACACCTACAGATTAAATTTATGTCTTACACCATTGCCACTGTTCGCACTAAATTTAGGACCTTTAGAACATCATACATACACAGACATCATAAAGAACATATTTTTCTATCCATTGTGCATGGCATTTCCAGTTACAGAATATTAGATTACAAGTCCAAAATTGGGATCATATTCAAAATAAGACTATTCAACTACCCAATTTGTCAGGTATAAGCATATTCTGGTTGTCAATGTTAGGAGAGGGAATTTTCAAATTTTTTAAATTAAATTAAATTAACAAACAAAAAAGTCTTCAACTTCAAAGAAAGGCAAATTAAAATAACAATAAAAAACATGTTATTAGTAAAAAATGGTTATTGATGGTGGGTTGTTTTAGCCTTTCAGCTCTGTTATGGTGTCAACACCTCACTTTCTCTTTGAGGACTTGCCCTTTCTGTATTTGAGTGATCTTGGTGGGGTTGATAATCACAGTTGTTCTATTCTCCCTCCCTTCTTGGATGAACACATAACACAGGCCTGGTCAATCAGAGTCCTTCCCAAGGACTGATATCATCAAAACTGGAAAGTTCTTTCTTTCTCCTGACATTCAACCAACATGGTCAATTTCTCCAGTTGCGTGAAAGAAGTCCATTTTTTTGTAGGAGAGAAGAAATCAACACACAGAGAAAAGCAAAGGAGATATAGTGAAAGGGAGAGAGAGGAAAAAGGGAAAGGAAGAAAGAGGTCAGACCTAACAGTGTTACTGATGCTACTTCGTAAAGCCTGAATTCAACCCCTCTACTTCCCCCAGTACATGAAGCAGTGAATTCCCTTTTTCCTTTAAACCAGTTTAGGTATTTTGTTATTTGCAATCAAGAGTACCAACACAGTGCCCAATCGCCACTAATTGTAGTGACAATATTCATTATTATAGAGAATAACTATGCATATATGTTACTATTAGGTTTTCCTTTGATTTCATGCAGCAGAAATATGACTACAGTTGTTTAACCAAACACATATTAATTTATTCATGTAACAAGAATTCCAAAGAAAGGAGTCCAGAGCTGGTGCAGATGTTCAAGAAAGTCACAAGGTCCTTCTGGCTTCCTTTTCCACCATCTTAACTTGTAACTTTCATCCTCAAAGTCGCAAGAAGACTGCTCTACCTGCAGTAAGGAAGAAGAGGGGAAAAGAGGAAAAAGTGTGTGCCAGCAGAGCATGTTCCTTTTATATAATAAAACAAAAGTGTGTCTGGTAGCGGAACCCTGTAACCATCATAGACCACATCTCGGTCATATGGACGTACCTAGATGCAAGGGAGTCTGAGGAAATGAGGTTTTTATAACAAGTCACATTCCCACTTTAAAAAAAAAGTCTTTGATTAATGAAGGTAAGAATGAATACCAGGTAAGCAAATGTATGGTCAAAGTCAATGGCCTTACAAATTGGTACAATATTTGTGAAAAGCAATTTAGACTTGCTATATAGACTTCATACCTGGTGATTTCATAATATCACTTCTAGGAATTTATTCTTAAATAATTCAAATTGTGAAAAGGCTGTAATAAAGATATTTATATTGATGATCTTAAAAACAGAAAAAAATTGGCTGGGTGCAGTGGCTGACGCCTGTAATCCCAGCACTTTGGGAGGCAGAGGCAGGTAGATCACCTGAGGTCAGGAGTTCGAGACTAGCCTGGCCAATATAGTGGAACCCCATCTCTAGTAAAAATACAAAAATAAGCTGGGCGTGGTGGTGGGTACCTGTAATCCCCGCTACTTGGGAGGCCGAGGCAGGAGAATCGCTTGAACCTAGGAGGCAGAGGTTGTAGTGAGCTGAGATCACACCATTGCACTCCAGCCTGGGCGATAAGAGCAAAACTCTGTCTCCAAAAAAAAAAAAAAATAGAAAAAATTTGCATAACCTAAATATCCAAAACTAAGGAAATGATTCTAAAACTTGTATGTTTGCAGACTATGTATTGTATAGGCATTAAAAATTATAATTCTTAAGACTATGAAACAAATGGGGAAATGTTTATGATAAAATGTTTGGGTTGGTTGGTTGGTTTTAGTTGTTGTTGTTTTTTTTTTTTTTGGAACAGATTCTCGCTGGACAGGCTGGAGTGCAGTGGCATGATCTTGGCTCACGGTAACCTCCATCTCCTAGGCTCAAGCTATCTTCCCAGCTCAGCCTCCCAAAGTGTTGTGATTACAGGCATGAGCCACTGTATCCAACCTATGATATAATGTCTTTTTTTGTTTGTTTGTTCACTTGTTTTTGAGACGGAGTCTCTCTCTGTTGCCCAGGCTGGAGTGCAGTGGCTGGATCTCGACTCACTGCAAGCTCCACCTCCCGGGTTTACGCCATTCTCCTGCCTCAGCCTCCCGAGTAGCTGGGACTACAGGCACCCACCACCACGCCCGGCTAGTTTTTTTTATTTTTTTAGTAGAGATGGGGTTTCATCGTGTTAGCCAGGATGGTCTCGATCTCCTGACCTCATGATCCGCCCGTCTCGGCCTCCCAAAGTGCTGGGATTACAGGCTTGAGCCACTGCGCCCGGCTTTGAGCCACCGTGCCTGGCTGATATAATGTTAAAGAAAATAATTGAGAACATGATTTTTTATGAACTAATATTTTATATACATCAAAAACCACAAAGGAAAAAGTTACTGAAAGAAAATACACTAGATGGGCTAACAGTGGTTATATTAAGCTATTGGGGTTATAATTTATTTTTCCACTTTCTTCCAAGTTACAGTTTTAATTGTTTCCTTTAATAATAAATTAATAAACACTGATTTTAAATCAATTTGTTTTATCAGCATATATTCATTGAAGTAGCTCTGAGATCTATTCACTAAAGATTTATACTACTCTAGTATTTCTTCCATTGTTTAGCAGAGCACTGGGATTAAAATGACACCTGATGAATATTTGTTGGTAGATTATTAGATGCTTACTTTTAAACAATATTAAGAAACAGAAGCAATAGGATGCATGAATGGATAGATAAATGGATCAACTGGTAGATCAACAGATAGATTTATTATAGGAAATTCACCCATGTGATTATGGAGGCTGGCAAATTTAAAATCTGCCAAGCTGATGTCCCAGTTTAAGTTCAAACAGGAGCACATTGCTGGAGAACCAGGAAAAGCCCATGTCCTAGTTAAAAGGTCTCAGGCAGGAGAATTCTCTTTTACTTGGAGGAGGGTCGGGTTTTTTTGGTCTGTTCAGGCTTTCAGCTGAATAGGCCCACCCATATTATGGAAGGCAATCTGCTTTACTTAGTCTACAGATTTAAATGGTAATCTTGGGTCGGGCACCGTGGCTCATGCCCATAATCCCAGCATTTTGGGAGGCCGAGGTGGGTGGATCACTTGAGGCCAGGAGTTCAAGACCAGCCTGGCCAATGTGGTGAAACCCCTTCTAGACTAAAAACACAAAAATTAGCCAAGCATGGTGGCACACGCCTATAATCCCAGCTACTTGGGAGCCTGAGGCAGGAGAATCACTTGAACCCAGGAGGCAGAGGTTGCAGTGAGCTGAGATCACACCACTGCACTCCAGCCTGGGCAAAAGAGCGAGACTCTGTCTCAAAAAAATTAAATAAATAAATAAATGTTGATCTTGGGCCAGGTTCAGTGGTCCATACCTGTAATCCCAGCACTTTGGGAGGCTGAGGTGGGTGGATCACTTAAGCTCAGGAGTTTGAGACCAGCCTAGGCAACATGGCAAAAACCCATCTCTACAAAAAATACCGAAATTAGCCAGGTGTGGTGGTGCAAGCCTATAGTCCTAGCTACTCGGGGGGCTGACGCGGAAGGATGGCTTGAACCCGGGATGTAGAGGCTGCAGTGAGCCTGGATGGCGCCTCTGCACTCCAGCCTGTGTGACAGAGCAAAGCCCTGTTTCTGAAAGAAAAGAAAAGAAAAGAAAAGAGGAGAGGAGAGGGGAGGGGAGGGGAGGGGAGGGGAGGGAAGGGGAGGGGAGGAGAGGAATTTTTTCCTTCTTAATACATAAAGTGCCTCTTCTCTAATGGTATACAGGTTTTTATGAATAGGTTTTTTAAGTCTACAAACTTCCTTAGGAAAATATTTATGTCTCATCCAGTTTTGGGCTTCCTGAGTACCTAGCATTGAGTAGATTTAAAACATTTATTTGTGGAATTAACATATTTTATACAATTTTCTTATACCTAATAGAATCAGTAATGTGTTGAAAAAAAAATAGTTCAAAGACATTTTGTAAATAACCAACAGAGTTCAAAGTACTCATATATTGAGTAGTTTAAAATAAATACACCTTTAGCTGGTCAGAATTTTCAGTCACTTTTTAACAAATATGTTCTACATGTTTAACCATAATTTTTTTTTTTAAGATGGGGTCTCACTGTGTGCCCAGGCTAGGCTTGAACTCCCAGCCTCAAGTGATCATCCCACCTAGGCCTTCAAAAGTGCTGGGATTACAGGCATGAGCCACTGTACCTAGCCCATAATTTTAAGTATTAATTGTCAAGTGCACTTAAGGCAAAGCATAGGGAAATTGTTTTGATTATGTTAATATTTTTCCTTTACTGCCATTTTCCCATCTTTGAAGTCCAAAGCATTTAATCCTTTCATGATTCATTTTAATTAGACAGGTTTATTTTCCACACTTACTCTTTGGGCAAAGGCACAAGTTGAACAAAACTAATTTAGCTGGTCAACCATAGTACATATTGTTCCTCACCCTTGGGAGAAGTTACATCACCTTTCTGTTACATTATTTCTGCAGGACCCCATAGAATCAACAGATCTCCAACAACCAAGAATATATGCTAGCACCTTCTGTGAATCCATATTTCACTACAATTAGTACATTTCACTGCTGGCATTTAAATAATCTTTCAAATTTATCAAAAATTTCAAAGCTTTCGTTGTTTCTCCCTCTAGTGGTCAATAATAATCATTAAAATGGAAAAAACTATGTAAAAGTGATATTGAATGTGGGTGAAAGGTGGGGATGAACATTCGATTCTGTTGTAAATAAATGTGAAATGTATTCAAACTTATGTCTCATAATCTGAGAAGTGATTTATTTGGGATACAATTTCTTTAGATACCACACACAAAAACTCTCTATACTTATTCTCTGAATAATACTTATATTTTATCCTAATAATTGTTTAAATATATGCTGCATAGTTAATTTCCGGTTTAGAAAAATGTGGTTTTCATTAGTCTTATGAGATCTGGAAAAAAAAGAAAAAGAAATCAAGTATGATTTTCATACCAAATTACCTGAGACATTTTAGTAATGTGTATCACTAAATATTTTTAATTTTTAAAAAATGTTCCCCTGAGGCCAAGCACAGTGGCTCATACCTGTAATCCCAAGACTTCGAAAAGCTGAGGTGGGTGGATCACTCGAGATCAGGAGTTCAAGACCAGCCTGGCCAACATGGTGAAAACCTATCTCTACTAAAAATACAAACATTAGCCGGGTCTGGTAGTGGGCACCTGTAGTCCCAGCTACTTGGGAAGCTGAGGCAGGAGAACTGCTTCACCCGGGAGGTGAGGGTTGCAGTGAGCTGAGATTGCTAAAACAACAACAACAACAAAAGTGTATGTTGGGCATTTTCACATATCAGTACAATCAATCTGCTACCTTTTAAAAAAGAATTGCATATTATTCCAATGTCTGCATTACTTTTTTTTTTTTTTTTGAGACAGTCTTGCTTTGTCACCCAGGCTAGGCTGCCGTAGCACGATCTGGGCTCACTGCAACCTCTACCTCTGGGGCTCAAGTGATCCCCCACCTCAGCCTCCCAAGTAGTTTGGACCACAGATGCGCGCCACCATGGCGGCTAATTTTTGTATTTTTTGTAGAGATAGTGTCCCACCATGTTGCTGAGGCATGAGAATCACTTGCATCCAGGAGGCAGAGGTTGCAATGAGCCAAGATCGAGCCACTGCACTGCAGCCTAGGTGACAGAGTGAGACTCTGTCTCAAAAAAAAAAAAAAAAAAAAAGGAAAAAAATGTTTCCCTCATAGGTGTGTGTCTTTATTTTAAAAATAAAGAAAAAAAAAGTTTCCCTAATTGGACATTTAATTTTCTCCATTTAATTTTCATTGACTGTTTGCTCTTATGTAATGTTCCACTTTCAATTTTTATTTTCTTGCTCATAAAACATTATGGAAAACTTGTTTAATTAGAAATAAATTTCAGGCCAGGCGCAGTGGCTCATTCCTGCAATCCCAGCACTTTGGGAGGCCGAGGTGGGTGGATCACCAGAGGTCAGGAGTTCGAGCCAGCCTGGCTAACATGGTAAAACCCATCTCTACTAAAAATACAAAAATTAGTTGGGCGTGGTGTTGGGTGCCTGTAATGCCAACAACTTGGGAGGCTGAGATAGGAAAGTGCTTGAACTCGGGAGATGGAGACTGAAGTGAGCCTAGGTTGAGCCACTGCACTCCAGCCTGGGTGACAGAGCAAGACTCCATCACAAAAAAAAAAAAAAAATTAATTTCAAAATTCAAAATTCCATGATACTTTTGCAAAATAATGAGAATGATATACAGATATACAGAGGGGATATATGTACATATGAGAAATTCTTATTTCAGAGGTGGAACTATGGTTAAGCATTTCTCTTTCTGTTTTCTTTTCTTTTTTTTTTTTTTTGAGACAGAGTCTCACTCTGTTGCCCAGGCTGGAGTGCAGTGACGTGATCTCAGCTCACTGCAACCTCTGCCTCCTGGGTTCAAGTGATTCTCCTGCCTCAGCCTCCCGAGTAGTTGGGACTACAGGCACCCACCACCACATCTGGCTAATTTTTGTATTTTTAGTAGAGATAGGATTTCACCATGTTAGCCAGAATGGTCTCGATCTCCTGACCTCGTGATCTGCCCACCTCAGTCTCTCAACGTACTGGGATTACAGGTGTGAGCCACCGCGCCCAGTCGAAAACTTTTTAATTTTTAAAATTTTGTTGATTAAATATAGTAAATAGTGAATCATCTTGAAAGGAACACTGTTAAACATGATGAACTAAGTAAAGTATTTAAAAGAGAAAGTTAATTGTAGTACTCCTTTTACTAAGAAGGTTATGGTAAATTGGACATTCAGTTTTATTTGCTTTAGGCTAAAGTTGTTTCTTCTGGGACCAATGAAGGACCAAAAACCCTAAGTATATAAGAATCTTTTTATAGGGTGATCAAGTTTTCCCAGTTTCCCAGTTTTAAAACTTTCCCAGTTTTAAAACCAAAAGCCCCACTTTCCCCTCAGCCCCAGATCTAGACAAACCAGGACAGCTAGTCATTCTAACTCCTCTCCTTATGGCTACTTTTTTGTTTTTTGTTTTTTGGTTTTTTTTGAGAAAGAGTCTCGCTCCGTTGCCCAGGCTGGAGTGTGGTGGCGCGATCTCGGCTCACTGCAGCCTCAACCTCCCCGCTCAGCCTCTCAAGTACCTGGGTCTACAGGTGTGCACCACCAAGCCCGGGTCATTTTTTTTATTGTTTGTAGAGACAGGATTTTGCCTTGTTACACAGGCTGCCTTACAGCTACTTCTGAGCAAGGTAGCGTCACCTCCTTGACCTTTGAGGCAACATGGGGCAGGGGACTCAAGGAAAACTTCAGTCTTTTCCAGAACTAACTCAGCTCTTTCCTGACCCACCACTGACCTAGCTGCAGCCTGCCTCCAAGTATCCCAGGGCACACAAGAACACCACTGACCATGACCCAGCACGTGGCCTGCAGCACATTCTGCTTCCTGACCCTGCTTTTCTGCTCCCCATCTATCACTGACAGTCTCGCTCCCACTGAGGGGGCTACCAACTCCCACACAACTGTACTCCCTGGGACTCTGCTGCCATAGAAAGACTCCTTTTTTTTACCACATACGTCAGAGTTTTACAGACTTCGTTTTTAGAGCATTGCATTCTTTACTAAGACTTGGCATGCAGAAAAGGAAATAAAGAATGGTTTTATCCTCACAAAGAGGGTAATGATAACAGGCAATTTCTTTCTTTCTCTCGCTCTTTTTTTTTTTTTTGAAATCTTATTTTGGTGTTGAGCAAGTAAGTAGATGTATTTAAAAATCAAACTAGCTCGGAGTCATATCAACTTAAGAATATCAAGAGTAAGAACAATGAAAACATATTCTTATTTGATTTGTTACCTGTTACCATTTTATCATTGGCTAATGTTTAACCATAGGCTCTGAAGATTTAAATTTTAAAATCTTGAAAGGAGAATCAAATAAATATTAAAATTTTTTTTTAAATTGTAGTATTAATTTTTTAAATCAGGTTATACTTACACCTGATAAAATATTCAGGCCTGGTGCGGTGGCTCATGCGTGTAACCCCAGCACTTTGGGAGGCCGGGGTGGGCAGATCACCTGAAATCAGGAATTCGAGACCAGCCTGGCCAACGTGGTGAAATCCCATCTCTACTAAAAATACAAAAATTAGCTGGGCGTGGTGGCAGGTGCCTGTAATCCCAGCTACTCAGGAGGCTGAGGCAGGAGAATTGCTTGAACCCGGGAGGCGGAGGTTGCACTGAGCCAAGATCATGCCATTGCACTCCAGCCTGGGCAACAAGAGCAAAACTCTGTCTCAAAAACAAAAAAAAGAAAAAAGAAAGAAAAAGAAAAAATTCAAAACAGGCAGCCTGTCTTTCAAACCTTGTACTTCAGTCATCTTGTTCCCTACCCAATAACAGGTAATTTCTTTAGGCACATTATAATAGTCACAAGTCAAGCTGACTATGAAAAACTGTTAAATCTTCCACAGCATTAACTATAAAAGTGTTAACTTTGAACTCTAGTTTAACAAATTTTGAATTTCTAAGGATATCAAGAGCATGTTTTTGAAAAGGGCTACACATTTTTTTCCATGAAAAGTAAAACGTAAGGGCTTTTACATTTGTCACCTAGTAAGGGCTAGGTGACAAGTAACTTTGTCTGTTATAGAGGCTGAGCTGTATGATCCCAACTCTGTGTGTTGCAGAGGCTGATTTCTCCTCCAGTTAACAACCTACTCATCAACCACTCAGTATCAGCAAAACCATCATCTTCCCCCAAAAACCATTGTTTCTCTTTCTCCATTGTTCTTTAAACAAACCATACCACCAACCAGATGCAAAAACCCAAACATTTATGAGGCATCTTTGACTCCTACCTCTACGTCACCGCCATATGCCATCAATCCTCCATGGAAATGTTTCTCAAACTCCACCTTTGCTCTTTCCTCATGGGACACACCCTAACGGGGTAGCTATCATCTCTCACAAGACTCCCATGGGTCTGCACAATTGCCCCTCTCCAATTAATTCTCTATACTACTGCCACATGTATGGTGTTATGGCTGAATTATGTTTCCATAAAACTTGTATGTTAAAACCCAGTACCTCAGAATGTGACCATATTTAAAGACAAGGCCTTTAAAGGGTGACTAAGTTAAAATGAGATCATGGAGGGATCTTAATCCAATTGGAGCTGTGTTCTTCTAAGAAGACATCCTTATAAGAAGAAGAAAGAGACCCGAGGGGCTCACACACAGACAGAAAAGATCAAATAAAGAGGCAGTAAGAAGGAGGCCATCTGGAAGCTAAGGAGAGAGGCCTCCAAGGAAACCAAGCCTGCAACATCTTGATGTCGGACTTAAAGCCTCCAGAACTGTGGGAAAATAAATTACTGTTGTTTAAGCCAACCAGTCCATGGTATTTTGGCAGCCATAGAAAATTAATAATTATGTTGTCGTCCCCCTTCCCATCACCCTTAAAATAAAATGCAACGGAATTAATATGACTATAAAGCTCTAGATGATTTGGTCCTATGCACACCTCTTGCCTCATTCCTTTCCCTAGCTCTCTGCCTCTAGCTGTGCTGAACTTCTCCCAGTTCTCAAACATACCTGGGGCCTACTCACAAGGTGCTTCCTTTGCTGGAAGTACCAGTCCCCCATCTTCATTACCCACCTAACTTCAAGTCTCAGCTCAGAAGTCACTTCCTTAAGGAAATCTCCCTGACTCCCTAGTCTATGTCAATCTCCTCTTTATATCACTAAACACGTTTGTCATTATCTGCCTCCTACCTACTGTTTTTTCTACTAATTAAGAAGCTCCACAATAGCTGAATCACTACTCCCTGGTTTACTTTTCTACTTACAATGCCAGCACAGTACTTGGCATATAGTGGGACTTCAACAGCATTCGTTGGCCATAAGACTGATGCTCTCTTTCTTTCACTATCTACAGCTACTTCTGTTGAAAAATTGAGACATCAATTGGCTTAGTTGGAGAAGCTCCTGGGACAGCATCATAAGATGCCTAAAATGCAGCAATCCTTCCCAGCAGACTGTATTTTCACTGGCACCTATAGCTTCCCAGGAGATGTAGTAAAAAGGAAGAATGGCTAATAGACCTCAACATTCCTCTCTTAGGCCCTGTCCCATATGACCAGGGGGATCATGCAAGCTGAGCTCCGGAGATATGCCTGTATCACATACTAGCCGAGAACACTTCTGTAAAATGGTATTCGGAGAGGGACTATGAACGAGCCTAGCAAACACTACAGTATTTTGAACTGCAGCCAAGATCATCTACAAAAATAATTCTTGGAATGTTAAAGAGGATATTTTAAGCCTCGGAATGTAGTAGGAGGAACACATATTTTCAAATAGGAATCTGGGATGTTCTGCAAGTTCTGATAATCTCACTAAAGTGAGAGTTCATTAGCTGAGTTTTATTCCAAAAGGAAGGGAACAAACACCTCCAGTGTGCTAGAAATGAAGGACTTCACAGAGATACACGTTAACTCTCTGTTCTGAAAAACCATCTCTCAAAAGTTTTTCTTTCCTTTGGTGTTGCCTGGATCTTGAAACAGGGTAGTATACCTTTTCTTTCTCTAAGGAGCCGCAATATTCTATTATTTGCCATGAGAGAAAATCTTTGTGACCTACATCTTCTATGCAGGTCCCTGAGCCATCTTTTTTCTGGTGCCTACAGTGACTGATTACTGGCCCTGATGTGTGAAGCAATTCCTGCAGAGGTCTTGGAGGTCTTGCTTTAAGGCAGGAGGAGACTGCCTGCAGGCAAGATAATGGCTGGCTAGCAAAGATAGGTGTGAAAAGGTCAACCAGCAGGTTGACTCTATGAAATATGAATTTCAGCACCATTTCTTTTTATAGTTTTAAAAATTACTATATGCCAGTTATATTCATATGTTTTATCTCTTTAATCTCCAGAATAATTTGCAATGGAATATTAGGAAACTATTAAAATGAAAATACAGGCTGGGTGTGGTGGCTTGTGCCTATAATCCCAGCATTTCAGGAAGCCGAGGTGGGCAGATTGTTTGAGCTCAGGAGTTTGAGGCCAGACTGGGCAACATGGCAAAACCCTATCTTTACAAAAAAACACCAAAGAATTAGCCAGGCATGGTGGCACATGCCTGTGGTCCCACCTATTCGGGAGGCTGAGGTGGGAAGTTCACTTGAGCCAGGAGGTCGAGGCTGCAGTGAACCATGATCATGCCACTGCACTACAGCCTGAGCCACAGAACAAAACCCTGTCTCAAATGACCAGGGAGATCATGCAAGTTGAGCTCCGGAGATATGCCTGTATCACAGACCAGCTGAGAATGCTTCTGTAAAATGGTATTCAGAGAGGGACTATGAACTAGCCTAGCAAACACTACAGATGCATATTTGTTAACATATAAGTTTATTGATATGGAGAACATTTAAAACATTTTCCGGGGGGGGACAGGGTCATGCCCAGGCTGGACTGCAGTGATGCAATCATAGCACACTGCACCCTCGGCCTACTGGGTTCAAGCAATCGTCCCACTTTAGCTTCCCAAGTAGTTGGGATCACAAATGCATACCACCGTGCCTGGCTAATTTTTTAATTTTTTGTCTCGATACATTGCCCAGGCTGGTCTCGAACTCCTGGGCTCAAGCAATCCTCCCGCCTTGGCTTCCCAGAGTGCTGGGATTACAGGCATGAGTGACTATGCCTGGCCGGAAAACATTTAAAACATATAAATGGAAAAGATTACCAAACGGAATGCATAGAGTGGGCCCATTTTTATAGAAATACACATACATATTTAGATTTATATACCACAGCAAAATGTCTAGTGAGTCAAGCACTTTTTAAAAATCTCTTTAAGATAAATAGGGGATATCTGAAACAGGGAATCTAGTAGGACTGAGGCCATATCTTATAAAAATAGTAAAGCCAAGATTTAAATCCAGGTATTTCTGAAGCAAACCTCCAAAGCTATTTTGTACTTTGCTAGGTTACTTTCTTGGTCAATCTTGAAGCATGACTAGACTTCCTCAGGAGAACGCTTTATTTATAAAATAAAGAAACCCACCTCACACTCCCTAAAGATCTCATAAAAATGAGGTTCTGGTAGTTGGTAGTGAACATTTTACATCTAAATTCGGTATGGCCATAAAAACTCCTTACCTTGGGTAAGCCACAGTAGGCCTGAGTTGCCTTAGTTTTTATACTGTCCCTATGCCCAAATTAGAAGAAAAACATAAATGAGCCACATTTGACCATGGGTGTCATAAAGATATCTTAGAGGACGAAATTTTTTTAAGTATAGGAGTATTTTTAAATATTTCATCTCATTCATCTGAATACCTCTGGACCCTTGATAATTAAATCATAATCTCAAAGACCATTGTATTATATTGTCTTAAGTTATTTCGTTTACCTAGCCATAGAAATTTCTTTCTTCCATCAGGAAGATAGAGAAAGAAGGGGACATGTGATTCATATGACAAGGAGCTCTGCATTCCTTCTGCCAATTGTGTTTTGAAATAAGGAAAGGAAGAGATGACACTGGGATACTGCCTGAAAGACATGAATGTAAAGTGAGCCATTAAAAAGGTTGACTCTGATGTCAAAAACTTAAAGAATACTTCCTGTCCAACTGGCAAACAATAAGAAATGTTTATTTTCAGGAAGATAGCTTACTAATTTTGGTTTTTGTTTGTTTGTTTTGGTTTGTTTTGTTTAGAGATGGGGTCTCACTATGTTGCTCAGGCTGGTCTCAAACTCTTAGGTTCAAGCAATCCTCATGCCTCGGCCTTCCAAAGTGCTGGGATTATAAGTGTGAGCCACTGCACCTGGCCACTAGTTATTTAAGGTCAAAAAAGTTTGTTAAGAAAGTTGTCATTCTAGTCATCTAGTTGTCACTAGTAGAAACCCACACTAAGTTTACAAATTATATCTTCCACTTGATTTGGCAGTGTCAAAGTAAATACCATGATTAGGAAACTCCTCTTTAGAAAGTCAAAACCATACTAATATTGCTTCTTCCATTTTAGTTTTAATATTCAATACTTAAATGCAAACGGTTTTCCTTTTAGTAGGTAGTGGCTATTGATAACACACTGTGAAATAAGAATACACTCTTAAACAAACCGTCCCTTAGACCTGCACTCTGTGGTGGCTATTGGGCACTTGAGTGTGACTTATTGAAATTGATGTACACTGTATGTATAAAATACACATCGGATTTTAAAGTCTTAGCACCAAGAAGGATGTAAAATACCTCATCAGTATTTCTTGTATTGACTACATGCTGAAATGGTAATATTTTGATATATTTGATTATAGCAGTAAAAAAAAGTACTATCAAAATTAATTCTATCTGCTTTTTACATGTAGCTTCTAAAGAATTTTTCATGTGGCTCACACAGTATTTTTATTGGAGAACACTGCCTTCACTTTTCACCTGAGTCAGGAGTAAGAGTATCAGACTTTATTCCTATATACTTGGAATATCTTGGTCTTACAATTTACTTTAAAAGAGGAACAAAAATGTAGAACTTTTACAAGCATGGTTAACAAAATGGAGACTATAAAACTAATGTTCCCAAAGTAGCATTTATGCACCTGTTAAATCCTTTCACAACTGTCTTCCACGCTACCTCTTCCCTTGCCTGTACTAATATTAATATAATAGCCTTTTAACAGATGCAACAGATCCTTTTTGATGGTTGCCTTTACCATCTCAGTCCTTGCTGGCCAGACTTCTTTCTTCTGCTGGAATCTACTTTTTTTTTTTTTTTCTTTGCCCAAAAGTTTCTCTGGCCACAAGATCCCACTAGGCTCATGTGTATGGCAGACGAAATACCAAGAAATTACCCACTGGGAGCTTCCTCAAACAGTAACTGACAGGAGTTGATGTGTACATACCCCAGCCCTTCACACCTTCATACTGCAAGTGAGGCAAGCCAGCAGTATGTGTTCTACACCCGGACTTCCTCTTCCTCGGTGGGATTCAGCTTTAGTTACCTGCAGCTGTAACTTGTTTAATAATTCACCGTTTGTTGCTCCTGCCTTTCCCTCTTTCTTCCCCATCCCTTATTGGATTTCCTGGAATCATTTATTTAGCAAATAAGCTACTTGCCTGAGAATCCTTGTCTTGGGGTCTGCTTGTGAAGAACCCAAACTAAGATAATTGGTATTCCCACTTCCCCTCTCACCTTTCACTAATCCATCCTCAACCTCAAAAGCTGGGTTATCTTTTTAAACAATCGCTGTGACCATATCACTTCTTAATTACAACTTTTCAGTGATTTCCCACCGCTCTTAGACTAAGACTATCTAATACTCAGATTCAAGTTTCTTGATATCAATTCCAACGACTGGTGTACTGCCCAAGCTTCTTTGCCACATTCTAGAGAATTTGCCATCACTCAGAACTGCTAAACCTCAAAAATTTTAAATTCCAGCATCCCACACGTGACCATAGTTTTCTGTTTATACAAACACTACTCCTCTACCTGCACTAAGACCTCCAGTCTCTCAATCTCTCGTTTTCTCACCATCTGGCAAGCTCATTATGGCTTTGCACACTCCTTATTTCACCTAAACCCCCAGCCACACCACTTTTACTACTCTCTGACTGGCACTCCCAAGTCAGCTGGCCTCCTCTCCTGGTAGTATTAGCTTAGAAACCATCTACCCTGAATATTTTGCAATCTCCTTCTGCCCATATATCCAGGCTAGAAGCAAATGTAACAGAATGAGCAGTTCAGAATTTAAAATTTGCCTGATGAGGTATTTTCCGCCTTCTCAGGACAGGGACCACAAATAAGTGGTCCCTAATCTCAAACAGAGGCTTAATACCACTCATTTTTAATGTCTCATCACTTTCGTAGGAAATTCTAAATCTTCATTGCTCTCCACCATCCTGGGTCTGTTTACTCTCAGCAGATTACCTCAAGTCTGAATTGGCAAAGAAGCAAATCTATCCAAAGCCTTAACTCTTTTGCTCCTGCACAAAACTGATATTCTCCTTTTGTGCTCCACAGTCCAACCCTGTCTCCCGAGACTGATCCTGAATCCAAGTCCTTTCATAATCAAGATCTAGGCCAATTTCCCAGCCTCACCTTCTGCCTCTCCTCCAGGTATATCCTGCCTGCAGTTCTGGGAATCCTGTCCAGACATGGAGAAGATATGGAGCTCAATGTGGTGGATCATATCCAATAAAGTCACCTGCTGGAAGCAGATCCCAGGAAAGAGCCGAATTCCTATTTCCTATTTTTTTTTTTTTTAATACTTTAAGTTTTGGGACACTTGCAGAATGTGCAGGTTTGTTACATAGGTATACACGTGCCATGGTGGTTTGCTGCACCCGTCAACCCGTCATCTACATTAGGTATTTCTCCTAATGCTGTCCCTCCCGTAGCCCCCTACCCCCCGACAGGCCCCAGCATGTGATGTTCCCCTCCCTGTGTCCATGTGTTCTCATTGCTCATCTCCCACTTATGAGTGAAAACACGCAGTGTTTGATTTTCTGTTCCTGTGTTAGTTTGCTGAGAATGATGATTCCCAGCTTCATCCATGTCCCTGCAAAGGACATGAACTCATCCTTTTTTATGGCTCTATAGTATTCCATGGTGTATATGTGCCACATTTTCTTTATCCAGTCTATCATTGATGGACATTTGGGTTAGTTCCAAGTCTTTGCTATTGTGAATAGTGCTGTAATAAACATATGTGTGCATGTATCTTTATAGTAGAATGATTTATAATCCTTTGGGTATATACCCAGTAATGGGATGGCTGGGTCAAATGGTATTTCTGGTTCTAGATCCTTGAGGAATCACCAAACTGTCTTCCACAATGGTTGAACTAATTTACACTCCCACCAACAGTGTAAAAGTGTTCCTATTTCTCCACATCCTCTCCAGCATCTGTTGTTTCCTGACTTTTTAATGATCACCATTCTAACTGACATGAAATGGTATCCCATTGTGGTTTTGATTTGCATTTCTCTAACGACAAGTGATGATGAGCTTTTTTTCATGTTTGTTGGCCATATAAATGTCTTCTTTTGAGAAGTGTCTGTTCATATCCTTTGCCCACTTTTTGATGGGGTTGTTTGTTTTTTCTTATAAATTTGTTTTAAGTTCCTTGTAGATTCTGGATATTAGACCTTTGTCGGATGGATACGTTGCAAAATTTCTCTCCCATTCCATAGGTTGCTGTTCACTCTGATGATAGTTTCTTTTGCTGTGCAGAAGCTCTTTAGTTTAATTAGATGCCATTTGTCAATTTTGGCTTTTGTTGTCACATTGCTTTTGGTGTTTTAGTCATGAAGTCTTTGCCCATGCCTATGTCCTGAATGGTATTGCCTAGGTTTTCTTCTAGAGTTTTTATGGTTTTAGGTTTTACATTTAAGTCTTTAATCCATCTTGAGTTAATTTTTGTATAGGGTGTAAGGAAGGGGTCCAGTTTCATTCTGCATATGGCTAGCCAGTTTTTCCAGCACCATTTATTAAATAGGGAATCCTTTTCCCAATTCTTGTTTTTGTCAAGTTTGTCAAAGATCAGATGCTTGTAGATGCATGGTGTTATTTCTGAGGTCTCTGTTCTGTTCCATTGGTCTATATATCCCTTTTGGTACCAGTACCATGCTGTTGGGGTTACTGTAGCTTTGTAGTATAGTTTGAAGTCAGGTAGCATAATACCTTCAGCTTTGTTCTTTTTGCTTAGAATTGTCTTGGCTATGTAGGCTCTTTTTTGGTTCCATATGAAATTTAAAGTAGTTTTTTCTAATTCTGTGAAGAAAGTCAATGGTAGCTTAATGGAAATAGCATTGAATCTATAAATTACTTTGGGCAGTATGGCCATTTTCACTATATTGATTCTTCCTATCCATGAACATGGAATGTTTTTCCATTTGTGTCCTCTCTTATTTCCTTGAGCAGTGGTTTGTAGTTTTATTTGAAGAGGTCATTTACATCCTTTGTAAGTTGTATTCCTAGGTATATTATGTTCTTTGTAGCAATTGCGAATGGGAGTTCACTCATGATTTGGTTCTCTGTTTGTCTATTATTGGTGTTTAGGAATGCTTGTGGTTTTTGCAGATTGATTTTGTGTCCTAAGACTTTGCTGAAGTTGGTTTGTATCCTGAGACTTTGCTGAAGTTGCTTAAGGAGTTTTTGGTCTGAGATGATGGGGTTATCTAAATATACAATCATGTCATCTGCAGAGACAATTTGACTTACCCTCTTCCTACTTGAATACCCTTTATTTCTTTCTCTTGCCTAATTGCCTTGGCCACAACTTCCAATACTATGTTGAATAGGAGTGGTGAGAGAGGGCATCCTTGTCTTGGGCCAGTTTTCAAAGGGAATGGTTCCAGATTTTGCCCTTTCAGTATGATGTTGGCTATGGGTTTGTCATAAATAGTTCTTATTATTTTCAGAAATGTTCCATCAATACCTAGCTTATTGAGTGTTTTTGGCAAGGGGGGGTGTTGGATTTTGTCGATGGCCTTTTCTGCATCTAGTGAAATAATCATGTGGTTTTTGCCATTGGTTCTGTTTATGTAATTGATTACATTTATTGATTTGCATATGTTGAACCAGCCCTGCATCCCAGGGATGAAGCCAACTTGATTGTAGTGAATAAGTTTTTGATGTGCTGCTAGATTTGGTTTGCCAGTATTTTATTGAGGATTTTCGTATCAATGTTCATCAGGAATATTGGCCTGAAATTTTCTTTTTTTGTTATGTCTCTGCCAGGTTTTAGTATCTGGCCTCATAAAAATGAGTTAGGGAGGAGTTCCTCTTTTTCTATTGTTTGGAATAGTTTCAGAAGGAATGGTACCAGCTCCTCTTTTTACCTCTGGTAGAATTCGGCTGTAAATCTGTCTGGTCCTGGACTGTTTTTGGTTGGTAGGCTATTAATTACTGCCTCAATTTCAGAACTTGTTATTGGTCTATTCAGGGATTCGACTTCTTCCTGGTTTATTCTTGGGAAGGTGTATGTGTCCAGGAATTTATCCATTTCTTTTAGATTTTCTAGTTTATTTGCATAGAGGTGTTTACAGTATTCTCTGATGGTAGTTTTTATTTCTGTGAGATCAGTGGTGATATACCCTTTATCATTTTTTATTGTGTCTATTTGATTCTTCTCTCTTTTCTTCTTTAATAGTCTGGTTAGCAGTCTATCTATTTTGTTAATCTTTTCAAAAAACCAGCTCCTTGATTCATTGATTTTTTTGAAGGGTTTTTCGTGTCTCTGTTTCCTTCAGTTCTGCTCTGATTTTAGTTACTTCTTGTCTTTTGCTAACTTTTGAATTTGTTTGCTCTTGCTTCTCTAGTTCTCTTAATTGTGATATGAAGGTGTCAATTTTAGATCTTTCCCACTTTCTGATGTGGGCATTTAGTGCTATAAATTTTCCTCTTAACACTGCTGTAGCTGTGTCCCAGAGATTCTGGTACATTGTGTCTTTGTTCTCATTGGTTTTAAATAATTTATTTATTTCTGCCTTAATTTTGTTATTTACCCAGTAGTCATTCAGGAGCAGGTTGTTCAGTTGCCATGTAGTTGTGGGGTTTTGAGTGAGTTTCTTAATCCTGAGTTCTAATTTGATTGCACCATGGTCTGAGAGACTGTTATGATTTCCATTCATTTGCATTTGCTGAGGAGTGTTTTACTTCCAATTATGTGGTCAATTTTAGAATAAGTGCTATGTGGCACTGAGAATAATGTATATTCTGTTGATTTGGGGTGGAGAGTTCTGTAGACATCTGTTAGGTCCACTTGCTCCAGAGCTGCGTTCACGTCCTGTATATTCTTGTTAATTTTCTGCCTTGTTAATCTGTCTAATACTGACAGTGGGGTGTTAAAGTCTCCCATTATTCTTGTGTGGGAGTCCAAGTCTCTTTGTAGGTCTCTAAGAACTTGCTTTATGAATCTGGGTGCTCCTGTATTGGGTGCATATATATTTAGGATAGTTAGCTCTTCTTGTTGCATTGATCCCTTTATCATTATGTAATGCCCTTCTTTGTCTTTTTTTATCTTTTTTGGTTTAAAGTCTATTTTATCAGAGACTAGGATTGCAATGCCTGCTTTTTTTTTTCTTTCCATTTGCTTGGTAAATATTCCTCCATCCCTTTATTTTGAGCCTATGTGTGTCTTTGTACATGAGATGGCTCTCCTGAATACAGCAGACTGCTGGGTCTTGACTCTATCCAATTAGCCAGTCTGTGTCTTTTAATTGGGGCATTTTGCCCGTTTACATTTAAGGTTAATATTGTTATATGTGAATTTGATCCTTTCATCATGATGCTAGCTAGTTATTTTGCACAATAGTTGATGCAGTTTCTTCATAGTGTCATTGGTCTTTATGTTTTGGTGTTTTTGCAGTGGCTGGGACTGGTTTTTCCTTTCCATACTTAGTGCTTCCTTCAGGAGCTCTTGTAAGGCAGGCCTGGTGATGACAAAATCCCTCAGCATTTGCTTATCTGTAAAGTGTTTTATTTCTCCTTTGCTTATAAATCTTAGTTTGGCTGGATATGAAATTCTGGGTTAAAAATTCTTTTCTTTAAGAATGATGAATATTGGCTCCCACTCTCTTCTGGCTTGTAGGGTTTCTGCAGTGAGATCTGCTGTTAGTCTGATGGGCTTCCCTTTGTAGGTGACCTGACCTTTCTCTCTGGCTGCTCTTAGCATTTATTTCCTTCTTTTCAACCTTGGAGAATCTGAAGATTATGTGTCTTGGGGTTGCTTTTCTTGAGGAATATGTTAGTGGTGTTCTCTGCATTTCCTGATTCTGAATGTGGCCAGTCTTGCTAGGCTGGGGATGTTCTCCTGGATAATATCCTGAAGAGTGTTTTCCAACTTGGTTCCATTCTCCCTGTCACTTTCAGGTATACCAATCAATCATAGGTTTGGTCTTTTCACATAGTCCCATATTTCCTGGAGGCTTTGTTCATTCCTTTTTGTTCTTTTTTCTCTAATCTTGTCTTCATGCTTTATTTCATTAAGGTGATCTTCAATCTCTGATATCCTTTCTTCCACTTGATCAATTTGGCTATTGATACTTGTGTATGCTTCACGAATTTCTCGTGCTGTGTTTTTTCCATTCCATCAGTTCATTTATGTTCTTCTCTAAACTGGCTATTCTAGTTGGCAGTTCCTGTAATCTTATCAAGGCTCTTAAATTCCTTGCATTGGGTTAGAATATGCTCCTTTAGCTCAGAGGAGTTTGCTATTACCCACCTTCTGAAGCGTACTTCTGCCAATTTGTCAAACTCATTCTCCATCCCATTTTGTACCCTTGCTGGAGAGGAGTTGCTATCATTTGGAGAAGAGGCATTCTGGTTTATGGAATTTTCAGCATTTTTGTGCTGGGTTTTCCTCATATTTGTGGATTCATCTACCTTTAATCTTTGATGCTGATGGTCTCTGGATGGTGTTTTTGTGTGGGTGTCCTTTTTGTTGATGTTGATGTTATTGCTTTCGGTTTGTTAGTTTTCCTTCTAACAGTCAGGCCCCTCTTCTACAGGTCTGCTGGAGTTTGCTGGAGGTCCACTCCAGACCCTGTTTGCCTGGGTATCACCAGCAGAGGCTGTAGAACAGCAAAGATTGCTGCCTGCTCCTTCCTCTGGAAGCTTCTTCCCAGAGGGGCACCTGCCTAATGCCAGCTGGAGTGCTCCTGTATGAGATGTTTGTCAACTCCTGCTGGGAGGTATTTCCCAGTCAGGAGGCACAGGAGTCAGAGAGCCACTTGAGGAGGCAGTCTGTCCCTTAGCAGAGTTTGAGCCCTATGCTGAGAGATCCACTGCTCTCTTCAGAGCTGGCAGACAGGAACATTTAAGTCTGCTGAAGCTGCGCCCACAGCCACCCCTTCCCGCAGGTGCTCTGTCCCAGGGAGATGGGAGTTTTATTTTTAAGCCCCTGACTGGGGCTGCTGCCTTTCTTTCAGAGATGCCCTGCCCAGTGAGAAGGAATCTAGAGATGCAGTCTGGCCACAGCCACTTTGCCATGCTGCAGTGAATTCTGCACAGTCCAAACTTCTGGCAGTTTCCTGAACACTGTGAGGGGAAAACTGCCTACTCAAGCCTCAGTAATGGTGGACGTCCCTCCCTCCACCAAACTCCATCATCCCCAGTTAACTTCAGACTGCTATGCTAGCAGCAAGCATTTCACGCCAGTGTTTCTTAGCTTGCTGGGCTCTATGGGAGTGGGACCTGCTGAGGGAGACCACTTGGCTCCCTGGCTTCAGCCCCCTTTCCAGGAGAATGCACAGTTCTGTCTTGCTGGAGTTCCAGGTGCCACTGGGGTATGAAAAATAACCTCCTGCAGCTAGCTCAGTGTCTGCCCAAAGAGCTGCCTAGTTTTGTGGTTGATGATGTAGGCATACAAGGGAATCTCCTGGCCTGGGGGTTGCAAAAAGTGTGGGAGAAGCATAGTATCTGGGTCAGACAGCACAGTCCCTCATGGCTTCCCTTGGCTAGGAGAGGGAGGTCCCCAACCTCTTGCACTTCTCGAGTGAGGCAATGCCCCACCCTACTTCTGCTTGCCCTCTGTGGGCTGCACCCACTGCCTAATCAGTCCTAATGAGATAAACTGGGTACCTCAGTTGGAAATGCAGAAATCACCTGCCTTCTATGTTGATCTTGCTAGGAGCTGCAGACGGGAGCTGTTCCTATTTGGCCATCTTGATTTGTCCTCTCAAATAATTTTTTTTTTTTTTTTTTGTGACAGAGTCTTGCTCTGTCACCCAGGCTGGAGTGCAGTGGCACAATCTCAGCTCACTGCAAGTTCTGCCTCCTGGGTTCACGCCATTCTCCTGCCTCAGTCTCCTGAGTAGCTGGGACTACAGGTACCCACCATGCCCGGCTAATTTTTTTTTTGTATTCTTAGTAGAGATGGGGTTTCACTCTGTTAGCCAGGATGTCTCAATCTCCTGACCTCGTGATCTGCCCACCTCAGCCTCCCAAAGTGCTGGGATTATAGGCTTGAGCCACCGTGGCCAGCCCAAATAATTTTTTAATTTCCATTTTGATTTCGTTTTTGACCCAATACTCATTGAGGAACCAGTTATTTAATTTCCATTTATTTGCATGGTTTTGAAGGTTCTTTCTGGAGTTGATTTTCAGTTATATTCCACTGTGGTCTGAGAGAGTGCTTGATATAATTTCAATTTTCTTAAATTTATTGAGGCTTGTTTTGTGGCCTATCATATGGCCTATATTGGATAAAGTTCCATGGGCTGTTGAATGGAATGTGTATTCTGTGGTTGTTGATACATAGCTGTTAAGTCCATTTGTTCCAAGGTATAGTTTAAATACGTTGTTTCCTTGTCAACTTTCTGTCTTGATGACCTGTCTAGTGCTGTTAGTGGAGTATTGAAGTCCCCCACTATTATTGTATTGCTGCCTATCTCATTTCCTAGGTCTATTAGTAATTGTTTTATAAATTTGGGAGCTCCATTGTTAGGTGCATATATGTTTAGGATTGTGGTATTTTCCTGTTGGACAAGGCCTTTTACCATTATATAATGTCCTTCTTTGTCTCTTTTAACTGGTGTTGCTTTGAAGTTTGTTTTTTCTGATATAAGAATAGCTAGCCCTGCTTGCTTTTGGTGTCCATTTGCTTGAAATGCCTTTTTCCACCCCTTTACTTAAGTTTATGTGAGTCCTTATGTGTTAGGTGAGTATCCTGAAAGCAGTAGATAGTTGGTTGGTGAGTTCTTTCTTATCCATTCTGTACTTCTGTATCTTTTAAGTGGAGCATTTAGGCCATTTGCATTCAATGTTCTATTTTTGTGCTGGTTGGTCTCCTGCTGGAAGGTGGTTCTTTCCAGAGAGCATCAGCTGTGGTAATATTAAGAGGAACCAGCAGTGAGTGGGGTCCTAGAACTCCCAAGAGAATATGCCCTTCATCTTCAGCTATGAGGGAGGGTAGGAAAAGCCCATCAGGTGGGGGCAGGACTAGGCGTGTCTGAGCTCAGACTCTCCTTGTGCGGGTCTTGCTGCAGCTGCTGTGGAGATGGGGGCAAGGTTCCCAGGTCAATGGAGTTGTGTACCCAGAAGGATTATGGCTGCCTCTGCTGAGTCATGCAGGTTGTCAGGGAAGTGGGAGTCACAGGCCTCACCCAAGTCCCATACAATCCAAAGGGCCATTCTCATTCCCAGTGTGCCATCCCTAACAGCCACGAGTCTGTTTCCAGGTAGTGAGCAAGCAGGGCTTGAGAACTTGCCCCAGGCTACCCGCCTCCCAGCTGCAAAAGAAAAGAGTTTGGTTCCTCCCCAACCTGTGGAGTCTGGATGCTGGATTCATACCCTCGGCAGAGTTCTGGCCAGGAGGCTTCTTGCCCTGTTCAAATTGTTACAAAGTTTAGCTGGACACATTCTTCTCTCTGTGGCATCCCTCCACCCCACTCCCCTACACCTCTGGCTGCCCTCCCAAAAGGATTCCTGTGGAGCCAGCAGGAAAGGCCTGCTTGGGGACCCAGTGAGTTCCCAGGACCTATCCTGCTCCTCTACTGCATAATTTGCTTGGCTCTGTAAATTGTCTCAGCTCCTGAAAGTGTGAAACTTCCCGCAAACTAGACGTTCATTTTCCCCAGTGGGGGTGTGTGTTCTGGAGAGGAAGGTCTCCCTTTCCCACTTCCGCAATTTGGGCACTCACAGTATTTGGGGTGTCTCCTGGGTCCTGCAGAAGCAGTCTGCTTCTTTCAGAGGGTCTGTGGGTTCTCTTGGGATTCCTGCTTTGTTCTTGCAGTCATTCTGGAGCTAAAATTCATGATGTGAGCCTCCACACACTGCTCTGTCCATCCGAGTTAGAGCTGCAATCTAGTCCTGCCTCCCATCTGCCATGATGATCTCACATTTCTATGTTTTAATATTCTGCATAGCACTGTAGTGCTAGCTGATGTTTCTCTTCTTTATGTGTTTATTTACTGTTTTTGTTTTTTGTTTTGTTTTGTTTTGTTTTTGAGATGGAATTTTGCTCTTGTTGCCCAGGCTGGAGTGCAAATGTGTGCTCTTGGCTCACTGCAACCTCTGCCTCCCGAATTCAAACGATTCTCCTGCCTCAGCCTCCTGAGTAGCTGGGATTACAGGCACCCGCCATCACATCCAGTTAATTTTTTTTTTGTAATTTCAGTAGAGACAGGGTTTCACTATGTTGGTCAGGCTGATCTCAAACTCCTGACCTCAGGTGATCCACCCTCCTCAGCCTCCCAAAGTGCTGGGATTACAGGCATGAGCCACCACATCTGTCTCTGTTTACTGGTTTAATGCTCACTTCTCCCCGCTAGCATGTAAGCTCCGTAAGAACACAGCTCTTATCGCTGTCTCTCCCCAGTGGCAAGAATAGTGCTTCAAATACAATAAATACTTGGTAAAGATTGCATGAATGAAATCTCAGGAACACCTTGTATGTTTTTAAAGATTTCCAGGTGAGTGTGACTTCAGCCAGGCTAGAAAGCACTGGAGTGATACCTGCATTGTCACTCTCGCTATGCTGGAATATGGAGGGTAGTGAGAAGTGACCTTGAAAAATACAGAATCAGGCCAGACAAATGAAGCATTGCTCTCTTCAGCTTTGCCTTTAAGCATACTGTTTCCAAGACCCAGAATATGCCCTCCCCAACATCCCTAAGCTATTGAGTTCAGGTATCATCTTTAATAACTACAAACATTCAGGGCAATTATTTTGAATTACTTACTTTATTTTCCCCAGTCTCAAATACTGTCTTACATACAATAGATACTCAATGAATGTTTCTTGAATTGCATTGCTCAGAGATTTGCTCCAGCCCACTGGACTTGCTGGTGTCCTCTACTACAACTTACATAATACTAATGTTAGCTGAGGAGAGCAAAGATCTCCTGGTGGTCAGCAAGCAGACCATCTGGAGGCAAAACTCCTTATCTGAGAAATTCAGAAGTAATTAGATGTCCTTCCTATCTAAAGCTGGCATCTGGTACCAGGCTTCTTTCCCAAAAACTTTTAAGTAACTAGAATTTCTATAGATCTTCAAACTGTATGTATGTCAAAACTCACTGTACAATTCTTACTGACGTCACGGCACCAAAATGTCTACAAATGTAATCATTTATCATGACCTGTGTGACTAATATGGTCCAAATTACCCTTAAGCTCCTGCTTGAAGGTCCATAATTACCCCTAAGGAAAATCCACTGCAGCACCCCCAGTCCTCTCTTGCTGAAGCGCCCGCCCATTGCACTCTGCTACAGTGTTCTTTCCATCTAATACAACTTTCCTTTTCAAACCTATACTTTTGTTGGTAAATTCTTTTTACCACCCTCAAGCCAATCACTCTCTGTGGCAAGGCTCTGACACCACACCTGGCATTAGCTATCATATATTTAATACATACCATGTGCCAGGTACTGTGCTAAACCCTTACCTATAAGGGTTTGGGCCACAATCCCAAGTGTTGAAATCCCAAAAGATCAAAATTCTGAAAAAAAATTCTAAAAAAAATTTTTTTAAATTCTTTAAAGGTATTTACATTTTTAAAAGATTTATTTGAGAAACATATTGGCCAGGTGAAGTGGCTCATGCCTGTAATCCCAGCACTTTGGGAGGCCAAGGCAGGAGGATCACTTGAGCCCAGGAGTTCAATATCAGCCTGGGCAAGATAGTGAAACCTCGTCTCTACAAAAAATTAAAAAATAGCCCAGCACAGTGGCATATGTCTGTAGTCCCAGTGACTTGGGGAGGCTGAAGTGGGAGGATCACTTAAGCTTGGGAGGTCAAGACTGCAGTCAATCATGATCACTCCACCACACTCTAGCCTGGATGATAGAGAGAGACATTGTCTCTTAAAAACAACAACAACAAAACAAACAAACAAAAACAACAGAACACTTTATGGGCCACTTTACACAAAATAGGCAATAGTAACATACATATTTTTGCAAGCATAAACACTCAGGTATACTAAAGACAGTCACACAGGCACAACATCTATAAGCAGACAAATCATATTCATAAAGAAATAGCTTATACAACTGCAGTCATCTGAAATACTTACAGAATGGGAGTTAGATGAAATTAACTCCTTGGTCTCTTCCAACTCTAAAAATTATATGCATCTATGAGTTACTAGCCTTTCACACATTTGATTCAGCAGTACCATCTGCTTCTGCATTTCTATATCTTTCAAATGGTGGTTATATCAAAACAACATAAAACTGTTTCCATTTCCGTAAGTTCTTTTTTGAAATCACCTGACTTGATTCGAAACATGAAAAGTAAACTGAAAGAAGCCACATTACTAAAGCCACAGAAGAGAATTACTTCCTCAAATACACTCTGTGTATTTCCTAACATTGTTAATATCATTGGTTTAATCACCTATGGGAGGAAAATACTCACTATTAAGAGTATTTCTGAAGAGAGTTATACAATAATCAAATTTTAGGCTATCTAATGGTGGTACTAGCCCTAGGACATATTTGAGGAGAAAAGTTAAGCACTAATCCCTAATATATTTGTTATTTATGAATTTTAGAAATTACAGAAATGAGAAACAGAGTGAGGGGAGAAGAGGAAAAACCTGGTCCAAATTCCTTTTTTTAATTGAGAAGATAGCATAAGAAGGAGCCCTTAGCTTTTCTTGGTGGAAACCTTTTGTAATTCATTTAACCTCTCTGAGTCTCAGCTTGCTAAACTTCAGAATTAGTGGGTTTGAACCAAATAATGTCTCAGATTGCTTCCAAATCTGTGAATTAACCCCAAGGGTATGAAAGCCTGTCACAATTCCTTTTAAACTCCCTTTTAAAACATAGTAGCAGGTTTGAAAACTTATTCTTAACCTGCAAAGATTAGTTCTTAGGTTGAAGGTCACAGCCACAAATGAATTAAGAACTGAAATTTAAGCCTATTTTTAATAAGGCTACAATCTAGCAGTGAAAGCTATAAAATTCTCAGTCTAACAAAGACTGGGTAATGGTTTTGATTCCTAAACTCTTGACAACCAACGCTGCACAGCGGTTTTGATGTATTTTCTCCATTGGTAATGAAGAGATGAAGAGGAAAGCAAGCAAGAAAAAAATCAGGACACTGAGGTCAGCACAGAGGGGGATCCAAAAAAATTTCAGAGATGGATTAGAGAGAGGAGCATAGAAAATGTAGAACTCAGTCAGCAATGGCTCATAAATCCATTACCTGTGTTGGAAGATTCCTTATAATGAGATCATCTTCTAGGATGTAGTAACCAATTCTGGTTTTTTCCAACCATTCTACAACCATCATACAGATGCAGATTGTTCTGCCTGTCAGTCTTCACCATCCCAAACTGAACAATACAAATCTCTGGCCTGTCCTCATAAATTCCATTTTAATGTGAAACTCAGTGTTTAAGTTTTTCCTTCTAACTATATTCTCTTCAGCAAGATTAGGTAGCTCATTTCCAGAGTTTATTTTGGTCCCTGCTTGATATTTACCACCTCCTTATGTACCCAACACCATCCATCCATATCCTAACAAACACCCTAGAGTTGAGGCAGAGTGAGTGCCTGGGGGGATGTCCCAATACAAGAAGGGAATTAACACCTGAAACAAGCTTATTAGCCTTTTAAATGAAATGACTCAGCCTATGAAATTCTCTCTCTCTCTCTCGCTCTCTGTCTCTCTGTCTCTCTGTCTCTCTGTCTCTCTTTCTGTCTCTTTTGAGAGGCATGGTCTCACTCTGTTGCCCAGGCTGGAGTATGGTGGCTATTCACCACCATGATCATAGAACACTGCAGCCTCGAACTCCTGGGCTCAAGTGATCCTCCTGCCTCAGCCTTTCCTCCCAAGTAGCTAGTGCTACAGGTGTGCACCACCAGGCCCGGCTATTTTTTTTTTATTTTGGTCTCTAACTCCTGGCTTCAAGTTATCCTCCTGCCTCGGCCTCCCAAAGCACTGGGACTACAGGTGTGAGCCACTGCACTTGGTCACTTACAGATATTTTTTAATGTCCCTCAAAATGGAGAAATGATTTGAAGAAGTACTCATTTCTCTAACTATATCTCTATAGCAGTAAATTCCACAGAAAAAAGGAACCAAAAAGAGGAAAAGACCTCACTGAGTATTTAAATAATAGTAAATTCAAGCTTGGGGAGTAGCATCAGCCAGAAGAAAGACGTATGAAATGAAGGCAAAGTGGCATTGATTTTGTTCACTCTGTTCCTAGTGAGAAGATTGATGGTGTAGAGTCACTTTGGCCTGCTCAAGACCAATCTGGCATAAAGATACAGCTCCGAGGTAAGATTCTCTGGACTAGCAGGTTTCTCCTAGAGCTATCATCTGAATTGACCCTCTAGGCTTATTGCACATCAGTTTCCCGAGGCTCCTGTGGCCTTCCCCTGCGCCTGCAGCTCAGTGTTCCCAAGTGGAGGTGGGGTCTTCCTGAAAGCCACTTGTGGCTGGGTGCGGTGGCTCACGCCTGTAATCCCAGCACTTTAGGAGGCCAAGGTGGGCAGATTACAAGGTCAGGAGTTTGAGACAAGCCTGGCCAATATGGTGAAACCCCGTCTCTACTAAAAATACAAAAATTAGTCAGGCATGGTAGCAGGTGCCTGTAGTCCCAGCTACTGAGGAGGCTGAGGCAGGAGAGTCGCTTGAACCCAGGAGGCAGAGGTTGCAGTGAGCCAGGATTGTGCCACTGCACTTCAGCCTGAGAGACAGAGTGAGACTCGGTCTGAAAAAAAAAAAAAAAAGAAACTGAGGGGCTTAGCAGGAGAAAAAGGCTCAACAAGTTAAGTCTAAACGTGCAGAGCTGGTAAGTGGTAGAGGTAGGATACAAACCCAGGTCTGTGGGATGCCAGAGTCTGAGATCTGCCCCCATTTATTTATTCTTAAGTACTTTAAAATCATTTTAAAGGTGTTTAAGGATGAAGAAATCTCCTGGTTATGTGCAATAAGTCAGAATTCCTAGGAAACTTTATATGATATTCAGAATCACTACCAACATGAATCAGAAAAGTTGTACTATGATTTTGCCCATGTTCTACATTACTTTCAGATGTCCTTCTAGAGCTCAGATGCACAATTAAAAGAAAAATCTTTCCTATAATTCAGGTATCTAGTTTCTCATATGCCCACACATAAAGAGACTACACACACACAACACAGACACACATACACACATTCCACAGAAAATCATACAAAGACAACAGACACATACATACACAGAGACCACACAAATACACTGAGATGCACATACACTGATCACAGGCACACCTCTACACACAAACTCCATGGAAAAAAACACTACAGAGACTTTGATTCCCCAGAACCACCACCAGCACAAGACAGCTGAGGGTTGATGGGGAAAAGGGACACTATACCATATCAAAGCATAGCAAATAGATTGTAATTATTAGACGTTCCTATTTTTAAATCCCCTGTGTCATTTCTGCTTCTCAGAATACTTCATTGACCCTTTCTCCTCTTTAGGACTCCTAAACTCCTGTTGAGTTTTTTTCTGTGCTGCGTGTCTTAAAGTCATCCTTGCCTTCTACCCTCTTCTTAAGGTCCCAGGGCCTTCACAAAGCTTCTCTCTCAAGTTCTCATTCTTTGATTTGCCGTTGCCTGTCCATTTCGTACCCTTCAGACTCTACTTTTTATTTCCAAAGAAGACTACTAAGGTATTTTCCTGAAAAATCATTTTTCTACTTTAGAGAAAAATTTTGCAATTCCCTTAGAAGGCAGAATTAACTTAGGAAGTTGTGATTTTACAAAGCAATTATGGCTGGGCACAGCAGCTCATGCCTTTAATCCTAGCACTTTGGGAGGCTGAGGTGGGAGGATCACTTTAGGCCAGGAGTTCGACACCAACCTGGGCATCACAGCAAGACCCTTTTCTCTACAAAGAATTTTAAAATTAGCCAAATGTGGTGCTGCACACCTGTGATCCCAGCTATCTGGAGTCTGAGGCAGGAAGATTGATGAAGCCCAGGAGTTCCAGGCTGCAGTGAGCTAGGATTGTGCCACTGCACTCCAGCCTGTCTCTAAAAAATAAATAAAAATAAAATAAATAGCAATTATCTTACTTATCTATATATATTCTTAGAATGTTTTTGTTTAGTGGGGAAAAAAGCATCATTAGTAATTTCCATTGCTTTATCCAATTTATCTAAAACCAATTTGCTGATATGACTCTGTTATAATAGCTATTTTCCAAAATATTCTCAGGTTTATATTTTTGATACCATGGGATCCATTATCCAAGGAATTGTATATTTTAGATAATCAAACACTGATTCATGGAGCATTGTTAAAAACACTACATATGAATTACCAAGTTTCAAAGAAGTAATATAAAACAGTAGTAGAGTTTCCCACCTGGTACAATGGAGGCATGGTGGAAAATACTGATGGATAAGACATGTAACCCAACGAAGCCTCACTTTCCCCTCTGTTTAAAGATTTGCTTCACAGGCTTTACGAGGAAAAACAGAAATGATTTTATTTATTTTTTTATTTTTATTTTTATTTTTTTTTGAGATGGAGTCTCACTCTATCACCCAGGCTGGAATGCAGTAGCATGATCTCGGCTCACTGCACCCTCCGCCTCCCGGGTTCAAGTGATCGTCCTGCCTCAGCCTCCCGAGTAGCTGGGACTACAAGCGCACACCACCACGCCCAACTAATTTTTGTATTTTTAGTAGAGATGGGGTTTCACCATGTTGGCCAGGATGGTCTCAATCTGCTGACCTCGTGATCTGCCTGCCTTGGCCTCTCAAAGTGCTGGGATGAGAGGCGTGAGCCACCGTGCCCAGCCAGAAGTGATTTTTATAGAAAGCTCCTGGCATACCACAAATATTGGATAAACATGAGTTTGGTGACTTTTCTCCTTTTTGTTCCCTCCTCAAGAATGAACTATTAATATTACTACATCTAGCCAGGCACGGTGGCTCACACCTGTAATCCCAGCATTTTAGGAGGCCGAAGTGGATGGATTACCTAAAGTCAGGAGTTTGAGACCAGCCTGGCCAATGTGGTGGAACACTGTCTCTACCAAAAATACAAAACTTCGCTGGGCATGGTGGCGAGTGTCTGTAATCCCAGCAACTCAGGAGGCTGAGGCAGAAGAATAGATTGAACCCAGGAGGCAGAGGTTGCAGTAAGCCAAGATCACGCTACTGTACTCCAGCCTGGGTGACAGAGCAAGACTCTGTCTCAAAAAAACAAAAAAAAAATTACTACATCTTACAATACACTTCCCTCTTTTGTTGATGTTTCTGAAGATACTTCACAATCTTGTGGTGGCTTTCAACTCCCATATGAATATTCGTTCTCACCATTATGTGCTGAGTATTAGAATACTAGATAATAGTATTTACTATATATAATTAGCTCATGAGAGAAATCTAATTATAAAACCCATGAGTACTAATTTGCCACATTGCTATTATTTTTGTTATTCAAGTTCATTTCATTAGCAACTTTTGCCCTCACCAAGTCAAATAAGACTTATTCTACATTGTCTTATTCAAGAAGTTTTGCCCATCAAAAAGGGTCAGACTTCTGCTTAATGTCCAAGTAGAAGATTTTTGACCATGTGCAGTGCCTCACACCTGTCATCTCAACACTTTGGGAGGCCAAGTAGGAGAATCGCTTGAGTCCAGAAGTTCAAGACCAGGCTGGGCAACATAGTGAGACCCCTGTCTCTACAAAAAAAAAAAAAAAAAAATTAGCCAGCCTGCTATTGTGCACCTGTAGTCCCAACTCCTCAGGAGGCTGAGGCAGGAGGATTCCTTGAGCCCAGGAGGTCGAGGCTGAGTGAGCTGTGATCACTCCACTGCACTCCAGCCTGGGTGACAGAGTGAGATCCTATCTCAGAAAAAAAAAAAAAATAGATTTTTAACTACCTAATTATTTAACAATTGTCAAAATATCCCAATATTTACTTCTTTTTCACATTTATTTCATTTCATCTGTATATTTCTACTTTTGATGCTCAGATTCATCTGATGTTAATTCTTCATTAAAACATAAAAGTATAGACCTTGGAAAAATATTTGATTTGCAGAAATATTTTGCTTACCGCTGTTAAAATATTATCATTTGGACTAGACCTATCACTATGTAAAAAATTACTCTTTAAATTTTTACATTTAACCTTTTCTTTTGTTTTTTTTCTTGTTATTTGCACTGTTTCTCACTCCACAGGTCATTATGGATCTGATCAATTCTACTGATTACCTGATCAATGCCTCTACTTTAGTAAGAAACAGCACTCAGTTTCTAGCTCCTGCATCAAAAATGATTATTGCCCTTTCTTTGTACATTTCATCTATAATTGGTACCATCACCAATGGCCTCTATCTATGGGCGCTAAGATTCAAGATGAAACAGACTGTCAATACTCTCTTATATTTTCATCTCATTTTCTCATATTTTATTTCAACATTGATTCTGCCATTTATGGCCACCTCCCAACTTCAGGACAATCACTGGAACTTTGGAACTGCCTTGTGCAAGGTCTTCAATGGCACTTTGTCTCTGGGGATGTTCACCTCTGTTTTCTTCCTTTCGGCCATCAGTCTTGATCGTTACCTTCTCACTCTTCACCCAGTGTGGTCCCAGCAGCACCGAACCCCACGCTGGGCTTCCGGCATTGTCCTAGGAGTCTGGATCTCAGCCGCTGCCCTCAGCATCCCGTATTTGATTTTCAGAGAGACACATCATGACCGTGAAGGAAAGGTGACTTGTCGAAATAACTATGCTGTGTCTAGTAACTGGGAAAGCAAGGAGATGCAAGCATTAAGGCAGTGGATTCATGTAGCCTGTTTCATCAGCCGCTTCTTCCTGGGCTTTCTTCTGCCTTTCTTCATCATCATCTTTTGTTATGAAAGAGTAGCCAGCAAGGTGAAAGAGAGGGGCCTGTTTAAATCCAGCAAGCCCTTCAAAGTTATGATGACTGCCATTGTCTCTTTCTTTGTGTGTTGGATGCCCTATCATATACACCAGGGTTTACTTCTCACTAAGAACCAGTCACTACTTTTAGAGTTGACTCTGATACTTACAGTGCTAACCACTTCTTTCAATACTATCTTTTCTCCCACACTCTACTTATTTACTGGGGAGAACTTCAAAAACGTCTTCAAGAAGTCCATTCTTGCTCTGTTTGAGTCAACATTTAGTGAGGATTCTTCTGCAGAAAGGACGCAAAACCTAAACTCAGAAGCCTAAATTTAATTTCCAGATGCTTAAGCAAACACACACTTGCTCAATTATACCAACAGAGATATGACTTCTGCTTTTGTATGCTATAGTCCCTATAGTAGAGAGATAACTAGGCCGCACTATTGTTAGATCTCTGAGCAATAAAAGGGCTGCAAGAAAACAAGAAATTTGCAAGATCATGTTTCAAATGTGATTTTTTTTTTTTTTTTTTTGAGGCAGAGTCTCACTCTGTTGTCCAGGCTGGAGTTCAGTGGTGCAATCTAGGTTCACTGCAAACTCCACCTCTCAGGTTCAAGTGATTCTTGTGCCTCAGCCTCCCAAGTAGCTGGGACTACAGATGTACACCACCATGCCCAGCTAATTTTTTTTTTTTTTTTTTTGAGATGGAGTCTCACTCTGTTGCCCAGGCTAGAGTACAGTGGCGCAATCTCGGCTCACTGCAAGCTCCACCTCCTGGATTCATGCCATTCTCCTGCCTCATCCTCCTAAGTACCTGGGACTACAGGCGCCTGCCACCACACCTGGCTAATTTTTTGTATTTTAAGTAGAGACAGGGTTTCACCGTGTTAGCCAGGATGGTCTTGATCTCCTGACTTCGTGACCGCCTGCCTCTGCCTCCCAAAGTGCTGGGGATTACAGGTGTGAGCCAGCGCGCCCAGCCATGCTCAGCTAATTTTTTGTATTTTTAGTAGAGACAGGGTTTCACCATATTGGCCAGTCTGGTCCCAAACTCCTGGTTCCAAATGATGCACTCGCCTCGACCTCCCAAATTGTTGGGATTATAGGCATGAGCCACTGTGCCGGGCCTGTGATTATTTTGACTCACTTTTTATTGTGGAAAAATATGTGTAACATAAGATTTATCATTTTCACCATTTTTAGTGAACATTTCAGTGGCATTGATTATATTCACAACATTGTACAACCATCACCACCATCAATTTCCAAAATTTTTCATCATTCCAAGGACAAATTCTGTGCCCATTAAGTAGTAACTCCCTATTCCTCCTCCCCCTAGTCCCTAGTAATCTCCACACTATTTTCTGCCTCTGTGAGTTTGCCTATTCTAGATATTTCACATATGTGAAATTATACAGTATTTACCCTTTTGTGTCTGACTTACTTCACTCAGCAAAATGTTTTCAAGGTTCATCTGTGTTGTTACAGGTATCAGAACTTCATTCCCTTTTTACAGTTCAATTGTATTTTATTGTACATATATTCCATCTTTTTTTAAATTGTACTTTATGTTCACCTTGTACGTGTGCACAACCTGCAGGTTTATTACATATGTATACATGTGCCATGTTGGTGTGCTGCACCCATTAACTCGTCATTTACATTAGGTATATCTCCTAATGCTATCCCTCCCCCTCCCCCCTCCCCACAATAGGACCCAGTGTGTGATGTTCCCCTTCCTGTGTCCAAGTGATCTCATTGTTCAATTCCCACCTATGAGTGAGAACATGCGATGTTTGGTTTTCTGTTCTTGCGATAGTTTGCTGAGAATGATTATACCACCATTTTTAAATCCAGCCATCTGTTGTGTTGTTTCCACCTTTTGACTATTGTCAATAAAGTTACTATTATTGTGAATAAAGCTACTATTAACATTTGTATATAAGTATTTGTGTCAGTCCTTGTTTTCAATTATTGTAAATATATATATAAGAGTGGAATTACCAGGTCAAATGGTAATTTTATGTTTAACTTTTTGAGAAATCATAAAGCTTTTCAATTTGCACCATGTTACATTCTCACCAGCAATGTATAAAGGTTTTCACTTCCCAACATCTGTGCCAACACTTGTTATTTTTCTTCTTTTAATTACGGTATAGTCATTCTGATAGGTTGAATCAATCTTCTTGCCTCAGCCTCTGGAGTACGTGGGACTACAGGCACACACCACCATGTCCAGCTAAAATTTTTGATTTTTGAAGCTAGGAATATCAGTTGCCAAATATCAATAGTATCCACGGATTTGAATTTTCTGTTACAGAATCTTCTAACACAGAGACATTTGGACAGAGCTCCCTCATTATTTAGTAACAACTGAATTATTTAACTGGTATGGATAAAACTTAACATGGAAGTGACAAGGCACTCATTTTGTTACATCCATGTTAAAGTATAAAGACATTTCTACTTTAGGGTTTTAATTATTAAGGCATCTTAAGTGTCTTTTTCTAGTATTTATAGAGTAAGCTATCTCCAAAATTTGGGGCTAAAATAATGTTCAAGAATCTGCCTGTTGTAGTAGACTTAATTTTATAAATGCAATAACAATATTAATTTGTATTCTCTGATTTTCAGATTATGCTTCAAGCTTTGTGTACTAAGTGCCAGTACCTAAGTTATGTAGAACCATATAGTATCACTCATCTATTATCTTTGCATTTAGTTAATTCTGTCAATCAATCAATACATGTCAATCAGTAGGGAGTCCTGTCTATTCCAAATCAACTGAACTATCTAGTTAGTTCAACTGATACAACATGGAGATATGTAGGTCACATCCCACACTCAGTTCCTGAATGTACCAGCATGCTTTGTACAAACCATTCCAAACCACAAGCATATAGCCTATGCAGAAATCCTCAAAATGTATGATATTAATTACAAGGAGATACAGAAAGAAGAAAATTAATCTTCATGACTAACTTTTTATAGAGAAAGTAAGAGTAGTTTGATGTCCTAGAAATCCTGCTAATTGACATGGTATCACGGCTCCCCTGGGCAACTGGGGGCTTGGTCTCTCTTACTCGGAATGACAAAAAACTTTAGGTAGATGAAAACTTTAATTGCTGGTCCTATTTCAAACTTTTGAAGCTTGAACAGTTTTTTAATTATTTTTTTCTTTTTTGGAAAGGGAGATGTGAATTGATGACCAGGCTGTGGCTCTGAGTAGAGCTGTAATGAGAAAGGTATGGTGCTTTTTTTCCACCCCACACCATCCCAGGTCCTGACAAGCCCACTGAAGTTTTATGATGCAGGATTTAAGGAAGAAAATTATTGAATGGAACATAGGATTCTTTGAAACAAGATTTGGATTTTGGAAATCTAGCAGCTACAGAGAGTGCCTTTTGTCTACCTCCTCAGGCCTGCTACAATAATAAACAAGGAACATGCCCTGGAAAGCATGGATTTTGTGGTGTTTGTAAGCCATATGTTGTCATTCCTTACAGCTATCTATGTATGCTTTAAGTTGTCTTTTTCATGAGACCTAGGTTGGGGGCTCTTTGAAGTATTTTGTTCCATCTTTCTATAAATTGTAAATACCTCAGGGACAGAAAGAGTCCTCTCAACTACAGTATTTCATTTCTATAGCATTATACACAATTGATAATAAAAGATATTTAATAAAAGTTGAGTTTGCACAATTTCAACAGGTAAAGCACTGTATAAATATAAGATATTAAGAGTTTTTTTAAAGCCACTTTAAATGTAAGAAAATAGGGTATAATTAAGGAAATTATTCCCAAGTATATTTTTAACCTCCCAGAAAGCTGGTTAATTTTTTAAAATCTACTCATTATAATTGCATTGATCTCATCAACCTCCTCACTATTTTGAATTCTCAGGACTCAAGATGTAGAGGACTACGTGCTTGCAAACAGGGTGTTCCTGATAAATCCTGCTCTTGCAAACGAAGCAGGGCGTTCCTAATAAGTCCTGCTCTTGCAAACGAAGCAGGGCGTTCCCCATAAGTCCTGCTCTTGCAAACGAAGTCAGGGAAAGGTCAGAAAAACAACAATGTGTCTTGTGACTTGGTAACATTCCACAAACGACTGTATAAAATAAAGCAGAGCGCGCGATTCGAGGCGGCCGCCATGTTTGTCTTGTCTTGTGTTGTCTTGTGTGTTCATTCCTTTGTTTAGGAAACACGCGGACCCTAACATCTGGCGCAGCGAGCAGGGTCCGTGGCTCCACGAGAGCAAGGAACCGGAGGGGGAACACCCCGGGCAGGTAAATAAAGAAAGGGGGACCTACGGGAAAATTATGGGGAATTCCACCTCTCTGGCCTCTGAATATTTGTGGTTATTGCAGGGACTGTTGATGTCTATAGGAGTAGAAGTTAGTTAAGGAACATAAGACTTTGAAGTGATTGTTTGCCCATGTTGAACAACATTGTTATTGGTTTCAATATCAAACCAAAGTGCAGTTAAATCGAAAAGAATGGTTACAAGTGGTTAAAGTACTGCGTCGAGCTCATCAGCGAGGGCAAATGATGCCTCTGACTTTGTGGACTTTGTGTGTAGTTCCATTACTCAGGCATTAGCGTTACTTGAAACTGACTCAGAGCATGGCGATACTGCCACAGGAGGTGAGGCATCTGAAGCTTTAGAGAGGAATGATCTTAGAGAGGAACATATTTACGCCCCGGTTGTTGAGGACAAGGAATTGGAAAAAGAGCTAATGCCTCCTTCGTCTGAAGGAAATTCTGATTTGCAGCACATTTTAGAGATGTTACAACAGTTGTTAAAATTGCAAGATACCACTGCTCCTGTTTCTCCTATCTCTCCGCCATGAGCCTTCCCTGTTACCTTCCCTTCTGCTAAAAGGATTTCCCTTTGCCTCCACCTCCAACCTCTTTGCCTATGTCAGGTCAGGTTTTCTCTGTGCCTCTTCCTCCTGTAGGAGAAAAGAAGGAATCGAAAGAAAAGGATGATTTCGAGGAATTAGATTTATTCCCAATAACACGGGCTGCTTTTGGCCCCAATGCTCAGTTCCCAAACGGTGGCCAGAATGTGACTTTTACAGCCCTACAATTTAAATTTTTGAAAGAAATAAAAGCTGCAATTTCTAATTATGGACCTCAATCACCGTTTGTCCTTGGCCTTCTCGATTCCTTCTCTTCAGAACATATGATGATTCCTATTGACTAGGAAACGTTGGGACAGGCTGTCCTTGATCGTTCGCAATGGCTTCAATTAAAAAGTTGGTGGTAAGAAGAAGCAAGAGTACAAGCTAGAAAAAATGCTACGCGAAATCCCCCAGGGCTACTGAAGAGCAGCTAACAGGTTCAGGACAATACGCCACTCTTAATGCTCAGGCAGGCCTAGATGATATTGCTCTCACTCAGATTAAAGCCTTGTTTATAAAAGCGTGGACTAAGGTTAGAATACTAGGTAAAACTTCTTTATCTTTTGTAAAGATCCTACAAGGAGCCACTGAGCCGTATCCAGATTTTGCAGCCCATCTTCAAGATGCTGTATTAAAGACTGTAAGTTCAGGCCTTGCTGCTAAAATTCTTTTGGATACTCTGGCTTTTAAAAGTGCTAATCCTGAGTGCCAAAAATTACTGCGTCCTCTAAAAGCTAGTGGAGCTGATTTAGCTGAATACATTCAGGCTTGTGCAGGTGTTGGAGGAGCTATTTACAATGTTCAATTGTTTGCTGGGGCACTTTCTAAGGCTTTAAAAGGCAATTCTAAACAAGGTATATGCTATCAATGTAAGAAACCCGGTCATTTTAAAAAGGAATGCTGGAAAAAATTAGGCTCTTCTGCTCTAAAAGAAAAAAGGTTACCATCTGATATGTGTAAACGATGTGGCAAAGGTCGACATTGGACCAATGAATGCCGTTCAAAAACTGATAAAAGTAGGAATGTACTGTCACCCCTCTCAGGAAACAGGAGCCGAGGCCCGCAGGCTTGGGGCCCCAACAACTACAATGCAGGCCTACCCCAGTACCCAGTAAGCGGTGGCTTACAACATCAAAGAATGACCTCAAGTCCTCCTTAAAGACATCTTACCCTACCCCAGTTTCTCAGCTTTATGCTGCCACTAAGCAGAGTGCCGCTGCTGACCTAGCTATTGTCCAACCTTATACTTTATCTCCTAATAGAAGAATATATAAGCTGGCTACCGGAGTGTGTGGTCCTTTGCCAAAAGGACATGTAGGACTTTTACTAGGTTAAAGCAGCAACGCTATGCAGAGGTTAATGGTGATCCCAGGAATTATTGATCCTGATTTTACTGATGAAATCCTTATTATGGTACAAGTCTCACAACTTATGCACCTAGAGGCAAAGGAATGTATTGCATAATTGCTTTTATTGCCTTTTTTTCCTCTCTTATCTAGAGATGTGTCTTGTCAAGGAGGTTTCAGTAGTACTAGGAAAACTGTTTTCTAGGAACCTTTAGTTTCTGATCAAAAATCTTTATGTTCATTGCAAATTAATAGGATACTTTTTGAAGGCTTAGTCGACACAGGAGCAGATGTATATAATAATGTTTGGCTCAATGGCCTGATCATTAGAAAAAGAAACAAGTATTGGTTACTCTATCCGGCCTAGGTACTGCTTCTATAGTCTACCAAACTGTCGAGCCCCTGAGCTGTGTAGGACCTGAAGGACAACAAAGAAAAGTGTTCTTTTATATTGTTCCCATTAATATTAACCTTTGAGGCCGTGATATTTTACAACAATTTAGTGCCTTTTAAAGCATTCCTCATATTTCTTCAGCTGCCAAAAATATGATGTTCAAAATAGGCTACAATCCTTTAAACTCTTAGCCACTGTCCACAAGCCTCAAGCTTTACAATTGAAGTGGAAAACTACAACTCCTGTTCAGATGGAACAGTGGCCATTATCTAAAGAAAGACTTAAGGCTTTAAAGAATTTAGTTAAAGAACAATTGGCCAAGAGGCATATTGAACCAAGTACTTCTGCATGGAATTCCCCTGTGTTTGTCTTGTCAAAAAAAAAAAAAGGAAAGAAAAAGGAAAATGGCACTTATTAACTGATCTTAGAGCTGTAAATACTTGTATTCAACCTATAAAGACTTTATCCCCTGTAGCAGAAGAAGAATTGTCATTTGTAGAAAATAGAATTAGTGAAGCTTACCTTGATTATATTGCACCCAATCTTCCACTTTCGTTGTGTCTTTTTCATACTCCCCATTCGCCAAAGGCCGTTTTACACCAAGATAATAATATTCTGGAGTGGCTGTTTCTGGCTAATAAAGCCATTAAGAAAATTCACCCATATATTGATAAATTAGCTGAATTAATTATTAAAGGACGACATCGAGCTCATCAGTTGCTTGGTGCTGACCCTGTAAAAATTATTACCCGATTATCTAATCAATACATTGAATCTCTGCTGGAAACTCATGAAGGTTGGCAAGTGGCTTGCACTGAGTATACTAGTTCTTTTTCTCAGCATTATCTTAGTAATAAATTGTTTGCTTTTCTGCAACAATATTCTTTTCTGCCATATAATCCTATCTCTTACACTCCAGCTAAAGTTCCCACCTTTTTTACCGATGCTTCAAGCAATGGAAAGGCTGGATACTAGACTTCAGACAATTCAAAAATTTCTCACTATCCATTTGAATCAGTACAACAAGGAGAACTTTTTGCCATTCTTATAGTTCTACAAGACTGGCCTCAAACCCCTTGTAATATAGTTAGTGATTCCCAATATGCTGTATATGTAACTAAATATATTTCTCAGACTTCTTTACCATTATTTCCTCGAACTCCTTTACAAAAATTATTTTCTTTATTATTTGTAACTCTTACTTCCCGCACTGCCCCCCTTTTTATCACTCATATTCATTCTCATTCAGCTTTGCCAGGACCTTTATCTTTTGGCAATAGTCAGATTGATTCTTTACTTATTGGCAGTGTCCAACGGGCTCAAGATGAGCACCAACTACATCATACTAATAGTTTAGGATTACAACGGCGATTTTCTATAACACGCCGTCAAGCCCGAGCTATTGTCAGAGCCTGCCCATCTTGTGCTCCTATTATTGCACCTTTTTTAAGTCCAGGTATTAATCCTCGAGGCATTCAACAAAATCACATTTAACAAATGGATGTAACTTATGTTCCTTCCTTTGGTCGTTTAAAATATGTTCATCACACTATTGATACGTGGTCACATTTCCAGTAGGCTACGCCATACCCTCTGGAAAGGCTGACTCTGTTATTACTCATTTACTTACTTGCTTTGCAGTTATAGGAGTCCCTGCTGAATTAAAAACTGATAATGCCCCTGCTTATTGCTCTCGCAAATTAGCTGCCTTCCTCTCTTTATACCATACTCATCATTCCACTGGTATTCCATTTAACAGTCAAGGTCAAGCAATTATTGAAAGAGCCAATGCTACCTTAAAATTACAACTTTTAAAGCAAAAAGGGGGAGATAGGCGAGATTCCCCAAAACATCAAATTCTGAAAGCCCTTTTTACTTTAAATTTTCTCAACCATTGGCGCCAATTACAGCAGTCTCCAGTGGTGAAACATTTTCAACAGCCTTTAGAAAAGCCACAAAACAGTAATCTGTAGGTGTATTATCCTTCATTACAAAGGAAATATTTAAAAAGAAACGTTTTACAATAAGGCCGAGGCTATGCTCTTGTCCGTACAGGTGCCGGAGACGATTAGTTTCCATCTCGACGGTTGAAACAGTGCCATGGCAAAGAGAAGCCGATCCAAAGAATTCCTGAAGGAATTCCAGGAGCCAAATCTGAGCGCTCAGAGAACATTCACCTTTGGAACTCGACGTGCGGCGCCCCCAACATGAGGACAACTGAAACAGTTAAGAAGCTGAAGAAGTTGTTCAACAAGCTAGGCAGCCCAAAACCCCACTGACTTTATTCCTGGCTATGCTGGCCGTAGTAAATTGTCAGGTAACAGCTAGAGAATTTACATACTAGGCTTATATTCCTTTTCCACCCTTATATCAAGGTGTAGCCTAAAGAGACAGAGAAGTCCCAGTATTTACTAATGATACTGCTTAGATGCCATCGCCTTTTTTAAACCAAGATCCTGAATTAGACACTGGCACAGTAAATAGTTCATATCAATTTAAGGTTGAAAGGTTACCTATATGTCTTAAAGGTAGTCCGCATTGTCTGCATCTTTCTCATGAGGCTTAGGCTGTTCGCTATAACCGTAGTCATATCTCTGCCTTTACTATGATTGTTGTGGCTCAAAGTTTCAAGTATAATCATACTGCAGTACTTGATGAAACTCTGCCAAGTACATTATCTTTATGCCCTATCCCTGATGTGTCCAGAGGTGTTTCCCAACTAGAGTAGACTAGATGTAGAAGTAGTAGGCCACGATTGTTGTTAGAAGTAAAAAGGAAGAGTCGTAAATACCTTGTTACAGATTAGAGTGTACATGATTTTCAGACTAAATTTAACCATGTCAACCTGCATTGGCATATAAGTAATCACAACATCGCTGCAGATGGCAATGAAACTATTATTTGGCATGATGGTGGTCTATCACCCCCTATGCCACATTTGGCTAATACCTCACAAATACAAGGTCATATTTAGAAGTTGCTAGCTGCTGGTAAACCAATGTTCACTTTCGTGAGAAACATGTCCTTAAATCTTACCAATATTGCTAACCCTTTCCATATATCTTTGCATCGAAATAGTTCTAGATATGTTATTGCATGTATAAGAAAGCCTTACTTGTTATTCACAGGAATTTTTAAATAAGATAATAATACAGAGGTAGTTAACTGTACAAACAATTGTACATTCTTAAGTTGTATAAATACTACTTAATGGAATAATAATTAGAATGAGTCTCATTCCGATTTATATATACTAAGAGCCAGAAAAGAAACCTGGCTACCTGTAAACTTAACACGTACTTGGAGTAAATCTGCTGAGGTTACTTAAATTTACAAAGTTATGCAAGATCTTGTCCACCGCAGTCGGAGGATGGTTAGAATCGTCGTGACCGCGGTGATAGGACTTGTAGCAATTGCTTCCACCGCCGCTGTTGCTGGATTAGCTCTACACCAGAATATACAAAATGCAGAATTTGTGCAACAATGGCATGAACAATCACATTTGTTGCGGCAGCAGCAACGAGACATAGATGCTCATTTGACTGAACGAGTAGATAATCTGGAAAAAGTAGTTTCTTAGTTAGGATATCAGCTAACAGTGTTGAATACCCGAGTTTTGTTGAAATGTGATTAGAACACTACCCAATTTTATATTACTCCTGTTCCTTTTAACAGCACTGTACATAATTGGACTAAGATAAAGAGACTTTTAATTAGTCATAATAATCTTTCCCTAGAAATACAAGAATTAACACAGAACATTTCTGAAACATTTTGTAATCAGTTACCGTTGCTGACTTGTGCAGATTTGATGACTGGTATTGCACAAAGTTTGACGTCTTTGAACCCTATGAGTCCTGTAAAAACTTTGCTGACCTCTGTTTTTAGTAATGTATTGATTGTTGTTCTTGCCTTTGTCATTTTCACAGTCTGCTAGAGACGGTGCCAAAGAGCAAACACCGAATCCCAGCGAGCCCAACATGTAATGATAGTTTTAAAAGAAATTCAAACTTGTAAATAAGGAAAGGGGAAATGTAGAGGACTACGTGCTTGCAAACAGGGTGTTCCTGATAAGTCCTGCTCTTGCAAACGAAGCAGGGCGTTCCCCATAAGTCCTGCTCTTGCAAACGAAGCAGGGCGTTCCCCATAAGTCCTGCTCTTGCAAACGAAGTCAGGGAAAGGTCAGAAAAACAACAATGTGTCTTGTGACTTAGTAATATTCCACAAACGACTGTATAAAATAAAGCAGAGCGCGCGATTCGAGGCAGCCGCTATGTTTGTCTTGTCTTGTGTTGTCTTGTGTGTTCATTCCTTTGTTTAAGAAACACGCGGACCCCAACACAAGAGGTTTATAAACAAAGAGTTAGTGGTTTTGCTCTGTGGAACTGGTACATAGAGACAGTGTTTCAAAACAATGCACCTATCAGCACCCGATTACATAAAGCAGTTTCACTATATCAGTATCAAACTGGTTTAAGAACAAAATACAAGGGTGATTAGAGATGCATTTTAAATGCCACTCTAAGTTCTTTCCTCAAGAAGTAGTTCTTTGCTTTGATGAGAAGGATGCTCAGATGCTAACATGTGTGAGAGGGGTTAGGGTATAAGATAGAATGCTGCGTACAACACAGATCTGATTCCATATCCCCGAGAAATTAGGGGCAACAATCATTTACCAGTATAGCGTATGTACCTGGCACTGTGGTAGGCTCTGGGGAAACAAGAGTGAATCTGACACAATCCCTGCCCTAAAGAAGCTTGAAGTCTAGTGCAGTGCTTCTGAATTTGGTTCCACATCATAATCATCTGGGATATTTTTTTTTAAATGCCAGTTTCTAGGCCTTACCCAAACCAATTAAAACTAAAATTTCTAGAAGCAGGACCCGGGAACCAGTTTTTTTGTTTGTTTGTTTGTTTATTGAGACAGTCTCACTGTCGCCCAGGCTGAGGTGCAGTGACATGATCTTGGCTCACTGCAACCTCTGACTCTCGGGTTCAAGCAATTCTCGTGCCTCTGCCTCCATAGTAGCTGGGATTAAAGGCGTGTGCTGCCATGCCCAGCTAATTTTTGTATTTTTAGTAGAGACGGGCTTTTGTCATGTTGGCCAGGCTAGTCTCGAACTCCTGACCTCAAGCAATCCACCCATGTTGGCCTCCCAAAATGCTGGGACTACAGGTGTGAGCCACTGTATCCATCCAGTGTATTTTTTATTCTCAGATTAAGTCTAAAGTACAATTAGGTTAGAAAACTCCAGTTTAGTAGGAAAGAAAAAGGAGTAAAATGGTAGTTCCAGCCTTCACCAGTCAAAAAATTTTCCTGGATAAGGGCCTGAGTCCTGTAGAACAGTGTTAGGCATATAAAGAAGAGGAGGAGAGTTCCTTCAAAGAGAGGAAGCAGAACGTGTAAAAGCCCTGGAGGGCAAGAGAGGACATTGCTATAAAGCAGCACTACCCAAATCTCGATATGCAAATGAATCACCTAATAATCTTGTGAAAATGCTGATTTGATTCAGTAAACCTGGAGTAAATCTGACTTCAGTAAGTCAGATTCTGCATTTCTTTTCTTTTTTTTTTTTTTTTTGAGACAGAGTCTTGCTCTGTCATCCAGGCTGGAATGCAGTGGTGTGATCTCCACTCACTGCAACCTCTGCCTCCCAGGTTCAAGCAATTTTCTGCCTCAGCCTCCCAGGTATATGGGATTACAGATGGCCGCCACCACACCCGGCTAATTTTTGTATTTTTAGTAGAGACAGGGTTTCACCATCTTGGCCAGGCTGGTCTTGAACTTCTGACCTCATGACCCACCTGCCTCGGCCTCCCAAAGAACTGGGATTACAGGCGTGAGCCACCACTCCTGGCCAGATTCTGCATTTCTTTTTCTTTTTCTTTTTTTTTTTTTGAGATGGAGTCTTGCTATATGTCACCCAGGCTGGAGTGCAGTGGCGCAATCTTGGCTCACTGCAAGCTCCGCCTCCCAGGTTCACGCCATTCTCCTGCCTCAGCCTCCTGAGTAGCTGGGACTACAGGCACCCGCCACCATGCCCAGCTAATTTTTAGTATTTTTAGTAGAGATGGGGTTTCACCATTTTAGCCAGGATGGTCTTGATCTCCTGACAGCGTGATCCGCCCGCCTCGGCCTCCCAAAGTGCTGGGATTACAGGCATGAGCCACCACGCCCGGCCCAGATTCTGCATTTCTAACAGGATCCCACAGGATCCTGCTGCTGTTGGTCCAGCATAAGCCAAAAAACATAATTGCAACATTAGGTGTGAGAGGCAGGCTGGAAACATGGGCTGGAAAAGTCAACCAGGACTAGATCCTGAGAGCCTATAAGAAGGAATTTCGACTTGATCCTAAACTTTATCTTCAGGACATTTGGAAGCCACTGAAAGACCTTAAACCTAAGAGTGATGGATTGAGATTTGCATTTTAGAAAGATAGATTGCTCTGTCTACTACAGTAGAGAGGTCAAAACTAGAGGTGGGTGGCCAAATAGGACAGTGCCAAAGTAATCTAAGTAACAGATGATGTGGCCTACTAAGAAAGTGTAAGTAAGGGTCAAAAAAGTCAAGTTCTGTAAATTCTGTTGGTTGAGGGGGAAGCTGAGGACAATTCCTCTGTCAATTAGTGTTCCTTGTTGAAAACAGTAGATTTCATTCTGACTGATTCAAGCAAAAATTGATTTATTAAAAGACATTAAGTAACTCACAGAATTATTAGGATAGCTGGAGAAACATTCGAGGTGCAGCTCTCAGAAACCATGCGCAAAACATGCCACAAAACTATCCAAATCAGGAATTTGTCACTGGTGTTCCCTATTTCAGTAAATGAATCCAAATGCTGCTGCTGCTGCTGCTGTTGAGCCCAAAATATCAGCAATTTGGTTTTACTAAAACTGCTACTGCCGCTGATACCATTTCTGCATTAGGTCTTGAACCACTCTGTGCCTGAAAGCTCTGCCAACAGGACAGAAATCTCATGCAGAGCTTGCTTATTCACATTGCTCACTTCCAAATTTAGCCTTGCACAAGGATATCTTGTCAGCATGCCTGTATCCTAGCTGCAAATGAGGCTGGGGAATTTAAGTTCTGATTTCTACATGAGTGAGAAGGGGTTACTCAAAATGTAGGAATTTTCCCCAAATATAAAAGCCATTTAAAAGATGGTGGATAGAATACGACAAATGCACACATTTCTGTATTGGGAGATAGCTGGTGGGTTCCACTTACAAAAATAAGAAAGAAGGAAGGAAGGAAGAAGGAAGGAAGGAAGGAAGGGAGGAAGGAAGGGAAGGAGGGAAAGAAAAAAGGAAAAGAAAGGAAAGGAAAGAAAGAACAAGAAAGAAAGAAAGAAAGAGAAAGAGAAAGAAAAAGAAAGAAAGAAGGAAGGAAGGAAGAAGGGAGGGAAGGAGGAGGGAAAGAAAAAAGGAAAAGAAAGAAAGGAAAGAAAGAACAAAAGCAAGAAAGCAAGAAAAAGAAAGAAAAAGAGAAAGGAAGGAAGAAGGAAGGAAGGAAGGAAGGAAGGAAGGAAGGAAGGAAGGAAGGAAGGAGCAGGTAAAGAAGTTCAGTCTTGGACATTGATAGGGTTTGGCTCTGTGTTCCCACCCAAATCTCACATTGAATTGTAATCCCCACGTGTTGCAGGAGGGACCTGTAATCCCCATGTGTTGAGGGAGGGAAGTGATTCGATTATGGGGGTGGTTTCCCCCATGTTCTTCTCACAGTAGTGAGTTCTCACAAAATCTGATGGTTTTATAAGGCAGTTTTCCCTGCTCTTGCATGCTTTTCTCTCTCCTGCTGCCTTGTGAAGAAAGTGCCTGTCTCGCCTTCCAACAGTGAGCTAATTAAACCTCTTTCCTTTATAAATTTCCTTTATAAATTACAGTCTCAGGTATGTTTTTATAGCAGTGTGAAAACAGACTAATACAGACATACTAAGTTTCAGATGCCTGTCAACTGAAGAATGACAAGGCTCATAAATTTGGAAAGGAGAACTTTATTTCTCATAAAAAATTGCAGCCTGCAGGGTGGTCACTGTGAGAGGCTTTGAAGCATAACCTCCAGCCAGAAGCCAGCAACAGGCACTTTAAAGGTTAGAAGAATAAGACAGGAATTTATGCTGAAAAGGGTAGCCAAATATACAGTATTCAATAAGCTATAGGAGGAGTCCTGAATATTTATGAGAGGATAAATATGTGCATGTGTAACTGAGCTTCATGCTCCTTCGTGGGACCCATGTTCCAAAAATGGCGGCATTAGCGTTATCTGAAAGCGGAGTTTTAGGCCTCCTGATGTCAAAAAGTGAAGCAGAGGACACAAGAGCCCTCACTGTGCATTCTCCACAGACTGGCCAAACCACTCCATGGTTGGTGATCTCTTATAAGGAAGAAATGCTGGTTGGTGGTTTTGTTGAAGCTGCAAGAGAAGCAGGGTTCAGGCCGTTGGTTGAAATCAAGGGTGGAGTTTTTTGAAAGGACTAGTTTCTGTTTAGTCCTAAGGGAAGAAAGCCTAATGGCAGTTAGCACGGGAGGAAGTACAACAAGGTATGTCTGACCTCCCATCCCATCATGGCCGAGAAAGTTTTCAAGGTTTCTCTGGGGTCCCCTTTGCCAAGAGTGGGTTCAGTCCAGGTTGGAGACTTAGAATTCTATTTTTATTTCTCATGCCTGAGAGACATTCAAATAGGCTATCACCTGAGGTCAGGAGTTCGAGACCAGCCTGGCCAACATGGTGAAACCCCATCTCTACTAAAAATACAAAAAAAAAAAATAGCCAGGCGTGGTGGCAGGCCCCTGTAACTCCAGCTGCTTGGGAAGCTGAGGCAGGATAATCACTTGAACCTGGGAGGAGGAGGTTGCAATGAGCCGAGATTGCGCCACTGCACTCCAGCCTGGGCGAGAGAATGAGATTCGGTCTCAAAAATAAAAAATAAAAAAGTATTGAATAGATGAATGAATGAACAGTAACTAAAGCCATGGGAGTAAAGTCATAGCCTCCGGTGAGTGTGCACAGTGAGCACTCAAGGCTGAGGATGGAACACTGATGTTTAGAGACAAGCACAGAGGTGATCCCATGACAGGAACTTCAGAAGGAGCATCTAGAAAAGAGAGAAGGAAAACTAAGTCTCCTGTCAGGAAACATAACATTTCAAGATGTAGAGTGTACAGATTGGTTAAGAGAGATGACTAAAATATGTCCAGTGAATTTAACCTAAAAAATTTTTCAGAGTGATTAGCTTCAGGAAGAAAAGCAAAATTGCGTTGTGCTGGGGAGTGACTGGGAGATGAGACTCCAGAGGCTCTGAGAGTAGCAACTCTTCTAAACAGAGAGTTAAGGAATAATTCACCCTCTTTCTTCCCACAAAAAGTAACTTTCACACATCTTATCAAATAGAGATTAATTTGTGTTAAGGGGCTGCTATTAAAATGCAAACACACATTTTAAGAATGGTAAGTTTCATTCACAAGTTAACGGAAATTACTTCAATCAGCTTCACCTATAGGAGAGTACAGCTAAGCACAGTATTTAGAATGTTAGACTCTTGATTGTGGCCTAGAGGAAGGAAACAATTGGAGTCGGAAGTCAAACCTAAGGCAAATTTTGAAGACTCTAAAGGCAGTATATGTATAAAGAAGTGCTATGAAAGAGAAAAGAGACAGAAAGCTATTCTGAAGAGCAAGTCAGCTGGCATTTAAGGAAAGATTTGCTGGTAGGACATGGTGGCTGACATGGTTTGGCTCTGTGTCCCCACCTGATACAGTTTAGCTGTGTCCCCACCCAAATTTCAACTTGAATTTTATCTTCCAGAATTCCCATGTGTTGTGGGAGGGACCCAGGGGGAGGTAATTGAATCATGAGGGCCAGTCTTTCCCATGCTTTTCTCATGATAGTGAATAAGTCTCACAAGATCTGATGGATTTATCAGGGGTTTCTGCTTTTGCTTCTTCCTTATTTTACTCTTGCCGCCACCATGTAAGAAGTGCCTTTCCCCTCCCGCCGTGATTCTGAGGCCTCCCAGCTGTGTAGAAATGTAAGTCCAATTAAACCTCTTTTCGTTCCCAGTTTTAGGTATGTCTTTATTAGCAGCATGAAAATGAACTAATACACCACCCAAATCTCATCTTGAATTGTAATCCCCACATGTAGAGAGAGGGACCTGGTGGGAGGTGATTGTATTGTGGGGGCAGTTCACTCATGCTGTTCTCATGCTAGTGAATGAGTTCTCACAAGATCTGATAATTTTAAAATGTTTGGCATTCCCCGGCCCTGGCCCTCTCCTGCCACCATGTAAGACATGCCTTGCTTCCCCTTTGTCTTCTGCCATGATTATAAGTTTCCTAAGGCCTCCCCAGCCATGAGGAACTGTGAGTCACTTAAACCTCTTTTCTTTATAAATTACCCAGTCTCAGGTATTCTTTATAGCGGTGTGAAAATGGACTAATACAGTGACTCATGCCTCTAATCCTAGCACTTTGGGAGGCTGAGGCAGGAGGATCGCTTGAGCCCTGGAGTTCAAGACCGGCCTGGGCAACAAGATGAAACCCCATCTCTACAAAAAATACAAAAATTAGCCAGGTGTGGTGGTGCAGGCCTGTAGTCCCAGCTACTTGTGGGTCTGTGGGTCTGAAGTGGGAGGATCACTTGAGCCTGAGAGGTGGATGTTGCAGTGAGCCAAGATCACACCATTGCACTCCATCCTGGGCAACAGAGCAACTCTATTTCCAAAAAAAAAAAAAAAAGAAGAAGAAGAAGGAGGAGGAGGAGGAGGAAGAGGAGGAGGAGGAGGAGGAAAGAAAAGATTTGCCTACAGGTGGTATGAGCCTGAAAATCTGGTTTATGTCAAATTATTTGGGCCACAAGCCTTCCCTCCAGTCAAGGCCAGTCACCCCAGTTTAGTTTAGTTCAGGCTTTCCAGGAGGTGGCTTCCTTCTAAGTCCTGTCCTTCCTTGATTGAGATGCATAAGGGAGGGAAAAAATACAGTGGTGGGAGAGAAATAAGAGTTTTTTCTAACATTATTTTATTCCTTATTTTCCTTGTTTTTTCTCTAAACTCACTGTAAGAACGGTGTCTTATTTCTCATCTATCTCTAACACGTAGCTCAGGGTGGAATAATGAATGACTATTTATTAAAATTGAATAAATACACAAATGCAATTATTAATTAATTCTGAAGTTGGAATTTTTTCTGTATTTGTGGGATTTGAGGGATGTCGTCCCTCAAGCATGTTGTTTTGCTTCACCTGCCAAAAGGAGCAAACAATCAGGGAGCTGTCATTTAATAATAGTGCTCGTCCTTGTTCATCTCAAGTAAATGCAATTTAAGATATAGGCTATATGAACAATTAATTATTAAAATCTCTATTATTCATTTATTTTATTGTGCAGTCAATATTAACTTCACTTAGTTATAAGACTCAAAGACAATAATGTAGTCGCTCAACAGCTTCTCCCTGCCCACTGCACAGACAAAACCAATTCACTGAGAACTCAGTATTACAGTAAAGAAAGAGTTTTATTAATGCAGAGATAGCCAAGTGGTAGGACTGGAGTTATTACCAAATCAGTCTCCCCAAGAACTCAGAAGCTAGGATAATTTGGTGGGCATGAGGTTAGGGAATGGGTGATGCTGATTGGTTGGGGATGAAATCATATTCGTGTAGAAATGGTCCTCATGCACTGAGTCCACTTCTGGGTAGGAGCCACGGGACCAGTTGAGTCATGAGTTCCAGGTCCAAGTGGAGTCAGTCAGTTGCTAGAATGCAAAATTCTGAAAAACATCTCAAAAGACTAATCTTAGATTCTACCATAATGATTTTATCTACAGGAGCAATTGGGGAAGTCACAAAATCTTGCGACCTCTGGCCACATGAGTCTTGAGCAGCAAGGGATTATAAAAGGGCAAACTAGGAGACAATGGATGGTTATTGTTTAGCTATACCTACATTTTAGCAGAATTCAGGCCCCTCCCATAATCCTAACCTCTTGGTCTTCCATTGGTTTTACAAAGGCAGTTTTGGTTCCTGAGCAAGAAGGGGATTAATTTTAAGGAGACATTATTATTATCCTTACTTCAAAATTAAACCATGGTCAGCTTTGCCTACACCAAAGAATGAGCAAGGACAAGCAGCCTGTGAAGCTAGAAACAAGATGGAGTCAGCCATGATAGACTTCTCTGTCATCATCTTTGACAACTTTCAATTATTTAGTTTTCATAAAAATAGTTCATTATTTTTTCTTTATCAAATCAAATCTGATTCCAAATCCCTTCCTTCACAGTCCAGAGAATTGCAGAACAGCCTTAAGGACTTAGGTTCTTAGTGGTCCCTACTAATATGTCTCTTATTCAAGTCTGCACAATCCCTTGAAGGCAGCGGCTCCATCCCTTCCTGCCATGCCAAATTGGGCCATGTCAGGGGCATTCTTACCAAGAATAGGATCCCAGCAGTCATTCTCCTCTGATGTCTTGCTATATTCCCAGTGGTGAAATAAAGAAGGGAATGGGGAAGTCAAGGATCTTGATTCACTAAGTCAAATTTTACTTCTTGGCTGGGGGCAGTGGCTCACACCTGTAATCCCAGCACTTTGGGAGGCCAAGGCAGGCAGATTGCTTGAACCCAGGAGTTCACGACCAGCCTGGGCAACATGACAAAACCCCATTCCTACAAAAAATACAAAAATTAGCTGGGCATGGTCGTGCATACCTATAGTCCCAGCTACTTGTGAGGCTAAAGTGGGAGAATCACTTAAGCCTGGGAGGTCGAGGCTGCAGTGAACTGTGATTGTGCCATTGCACTCCAGCCTGGGCAAAAGGGTGAAACTCTGTCTCGAAAATTTTTTTTTTACTTCTCTAAACTCTTTGAGAAATTAAAGATTTCCATCAGAAACATTAACTGTAGTCATCTCTTTCTTCGTATTCCTAGCTATCATCTTCCAACAAAAAGATGACACAAGAGTTCCCATTGTAGACTTTGAGGCCTTTTAAATCAATGTATTAGATATGTCTTGCTTGTCCACCAGATCCACACCAGAGCATTTTCTACACTGATCTCTGTTCTGGGAGGATGGCCTCTATGGATTATATCAATGGGTCTCCATGCTTTCTGGTTTGGTTTTGCCAATGGGGAGCCCTAGCAGAAATTGGAAAGAAGATGGAAAATATGGTCAAGTATTTTGTGAAGGGAAAACTGTAACCATGTTTTACCTCTACTCTCACACCACAAGAACAATCATCAACACAGATTTCTGTGGCCAATGTGTGGGGATGTTTTCCCCACACACAAATAGCAGATACCAGCTGGGTGTCCTCTAATTCAGTTCCAATGCTCAATACCCAGAGATAGTGTCAGATACTGCAGATTGACAGTTCAGTCCCCAACACTGCCCCTCCCAACACACTGGTCACAAGTCTGAGCCTCTGGAACTTCTGACTGACCAGTTTCAAGTTGGGATTCCCATGACCCTCTCTTTGGGTTCAATTAATTTGCTGGAGTGGCCCACAGAACTCAGGGAAACACTTCCATTTACCAGTTTATTATAAAGGCTATTGCGAACAATACAGAAGAAGAGAAGTGAAGAGTGAGGTATGAAGGAACGGGTGCAGAGCTTCCATGCCCTGCACACCACCCACCAGGAACCTTCATGTGTTCAGGTCTCCAGAAGTTCACTGAACCCTGTCCTCTTGGGTTTTTTGGGAAGCTTCATGATGTCAGCATCCCTTCCCCCAGGGTCTAGGATGGGACCTTCTCATGGGAGCATCTTAAGGCCCACAATCAGAAAACTGGAGAACGTTAGAGTCCTGCCTTGGGGCAGGTGAAAGGAGGGCTGGAGAAGGTCAGAGGCCTGCCCGTGAGGCCTAACACACCCAACATCATAACAAAGGACTGTAATAAGGGCTATGGGAGTTATAAGCCAGGAGCCCCGGATGAAAACCAATATATATCATCACACCACATATTTATTCCCTGTATTAGTCCGTTTTCACACTGCGATAAAGATACTACCTGAGATTGGGTAATTTATAAAGAGGTTTAATTGACTCACAGTTCCGCATGGCTGGAAACTTAAAATCACGGTGGAAGGCGAAGGGGAAGCAAGCACCTTCTTCACAAGGCGGCAGCAGAGAGCGTGCTCAGGGGAAACTGCCACTTTTAAAACCATCAGATCTCATAAGAATTCACTCACTATCATGAGAACAGCACTGGGGAATCAGCGCCCATGATCCAATCATCTGCCACTAGGTCCCTCCCTCAACATGTGGAGATTACAATTTGGGTGGGGACACAGAGCCAAACCATATCATTCCCCTAGCTTCCTTCCTGAAGGGTCACCTGGAGTTGGAGTTGGCTGTATTTCTTGGCAGAGGGTTGACTCCTTTTCTCAAGTATCTGTGCAAATCTCTACCTCTGGATTGCAGATTCCCTCAAGCCCCACTTCTCCCTCTAGACCCAGGGGATGGTAAAATCTCAGTTGCTACTGTGTCCTTGGTTACTACATTAACCTCTGTGGTTCTGCTCCACCCACACCTTCATCAATAGTCTCTGTAAATAAACCTTTCGCAGGTTATCCTGTTTAGAGTGTTATTTGCTTGCTGATGAGATCCTGACTGATACAGTCAATGTGATAAAATAATTCACATTTTTTATTTGACTATAATAATATTTATTATTTTCTTTTCAAAAGGATGTATTTGTGTTTGTTTTTTGTTTTGAGACAGGGTCTCACTCTGTCACCCAAGCTGAAGTACCCAGACTGGTCTCTAACCTCTGGGCTCAAAAGATCCACCCACCTCAGCCTCCCAAAGTGGAATGCATTTGTTTATAGCATTTATCCATGGATTTCAAATAACTATATAAAAAATTATTCCCATAACACTTATTGGTAGAAAGACATGAAAAAATAAATTTTAAAAGAGATTAAAATCAGAACTCTCATACAAATATAAAATCAACATGTATCAATTTTTTTCATTAATATTTAACTCAATAAGGAGAGAACCAGAAATATAGAACAACCAATTCAAAGGAGAACTCAAACACTGGGTACAGTGGCTCACGTCTGTAATCTTAGTGCTTTGGGAGGCCGAGGTGAGAGGATTGCTTGAGGCCAGGAGTTCAAGATGAGCCTGGGTAACATAGCAAACCTTATCTCTATAAAATATTTTAAAAATATTAGCCAGATGCAGTAGCACACACCCGTAGTCCTAGCTACTAGGGAGGTTGAGGTGGGAGGATCGCTTTAGCCCAGGAGTAGAGGTTGCAGTGGGCTAAAATTGTGCCACTGCACTCTGGCTTGAATCTTTTGTGATTAAGAATTCCTAGTAATCTATATAGATACTCCCTACATAAAGAGATGGATTTTAACTTCTCATCCCTTGAGTAGGAGCTGTGTTTACTGATCTGCTTCCAAAGAGTAAAGTATGAGAGAGAGGAGGTGTAAATGTATAGAGGAGAAACCCCACAAACACTACCTTAGCCAGGTGATCAAGGTAACATCATCAGCAATAAGACAGTTGACAGCATGTACTCCTGATATAATGTGTTAAAAATGGCACTTCACCTCTGTGATCTGCCTCCAAAGATCTATAATCTCTGTGTAATTATAGAGGTTTTATATATATATATATATATATAGTGTATGTATATTGAAACAAATCCAATTCCAATAGAGTGTTATCTTACAATATACCTGACCAGTGCTCCTCAAAATTGTCAAGGTCATTAAAAACAAGGAAAGTCTGAGAAACTGTCATAGCCTAAAGAAACATGAAGACTACATGTAATGTTGTTATTGTAGGTAGCAAGTCAGAAATGAACAGGGCAGAGGAGGGGCCTCCCCAACCAGGAATGCCAGTCCACCATTAGGTGATGGGTCAGTTGTTACACTGTAACAATAATAAATTAATAATAATAATAATTGGCTGCAGCCAGTGCCAGGGAAAGGCAGTCTCCCAATAGATAGAAAAAACCTGAAACTGGTTATCAGCAACTGCCTGATAAAATCTCAAGTCTGGGTGCAGTGTCTCAATCCTGTAATCTAAGCACTTTGGGAGGCCAAAGCGGGCGGATCACCTGAGGTCAGGAGTTAGAGACCAGCCTGGCCAACGTGGTGAAACTCTGTCTTTACTAAAGATACAAAAATTAGCCAGGCGTGGTGGCAGGACTACGTGCCTGTAGTCCCAGCTACTCAGGAGGCTGCGGGAGAATCACTCGAACCCAGGAGACAGAGGTTGCAGTGAGCTGAGATCGCGCCATTATACTCCAGCCTGGGTGACAAGAGCAAAACTCAATCTCAAAAAAAAAAGGAGATCTCAGCAGTTGGGCAACTGGGTTCAGGCATGTACACTAAAGAGGTACAGTGAATTAGCCAGGCATGGTGGCAGGCGCCTGTAGTCCCAGCTACTCAGGAGACTGAGGCAGGAGAATGGCATGAACCTGGGAGGCGGAGCTTGCAGTGAGCCAAGATCGAGCCACTGCACTCCGGCCTGGGCTACAGAGCAAGACTGTCTCAAAAAAAACAAACAAAAAAAAGAGGCACAGTGGCAGAGTTTAACTGGTACATGACCTTCTAGGAACATTTGACTGCTAAGGGAAGAACACTTCACGTGAGCACGCGTACAACTCCAGTAAACACATTGCGCATGGGGCCTTCCAAGAGCTGGCAGGCCACTGCATATGTGTACAGCACACCCCAAGGAAAGAATCAGGGGAGAAGGGACACAAGACCCAGTAAGTATGCCAACATATAAAACCCTAAGTCAAAGGTCAAACCGTGCACTTGACTCTCTCAAGTTGCCCACTTCGCCCTCTTCCAAGTGTACTTTACTTCCTTTCATTCCTGCCCTAAAACTTTTTAATAAACTTTCACTCCTGCCCTAAAACTTGTCTCAGTCTCTCACTCTGCCTTATGCCCCTCGGTCAATTCGTTCTTCTGAGGAGGTAAGAATTGAGGTTGCTGCAGACTTGTATGGATTTGCCACCACTAACAACGTGGCATCCTGGATGGGATCCAGATAAAGGACTTTAAGGAAAAACCAGTGAAATCTGAATAAAGCATGGAATTAATTAAAGTATGGAATACTTGTTCCTTGGTTGTAACAAATGTACCATAGTAATTTGAGGTGTTAACAGTAGGGGAAACTAGGCAAGGGGTATATGAGAACTCTCTATTATCTTTCAACTTTTCTGTAAATCTAAACCTAACCCTATTCAAAAGTAAAAAGCTTAAAAAAAGAGATGCGAGAGAGGGCAGGGCACAGGGGCTTATGCCTGTAATCCCAGCCCTTCGGGAGGCCAAGGCAGGCGGATCACTTGAAGCCAGGATTTCAAGACCAGGCTGGCCAATATGGCAAATCCCCATCTCTATCAAAAAAAAAAAAAAGCTGGGCATGGTGGTGCACACCTGTAATCCCAGCTACTTGGGAGGCTGAGGCACAAGAATCACCAAAACCCAGAGGTGGAAGTTGCAGCGAGCCAAGATGGTGCCACTGCACTCCGGACTGGGTGACAGAGCGAGATTCTGCCTCAAAAAAAAAAAAAGAGAGAGAGAGAGAATTACACATTTATAATCAGGTAAAGAATGAAGGCCGAAATGAACTTCAAATGGATGCAAAACTGGCAAAACTAGGCAATATCTACAGAGTAATAATCAGTTTAACTCCACTAAAGACAATTTTACATTTTTATAGATAGGAATGATTTGAAGATAGAAGTTTACTTCTATCTCTGTAGAGTTGTAAGACAGCCTGGTCAAAGATAAGTAAGCTGTATAAAATAGCCCTATAGGACCAGGTAATTCCCAGAGGCTACAGCATTCCATTATAATAATATCCACAAATCTCTTTTGCCCAATTCAAAATCTTTCACAATTTCTTTCTAAAAAGGATACGGGGCCCAAATTACAGAAAGTCCTTAAAACAGACTGGCCTGCCAGGCACGGTGGCTCACGCCTGTAATCCCAGCACTTTGGGAGGCCGAGGCGGGCGGATCACGAGGTCAGGAGATGGAGACCATCCTGGCTAACATGGTGAAACTCCGTCTCTACTAAAAATACAAAAAAATTAGCCGGGCGTGGTGGCGGGTGCCTGTAGTCCCAGCTACTCGGGAGGCTGAGGCAGGAGAATGGCGTGAACCCAGGAGGTGGCGCTTGCAGTGAGCAGAGATCGTGCCACTGCACTCCAGCCTAGGCAACAGAGCAAGACTCCATCTCAAAAAAAAAAAAACAAAAACAGACTGGCCTGACTTGGCAAAAAGGCTAACAGACATACACAAATATTCAAAAGGTCATGGAATGCATTGCTGAGTTATTACAACACTGTAAACTGAAAAATAACCCAAAGATCAAGATAATTTATCAGCCTCCCCGGGAAACCCTACAGACTGCCAAAGATAAACATCATTGCCTTAGAGTTAAAAGCACTTGTTTATGTTACCTAGGCAACACAATAACAAATGGTGCAGTAATAAAAATAAGAATTAAAAAAGCAAATTGAATAAAATAATAGTCAATATTAAGTTTCAACCTAAAATCCATCTCCTTCCTGGTTATACAAACTATTCATCTTAAATATAGAGTCACCTATTAGGTGGAAACTATTATTTTTCCAGGTCTTATATTTTCATGTGGAGGGACTTCAACAGGACTGATACTCCTGGACTCAGTCTCTGCCTATGGTAAGAAACAGCTCTATGACAAAATATAAGATTGTAGGCCAGCCGCAGTGTCTCATTCCTGTAATCCCAGCACTTTGGGAGGCTGAGCCAGCCAGATCACTTGAGCTCAGGAGTTCGAGACCAGCCTGGACAACATGGTGAAATCTTATCTCTACAAAAAATACAAAAATTCGCCGGGCATGGTAGCACATGCCTGTAGTCCCAGCTACTCAAGAGGCTGAGTTGGGAGAATCTCTTGAGCCTGGGAGACAGAAGTTGCAGTGAGCCGAGATTGTGCCACTGCACTCCAGCCTGGGTCACAGAGTGAGAACCTGTCTCAAAAAAAAAAGACTCTGAGGGAAGAGGAAACAGATTCATATAAGAGCGTGAAATCAAAAGTACAAGGGCAAATGTTTCAAACCACAACCATACACACACACACACACACACACACAGACACACACAAATAATAATGTATATAAAAATGTATTTATATATATATATTTTAAGACAAGGTCTCCCTTGGTCGCCCAGGCTGGAGTGCAGTGATGTCATTTCAGCTCCCTGCACCCTTCACCTCCCAGGCTCAAGAGATTCTCTCATCTCAGCCTCCTGAGTAGCTGGGACTACAGGCATGCACCACCACATCCAGCAAATTGTTGTATTTTTAGTAGAGACAGGGTTTTGCTGTGTGGCTCAGGTTGGTCTCAAACTTCTGAGCTCAAGTGATCTGCCCACCTTGGCCTCCCAAAGTGCTGGGATTACAGGTATGAGCCACTATCCCTGGTTAATTTTTGCATTTTTTGTAGAGATGGGGTTTCACCATGTTGCCGAGGCTGGTCTTGAATTCCTGGGTTCATATGGTTCACCTGACTTGGCCTCCCAAAGTGCTGGGATTACAAGCACGAGCCACCTCGCTTGGCCTTCCCTCAGAGTCTTAATGCATGTGGCAAGTGTCTTGAAGTCAGAATTCACATGGGCCTTTCACACCTCAGTTTCAGATGCCCTAGTGGAAGACTGACTGTCTTTCGGTGATTGTATTGGACACCCCTAAAGTGAAATTTGCACAGGCCCAATCAGATTATCCTAAATATTCTCTAAGATTTTTGTGTGATGTGACAACAGACAGAAGCTTAATTTCACTTTTTTTTTTTCTTTTTTTTTTGAGACTGAGTCTTGCTTTGTCACCCAGGCTGGAGTGCAGTGGTGCAATTTCAGCTCACGGCAGCCTCCACCCCCCAGGTTCAAGCAATTCTCCTACTTCAGCCTCCTGAGTAGCTGGGATTACAGGCACATGCTATCACACACAGCTAACTTTTGTATTTTTAGTAGAGACGGGGTTTCACCATGTTGGCCAGCTGGTCTCGAACTTCTAGCTTCAAGTGATCCACCCACCTAAGCCTCCCAAAGTGCTGGGATTACAGGTGTGAGCCACCATGCCTGGCCTCACTTTTACAAATGTAGTTTCATTAGCATTATCTGTTCACCTCAATAGATAATTGTCCCATATTCTTAAGCTAAAATAATTGTTCTTGAATACACAGCTCCCTTATGGGCTACAAGAATGTGATGACGAGACATTGTCTCTCTGCGGCATGTACTGTCAGAATGAAGACCATTCTCAGCAATCAGACTGTCAACATTCCAGAAAATGTTGATATCACTCTGAAGAAACACAGTCACTTTGAAGGGCCCCAGAAGAACCCTGCAGAGGGACTTCAATCACACCAATGTATAACTCAGTCTCCTTGGAAAGAAAAGGAAGAGGCTCCAAGTTGACAACTGGTGGGGAAAGAGAAAGGAACTGGCTGCCATGCACACTATTTGTAGTCATGTACAGAACATGATCAAGGGTGCTACTGTGGGCTTCCATTACAAGATGAAGTCTCTGTAAGCTCACTTCCTCATCAACATCGTATTCTGGGAGAACAGGTCTCTTGTTGAAACCCACAATTTCTTGGGTAAAAAATACATCCACAGGGTTCGAATGAGGATAAATGTTTTTTCAGTATCTCAAGCCCAGAAAGATGAATTAATCCTTGAAGGAAATGACATTGAGCTTATTTCAAATTCAGTTGCTTTGATTCAGCAAGACACAACAGTTAAAATCAAAGACATCAGAAATTTTTTGGATGGCATCTATGTCTCCGAAAAAGGAACAGTTCAGCAGGCTGATGAATAAGATCTAAGAGTTGTCCAGCTTCTGAAACAAGATGCCAGATGAATCCTAAAACCTATTTGTGATTTTTTTTTTTTAGACAGTCTTGCCCTGTCACACAGGCTGGAGTGCAGTGGAACAATCACAGCTCACTGCAGCCTCAACCTCCTGGGCTCAAGCAATCCTTCCACCTCAGCCTCCCAAGTAGCTAGGACCACAGGCGTGCACCAACATGCCTGGCTGATTTTTTGGTATTTTTTGTATAGACAGGGTTTTGCTATGTTGCCCAGGCTTGTCTCAAACTCCTGGACTCAAGCAATCCTCCTTCCTCAGCCTTCCAATGTGCTGGGATTGCAGGGGTGAGCCACCACACCTGGCCTTATTTGTGATATTTTCATTATGTAATAAAATACCTATTGATTTGGGACTTTTTCTGAAAAACAAAACAAAACAAAATAAGGTAATTATTCTTTACAGCTATCACCCAAAATGTAATTGTTTCATAAAATAACCCCTTGTAATTAGAAAACTGGGTATACAGATGAGGGGTATATGTTGCCACTAAATTATCCTGTAGAAGGTAAGTATTGATATTTCTCTCTGTCCATAGAAGCTGGAAGTAGTTGCTGCCCTGGATCTTCTCAGTGTATCCTTTCAGATCCACTCTCCATCCTTCTGTATCCTATTCTGTGTCCCAGGAGGCTGTTCTTTCTGTACTGAATCAACGCTTACTCTAACTTCCAGCTGGGGGTAGCCAATGAGAGAAATGGCAGACAATTGAAGGTAGGAAGAAAGGGAAAACAGGCTGCAGTTTGGCAGAGGCTGCATTTCTCCATGGAAGGTCACAGGTCCTGTCAAGTGTGACTCACGGTTCTTGCTGGTTCTTGAAGAAAAGTATTCCTTCCTCTTACCCCTTCAGAATGGTAACTGCTTCCTGTTGTTGCTAGCCCTGGGTCCTTCACTATTCCCTGATGGTTTTCCTTAACCTTTCACATACCGGGTTAATGATCCCTTCATTCAACCATCATTCAACTCTCTTACTCTCACCACTTTTTCTTGCTTCCTTGCTTTTTTTCTTTCTTTCTCTCCTTCCTTCCTTTCTCTCTCTTTCTCCTTCCTTCCTTCCTTTCTTCCTTCCTTCCTTCCTTCCTTCCTTCCTTCCTTCCTTCCTTCCTCTTTCTCTCTCTTTTCTTTTCTTTTTTAGATGGAGTCTTGCTGTGTCACCCAGGCTGAAGTGCAGTGGTTCAATCTCAGCTCACTGCAACCCTCGCCTCCTGGGTTCAGGCGATTCTCCCACCTCAGCTTCCCCAGTAGCTGGGATTATAGGCACAAGCCACCACACCCGGCTACTTTTTGTATTTTAGTAGAGATGGGGTTTCACCATGTTGGCCAGGCTGGTCTCTAACTGCTGAGCTCAAGTGATCCACCCGCCTCGGCCTCCCAAAGTGCTGGGATTACAGGTGTGAGCCACCATGCCCGACTTTCTTTCTTTTTTCAATAGAGACGGGGGTCCCACCATCTTTCCCAGGCTAGTGTCAAACTCTTGGGCTGAAGTGATTCTCCAGCCTCAGCCTCCCAAAGTGCTGGGATTATAGGCATGAGCCACCACCATGCTCAGCCTCTCTTCACCTTTTGAAAGTGTGCCATCTGTTTTCTGTCAAGACAACAGCTTTGACATTTTTTCCAAGCCAAAATTAAATCTGTCACTGCATAGAACTTTAGGAAACTAATTTTTTCATTTATATGTTATAGTAGACAAAACTGCTTTTTCAGAAATCCTTAAATCCACCTTCATATATAACCAGCATAGCTATTCATCCAAATGCACGTCCTAATTTGGCCTTTCCCTTTTCAACATACAGTGTAACCTCCCCGTTTGCTCTTTTGATCTCTAAATCACAATGTCTTGGTCAATAATATAAAACACCCTACTCCACAAGCCCTTGCCATGGACTAAACCTTGAATGATCCCATTGTTCAACACTTCTCAAAAACCCAGTTGAGAAAATTGATTAGGATTAAGTGAAGTACACAAAGTTCATGCATTAATCTCTAGTAGAGTAGGACTGCCACATTAGCATATTTAGGCCATATTACATCTGAAGACTTGCTTTTATTTTGGGGTTATATCAAGGGATTCTGATTTTATCAAGGAACAATTAAAGAAATTGCCCTAGAAAATCTGATACTACATCTTGCTGTAGGGACATAGTTTAGCATATTTCTCCCTATCTCCTGTGCTTAGTACTTGGGGTCATAGTTAGGTGTCTTCCACAAAAAACTTTTCTCACCCTCTTTGTTCTGAGTTCTCATTTACCAAGCAACATCCTGATTTCTGTGTTACTTTCTCTACATAAAAATAATATGCTGGTCATACTGATTTTGAGTATTTCTCATAGTTAATTAATAAAGAGACTTCTGAATATGATCTAGCTTCCTGTGCTTACCCACAGGGGGAACATGCTGATCATGCCCTGTGTGAGAATTTCCACTCCATGTCATGGCAATATTTCTTATTATAAATGACTAAATCAGTATTCTGGTTCTACCCCAGTCTAATGTGCATTTTAGTTAATGTTAACCAATTTCTCAGAACCTGGTTATCTCCCTAAGCAATGAAAAAAAAAAAATCTCTGGGCTTTAAACTAGAAGGCTAGATCCAGTCTTCCCTAAGATAAAATACCTACCTCTTCCAGTTGCACTTGTATTTTTTAGTTTTTAGTATTTTAGACGGAGTTTCGCTCTGTCATCCAGGCTGGAGTGTAATGGCGTGATCTCGGCTCACTGCAAGCTCCACCTCCTAGGTTCACACCATTCTCCTGCCTCAGCCTCCTGAGTAGCTGGGACTACAGGCACCGGCCACCACACCTGGCTAATGTTTTTGTATTTTTTAGTAGAGACTAAAAACAGTTTCACCATGTTAGCCAGGATGGTCTCAATCTCCTGACCTCGTGATCCGCCTGCCTCAGCCTCCCAAAGTGCTGGGATTACAGGCATCAGCCACTGCACCCCGCCTGCACTTGTATTTATTAACATATCCTATATAAAGTCTCAGGTAAGAGGCTCAACTTAGAGCTAAATCTGAGGAAAAGCTCTGCTTATCCCTAGAACTATGAAATAGATTATACTGCCCTTCCCTATCCTCTCCTATTTACAATCAGGAAGCTTAGCATCAACTCTAAGGAATCTTTTAGAAATTGTTCTCAAACTTTTCATGTTTGTGAAATACTTTGAATGCCAGAATTTAAGAATGAATGAATTAAAGAAGTTAAAATAACACTAAATTAGTTATTATACCATCTCAGAGGACCTAGAACCCATCCACAATTAATCCCCTATCCATATGGTACACTTTCAGTATTGTAGGTGTTTGAGAATTATCTCTGCTCAATGATTTCTCATACAATCACAAGGCAGAGCTCTCTTACATTCCAGTGAACCACCATCTTCTTGTAAAGCCAACTTAATGCTATGCTTTGCCTTTAGTTCCAACTTGAAACAAATTGTACAAACTACAGCACCTCATATGTACATACAATGAACATAATTGTTTTATAACAAAAATTGAAGTTATATATTTGTGAAAACTTTGCTGCATACTATATCATCTCAGCACTCCAGGCGAGAACCACTGCCTTACCTGTTTTCAATTTCCCCCACTGTGGCTTACTGACATAATTCTAATTTCTTTATTCTTAATGCTTTAATTCACATTTTACTATTTTATTGCATGCATGTCCTTCCTTCTTAAATTATTTGTAGAATGAAACTAAGTGTTCAAAAAATAACATGCAGAAAGAAAATGCTGTCTTTGGTGGCTACTCTCTATTACCTTCTGCAAATAGAAGTAAAAAATAAATGAGTCACAGCCTATTACTGTACCTACAGCAATGTCCACGAGATCCTCACTCAATAGGAAGGTTTAAAGTAATTAGTGATTTTTTAGAAGCTAATCATTACCATCCATACTCCATCTATTCTACTCACAGGAAGGGTTTCCCAATTTGTTAAAGACACCCTCACTGTAGAAAGATCTCTGTGAACCATATACCCTATTTTCAATAGACCTCCCTATTTCCTGCAACCACATACAAACGGACACCAAAGTCTTCTCTTATTCTGGGACGTAGTTAATGGTCTGTATGTCAAAGTTTCTTTCAGGCCTGTAAAATCTGAATCTGAAAGACGGAGAGAAAAGAGACTCAGTAGTTATAATGACATAAAGGTGCAAACGTGAAGCAATTCAACTTGTCTGTGCTTTGCAGACAAATGTCAACAAATGTTGGAATCCTTGCAATGCAGCAATCAGAGATCATGTGAGATTTTGCTTTCTGTTTTTACTAAAAGCGTAAACCTGGCTGCAAGATAACCAGCAAACAAGCAGCTTCGATTTTGTGTACAAAGAACTGTTGATTATACATGGATTATTTTCTTCAGTCACACTACTTTGTATGGATAGCAACACTGTCAGTGATGTCATCTTTTTAAACAACAGATCCGAAAGTATAGGCACATTGTGTCAACTGGCCCAAATCAATGACCTGGGTAATGCAATCAGGGTAACACTATTATTCCTCATCTAAACCATCCAAGCCCATAGAAAAATAAATGCTAATCTGATGCATATTTAAGGAATACGTTACATGGGAAAGAAAATCAAGCCCTTGTTTAGTTTTATTTACATTCTCATATGTACTTCCAGAAAACGCATCACAGAATTTACATCATATGCATCAGAATAAACTGTTTTATTTTTGTATTAGTAGCGGGCTAAGTTATTAACAATCACACTTTCTTGGATAAGAACATTTTTAACAAGGATATCTCCTAAAGAATGTGTATTCATATAGCATACCAATACCTTTTCACAACTGTGGAATCAGAATGATTTATAGCATTCCCGATAGAGGAGGCAGCATTGTTTTATTGATTGGAATAAGGAAAATTGTGAAGGATGTATATATAGCTTTTAGTTCCATCTCCGCTTGCTCTTTGATTCAATTATTTGTTTACTCACTTTCATATGGGCATAACATGAATTTAAATCAAGCAGATTTAAAATTTTTCAACAGTTGGAATCTAAGCTTTCTGAGGTGAAAAATGTTTCTTAAAAGGTTTGTAGGAAAGAGATCTAACGAGTCTTTTCAGTCGTTTAATAAAAGTATACACTAAGCGCCTTCTGCAGAGTTGGGCAGGAGCTGCGGAGCAGCTTAGCGCTACGCCGCCCTCCAAGATCGCACATCCGGGACATCCGAGAGTCGGGCCGAGCCCCCGCCCCTAGAAGGGCGGGGCCACTGGGCGATCGGGGCAGTCCCTTCGTCATGCCCCGCCCCGTCTGCGCCGCCTGCGCGTCGAGGAAGGGGCCTGCGACACGCGGCCCAGTAAGCGTCCGGCCGCGGCGCAAGCCTAAGCCATGGCTGAGACTAGCCGGATGCTTCAGGCCCGGGCGCTCCTGCAGCAGTGCCTGCACGCCCGGCTGCAAATTCGCCCAGCCGAAGGGGACGCCGCGGCCCAGTGGGTAGAGGTAACGTCAGCCCGGCAGCTCTCGTTATCCTCCGGCATGCGGGGCAGTTTTTTCCGCGTTATCTCGGTGACCCGTCTGCTCTGTGACTCTCTCTGAGACCGGCGGTCCGGCCGCGGGGATACCCGGTCAGCTTGACGCTGGCCGCAGTGGCCTGCCTGGCTGCGCTTGTCTTTTCGGTCCTGCATCACCGTTCCCCAGCGCCAGTTGTAGCCCCCGAGAGGAAGAGCGCGTCTCCCTTTTTGCGGGGACCACGGGGATTTGAAACTGAGTTCGGTGGACTTCGGGCCTTACTGTCTCAGACCCCTTGTAGCTCGTGGCCTATGCTGGTCGAGGGCAAGCTTGTAGGTCAGGTTTGCTGCAAGAGTTCATGATCTGCTTTAACTTACGCCTCAGATCGCGTTGAATTCCCCCTTATGTTGACTTGGTCTTAGCAAAGACGTGAGATTTCCTAAGAAACAACTGTTTTTCAAGAAGCCTTTTAAAAATTTTGACCTATTTCCAACTGAGAAAACAAAGACCACTACTTTTATAACAATGTTGCATTGTTATCAAACACATTTCTCCAAAGAATTTAAAACATTTATGTCACTATGAGTTCCTTCTACTTTCATACATACTTTCCTTTTTAAGACAGCCTGCCCCCACTGCATACAAAAACAAATAAAATTTTCTTTAAGGCCTCTGACGTAGTTTTGAAGTACGTTGAAATGTAAGAAAAAAATTAGTTCGTAATTAAGACTTTTGTAGACACTCAGAAACTTCAGTGTAGCAAAATCTCATTCGCTCATCTTTTCTGCTGAATTCGGTCCCAGATCTAGCATTAATTAAAACCATGTTAGTTATTTTATATATTTTTTAATTTTTTTTTTTTTTTTTTTTTTTTTTTTTTTTGAGATGAAGTCTTGATCTGTCGCCCAGGCTGGAGTGCAGTGGCACGATCTCGGCTCACTGCAACCTGCGCCTCGCAGGTTCAAGCAATTTTCCTTCCTCAGCCTCCCGAGTAGCTGGGACAACAGGAGCAAGGTACCACGCCCGGCTGATTTTTGTATTTTTAGTAGAGACGGGGTTTCGCCATTTTGGCCAGGCTTGTCTAGAACTGACCTCAGGTGATCCATTTGCCTCAGCCTCCCAAAGTGCTGGGATTACAGGCCTGAGCCACCGCGCCCGGCCTACTTATTATTTTAAATAGTACCAGTGAACTATTTGATATGTGGGTGATTATTCTAAAATCAGAATCTGTTGCCCTGTGCTAATTTGGAAATATAAGCATAGAAATCTCTGTATTCTTATCTCTCTCCCAGAAATTCATTTTTCTTATTTCTTCTTTTTGTCATGATTTTTTGTGAGGTCTTGATATCCTTATTTGAAATTTTATTATTGTATTTTGCCATCCTATCTAAAGAATTAACTGGCTGGGCACAGTAATCCCAGCACTTTGGGAGGCCGAGGCTGGCGGATCACTTGAGGTCAGGAGTTTGAGACCAGCCTGGCCAATATGGTGAAATCCCATCTCTACTGAAAATACAAAAATTAGCCAGGCTTGGTGGCGGGCACCTGTAATCCCAGCTACTCAGGAGGCTGAGGCAGGAGAATCTCTTGAACCCCGGAGGCGGAGGTTGCAGTGAGGGGAGATCCTGCCACTGCACTCCAGCCTGAGCCACAGAGTGAGACCTCCTTTCAAAAATAAATAATAAATAAAATAATTATCCTTTCTTTTTTTTTTTTTTTTGAGACGGAGTCTTGCTCTGTCGCCCAGGCTGGAGTGCAGTGGCGCGATCTCAGCTCACTGCAAGCTCTGCTTCCCGGGTTCACGCCATTCTCCTGCCTCAGCCTCCTGAGCACCTGGGACCACAGGCGCCCGCCACCACGCCCGGCTAATTTTTTGTATTTTCAGTACAGACGGGGTTTCACCATGCTAGCCAGGATGGTCTCAAACTCCTGACCTCGTGATCCGCCCGCCTAGGCCTCCCAAAGTGCTGGGATTACAGGTGTGAGCCACCGCGCCCGGCTGAATTACCCATTTTTATAGTTGCCTCCAGACACTATAAATAACAAACTATCAGTCATTTAGTTTCCTTCCATGCTTATTTATCTTTTTTATGTTTTTCAGGCTACATCTTCTTATGCAAAATCACATGTATTTTATTGCTGGCATCCAAACTATCAGTGTTTATAAACTTAAAAACTATTTTAAAGGCTTTCCCTTTCGCTCCTACCCACATAACTAAATTAAAGAGCTGACAAGTAATTTAGATGGTGAGAAAATGTAAATTCTTCTTATGTGTTCTCTACTGTTCTATTATTAAAAGTTCTGGTTTTTTTAGAAACAGCATTTTAATTGTCAAGATTTGAAGGTTACTTTCTTTGCTTGTTCTTAGTTTCATTCATTTAGAACTTTGCTGTCACAGACTAATGTTTTTGTTCCTGGTAAGTGAACTTTTTAAAGCTACAGTGAGAATTATCTGTATTTTTCTATATATTTGAAATGTTTTATACCAAAGAAGTTATATGGAAAGTGATTTTGACTTGAAGAGAAGTCACAACTTAAGATCTATTATGGAATAAATGAAAGGGAAAGACCTTAATGAGGAGATAATGTTAGTGGAAAGAACAGTTATCATTGTGCAAATAATTAGGTATTTAATTCTGACATTGCATGTGTCCAAATATAAATATCCTTAAGATTTTGATTCATGACAAAAACAATAGTAGTGGAGAGGCCTGTGACAATAGTGCAAATACCTATAATAACTTGCCAGCTTCTTAAAGGTATGCATTGGAGGCCCTTGCCTATTGTTTCAGTAGCACAATTGCACTTTTTAAGACTCACTTCTTTTCCAGGTAAATCAAGTGTGAGTGCAGAGCTGCATTTACATGTATCTAGAAAATTCTTTGGATAACACATAGAGCCTGGAACATATAGTTGAATGTTAATGCAATCAACAGATAAATTGAATCCCTATCATGTACAAAACAGCCTGTAAAGTGCTTTGGAAGTTAAAATGTGAAATAAATTGTGCCTCTGCCCTTAAATTTATTTTTACATACTCATTTAATAAACACTAATATAGCACTTACTGTGAACCAGGCACTGTTTTTAAGTACTTTATAAATATTAACTCATTTAATCTTCCTAATAGCTCCTGGAGTCAAGGTTAATTTACAGAATCAAAAAATCTAATGATTCACTCAGAAGCAGAATCAAAGTCACTATTCAAATGTCTCTTTTCTGTATAGTCTCTGTCCTACAAGATCTAAGAAATATCCAAGTCATTATGTAAAATAAATAAGCCTATATTTCTGATAACAACCAACCTTTTAATGTAGAACTTATTATCACAAATGCAATTTTCAGGTCCCTATCATGTTTATTTAAAGCATTAACAACAAATAATAATAATTGGACAGTTTCCTGGAGTTTATAGAAATAGAATCAGACCATTATTTTCATTATCTGTAAGTAAATGGATTAGGGGAAATAAAGAGAGATGATGTCAAAAGATATCAGTCACATGTTGTTTATCCATCAGCTGTATCTGGTATAATGTAAATTCACTTGGCATTGAATAAATGGGGCCCAGCAAATGAAATGTTTCTAAGTCTGTCACCCTTACTTGGGAAAAGGCTGCTTGATTGTTTTAATGATTTTGATTAGAAATAAATGTTTGAAGGTATAACTTGTCTTCACTGCTCTTTGCTATATTTTAAACTTAATTCTTTTTTTTTTTTTTCGAGATGGAATCTCTCTCTCTCGCCCAGGCTGGAGTGCAGTGGCACGATCTTGGCTCACTGCAAGCTCCGCCTCCTGGGTTCATGCCATTCTCCTGCCTCAGCCTCCCGAGTAGCTGGGACTACAGGTGCCCGCCACCTCGCCCGGCTAGTTTTTTGTATTTTTAGTAGAGACGAGGTTTCACCGTGTTAGCCAGGATGGTCTTGATCTCCTGACCTCGTGATCCGCCCACCTCGGCCTCCCAAAGTGCTGGGATTACAGGCATGAGCTACCGCGCCCTGCCTTAAACTTAATTTTTGAAAGAAATAACAACCAATGACTGAAACTTGAAAAATATTTTGTTTTCTCACATGAGAAATCTTTTGTAAAGTTCATTTTCTGTGCTTTTAACCTCTATGTCTATAATATTAATAGTTGTGAAACTGTACCCATTTAGCCCTGTATCTTTTTTAGCCCTGTATCTTTATAGATATTGTTGTAATCTGAGTTTACTGTGGTGATTTCTCATAGGTCCAAAGAGGATTGGTGATCTACGTGTGCTTTTTCAAGGGAGCTGATAAAGAAATTCTTCCCAAAATGGGTATGTGTTTGACTTTGTTTCTTTTTTAAGAGTGAGAGGCCAAGCGTGGTGCTCACATTTGTAATTCTCAACACGTTGGGAGGCCAAGGCAGGTGGATTACTTGAACCCAGGAGTTAGAAGCTGGCCTGGGCAACATAGTAAGACCTCTTCTCTATAGAAAATAAACAAAAGTAGCTGGGCATGGTGACTTGTGCCTATGGTCCTAGCTACTTAGGAGGCTGAGGCTGGAAGATTGCTTGAGGCCAGGAAGTCGAGGCTGCAGTAAGCTAAGATGGTGCCCCTGCACTCCAGCCTGGGCAACAGAGTGAGACCCTGTCTCAAAAAAAAAAAAAAAGATAGTGAGAAAGAACAGTAATAGACAAATGAACCAGAAGGGACAAGAAGCACAATCTTTTTCCTTCCCTTTTATTTTTAAAATAATAAATAATAATTTTACATATTCATGGGATACAAAGTGATATTTTAATACTGTATACAATGTATAACAATCAAACCAGATATGCATTATCTCAAACATTTGTTATTTGTGTTGTGAACATTTAATATCCTTTCTTCTAGTCTTTTGACAGTATATAATAAATTATAGTTAGCCATATTCATCCTACAGTGCTGCAGAACACCAGAACTCATTCCTCCTATCTAGCTGTAATTTTGTATCCATTAACCAATCCCTGCCCATCCTAAGATGCACAATCTTAAACTGTGCTGATGTTATTAATTACTGAATTCTATCTAGTGTTATTGGCCTTAGCTATTTGCCTGTTTCAAAGTTTAAAGTAAGCAAGTATGGTGAAATTCTTTTAAAACATCTGCAGCATTTCAGGTGACTTACAGATTGATGTAGAAGAGTGTACATAAAAACACATATACACAATGCACTTCAGCCAAGGATACAGAAAATTCTTGGAAGTAGGGTGGTCACACAGGGAGAAACAGATGCTGCATTTCTTAATATAGTTTCCTTTATCCCCCAGAGCCCCTAACAGAGGCAGTAGATGACGCTGTATATACAAGATGTGGGTCTCATCAAACCTGGACAACTCAAGTTTATATCATTATTATGGAAGAATTTACATTAGCCCTGTATGCCCTTTTTTGTGGAAATAAGTATAGATATAAGGTTCTCCTGGGTCTTGAGCCAAATTCAGTGTCATCACAGCCACACTTCCTCCAAGGACATGGAAAATAGAGTCAATGTTCAGGGATCTCTGAACACTAATTTATCTACCTGCAGCTTTCTGGTTTCCTGGATAGGCTATAGCACTGTATAGTGATATGTATATATACACTATCTCACATGGCTATAGTATTTCATGTGATAATTACATAGGTTCAGATATACCAAATCAAATCATATACCCTTTCAGGACACTATTTGGATATAAGGATTATATCCACAAACAAGCATACATACAAACTTGAAAGAAAAGAAGCTATCCTTAAGGTTGGGAACAGGTTGTATTCTCTTCATTAGTAAAGGACAGCATCCATTAGTTGGATTAATAATAAATATTAATTATACAAATGGGCAGTTGAAGCTTACAGAAGTTAACCTAGAAGAGCTTCAAGGGCAAATAGGCCAATGAGGAAGAGCTTGGACAAAAAGCTAAAATTTTTAGTAACATATCAAACATGTCTGACAACTTTGTCAAAAGATGAAAACCAGACTTAAGAGACTATGCTAGGTGAGAATGGAAAGCCAGTAACTGCAATAGTTTGAAATTTGAATCCAGAAGATAATAAGGAACCTCTGAAGGGTTAAGAACAGAATGTTCTGGTCTGAAGAAGGAAAAAAAAAAAGAGAGAGGCCGGGCGCTGTGGCTTACTCCTGTAATCCCAGCACTTTGGGAGGCCAAGGCAGGCATATCACGAGGTCAGGAGATCAAGACCATCCTGGCTAACATGGTGAAACCCTGCCTTTACTAAAAATACCAAAAAATTAGCGGGGCGTGGTGGTGGGCGCCTGTAGTCCCAGCTACTCAGAAGGCTGAGGTAGGAGAATGGTGTGAACCCAGGAGGCGGAGGTTGCAGTGAGCCGAGATCACACTACTGCCCTCCAGCCTGGGTGACAGAGCAAGACTCCATCTCAAAAAAAAAAAAAAAAAAAACATAATGTAATGAGGACTCCTATTATAGAGAACAATTTGTCAGATCCTAATGCTGGAGTGTTAGACAGTCTGTCCACTTTCCTAAATTAATATTTTGCTTTGGATTAAATCTTTTTTGGTCCATAAAAAAATAGAAACCTTCAAAAACAGGAAAGAAAGTTTTTGTCATTCTGACTTAAGATTGACTTCGTAAAGTTGTCTTATGGAGTCTCAAATGGTTCTTCATCATAATAGTATGAAATATGCCTAGTACATCCAAACTGCATGTTGTTTTATAGTGATTAAATCCTGTGCGCTTCCATATCTGTCTTTGTGAGTTCACTTTAAATACATGCATAAGATTGTAGTGAATTTAAAACACCAAGGAGGTCCACCCTAACTCTTGTAGCGGATAGTCTAACACTAACACATGATTTTTTATATCATGATTTTCAGTAAAGAAATATATGACTCTAAGAATCACATTCTACTCATTTGAGTTGTAAGCAAAGTAAGTCCATCTATTATTAATAGTATTAGCTTGTACTTCACTGTATTCCAGTAGGCTAAGTAAGTCAATGTGATGGAATTCTCTGAAGCCTCACCTCATATTTATGATATAGATTCAGATATTTCCAATCAAAGCATATATCCCTTGAGAATATAATAACCAGTTATATCCACAAAATCTGAAATAGCATAGCTAACATAGAGATGTATAGAATCTTCCTCCATTCACCTTCAATATAATTGGACTGAGGGCCAGAAACCTGTCAAAGCTTAATATCCCATATACATCATTAGAGATACTTGATTGATAACCTATTTTAGGATATTTCAGTTTCCAACATGCCATTAATTCATTGTCTCATTTTAATTCTACTTACTGGTTCTACATTGTATTTATCTACATACTGATATATGTATACCAACAGCATTAACTGAAATCTCAGTTATAGCCAGTAGAGGGAGGTACGTGGAAATATAATAAATTGTAGCATTATCTCTGAGGCCTGTTATTCCAAAATTGCCTATTTACTCTGTCACTAGCCTGAGGCCTAGATAGCTAGATAGTGATTTTGAGTGGAATGAAGTGCTCTGGAAAGTTTCCTTACAAGCAGTCAGTAAAGACTGCTGGCTAAACAGCAAAGTCCTATTTGTGATAGAGAAAACTAGAGGTAAGTAAAAATAAATGTTAAGTGAAAATTGATGATGCTTAATGCCTAGCTTAGAAATTCATTTGGGTGTTCACCTTGGCAGGTTTTTACCAGATTAATTCCATGATTTGTAGAGAGGGGTAACAATATGAATATTTACTACAGACCCTCTAATAATTAAAACCGTTAACTACCCCGACAGAAAGCATACCTTTTAAAGCCTAATTTGAGGACAGGTGTCTTGAAGTTTATATAGTTCCTTCTACCATTTGCCCTCTCAGGACTATGCTTTGCAAACAGAAGTCAGGTACACCTTTATAGAGGTAGGGAGACCCTAGGTCTATTTATATTAGATACTTCCTTTGCTTATTGTTTCAAAAATGGTTAATGTTGAGGTATAAAGGCTTTCTAAGTTTAGACTTTTAGCTATATATGGATACTTATTGTGGTTTCAACACTTCTTATTAGCTATAAGAAATCTCATGAATGCTATGCAAATAATATCACGTTTTCTTATATGTATATGTATATGTTTTTATTTACTTTTTCAGTTATAACAATGAATTTCTGATGATTCTTGCTTTCACCTTTACCCTTCTCTCATGAGTTATATTTATAAAATAATTAGTCCATGTTAATATTGCCTTTAAGGTTATTAAACAACAAAATTGGCTGGTTTATAATGGGATTGAAACAGGAACCTTTGTCTCTGCTTAGAACTCTTGGCAACTAAGTTTAAAATAATAACTGCACTAAAATTTTTATTTGATATTCCATTATAAAGAAAAATTTAGCTGGGTGCGTTGACTCACGCCTGTAATCCCAACACTTTGGGAGGCCGAGGTGGGTGGATCATGAGGTCAGGAGATCGAGACCAGCCTGGCTAGTACAGTGAAACCCCGTCTCTACTAAAAATACACAAAATTAGCCGGGCGTGGTGGCACACGCCTGTAGTCCCAGCTACTCGGGAGGCTGAGGCAGGAGAATCACTTGAACCCAGGAGGCGGAGGTTGCAGTGAGCTGAGATCGCGCCATTGCACTCAAGCCTGGGCAACAGAGCGAGACTCTGTCTCTAAATAAATAAATCAAGCAAGCAAGCAGAATTTGGTTTAAGGAGGAGTTACCCTTGTACTTTTCCAGTGGGATTTACTTACTAAATAAAAGGAACATGAAAGTAAAATCTTCTCATGTATTCCCCCAGGGGAACAATATTTGAGGTTCCAGTGTACAGTTAATTCTTTAGACCTTTCTGGATGAACTTACTGTTAGGTGATCTTAACTGCCAATTCAGATTTAAAATATCATACCGTTTTCTGCATGAAAATTGCTTTATTTTTCATGCTTAGATTATTTAGCTTAGTGAAGCAGTATTTTAAATCTAAATAGAGACTTTGGGTTAGAGGCATGAGCTGACAAACTGAATTTTAAACATGAGATTTGCTGACTAAAAACTTGATGCTTTTCTTCATGTTTGTTTTTCACTTTAAAATGTTTTGCCTTTCTTCCTCACCCAGTTAATACACTGTTAAATGTGAAATTAAGTGAGACAGAAAATGGCAAGCATGTCTCTATATTGGATCTACCTGGCAACATTCTTATTATCCCTCAAGCTACCCTTGGAGGAAGACTAAAAGGAAGAAACATGCAATATCACTCTAACTCTGGAAAAGAAGAAGGGTTGGAACTTTACTCTCAATTTGTGACGCTATGTGAAAAAGAAGTAGCTGCTAATAGCAAGTGTGCTGAAGCTGGGGTTGTAGTGGAACATGGCACTTACGGGAACAGGCAGGTGTTAAAGCTGGACACCAACGGACCATTCACACACTTAATTGAGTTTTGAAAATGAAAAGCTAGTTTCTATAGCTGTTTTCTGGTATGAAATGATCTAAAGTATAATTAGATTTTCTTTCCCTTCATCTTGAATGTACTAATCTTCAGCATTTTTAGACAAGAAAATCTTGAGTTTCATATGTAACTCTGCACCTGCTAATTGGATGACTTTGCCAAGTCACTTAGACTCTGGATCTCAGTCACTTTTGGTCCTACATTCCTCTACCCTTCTACTTGAAAATTTGAAATACGCTGTCTATTCACTTCATAGTCATTAAGGAAATGTTCTTAATTTGTTTTTGTTTTTGTTTTTGTTTTGAGACGGAGTCTCACTCTGTTGCCAGGCTGGAGTGCAGTGGCGCAATCTTGGCTCACTGCAACCTCCGCCTCCCGGGTTCAAGCGATTCTCCTGCCTCAGCCTCCCAAGTAGCTGGGATTACAGGCGCATACCACCATGCCCAGATAATTTTTTTGTATTTTTAGTAGAGATGGGGTTTCACCGTGTTGGCCAGATGGTCTTGATCTCCTGACCTCGTGATCCGCCCACCTTGGCCTCCCAAAGTGCTGGGACTACAGGTGTGATCCACCATGCCCGGCCTCTTAATTGTTTTTAAAAAATTATGTACATCTTGAGTATTTTGCTATGAAGAGAGTCATGCAAACAAGAAAAACACATTTCTTATACCATCAAATTTGTATAACATGTAATAAAAATAACTATTTGTATTAATATTAGGTAAACTGCAGCACAACCCAATTATTACTTTGTTAATTTTGTTTACTATTTCAGTTTTCTATATTCCCATATGTAAGTCACCATTTCTTTTAATATGCATGAAAATGTAATATAAGGCCAAGTGTGGTGGCTCATGCCTATCATCCCAGCACTTTGGGAGGCCGAGGTGGGAGGATCACTTGAGCCCAGGAGTTTGAGACCAGCCTGGGCAGAATAGCAAGACCCAGTCTCTAACATATATATATATATATATATGTAATATAAAGGTGTTATTGTGTGCTATATTACTTTCCAGGGACATCCAAATGTTTTACATTACTTTAAGAATCTTTACTTGATATAAGAACAAAGTATAAGGGTTTAAAAGTTGTTTTTATTAAACATACTATATAAGTGGGTTAATGGTCTATTTCTCAGTTTTTACCAGAACCATGTGTCTCACTTTTTGTCTTTGCTTTTTAAAGAACTAGTTCATGAAATTAGTGTTACTTCATAAATTGTTTAAGAAGTTCCTTTCCCATTGAATTAGATTGCTATAAAAGGGAGAAAAGGGGAAACTTCCCATAAGAATAGTTTGAAAACAAATTGACTTGTTCATTTCCATATTATCTGCTTGATGATATGGAGCCAGTGTCAATTTTTCTGTTAGTGAATGTTTTGAACTAGATGTTTGTTCCCATCCCCAAAATGTATATGTTGAAGCTCTTATCAGTGTGATGGTATCTGGAGATGGGGCTCCTCCAACTATTCCATCCCACAACACCCCCGCCTGAGGACACAGCGGGAAGGTGACTGTCTATAAGCCAGAAAGAAAGTAGTCACCAGAAACAGACCATGCGGACACCTTGAGCTTGAACTTCTAACCCCCAGAACTGTGAGGAAATAAATTTCTGTTGTTTAAACCACCCAGTCCGATGGTATTTTGTTAGGGCAGTCTGAGCTAGGACAGTGATGTAAGATAGACAGCTAGTAAGGTAAACTTTTCAAAGGCAAGAAAGGAAGATATGCAAGAAATTGAAAGAATAAGTCAGTAAGAGGTAGTATTCAGTTTTGGCAAACTCCTCTGACTTGAGTTGAAAAGGCTTTTTTTTTTTTTAGAGTAAAAACCAAATAACTAATTCTAATTGACAAAAAAAAAGGTAAACAAACATCCTAAATAGCTGCTGAAATTTCCATGTGTCTTATAGTTTCTTTAGGTCTGTGTTCCTAAGATGCTTAAAATTTTATCATGAAAAAATCCTATTTTCTCTATACCCTTCCTGAACTATTCTATTTTGGAACTAAGAATCAATAAGTGGCTTGGTAATGAGCTCATTGTCCTTCACTTTTGCTTTATTGATTCATGATACACTTATTGAAATGTAATAAACTATTCATAAACTGGCAAACTCCAATTGTCTCATAGTTTCTCCAAAGAGGTATGTACGTCTTTCAAAAAGATAATGTTACCGATTTTAAACCATTTTGATTTTATGTCTAGGTGAAATGCTGACTCATAGCCCTTGATTGCTGTTTTAGAGTTCAGGCAATCCTCTTTAAAAAAATGTGCTTGAGGTACCAGGGGAGAATAACAGTTTCAAGTACATGAAGGGTTATTAAGCAGAAGATGATAGACATCTTTGCTTAATTTCCAGAGAAGCTACAACAAGGGAAAAGGCAAATGAAGTTGTGGATATGAAAATAACTGTACCTTGGCTTTCTGTAGCTCTTCTGGCCAAAGGTGCTCAAAGAATCTTCAATAGATATTTTATCTTCACAGTATATGTATGATGAGGATAGCGCTGTGGAAAGTAAGACGATGCTTAAGGAATTTTCCCAAGGTCACACAAGAGGGAGGACTAATTTCTATTTTCTTGACTTTCTTGTAGTGACAGTTGTTAAAAATTGAAATTGGGCCGGGCGCGGTGGCTCACGCATGTAATCCCAGCACTTTGGGAGTCTGAGGCGGGTGGATCATGAGGTCAGGAGATCAAGACCATCCTGGCTAACACGGTGAAACCCCGTCTCTACTAAAAATACAAAAAATTAGCTGGGCGTGGTGGTTGGCGCCTGTAGCCCCAGCTACTTGGGAGGCTGAGGCAGGAGAATCAATGGAACCCAGGAGACAGAGATTACAGTGAGCTGAGATTGTGCCACTGCACTCCAGCCTAGGCAAGAGAGCAAGACTCCGTATCAAAAAAAAAAAAAAAAAAATTGAAATTGATCTTGATAAAGGCTTAGCATCTCTCAATGTGGATCACTTGAGAAACAATAGCCAATAAATTGGTTTATTTACTAAATTAGGAGCAGACAGCGTTGCACCTAATTTAGGTGCTTTCTGCCTCTATTTTTCTAAGATTATAGAATGTTTCAAATATAACCATATCCATTGTGTATAATCCATTGTGTAAAATCCATGGATATGGATATGTGTATAAGACACAATGGATATGGTTGTAATAGCTTGAGTACCTTCATATAAAGTAAAATCAAACATACTTTTACCATTCTTTCATGAGTTCAAGTCATAAAAGAAGGTATACCATTTATGAATAATATCTGTACTAATGATTTCTTGACTCCATAATGAAAGAACTAAATTTATCAGATATCAATACTATAAAATCCTTCATGCCACTTGTTTTAAAGAAGAATTCACATTGATGTTATAATAGAACAATGTCCTGTCAGATTTTTACTATCTGTGATTAACATTGCAGAGGACCTGATTTGTTATATTATAGTTAAATATATAGCAAAAAAAAAAAAAAAAATGAAATTCCAATGTACTTAGAAGTGTCTTGCCTATTAATTTATTGAAATAAGACTAGTTTCTTAAAGGGAAGAACTACTAGAAAAGTAACATTTTCATTTTGAAGCCATCCCTTGGTGATGACTTTAAACAGTTATTTTGATAGTTTCATAACTATTCTCCCTACCTCCTATTTCTCCCATCCCTATTCCTTTTCAGACCATCTCCAAGGTTATATTCCCAGAACATATCTTTCTCTATGATACTCTACTTCTTAGAAACTTTTATAACTCCTCTTTATCGACAGGAGAAAGTCTAATCTTCTGAGGTTGGCATCAACATTCTCTATGCACCTCACCTTAGGAGTGAATGAAATCACTCAAGGAGATCTGTAGAGGACTAACATCAGAATCTTAAGAAATAACATGTAAAGAAACGGCAAAGTATGAGAGGCCAGAGGAGACGATAGAGATTTCAGAGAGAGAACCAGAAAAGCGCATTGGTTTTTTTTGTTGTTTAATTTTTTGTTAATTTAAGTTCTAGGGTACATGTGCACAACGTGCAGGTTTGTTACATATGTATACATGTGCCATGTTGGTGTGCTGCACCCATTAACTCGTTATTTACATTAGGTATTTCTCCTAATGCTAGCCCTCACCCCTCCCCCAACCCCACGACAGGCCCCACTGTGTGATGTTCCCCACCCTGTGTCCAAGTGTTCTCATTGTTCAATTCCCACCTATGAGTGAGAACACGTGGTGTTTGGTTTTCTGTCTTTGCGATAGTTTGCTGAGAATGATGATTTCCAGCTTCATCCATGTCCCTACAAAGGACACGAACTCATCCTTTTTTATGGCTGCATAGTATTCCATGGTGTATATGTGCCACATTTTCTTAATCCAGTCTGTCACTGATGGACATTTGGGTTGATTCCAAGTCTTGGCTATTGTGAATAGTGCCGCAATAAACATACGTGTGCATGTGTCTTTATAGCAGCATGATTTATAATCCTTTGGGTATATCCCCAGTAATGGGATGGCTGAGTCAAATAGTATTTCTAGTTCTAGATCCCTGAGGAGTCGCCACGCTGTCTTCCACAATGGTTGAACTAGTGATTTTTTCTTGTAAATAAGTTCTTTGTAGATTCTGGATATTAGCCCGAAAAGCGCATTGTTAAACAAATTCATTCAAGATGTAAACAGTGATGAAGTCAGTGCCAATTAACAGAAAAATTGGATGCAATTGAATGTTTTCACAGCAGACAGGGAACTGGGATATTTGCAATAGTTAATAGTAGAGTTTCTTAATCATTTGTCCTGGGGTGGAGTGTCTCAAAGTGTGTCCTTGTACTGGAATCGCCTGTTAAGATGCAGTTTTCTGGGACCATCCCAAACATACTAAACTAGAATCTCAGCAGTTAAAATCTGTCTAGTCACCAGTCTCCCCACAAGATAATTCTTGTGTACACTGGAATCCCAGAACCACTGTTACCCAGAATGAAGCCCAGACTTCTAAAGCTCTTATCATGGTTTATAATCTGGCTCCAGCTCAACTTTGTAACCTTTTCTCCCACTACTCCCCTATAAAAATTTTCCAGTATAGCCCTATTTGTATTTTTCTTAGATCATACCCTTACCTAACTTGCCCTTTTCTCTACTCTAAATCCATCGTTACTCAGGCTCTTCTGACCCCATAGTAATTTCTGCTGCTGCTACCACCTTTGGCATTATGATTGTGCCACTCTTGATAGTTGTTATATATTTTATAAGATTAAGTACTTCGGCTTTAATTTTTTATACTAATGTGTCGACTGCAAGAGAATAAATGATATCGGGCATTTAGAGAGTATAATGGTAGGCAGACATAGTACAGTGTGTTAGTATACATAGTACAGTGTGTTTACACTGTATTATATCTGCCTACTATTATACTGTCTAAGCCCTGTCTCTACTAAAAATACAAAAATTAGACGGGATTGGTGGCAGGCGTCTATAATCCCAGCTACTTGGGAGGCTGAGGCAGGACAATCACTTGAACCTGGGAGGCAGAGGTTGCAGTGAGTCAAGATGGTGCTACTGCACTCCAGCCTGGGCGACAGTGCAAAACTCTGTCTCAAAATAAGAAAAGAAAAGGAAAAACCTATATTTGAGTATTTTCATTAAGCAAACTTTTTATGACACAAAAATATCTTTGTTTACAAATATGAATTTTGATGAAACAAGCTTTACTAAAACCCTTCTATATTTAATCACAAAATAAAGCAGTTCTGTGGGATACATCACAAAGAGCCAACTTTGAGATAAATATGACCCTACTTCTTTTTACTGGACTTTTCCATGTGAATGAATTCTTCACACTGGGTTAGTCAGCATTTTTCTCTTAAGAAGCTTAATAAAATTTGACCTATTACATCAGCCTTTTATCTGAATGCGAAAAGAAGAATTTATGTGGAGAATGCACCACACCCTGTATAACAGTATCTGAGAACCATTAGCTATTATTGCCATAAACATTTGAGGTTGAAAAAGTAATCGTGGGCTTTTTTTTTTTTTTTAAAGGGAAGGTATGGAGTTTTTAAAGAAAATGTCTGATCATACTAGCAAAAATGTAACCCTTGGCCCCAGCTTTGAGAGACTGTTTACTTCAGCCTTGTACTAATGTAGATAGGCTAAGGCACACTTTCTATTCCTGGCTTTCTTCTGATTTCCTTAGCAGCCCCAAGGTTGCTATGAGCAAACATGATCACCCTTAAAGTTTAGTTTGCGCAATGCCTGCACTATCTTTTCTTCTGATTACATCCTGAAAGGCCTCAGGGCTTTTATTTATTTCTTTTTTTTTTTTTTTTCCTCTTTTGAGACACAGTCTCACTGTCACCTAGGCTGGAGTGATCTCAGTGTGATCTTGGCTCACTGCAACCTCTGCCTCCAGGATTCATGCGATTCTCCTGCCTCAGCCTCCCAAGTAGCTGGGATTACAGGTGACCACCACCATGCCTGGCTAATTTGGCTTTTTTTGCTTTTTGTTTTTTTGTTTTTTTGAGACAGAGTCTCACTCTGTTGCCTAGCCTGGAGTGCAATGGTGTGATCTCGGCTCACTGCAACCTCCACCTCCCAAGTTCAAGTGATTCCCCTGCCTTAGCCTCCTGAGTAGTTGGGATTGCAGATATGGGCCACCATGCCTAGCTAATTTTTGTATTTTTTTAGTAGAGATGGGGTTTCAGCATGTTGGTCAGGCTGGTCTCAAACTCCTGACCTCATGATCCGACCACCTTGGCCTCCCAAAGCGCTGGGATTACAGGCATGAGCCACCGCGCCCGGCCTAATTTTGTATTTTTTGTAGACACAGGGTTTCTTTTTCTTTCTTTTTATTATTATTATTACACTTTACATTCTAGGGCATATGTGCACAACATGCAGGTTTGTCACATATGTATACATGTGCCATGTTGGTGTGCTGCACCCATTAACTTGTCATTTACATTAGGCATATCTCCTAATGCTATCCCTCCCACTTCCCCCCAACCCCATGACAGGCCCCAGTGTGTGATATCCCCATTCTGAGACACGGGGTTTCACCATGTTGACCAGGCTGGTATCGAACTCTGGACCTCAAGTGATCCACCCCACCTCAGCCTCGCAAGTATTGGGATTACAAGCATGAGCCACCCCACCTGGCCACAGGGCTTTTGTTTCTTTTCATTATATACATATTTGCCTTTTAAAACCTGGATGTTGAAAATCTAAGGTTTGCTTAATACTGCATAATGGATACTTGCTTTCCACTTAAATGTTGTAGTCTTTATAATCTGCAGGTCAGCAGTGTAGCTGGGGGCTGTGTGAAATGTTTAAGATATGATCACCAGCGCCAAGGAGTTTACCATTTAGTAGGGGACACATTATCCACAAAAATGCACTAGGTAGCATGTGGTCTCTGATGTCTGGACAATGCTGTCAGTGAGTTTTATTAAAAAAATAGCTGCAGAAGGAGAAGACACTTTTGGCTGGCATAGGAAATCTTCCTTAAAAAATGCATTGCTGGCCAGGTGTGGTAATCCCAGCACTTTGGGAAGCCAAGGCAAGAGGATCACTTGAGCCCAGGAGTTCAAGACCAACCTGGGCAACACAGTGAGATCTTGTCTCAACAAAACAAACAAAAAACTGGATCTTTTATTTTATTTTTCTGTGTGTGAGTTTATGATCTTTGTTTTCTGTATTTCTTATAAAATAAGCAAGAGATATTAACATCAATCATTATAAAGAGCAATCAGAAAAGCCATAAGGTGTAGACTGGGAGAGAAGATAGTCACAGCTCCTGTGAGATTTACACCATATTAAATAGACTTTGATGAGATTGTGTTTTAGTCTTGGACATATCCCAAACTGGATCTTTTAAATTAGAAGGAATTGGTTAGACTTTAATTAGATGAACTGAAAAAATGTTTAGGTTTGTGTGCATTTGAACCACAGTTTCTTTTAATTCAACTAGTTTGTGAGTTGTTCATCAAAATAACCACATTCTTGTATCTCTTGAGTTTTCATTTGGTTTTTAAAGGCTGAACCAAAAAGCTTCAGGGTTTTCACACAGCCTTTTGCCATTTCATAGCTCCATGTTTCCTTGGTGATTCTAGTGTTCATCGTCTGCCAGGTCCACTTGGAGCTGTTGCCACTCTGCATTCCTCTTCCATTGTTGGTAATATCCTTTTTTTTTTTCCTTCTTATTTCCGTAAAGAAAGTGACTTATTTTCTCAGGGTTCTGAGTTGGCAGAAGTTACTGCAAGTATTAAATCTCTGTTCAATAGTGAAAGAGAGAGACCTGATAATCTTTAACCAATGATTAAATTTTGTGTCCTCAATCACCTTGGTGTTAGATCACTTTTTTCCCTCTATAAATCTGGGCTGAATTTTTGTTTCAAGATGTTTTCAGAATATTGTTGAAAATGTTACTCAGTACCCTTGCTATCATCTCATAAATAATATTGAGTGCCCATATGCTTCAACAAGATTTTTTTTTTAAATCCCTTTCCCCCCAGTGGTGATATAAATTTGCTATTTGCTAGACTTTTCTGAAAATTTTATCGGCATGTTCTATTTTACTGAAGTCATATGACCAGAAAGTGTTCATCATTATATGGCCCACAGATTTGTGTTTATCCTAAAATACGTATAGGATTATCATGATACCATATTAATTCCCACATTTTCCCCTTATATTTTAATTTAGAAACAGGAAAGAGAAATTTTGCAAGCATTTCAATACTGAACCACTGCTACTCAGTTTGATAAATATTTGCAATTATTACCAGAATTTTTTTTTTTTTTTTTTTTTTTTGAGACAGAGTCTCGCTCTGTCGCCCGGGCTGGGGTGCAGTGGCCGGATCTCAGCTCACTGCAAGCTCCGCCTCCTGGGTTTATGCCATTCTCCTGCCTCAGCCTCCCGAGTAGCTGGGACTACAGGCGCCTGCCACCTCGCCTGGCTAGTTTTTTGTATTTTTTAGTAGAGACGGGGTTTCACCGTGTTAGCCAGGATGGTCTCGATCTCCTGACCTTGTGATCCGCCCATCTCGGCCTCCCAAAGTGCTGGGATTACAGGCTTGAGCCACCACGCCCGGCCAATTATTACCAGATTTAATGAGATACTTGCTACATTGTATGTGTAAAGCACTGGTAGGCGTTATAACCAAACAACAGATAAGTATATTGGGCAGGCATTAAGTATATTGCGCAGTGACCATCATTAAGAAGCTTACAACAGTGATTCATCCTGAATTACACAATAATCAATGGAAAAAAAATTTCAATTTGAATTTCACACTCAGAATTAAAAAGGCATAGTTTCTTCAACAAGAATTTATTTAGAGTCTACTTGTATACCAAGTACTGGAAAACAAGAGATACAAAGATAAAACATATTTCCCTCCTTTTGGGTAAGTATATTTCAGGAGACAAAGATTAAGGCAAGGTATATAGATTTGGGAGTTAGCTGCACATATGGTAGTTAAAGTCACCACAATTAACTATGGTGCTTCCTCAAAATACTAATAGAACTACTATATGATCCAGCAATTTCACTTCTGGGTATATAAGCAAAAGAACTGAAAGCAGGGTCTCAGATATTTGCATACCCATGTTCATTGCAGCACTATTCACAATAGCTAAGAGGTAGAAGCAACACAAGTGCCCATCAAAGGGTGAATGGATAAACAAAATGTGTTATATACATACAATGGAATATTATTCAGACTTGAAAAGGAAACCCTGTTGCATATTACAACATGGATGAGCCTAGAGGACATTATGCTAAGTGAAATAAGCCAGTCACAAAAGACAAACACTGTATAATTTTACTTATAGGAGATATCTAAAGTAGTCAAATTTATAGAAATAGAAAGTAGAATGATGGTTACCAGGGCTTGGAGGGAGGGGAAAATGGGTTGTTGTTGTTGTTGTTTAAGGGGTATAGAGTTTTCAGTTTTGCAAGATGAAAAGTTCTGGAGATCTGTTTCACAATGTCAATATACTTACCACTACTGAACTGTACACTTAAAAAAAAAAAAGCCACCAAACAGACAGAGTGTGTAGAAAACATAACAATTAAGAAACAATAAGAAACTAAATATTTAACGAAGAGGTAGATTAAGAGATAACATCAACCAGGTATGGTGGTTCATGCCTGTAATTCCAGCACTTTGGGAGGCTGAGGCAGGAAGATCACTTGAGGCCAGGAGTTTGAGACCAGCCTGGATAACATAGCAAGACCCTGTCTCTACAAAAAAAATTTAAACATAAAAACAAACAACAACAAAAAAGATAGTATTGAGAGGCTGAAAAGGGGTGGAAAAAGAGGTAGGAGAAAAAGTAAAAGAGAATGATGTAAAAACAAAACAAAACTAGAAGAGAATCCAGAGAAGGGAGAATTTCTATCCAAGTGGTTTGTGGTGAACAATGTCCAATCCTAGAACAATCCACTAGAGTAAGAAAGTACTATTTAAAAAAGAATAGGATTTACAATTAGGAAGTCACTATGAACATTATTCAGTGCAGGTCCCTTGGAATTATGTAAGCCAAATATCTTGAGAAATGAATGGGACTTTTATATAAAAATAGTAAAGTGTAGAAAATTCTTCCAGGAAGTTAGAGATGAAGGGAAGGAAATGGAAGACAGTAGTTTTGTAGGACAGCAGTATTAAGGGGATTTTTTTAAAGATGTAAAAAATGTTAGCATTTTTTAGAGCAAGAGGAAGTAGATAGTGAAATTGAAGAAAGAAGAGATGTAATAACTTATGGAGCAAAATCTCATATCAAAAGCAAAAATAGAGGGATGTTATTGGAAAACTGTGAGTATCCTCTCAGGTAGGAGGAAAGATGGCTGAGTTTAGGGTGACAGCTCTGATGGAGTTCAGACATTGTGCCATCTACTTTTTCTGTAAAACATAGGACTTGATTATCTTGGAGAGAGGATGATGGTATGAAGTAGTGGCTTGAGGACAGTAGTGAATATTTGACATAGCTACTATAGGAAATGGGTAATCAAACCAACTAGCTGTGGTTAAATCATAATTAATGCTATAAAGTAGAAAAAATGGTTATACAATTTTCTTGGTAGTCCAAGAGCAGATTGGAAAAAGCAGATGGTTGGGTTGATCCACATTCAGAGATTGGCAGAAGAGATGCAACGTATTAAGGTCATGGAGTGGAAGGCATTGTGAGTGCTAGTAAGAATATAGCTGAAACAACTGATTTCATAAATCCAAACTGGCAAGGAAGGATAAAAGTCAGACTAGATGAAGTGAATTCAAGAAGACTAGTGCTTTTAAGAAATTGGCCAGGCATGGTGGCTCATGCCTGTAATGTCAGCACTTTGGGAGGCCAAGAAGGGAGGGTCACTTGAACCCAGGAGTTCAAGACCAGCCTGGGCAACACAGGAAGACCCCATCTTTAAAAAAAATGAAAATAACTGGGTGCAGTGGCCTGTGTCTGTGGTCCCAGCTACTTGGGAAGCTGAGGCAGGAGGATCACTTGGGCTCAGGAGATCAAGGCTGCAGTGAACCATGATCACACCACTGCACTCTACACTCCAGCCTGGGCAAAAGAGCGAGACTCTTTCTCAAATAAATAAATTTAAGCTAATATGTTGTATGACTATGTCATTTGGATATTACAAATATAAATACTGGTTACCTTACAGTAAAGGTAACTTGGGATGATAAGACTCAGAACAGAGAGAAATACCCATAATTCTGTGCCCAAGTCTTTAATCACATGAGAGTGTGGTACGAAGATCAGCAAATGGTAGAGCTGAAGAATGTGGAGAAAGTGATGTTTCAAGAGGATGTGAATTTCAGTGGGGGAGTAGAGGAGAGTAAGGGCCTGAAAACCCTAGTGTAGAACCAGCGGAACATCAGATTATGATTTCGTTAACAATCAAAGGATTGTTAAGGAAAGGCTAGGAGTATAGGAAAGTTTATTAACAACAGAATGGTATTTTAGAAGATAACGTGGAATTACTAGGAGCAAGAACAAGCTGATTACAGGAAAAAGAAAAGAAAAAAGTGACCAGAGGGACTTATGAAGGAGACAGGGCATTGAGAAATGACCAAAATTTTCAGGGAGATGAGAAAGAAGGAATATGAATGGAATTATAATGCTAATTTTCAGCTGAATATTGTTTGTGAGAGACAAAGTAAAGAAATTGAGAGATAGAAGGGATGTTAATACAACCAAAACACTAATTACAGCTGAAATGTTGTTTAAGAAAGATACAGATTGTGACACAAATCTAATGAAACCACTAAATTTTGTCTTCATATTGTTTAGGGGAGATGAAGCAAAATTGAGATGATCTGGAAGCTATATGTAACATTAGTATAGCCTCTCCTTTAAAGTTTCTGATTTCAGGTTTAAACATTTTGTTGTGGGGAAAATATTTGGGCATCTTCTTCAACCCCAACGTTCTCTAGTTATTTATCTTTAGGAACTGGAAGTATGTTAAGTGCCGGATCTTGGATATTCATACATTTAGTTTTAGTTCATCCTATTGTCCCAGCTTGCTTATTTATGTATTAATATGTTTTTAATTTTTATTATTTTTTAGTCAGCTTGCTAGGGAATATTGACTTATTTTTAATATACACTTCCCATGCCATAAAATGCACCACTTTAAAGTGTGTAATTTAATGGCTTTTAGTATATAAACAAGATTGTACAATATTGTCTTACTGCACTATATTGCAAAAAGGTTGTACAAGGTTATGCATCACCACTAATTCCAGAACATTTTCATTATCTAAAAAGAAACCCTGTACCCATTAAAGTCACTCTCCATTTCCTCCCTACCTTCAGCCTCTGTCAACCATTAATTTACTTTTGGTCTCTATTGATTTGACTATCCTGGACATTTTATAAAAATGGAATCATATAATACTTGTCTTTCTGTGTCTGACTTCTTTCACCTAGCATAATATTTTCAAGGTTCATCTATGTTGTAGCATGTAGCAGAATGTTATTCCTTTTTGTAACTGAACAATATTCCATTGTATGGCTATACCACATTTTGTTTATTCATCAGTCAATATAGGCATACCTTGGAGATACTGTGGACTCAGTTCCAGATCATCAAAATAAAAGGAGTCACATAAATTTTTGGTTTCCTAGTGTATATAAAGGTTATGTTTACACTATACTGTAGTCTATTACGTGTGCAATAGATTATGTCTAAAAAACAATGTACATACCTAAATTTAAAAATATTGTTTAAAAATGCTAATGATCATCTGAGCCTTCAGCAAGTTGTAATTCTTTTGCTGGTGGAGTGTCTTGTTGCCTTGATGTTGGTGGCTGCTGACAGATCAAGGTAGTAGTTGCTGAAGGTTGGGGTGGCTGTGGCAATTTCTTAAAATAAGACAAAAATGGAGTATGCCATATCAATTGATTCTTCCTTTCATGAAAGATTTCTCTGCAACATGTGATGCTGTTTGATGGCATTTTACCCACAGGAGAACTTCTTTCAAAACTGGAATCAATGATCTCAAACCCTGCCACTGCTTTATCAATCAGTTTATGTAATATTCCAGATCCTTTGTTGTCATTTCAACAATGTTTTCAGCATCTTCACAGAGTAGATAACATCTCAGGAAACTACTTTCTTTGCTCATCCATAAGAAGCAACTCCTGGCCAGGCATGGTGGCTCACGCCTGTAATCCCAGTACTCTGGGAGGCCAAGGCAGGCAGATGATGAGGTCAGGAGTTTGAGACCAGCCTGGCCAACATGGTGAAACCCCGTTTCTACTAAAAATACAAAAATTAGCTGGGCATGGTGGCATGCACCTGTAGTCCCAGCTACTCTGGAGGCTGAGGCAGGAGAATCGCTTGAACCTGGGAGGTTGAGGTTGCAGTGAGCCAAGACTGTGCCATTGCACTCCAGCCTGGGCGATGGAGGGAGGCTCTGTTAACAAAAAAAAAAAAAAAAGAAGCAACTCCTTAATTTGTATTTGTTCAAGTTTATCATGAGATTGCAGCAACTCAGTTCCATCTTTAGGTTCCACCTCTAATTCTTGTTCTTTTGCTGTTTTCATCACATGTACAGTTACTTCCTCCACTGAAGTCTTGAGTCCCTCCACGTCATCCGTGAGAGCTGGAATCAATCTCTTCCAAACTTCTGTTAATATTGACATTTTAACCTCCTCCCATGAATCACAAATGTTCTTAACGGCATCTAGAATAGTGAATCCTTTCCAGAAGATTTTCAATTGACTTTGCCAAGATCCATCAGAGGAATTACTATCTATGACGGCTGTAGTCTTATAATATGTATTTCTTAAATAAGACAACTTGAAAATCAAAATGACTCCTTGATCCATGACCTGCAGAATGGATATTGTGTTGGCAGGTAGGAAAACATCCATCTCCTTGTACATCTCCATCAGAGCTGTTGGGTGATGAGATGCTTTGTCAATGAGCAGTAATACTTTGAAAGGAATCTTTCATTTTGAGCAGTAGATCTCAACCGTGGGCTTAAAATATTCAGTAAACCATGCTGTAAACAGACATGCTGTCTTGTAGGTTTTGTTTTGTTCCATTTATAAAGCACAGGAAGAGTAGATTGAGCATCATTCTTAAGTGCCCTAGAAGTTTTGGAATGGTCAATGAGCATTGGCTTTAACTTAAAGTCACTGGCCACATTAGCCATTAACAAGAGAGTCAGCCTGTCCTCTGAAGTTTTAAAGTGAGGCATTGAGTTCTCCTCTCTAGCTATGAATATCCTAGATGGCATCTTCTTCCACTAGAAGGCTGTTGTGTCCACGTTGAAAGTCTGTTGTTTCATACAGCCACCTTCATCAATAACCTTAGCTAGGTCTTCTGGAGAACTTGCTGCAGCTTCTACATCAGTGCTTGCTGCTTCACCTTTCTCTTTCATGTTATGGTGATGGTTTCTTTCCTTAAACTTCAAAAGCCAACCTCTGCCATCTTCCTGCTTTTCTTCTGCAGCTTCTTCTCTCTCTCAAACTTCATGGAATTGGAGAGAATTAGGGCCTTGTTTTGGATTAAGGGAATGTTGTGGCTGGTTTGCTCTTTTATCCAGACCACTAAAACTTTTTCCATATCAGCAATAACATTGTTTTGCTTTCTTTTTTCTTTCCTTTGAGACAGGGTCTCACTTTGTCACCCAGGCAGGAGTACAGTGGTGTGATCATAGCTCACTGTATCCTCGATTTCCCAGGCTGAAGTGGTGATGCTCCCACCTCAGCCTCCCAAATAGCTGGGACTGCAGGCATGCAACACCACACCTAATTTTTTTTTTTTTTTTGTAAAGACAGGATCTTGTCATATTACCCAGTCTGGTCTCAAACTCCTAGGCTCAAGCAATCTGCCTGCTACCGTATCCCAAAGTGTTAGGATTATAGGCATGAGTCACTGCACTCAGCCTCTGTTGCTTTTTTTTTCTGTTTTTTTAGACGGAGTCTCACTCTGTCGCCAGGCTGGAGTGCAGTGGCGCGATCTCGGCTCACTGCAATCTCTGCCTCCTGGGTTCAAGTGATTCTTCTGCCTCAGCCTCCTGGGTAGGTGGGACTACAGGCACGTGCTACCACACACAGCTAACTTTTGTATTTTTAGTAGAGACGGGGTTTCACCATGTTGGCCAGGATGGTCTCAATCTCTTGACCTTGGTATCCGCCCACCTTGGCCCCCCAAAGTGCTGGGATTTCTTATAGTTTGTGTATTCACTGGAATAGCACTTTTATTTTCCTTCAAGAACTTTCCCTTTACATTTCATAACTTGGCTGTTTAGCCTAGAAGGCCTGGCTTTCAGCGTGTCTTGGCTTTTGATATGTCTTCCTCACTAAACTTAATTTATTTCTAGTTTTCGGTTTAAAGTGAGAGATATGTGACTCATCCTTTCACTTGAACACTTACAGCCCATTGCAAGGTTATTAATTGGCCTAATTTCAATATTGTATGTCTCAGGGAACAGTGAAGCACAAGGAAAGGGAGAGAGATGTGGGAATGGTTGGTTGGCGGAGCAGTCAGAACACATACATTTATTGAGTTTGCCATCTTCTGTGGGCACAGTTTGTGATGCTCCAAAACAATTATGATACTAACATCAAAGATTAGTGATAACAGATCACCATAACTGATAATAATGGAAATGTTTGAAATATTGTAAGAATGACCAAAATGTGACACAGAGACACAAAGTGAGCATATGCTATTGGGAAAATGGTGCCATTAGACTTGCTTGTCACAGAGTTGCCACAACCTTCAATTTGTAAAAAAAAAAGGTGAAGCACAATAAGGTGAAGTGCAATAAAACGAGGTATGCCTGCAGACATTTGCATAGTTTCCACTTTTTGGAGTAATTTTGCTATGAACATTCAAGGTCAAGTTTTTGTGTGGATATATGTTTTTAATTCTCTTGAGTATATACCTAGAAGTAGAATTGGCAGGTCATATAGTAACTCTATGTTTAACTCTTTGGGAAACTGCGAAAATGTTTTCCAAAACAACTGTATCATTTTACACTTTTGCTAGTAGTATATGAGAGTTCCAGTTTCTCCACTTCCTCACCAACACCTATTTATTTTCCAGTTTTAAAAAATTATAGCCATCATAGTGGGTGTGAAGTGGTATCTCACAGTGGTTTTGCTATGCATTTGTTTCCTTAATGACTAACAAAGTTGAACATATTTTCATGTGCTTATTGGCCATTTGGCATATATTCTTTGGAGATATATTCATTCAAATCTTCTGCCCATTTTTAAATTGGGTTTATTGTTGATTATAAGAGTTCTTTGGTGACTCACACCTAGAGTCCCAACACTTTGGGTGGCCAAGGCAGAAGGATCACTTGAAGCCAGGAATTCGAGACCAGCCCAAGCAACATAGACCCCATCTCTACAAAAATAAAAAAAACTTAGCCAGATGTAGTGGCATGCACCTGTAGTCCTAGCTATTCAGAAGGCTCAGGTGGGAGAATCCTTTGAGCCCAGGAGTTTGAGGCTGTAGTGAGTTATGATTGTACCACTACACAACAGCCTGGGTGACAGAATGAGACCCTATCTCTTAAAAAATAAATACATAAATAGAGTCTTTTCAGGCTGGGTGTGGTGGCTCACGCCTGTAATCCCAGCACATTGGGAGGCCGAGGAGGATGGATCACTTGAGGTCAGGAGTTTTAGACCAGCCTGGCCAACATGGTGAAACCCTCTCTCTACTACAGCTGCAAAAATTAGGCCGGGCACGGTGGCTCACGCCTGTAATTCCAGCACTTTGGGAGGCCGAGGTGGGCACATCACAAGGTCAAGAGATCGAGATCATCCTGGCTAATACGGTGAAACCCCATCTCTACTAAAAATACAAAAAATTAGCCGGACATGGTGGTGGGCGCCTGTAGTCCCAGCTACTCAGGAGGCTGAGGCAGAGGAATGGCATGAACCCGGGAGGTAGAGCTGGCAGTGAGCCAAGATCGTGCCACTGCACTCTAACCTGGGCAACAGAGCGGGACTCCGTCTCAAAAACAAAACAAAAACAAAAACAAAAATTAGCCGGGTGTGGTGGCGGGCGCCTGAAATTCCAGCTACTTGGGAGGCTGAGGCAGAAGAATCGCTTGAACCCAAGAGGCAGAGGTTGTAATGGGCCAAGATCCTGCCACTGCACTCCAGCCTGGGCAACAGAGCAATACTCTGTCTCAAAAAAACAAAAAACAAAGAAAAAAAAAAGTTCTGCTCTATATTTTAGGTACTAGACTCATCTAATAAATGATTTGAAAATTATTCTGTTTTGTGAGTTATCTTTTAATTTTTTTGATAATGTCCTTTGAATTACAAAGGTTTTGAATTTTGATTAAGTCTGATTTATCAATTTTTTTCTTTAGTTGCTTGTTTTAGGTGTTATATCTAAGAACCCAGCAGCATGTTTAATAGGTCTCTTCTTGCTCTAAGACATGGACACTAAATTATGTGGATACCCTCCTAATAAATCTCTAATTCCAGCTCAAGGAAGCAAAGATAGGCAATTGGAGGCCCCTGGCCAGGTAGATGAGTAAATCCTGACTTATTTTATCCTTACCTCAGCATGGCGAGTGCCATCATTTGGCTTCTCCCTAAAGGAAATCTGCCAGCAATTTTAGTTGCCATTTTGTATACTTACTCAACAAGTTTACATTGAGCACTTACTCTGTATCAAGTACTTTTCCAAAGGAGGAAAAATTGCATCAGCAAATTACAAAGAGAAAATTTAAAAAAATGCTTTGCCCTTTTTCTTTTTATAAAAAAGGCAGTATAATAACTACAAATATTGAAAAGCTAAAAGAGCTCCTAATCTCATGATTCAAATGTAATTATTTCATTTTTATTTATTATAATTGTTGTTCATAACCATACACATTTTAATATAGTTCAGTTAGCATAAAGGAATTTAATATTTTGCTTTTTAAAAACTTAATATTTTATCATATATTTAAGAAAATGTCTTTCTTGACTTTGGCCTCAGACAATATAAGGGAAAGGAAGCAAACAACAGGAGAAAATGCGTAAGTCAATAAAATATTATTAAGATAAGCAAGTATGGTTTATAAGTGGATTTGTGCTCTGGTCTGTGAATGCTTATAGGCTGGCAAATTGAATTCAAGAGTATATAATTCTATTCCATATTATTAACATTTTTCTTTTTCTTCCTGATCTATGACTCTGGTTCCACTGATTACCTTAACCAAATTACATAGATAATTTAATTTCTAGCTATTGTTCATACTGGTCAGTTAAATGTTTGCATCTAGATAAGGTTTTCTCCTTTAAGTTTGTAGCTAAACAAGAAGTTTGATATATGAACTAATTTTTATTAGAATTTGCTTCGAGAATCATATGTCCCAAAGAAGATAATAATAGATCTACATACATAAACATAGTAACTGATGATAATTTCTATAGGTATTTTTATAATAGGTATATAGTTTTTCCTTATATATAAAATAATTCCACAACAATACTATTTATCAACTATGTTGAACCAGCTTGCTGGGTAAGTTCAATTTCTTGAATTAGACAAATAATCTTTTTTTTTTGAGACAGAGTCTTGCTCTGTCACCCAGGCTGGAGTGCAGTGGTGTGATCTCGGCTCACTGCAACCTCTGCCTCACAGGTTCAAGCAATTCTCCTGCCTCAGCCTCCCAAGTAGCCGGGACTATAGGTGTGTGCCACCACGCCTGGCTAACTTTTGTATTTTTAGTAGACACAGGGTTTCACCATGTTGGCCAGGCTGGTCTTGAACTCCTAAGTTTGTGATCCACCCACCTCGGCCTCCCAAAGTGCTGGTATTGCAGGCGTGAGCCACCATGCCCGGCTGACAAATAATCTTAAATTATGAATCTTATTACAAATTATTTGGGTCTTAATGTTGTCTTGTGTGATTACTATTCTAATATTTAACTTTGAAGTGGATGATCATCCATCATTAGTTTTCATATCAAATATATATACAACTGGTGAATAGGAGTTCTGTGGGGGGCCTTATATGCTACTCCTAAAGAATGAAGCACCCTGAATAAAAGCACTAACTTACTTTCTTCAGTTACCTGTCAGCATGTAAAACAGTTGACTTTCCTAAAGAGCTTGTGGCAGAAGTTGAGGGTTTGTATAATAGTTAATTAACATGGCCCTCCTCCTCAGTCCTAGCTCTGGCTTGACCTATCCCATTCTCCGAGTTTTGGCTCATTTTTAGAACTCAGCTGGAAGGTCATTAACTTTTGCTTCTTCACCTTGAGAGATTAACTTTGTGATTAATTTGGCTTATGATAGTGTTTCCTGTGGTTCTCATCAGGGACTTTCTGGCAGGGAAACATGGATGAGCAGACCAAGGACTTTCTTTTAATTCCTTTTAGCCCTACTTTTATTGATTCCCCACAAACATCTCCTTCCCACTTCTTAAAAGTCTGCTACGGATTCCATTATCCAGAACCTGCTGTCCCTGGCCACTGCAGGTGTGTTGCTGCCTAATCTTCCCCCTCTCCACTGGAACCTTCCTGTCCTGCTGCTCACTCTTTCAGGGTCACATCCCTCCTGCCTTTCAAGGTGAAAACTATATTAAAGCAATAGCCAGAGGAGATCTCCAGGGTCTTCTCTCCTACCCCAGTTTACAGCATATTAACACTGACTTCCTGAAGTCTCTTTCCCTTTTTTATGAAAACTAGAAGAATGATTTTCATAAAATCAGAGGATAAATAAACAGCAACAACAAAAAGATAAAATCAGAGGATAACCCCTAAGAGACCCCGTAATACAACATGTTCATTTTCCATAGGAGAAAAACACAGTCCAAAGAGGTTAAGTGGCTTTCTTATAAAATATTACAGCAAGTTTGGAACAAAACCATAAAGCTTATGCACACGTAAAGCACTGTATTTCTTCATCTGATCAGAGAATGAGGATTTGGGAGGGGCCTTAAGAGTCGTTGTTAGGTATGAACACAGTTGCAGTCATTTCTAGTGTCAAGGGTTATCAAATACATAGTTGCAGATCTACCTTTGTTCAGTATTCCTGCTTAGAAGCACCAGCCCTGAGTTTAACAGCTTCTTTCCAGGTTAAATGACCTGCTCTTACTTGCCATCATAGGTCACGATCTGCTACTCTGTTTTTAAGCACTTCTTGAACTAATATTTATAGTGGTAGTTTGCTACTGGGGGAAATCCTATCCATTGCCAAAAGTTCTCATTAGAAATTTAGTGCTAAAAGCTGTCACAGATTATAGCAAGCTCAGCAGTATATTGACAAATAATGCTTGCTAGACTACAAAGTGGAAAGCTGTATCACAAAGGGCCAGCAGATCTTTTGTTAGAGTAGGGTATCAGTGTCATCTCAGGCTTCAGATCACATTGAAATCAACAGAGTGGAAGCTGTGCCTACCCATGAATTTTGTGACATGAGCTTGCCACATGTGAAGCCTAGTGTCCTCAGTGGTTCCATCAACATTGAGTAACCTGGCATGACTGGAGTGATGACTAATAACAAACTTCCAAAGCTACATTTTCCAAAGTCTGATCCCAGGAACATTCATTCTAAAAGTTATTAATATGCATTCCTTTAAAAAATATATTATATTCCAAATAAGTTTGTGAAACATTGCATCAAATGCAGCCCACTAATATACATAATGACTCTCTAAGAAATGGCTGTAATATATTAATATGTAGTGCTTTTCAGACTTATTTAAGAATGCTTTTTTTTTTGAAACAGAGTATCGCTGTGTTGCCCAGGCTGGAGTGCAGTGGCATGATCTCTGCTCACTGCAAGCTCTGCCTCCTGGGTTCACACCATTCTCCTGCCTCAGCCTCCCGCCACCACGCCCAGCTCATTTTTTTTTGTATTTTTAGTATAGACGGGGTTTCTCCGTGTTAGACAGGATGATCTCGATTTCCTGACCTCGTGATCCGCCCACCTCAGCCTCCCAAAGTGCTGGGATTACAGGCATGAGCCACTGCGCCCGGCCAAGAATGCCTTTTTAAGGCATTCTCCTTAACTCCTATTAACCTCTTGAGGGGTACAATCAAGAGGAGGACGCTAGAGTTCCATGGGTACACTAGAATTCCATTGTTGGGTAATATTGTTCTACCATCATTGAATTTCACGATTTCAGAAATAGAAGTAATCTTAAAGGTAATCTGTCATTTTCAGTTTCCCAAACATATGCTAGTTGGAACCTAAAATCATTGAATTGGTTATATTTGAACAATAAATTATAGCAGGATATCACACAGCAAGTTAAATGGGTAACCACTGGCTTACTTCATTATTTTTACATATACCATTAAATACCAACTGTTATACTTCTAAAAATGTTTCATTTATTTGTGGGAAAATTGTTTTGTTATACAAAGCCTAGAAAATGCAGTATAATGCTTTATAGTGGTAAGTATAAAATAAGTAGGAAGTATATCAAATTCTCCATTCCTTCATCACATACCTGATGAGCACCTTCTGTATGTAATATATAACATGCTAGTTATATATTATATCTCAAATCCTGAGAACACCTCAAGGAAGGAGGTAGTATTCTCATTTTACAAGTGAGGAAATTGAGCTTCTGAGATATGAAGTGATTTTCCCTAGGTAATGCCTACTAAGTGGTGTAATTAGAATTTGAATGCAAGTCACCAATTCCAAAGCTATGTTCTTTCTGCTACCTATAATACAGCTTCTTCTTTATTGTGACTGAAAATTTCAATTTAAAATTAAAGTATAATCAAAGTATAATGGTAGCTGAACAGTGGGACACATTTCCATTTGGTTAAGATAATAACATTGGTGTTTGTTTAAGAGTGCTGTCAGTTGTTAGTGCCAGGTGGAAAAACTTGGATTCTACATCTCTATCTCTGACTCCTCTTCTCTAGCTCTGACCCCTCTTCTAAGCTATAGTCCCTCATTTCCCCTTGGATGCCTTATTGTCACCTCAAATGTGACATGTTTAAAATCAAACTAATCATTTTCCCCTCCAAATTCCACCTTCTAATTTCATTCTCTTAGTCACTTAGCTTAAAGTCTGGAGCCATCTTTGAATCTTTTGTGAAACTATTGGTTGGACTCAACGATACATAATATCCCTTCCAATTCTGAAATTCTAATGTTGTTATTCTTGTACCATGTACTTAGGCAAAATGAATTTCTTTCTCTGCTTTGAGCCTGCTAAAACTATCTTCCAGAGTTTTTTCAATATCTAATAACATATATTCTACTCATCCATCCTTATATATACTTCAAAGCCCATTTTAAATGTCATCTCTTTAAACCCTTCATGAGCCTCCCAACTGCACTTCACAGTAATTGCTCTCTCCTTCAGGATCCTATAATAGTTTTGTTCCTTTTTTAGGGTACTTTACAATACCCTGTATACATGACACAATATATATCTTGCATATTATTCTTTACATATACATATACACACTGTATATATACACATTATATATATACATGATATACACACACTATATATGATACATGTTTTAGTACTGTAAGTAATATATACAACAAATATATATGATATATAACATATAGTGTGTGTATATAGGGTTTTATAAAAATTAATATATAATGAATACATGAGATATGTAACTAATCTATATATTGTATGTATGTATAAGAATATGTAACTAATATATATGATTATATATAGTGTGCATCTCTCTGTCTAATCTATATAAAGTGAGGTAAGGGGGATGCTTGGCAAGGGATGTTTGGGTGTGAGCAGGGTGGGCAGGGTTTATGGGCTAGGCATGATCACAGGGTGTGGGAGTGATGGTAAGGAAAGAAAGATGAGAGAGGGGCTTGAGATGGCTAATTTGGGGCTTTCAGAACCTTAGTGGGGTAAGGGCAGTATCCTCCAAAGGAATAGATGGCAGCTATGGATGATTGCTCACACATAGCAGGGTTGTTCAAATAAGTAAATATCTCAAGGATAATGGGAGCCAGGCTTCTCTCTGTAGGAGAAAGTAGTTATAAATGTAGAAGGGCAGAAACTAGAATGAACTGTATGATGCTGGATTGGAGGTTTTACTGTGAACACATGATTTTTCAATATATATTGTTAAAGAAATATAGCTGTAAACATGTGTGTAAGGATACAAATAAAGATGTGCTCTGTGTGTGTATGAATGTATAAATATTCCCTAACTGCATCCACTGAGACAGTCTGGTCTATGGACACTCAATAGCAGTGAGCATACCTAGTGCTAAATACCATTCGCCACTATAAGGAATCAGGACTCCTGAATAAATAATTACATCCAAGGCTGGAGCAGGATGAGTCTGAAACATCTAATTGCCCTAGTGACTAGGGGAGTGCCGAAAGAATGATGGGGATGTGTCAAAAGGGCACAGAATGGTAGCCTGTTAATTTTGAATCTGGATTGTGTGTATATGGTATTTAAAGCTCTTTTAATTATTCTGCATTTTAAAAATATTTTACAACAAAATGTTTATAGAATCTAAGGCCGGGGCCGGGCGCAGTAGTTCATGCCTGTAATCTCAGCATTTTGGGTGGCTGAGGTGGGCAGATCATGAGATCAGGAGTTTGAGACCAGCCTGACGAACATGGTGAAACCCCATCTCTACTAAAAATACAAAAATTAGCCAGGCATGGTGGCACACACCTGTTATCCCAGCTACTCAGGAGCTGAGGCCAAGAGAATTGCTTGAACCCGGGAGGCGGAGGTTGCAGTGAGCTGAGATCACGCCATTGCACTCCAGCCTGGGTGAGAGAGCAAGACTCCGTCTCAAAAAAAAAAAAAAATTTAAGTCCAGGTACAGTGGGTCACACCTGCAATCCCAGCACTTTGCGAGGCCACGGTGGGTGGATCACTTGGGCCCAGGAGTTCAAGACCAGCCTGGGCAAAATGGTGAAACTCTCTCTCTACAAAAACAAACAAAATTAGCCAGGAACAGTGGCACGTCCATTGTCCCTGCTACTTGAGTGGCTGAGGTGGGAGAATCACCTGGGAGCCTAGGAGGTTGAGCCTGCAGTGAGCCATGATCAGACTACTACACTCCAGCCTGGGTGACAGAGTGAGACCTTGTCTTCTTGTCTCAAAATAAATAAATAAATAAATAAATAAATAAATAATCACATAAACACACACACACAACACAGAAGCTAGAATGAATGTGAGACCTTGTCTTCTTGTCTTAAAAAAAAAAATTGAACACACACACACACATCACAGAAGCTAGAATGAATGGGGCCCCTACCCACCAAACTTGGGATAATTGAGCATCAAAATAAATAATGATAGAGACAGAATATTGGCTGGGTGTGGTGGTGTGCATGCCTGTAGTCCTAGCTACTTACTTGGGAGGCTGAGGCAGAAGGATCACATGAGCCCAGAAGTTCAAGACTGTAGTGTACACCATTATTGCATTATCGACCTATGAATAGCCACTGCACTCCAGCCTGGGCAACAAAGGAGGCCCTGTCTCAAGAAAAAAAAAAGAGAGAAAAGAGAGAAAGAAACAGATTATAAGTCATTTAACAAAATAGAAACCTCTGGATCCATACTAATTAATATAAATACATTAATTGAAGGTAAGAAACAAGATATTTACAAATATCTTGAAAGAGTTTCAGAGTCTCCCTCACAAAATACTTATTAATTTACAAAGGGGGGAAAAAAAGTAACCACACTGGAGAAGCCTAACAGACATCACCTTATTAAAGTAAACATCTGTAATGAGAGAAGTTAAATCGTGCCACCTGATAGGGTGCCATGAGAAGAAAGCAGCAAGACTTCTGAAGTCCTGTCATACCTAGCTGAATGTAATCACGAGTAAGTATCAGACAGACCCAAAGTGAAGGCCATTCTACAAAAATAACTGGCCGGGAATCCAAAAGTGTCAAGAATATGAAAGGCAAAACAAGACTGAGAGTTCCAGTTTGAAGAGTAGGAGATACATAAGTAAATACTATGCTTGATTCCGAACGGAATCTTTTACCATAAACAACATTATTGGGACAAAATTGGTAAAACGCTGAGTTACGTAAATGTTTTGATTTTGATGGTTACATTGTGATTATGTAGAAGGTGCTTAGGGACAATGTGGTATGGTGTCAGCAATTTAATCTCAATTCAAGGAAAAAAAAGTTCTTTGTACTATACTTGCAACCTTTTTGTAAGCTGGAGATTGATTCAAAATGAAACTTGAAAAATGACATTTAAAACTCTGGGTGTAGTGGGAAAACGCACATGACTCGAGGTAAGAGGTTGTTAGTCTCAGTTCTGCCACTGACTTAGTATGTGACCTTGAGCAAGTCACTTTACCTCAGTCCTCAGAGTCAAGGCTCTCTAGGATCTCTTCCACGCCTAACATCTACACCCACGGCACTGGCCCCGCCTGAATTTCTCCAGGCCCTTTGGATGTCACAGAGCTGCACCCGAAGACTCTGGCTTGCTATAAAAACAGACAAAAATAGTTGTGGCCGGATCTCCGGACTGAAAAACCGCTGTCCTAATCCTAACTTGGGCCGCAGTCTCCATCGCTCTTTCGACGGTGAAGCAGTCACGCCTGCCAGAGTGGGCGCTCGATGGCTCGGCGGCCAGCTGGTGGGGCCTTGGACCAGCGGCGCGGCGCAGGGCGCGCTCCCAATCGCTAGCTCCCGCCGTACTCGCGGCTGCGAACTTTCCGGCCACGCCCCGCGCGCGCCCCGCCCACTTCACTGCCTCGCTGTCGCCGCCGCCGGCAATTCCAGATTCTGCTAGAGTTAGCAGAGCAGGCGGTAGCGTTGCGGGACCGGGACGGGCGCTGAGCTGAGGAGGACCCCCCAAAGGCAGGCAGTCGGGGATCCGGAGAGCGTTGACACCTCCGGGCGCGAGGGAGCTGTCTGGGCTGCCTGTTGGCTGGGAGGGAGGACGGACCGGGGCCGCAATGTGAGTTGAGCTCTCGGGGATCCCGAGGGTGGTCGCGGCAGCGATGTGATCGCGAAAGAAGCCGGTGGGAGAACCGGTCGAGGGTCCAGGTGTCTTGACCCTAAGGGCCGGAGTCCGCCAAGGAGGGGCTGACTGGGGCACGGGGTCGGCTGAGGAACAGCGCCGTCCGTCCTTCCTCCTGGGCTACGGGAAAGTCTGGCTTCACCTGTGCACAACAGGTAGGCATGGACTCTGCCCGCCAGCGGGAGACGGGGTCGCCGGGCGTGTGGGGAAGGTCAGGAGGTCGGAGCCCGCCCCGCCAGCTCGCCGCTCCCGGGACCCCGCCCTGCGGTGTCCGCTGCGCCAGTGGTCAGCCTGGAGCTGGAGCCCCGGCTCGGCCTTCAGGCGAGCTTCCTTAGAAGCCCGTTCGTTTTCTGCAGGAACCTTCAAGGAGAGTTCCCAGAAGGGAGCAGTGGAGAGTGTGGATATTTGCCTTCTGTTTCAGTTCTCTTCAGGAAAGAAAGCTTTTCCTGGGGTAGCATTTGCTTAGTGTGAGGAAACATTTTCTTTCACCCTACTCTCGGCCAACGCGGCGTTATTTCAAGTGATTATAAAGTCTTTAGAAACTTTATAAAGCGTTTTATAGTGCCTGTTTATCACAGTAATGGATACCTCTGGCAAGTTGGGATAATTTTCTTGACTGTCAACTCAGATAATAGTAAAAGGTCATAGTTACCCATTGTTTTTGTGTGCATTCATTATTGAACAAATATGCAGCACTTTTTTGGGGGCTAGGCGCCCTTAAGGAATTTACAGCCTGAAAGACGTTAAAAGTTTAAGGAAGAATAAAAGGGGCCAACAAGTACAGTTAAGAACTTCCAGAGAAAATACTCTCAGTGAAATTAGTTAAGCTCTAGGGAAAGCAGAAGTGTGGTTAGAATTGAGCATTAGTTGGATGGGGAGAGGAGAATTTTGTTTCATTTTCCAAACATTTTAGAAAGTATGTCTTTGAGAAAGTGATCTTAGATAAAGTATCAAAGCCGAGATTTGTGTTACATTTTAATACCATTGGCTTTTTTTTTTTTTTAACTGGTAAGCAGGCAGGATTTATGATTTAAGAATAGTGACAGTTGGAGAATACCGTAGTATGGATTTGTTGTGCCTTGGAATGCAGTTGTTTTACCTAGATAACTAGAAAATAGGAGAATAAGACTCCTCACCTGAAAGTCAGGAGACCTGAATTCTAGCTTAAGTTCCCTCCACTATTTAAGGATGTTAGATTAGGTCACTTTTTTATTATTATTCATTATTGTATCTGACTTTAGTCACAGAAAATACATGACTCCAAAGTACCTTTTTAATTCTTAAATTATTAATTAAAATTAACTACATTAAACTAATGAATATATTATCTACAGAAAAAAATTACTTTTTTACTTGTCTTTAACCAATGCACTTACCTTTCTTCCTGCTTTATTTCAAAAAGGTTGAGGCAGTTTATAATAATCTTTCTTAACTATGAATAACAAAAGGGTTAAATTCTGGATTTTTTAAATTCTAAAATAATTTTATTCTGAATTAAGCAGTTTAATGACATCTGCATTTTTTTAAAAAGCTCCATTGAGTCTTGTGTGGTTCATTAATTATCCCATAGTATAATTGAAGAGTTTGAACAATCCTTTAATGAGACCACAGTCCTCATATAAATAACACTTCTGCTTTTTCAGGAGACATTGAGAAACTATTATTAAATCTCATTTGAGAAATCAATTAACTGGGGCCAAAAAAATTAGTAAAGACTTGCCTGTGTTACTTAATTAGATCCCTTGTCTAGTTCTAGTGTTAAATTTTTGAATTAAAATAGTGCTCAGCAATCTACAGCCTGTGGTTCAAATCTACTGTGCTGGCAGTTTTATAAAAGTTTTATTGAACACAACAGTGCTCCTTGGTTATGGCTGTTCATGTGTTGTTTTTGAGTAGTTGTGATAGAGACCGTATGGCTCCCAAAGCCTAAAGTATTGTCTGGTCCTTTACAGGAAAAAATTAGTGGACCCCTGAACTAGAACTCTTAAGTGCTTAATCACTAAATCTTTTGTAAGAAGAAATAGATTAAATTCAGTTTTAATTGTTTTGTTCGTTTGTTTTTATTGAGACAGGGTCTGGCTCCCTAGCCCAGGCTGGAGTGCAGTAGCAAGATCTCAGCTCACTTGCAAGCTCTGCCTCTTGGGTGCAAGTGATTCTCCTGCCTTAGCCTCTGGAGTAGCTGGGGTTACAGTCATGTGCCACCACGCCCGGCTAATTTTTGTATTTTTAGAAGAGACGAGGTTTCACCATGTTGGCCAGGCTGGTCTCGAACTCCTGACCTCGGGTGATCCGCCCGCCTTGGCCTCCCAAAGTGCTGGGATTACAATCGTGAGCCACTGCGCCCAGCCTCACTTTTACTTACTGATCTTCGTTTTTCATTATAATGTCAGGTAATTAATTGTAAGATTCGTAATGCTTCTGGATCTGCAGTGTGTAATGATAGAGGAGGGGCATGGTTTTTCTGCTACATTTACCTAGTATAAAGTTTTATAATTTAAGCAACTGTAGACTTTTTTAAAAAATTTTTTTAATTTTTTAAATTTTTTTTTTTTTTTTAGACGGAGTCTCACTGCGTCCCCAGGAGTGCCGTGGCGCCATCTCGGCCCACTGCAACCTCCGCCTCCGGGGTTCAAGCGATTCTCCTGCCTCAGCCTCCCAAGTAGCTGGGATTACAGGCACGTGCCATCAAGCCCAGCTAATTTTTTTTTTGAGACGGATTCTCACTCTGTCGCCCAGGCTGGAGTGCAGTGGCACGAACTCGGCTCACTACAACCTCCGCCTCCAGGGTTCACGCCATTCTCTTGCCTCAGCCTCCCGAGTAGCTGGGACTACAGGCACCCGCCACCACAACCGGCTAATTATTATTATTATTTTTTCAGTAGAGATGGGGTTTCACCGTGTTAGCGTGGATGGCCTCCGTCTTCTGACCTCGTGATTCGCTCACCTCAGCCTCCCAAAGTGCTGAGATTACAGGCGTGAGCCACCGCGCCCGGCCAGCTCTAGCCTTTTGTAAGCCTAGGGAAGAGGAAGAGTTTTTATATATTTCTCTAGCAACTTTGTTATTTTAAGTTTTAATTTAGATCTAGTATGGGAAATGTTTTTCGTTTAGTGAACTTCTCTCTTTTTACTGTGTCATTCATAGGGTTTATCATAAGCAGCAGTAAGGTACCTTTACTCAAAACAGTTTTTTTTTGTTTGATTGATTGATTTTGAGACAGAGTCGCTGGAGTGGACTCAAGAGATCCTTCTACCTCAGCCTCTTGAGTAGCTGGGACAACAGGCACATGCCACCATACCCAGCTAATATTTTGTATTTTTTTGTAGAGATGCGGTTTTGCTATGTTGCCCAGGCTGGTCTCGAACTCCTGGGCTCAAGGAATCCCCTCATCTCGGCCTCCCAAAGTGCTGGAATTACAGGTGTGAGCCACCACATCTCGCCTCAAAAGAGTTTTTTAAACAGGAATCTAGTGATTAAAATCTAGTGATTCCTAGTTGGTCATAAAGTCAGACAGAATATTATAGGAAGTGTAACTGAACAAGAAATCAAACATATTTACAGTGAGAACCAAATGGAAAGTTAGAACTCTTTAAGCAGATACCTAACAGATTGAAACAGGAGTATATATCCTGAATCATGCTTGGCCTTTTTTTTTTTTTGAATAGTAACAACACAAAAGATTTATTTCTAGAAAAGAAGCATAATAGCGATATTAAAGCACTATATTATTTGCCTAAGAGATTAGAGCTGGTTATGTGACAAAAATGAAGGAAAACTTGGAGAAGGTGATAATTTTAAATATTTAAAGCTGTACATATACTTTTGCTAATCTTAAAACCATCGACCAGGTGTGGTGGCTCATGCCTGTAATCCTGGCACTTTGGGAGGCCAAGGGGGGCATATCACTTGAGGTCAGGGGTTTGAGATCAGCCTGGCCAACAGGGTGAAACCCCGTCTCTACAAGGCCGGGCGCGGTGGCTCAAGCCTGTAATCCCAGCACTTTGGGAGGCCGAGACGGGCGGATCACGAGGTCAGGAGATCGAGACCATCCTGGCTAACACAGTGAAACCCCGTCTCTACTAAAAATACAAAAAAAATTAGCCGGGCGTAGTGGCGGCGCCTGTAGTCCCAGCTACTCGGAAGGCTGAGGCAGGAGAATGGCGTAAACCCGGGAGGCGGAGCTTGCAGTGAGCCGAGATCGCGCCACTGCACTCCAGCCTGGGCGACAGAGCGAGACTCCGCCTCAAAAAAAAATAAAAAAAATAAAAAAAAAAATAAAAATACAAAAAAATTAGCCAGGTGTGGTGGTGGATGCGTGTAATCCCAGCTACTCGGGAGGCTGAGGCAGATAATTGCTTAAACTCGAAAGGTGGAGGTTGCAGTGAGCCAAGATCGCACCACTGCACTCCAGCCTGGGCGACAGAACGAGACTCCATCTCAAAAAACAAAAGCAAAAATTAGCCAGGCATGGTGGTGCACACCTGGAGTCCCAGCTATTCAGGAGGCTGAGGTGGGAGAATCACATGAACCCATGAGGTGGAGGTTGCAGTGAGCTGAGATCCTGCCACTGCACTCCAGCCTGGGTAACAGAGTGAGATCCTGTCTCAGAAAAAAGAAAAGGAAAAAAAAACAAAAAACACACCATAGTATGGTGCTAATTTTACTAAATTGTTGTTTTATGTATGTATTTTTTCAGTAGCTTAGTTGTCCTTTATTGCCCAAGTAATGCTTCTCAGTGGGCAAATATACAATAGCATTTATATACTTTTCTGTTGCATTTGGAGGTTTCTACGTGTTGAATATATACATATTTGTGTGTCTGTACACAAAATAATACCTTACTCAAAACAAGTAATAATACCTTTTTTATGTAAATGAAATTACCAGAAAACTGAAGTTACCCATTGAATCACCAAAACTCTTAAAAAACTATTTTGGGAGGAAATCAGAAAAAAGCAAAGCAGATATACACGTACAAAATCCCTTAGTCCTAATTCTAGAGTCTAAAAGGCTCTGAAAAGTTTTTTTCTTAACTCATTTGGTAGCAAAACGTGGCCTGAACTGATGCAAAGGTATTTGCAGTCATTATCCCATCTTATGTGAATATGGATCTGCATATCTTTTGCTGCAGAAATATCAGTTAGTTTGATTTATGGAGTGCTGCCCCAGACAGTTGTGGGGATTTGATGTAATAGATGGTTATGTTTACTGTATTCCGTGAGTAGGACATGAAAGTGGCAGTCAGAAGGCAGAATAATATGGAGTTATTCCAGGGAGCTGTAGTTGCAAAGAAGCTAGCTGGATGTCTGGCAGGGAGTGAGAAGCAGTGCCTGCCAAGGAAAGCCCTCAGGTAAGGCTCCAAGAGGTTAAAAATTTGGCTAAATTTTAGGTTAGGTAGCTAAATTTTATGAGGTATGTTGTGAATTAAAAGTAGGAACCAGCTGGGTATGGTGGCTCACGCCTGTAATCCCAGCACTTTGGGAGGCCAAGGCGAGCAGATCACGAGGTCGGGAATTCGAGACCAGCCTGACCAACATGGTGAAACCCTGTCTACTAAAAATACAAAAATTAGCTGGGCATGGTGGCGCGCACCTTAATCCCAGCTACTCAGGAGGCTGAGGCAGGCGAATCAGTCACTTGAACCCGGGAGGCAGAGGTTGCAGTGAGCTGAGATGGTGCCACTGCACTCTAGCCTGGGTGGCAGAGTGAGACTCCGTCACAAACAAACAGACAAACAAATGTAGGAACCATGAAGAAGAACCAGGATGTTAGACCATAGTGTGGATTAAGAGTGAATCTGTGAATTCTAACTGGGATGTAAGAGCCATGAACAATTAGAGGAGAGGGAAAAGGAAGATTCTAAAGCGGGTAGAGTCTAATGGCTAAACTTGGAAGTCCTAGGTAGCAGATTGCACAAGCAGCAGATTCAAGGATTGACTCATTTTGAAAATGGAGCAAGAATTTCTGGCCTCTCCTGTAAACTCTGATGTGCTGGAGGAATAATGGCATCTTGTACACTTTGCTCCTGTATTAAGTAGCCCTATATTGCTCTGCTTTTAAAAATATCTATATTCAATATTATTTGTCTGTTCCATCACTGTTAGCTTCCTACTCTCGGTGGGTTTGCTCTTTTACTTTTAATGTGCTTCTCTATCTAGAATCCAGACAACTGGATTATTAGTCATTTCTAGACTAAGAATGAATAGGCTTTGATGGATTTATGTCAGTAAAATCCATGAGTTCTGAAACAATTGCTCTATGGACTTCGTTTTTTTACTTCCTGTTACTGGAATCTCAGGTACCAAGTAGTGTGATTAATAGCTAGTGACTTCAGGAGAGTGTGGTGGGAAATACAAGAAAAGTAAAACTTCTTAAACTTAAAATCTGCCTGTGGCATTCCTAAAGGTCCAGAATGAAATCCCTTTTCCATGGAGAGATGGGAGAATTGGTGTGTGGAATGAAGCATAATAAAAATAGTCAAGAATAGCCAAAGACTAAACTAATAATTTTAGTAATTATTGATTTGCCATCTAGATGGAAAGGGCTCTCTGAAAGCTGATGTCTCTGGAAGACATAACACTAACAAAAAGCCTCAAAGTACTGGAGACATAAAAGTGAAGTGGTGAGAAAGAACAACAAAGTTAGAAGGATTGGCTGCTTCACCAGCTATGGCAATAACTATATTAGCAATAGCAGTGATATCTTAAGTTTCAGTATTATGAGGATTAAATGAGATAGTGAATTAAAAGGTTTTAGTGCATAGATCCTCAAAAAATAATCATTTTTCTGTCACTGACATATTAGAGTTGGTTCCTACTGCTCAGTCTTATCTAACCCTCCCACCCCCCAGAACACTTCCTTTTATGCTTCAGGGGTGTTCTCTTTCATAAGCTGGAAGGAGAATTGCTACAAACAGTAGTCCAGTTGGGTCTCCCACTGGCAATCTCGCCATCATGGAATCCAGCTTCTGCCATTTTTCTCATTCCTCACAATAACATGCAGTATTTTGCGGGGGGGGGGGAAGACGGCAGAATAAATTCAGTCCCCAACCTGTAACCCTTTTTAACCCCAACTTCTTATAAATTTCTTGTCCTGGTGTTAAATTCTTTGTCTTGGTAACTCCTGTTTCTCTTCTATTCCACCCTGACTTCTCTATCCTAATAGGATGTGCTCCCCATCAGTTCTTAGAGCAGTGCGTATTTGCTGTTCGTATTGCCTTATATTACGTAGTGGTGAGCAGCAACATTCTTCCCGTTCCTACCAAGTTTGCAGAAAATATTCTTGGCATCTTAGTACACTGAATGTGTTTTTATTATATATGAAAATTCGAAGTATTAGTGCTGTGCCTGGGGTGTGTCATAAGTTAGGTTTTTGTGGTATAAGTTAGAAAACATGGATTCATTTGACTGTGGGAATTCATATTCAGAATTCCGTAAATCAAATTTTAAAATATATAGTACAACAAGTCATTTTAGTTTGTAAAGGATGTATATGTGAAAGTTACTTAACAATATAGAATAACACAATTTTTTTTTTTTTTGAGATGGAGTTTGGCTCTTGTTGCCCAGGCTGGAGTGCAGTGGCACCATCTGGGCTCACCACAACTTTCACCTCCCAAGTTCAAGCTGTTATCCTGCCTCAAGCCTCCCGAGTAGCTGGGATTACAGGCACCTGCCACCACGCCCGGCTAATTTTATATTTTTAGTAGAGACAGGGTTTCTCCATGGAACTCCTGACCTCAGGTGATCCGCTCGCTTCGGCCTCCCAAAGTGCTGGGATTATAGGCGTGAGCTACTGCACCTGGCCACAGAATGACACAGATTTTTATGCAAATTGATAAATCTTAAGTATACAAAGTTGAAACTTTGTATATTTGTCTTCTCTCTCTTTTTTTTTTTTTTTTTTTTGAGATGGAGTCTCGCTCTGTCACCAGGCTCCCGAGTAGCTGGGACTATGGGCATGCACCACTACACCCAGCTAATTTTTATATTTTTAGTAGAGACGGGATTTCACCATGTTGGCCAGGATGGTCTCAATCTCTTGACTTCATGATCCACCCACCTGGACCTCCCAAAGTGCTGGGATTACAGGCATGAGCCACCGCACCTGGCCATCGTCGTCTTTCTTTATTTACATCTTTATGAGAAGATTCTGTTTATATAGGTATTTTGATCCAAAATATTAATCAGAAATGTCCTCTTTTAAGTAGAAGTAAGACATCAATAGTCATTGATAGTGGAAATTATATATCCTTCTACTAATAATAAGTCATTTCAGCCTGGATGCAGTGACTCACGCCTGTAATCCCAGCACTTTGGGAGGCCAAGACAGGCAGATCACTTGAGGCCAGGAGTTCGAGACCAGCCTGGCCAACATGGTGAAACCCCATCTCTACTAAAAATACAAATATTAGCTGGGCATGGTGGCACATGCCTGTAATCCCAGCTATGTGGGAGGCTTAGATACGAGAATAGCTTGAACCTGGGAGGCGGAGCTTGCAATGAGCCAGGATCACACCGCTGCACTGCCCTCCAGACTGGGCAACAGAACGAGACTCCTTCAAAAAAAAAAAGAGAGAGAGAGAATTTTATAATATGAACAAAACAGAAATTTTTAGATTTTTTGACCTATACTAGTCTTTAATGATTAGTAATTCAAAGATTGTATTCTATAGAACACACAATTCTATGAGATTCCTGGCTGGGAAAAAAAGAAAAAGGGAGTAGAGGAGAGGCTTATAGTTAAAACGTGTTTAGAAACATCAAATGCTTTATCTGCATGCCTTCTTGGCTGTACATAGTGCACATTACCATGTTACATGTATGGAGAAACTGGTGAAGGAAACTGACAATGTGGCATTTCCCAAAACCATTTCAACTTGGATTTCCCCCTCTTCACATAGAATACATGTTCTCATTCTTCTGGCAGTATTCCACAAAGTATTCTTGGTAAACACTGCTTTATCTAAAGGTTTCTCTTAACATGTAAAACTTCTGCACTCAGTTTTCTTTACTTTTTTTTCCCCCCATTAAGCCTTTTGCACTCCTGTGCATTTGTAGTTTTCATAGTTTTATATGACAGCCTAGTATTCTTTGAATATGTCAAATTTTAACCATTTCTTTAGTGTTGGACTTGTAAGTTCTTTTGAATTTTCACTAGAATTACAGTTAATTACAGTGCTGTAATTAATACTTTTATACTTATATTTTCCTTTTTCTTATGAATTTTCAAAAACTGGATGTTTTTATCAAATGGTTTTGATATTTTTATAACTTAGGATAAATAATATATTTTTTCTAACAGAGTTGAACCCTTTGTACTGCCACTGTTTATATTAAACTATCAGCTTTTCTAAAATTTTAGCATTGGCTGTAAAAGTTTTTGCATTTTTCATATTTAGATTTAATATACATGGTTTTGAACCACTCACCTAAATCAAATTATTTCCTATTGAGCTTAAATCATTATTATATTGTTAACATTTCAAATTTTTAACTAATGATAGCCAATTTATTTGTAGGGTTGTTATAGAGAATTAGACTAATGTTAAATTCATACAAAATAATGTCATAGGTTTGAATTTCATTGTCAGAGATTTTTCTGCTGTTTTCTGAGGCAAGTAATTTTTTTAGCCAAATTTTAAAATACTGTTGTAGAAAGAAGGAAGCAAGATATTTCAGATTCAAAGATGGAATTGATACAGACAAGATTTTTAAATTATCAAGTTATAACTGTGTTAAAGAACTCTTAACATTACAAATGACTTGCTTCTTATCCATTTTACCCTAATTCTAATAAACTATACTGGTTAAGTGTCAGCAAACCAACTTTAGGATTCTGCCTAGAGATATGTAAAGTGCTGTAACAAAAGGACTTCGTTTTCTTTATACCAGGGGCAGCCTTCTTTAAGCAACATCTCAATTGTGGCCTAATGCTGTTTGTAACTTGTGAGTTCCTGTTTTTGTAACGTATAATTTTGCAAAGCCTAAATCACAAGTGAAAATCTGAGGTCAGGGTAGAATAATCTAGCTTCCTTATAGATGAAAGCTAATTACTATATTTTTGGGAAAGGTTTGGATTTTAGGATTTATCTGTGTTTTTTGAATTGTGGGAGTTCTTGAGAGTTGGGGTTTTTTGTTTTGTTTTGTTTACTTTGTGCTTTTTGTTCAGAACTGAGGAACTAAGACTATAGGGTGAATTGAAGCTGTTATGGTGTCTTTTAGGTAAGTAAAAGTCAAATAGAAGTAATTGAAATTGAAGTCTGAGACGTATCCCAACACTTCAGGCACTTGATACATTCTGGAATTAGTTTCATTTACTGTTTAGTGACGTTTTTGTTTTGTGAATTATTTTCATGCTCCAGAAGGAAAACACTAACAAACCAATCCAATAAACCTTTCTAACCTTGTATCCAGTGTCTTCTTTGATTATTTGTGATCTTTCCCTTTTCCCTCCTTGAAATGATACAATCATTTTAAGAAACTAAAATGACCAAGAAGATTAGGAATACTTTTTTCTCCCTATAAATTTCAACATGTTTCCATTGCTACCAAAATAAACCTGTAAACTCTAGAGAGAGAAAATTATATTAGCCCTTTCTATCAGGACCGGAATAATCAACTGCCTGTATGTTTGTTGACATTGTTGAAGGTGCTTACACTACCATGCCTAAATAAAATTGAAGTTAACTCCTTTCCAGATGAATTAAAACCAACCCTTGGTTGGTTTTGTTTGTTTTGAGACAGAGTCTTCCCGAGGCTGGAGTGCAGTGGCGGAATCTTGGCCCACTGCAGCCTCCGCCTCCCTATCTCAAGGGATCCTCCCACCTCAGCCTCACGAACAGCTGAGACTACAGGTGTGCATCACCACATCCAACTAACTTTTGTATATTTTGTGGAGACAGGGTTTTGCCATGTTGCCCAGGTTGGTCTTGAACTCCTGGGCTCAAGTGATCTGCCAGCCTTGGCTTCCCAAAGTGCTGGGATTACAGGCATGAGCCACCGCACCTGGCCTGATAATACGGTTGTTAACTGCTCTCAGAGATGGTTTTGGAGTAAGTTACTTTAGAAAAGAAAACTCTGAGGCCGGGCGTGGTGGCTTATGCCTGTAATCCCAGCACTTTGGGAGGCCAAGGCGGGTGGATCACCTGATGTCAGGAGTTCAAAACCAGCCTGACCAATATGGTGAAACCCCATCTCTACTAAAAATACAGAAATTAGCCGGGCCTGGTGGCATGTGCCTGTAGTCCCAGCTACTCTGGAGGCTGAGACAGGAAAATCACTTGAACCCGAGAGGCGGAGGTTGCAGTGAGCCAAGATTGTGCCATTGCACTCCAGCCCGGGTGACAGGGTGAGACTCCATCTTTAAAAAAAAGAAAAGAAAACTCTGACCCTAGAATATTAGTGCCCTGCTGGTTCCTTTTTCTATTAGTAGTCAATAATATACATATGTGTTACTCTAGGCTAATAAAGTCACTAGGCTTAATACAGAGCCATTCGAAAGGAAAGAATACTATGCAAAAGTACAGACATTAGTACACATATACACTATGTCTGATATTTGAAGACTGGTACTTAAGTTGAATCGCATAAATTGTCAAGCCAGCCTTTTTTTCACCTATAAAAATGGCAGTTTCATATAGTTCAGCTTACTCATGGCTTAGTGGTTCTTCAATTTTTCCATTAAAATAGTATTTTTAACAGCAAAAGGGAGTGATTTTTGTTAAAGCACGTCTAGAAAGGCATTATCATTCTCAGGATTTCTTTGAAGTCTCATGTTTTATCTTGAAGTGTTTTATTAATTTTGCCTTCCATATGCATAAATCTGTATTTTAATATAAAACAATGTTTAAAATTAATGCTTAGGGAAAACTTTAAGTAAAATTTGACCCTCTAGTCTAAATTTGACCTCTAGCATAGTAATATGCTTCATAATCTGCTGGAGTTATCCCAGTTTGAGAAGCATAATTTGGATATTACCTTGCTACCTTAGGTCTAGTTCACAGTGCCTACTTTTCTCAACATAAAAGACCTCTGGCATGAAAATGATGACTGAGTAACTAGGAGTATCTATCAGGTACAAAGTACAGACAGTTTTGAAAGAAGCAAATAGGGCCCAGAGAAATACCTAGTCTAAAAGCATTTAAATGCCTTTATAACTTAGTTCAGTTATTGGCTTTAGGGTAAGCACATACAGTGTTTGGCTGTAAAGTAATGGAATAAACATTCTTGTGTACCTTTTAAAAATGTATTAATAGGGCCAGGCATGGTGGCTCATCCCTGTAATTCCAGCACTTTGGGAGGCCGAGGTGGGTGGATTACCTGAGGTCAGGAGTTCGAGACCAGCCTGACCAACATGGTGAAACCCCGCCTCTACTAAAAATACAAAATTAGCCAGGTGTGGTGGTGGATGCCTGTAATCCCAGCTACTCGGGAGGCTGAGGCAGGAGAATTGTTTGAACCCAGGAGGTGGAGGTTGCAGTGAGCCGAGATCGCACCATTGTACTCCAGCCTGGACAACAAGAGTGAAACTCCATCTCCAGAATACATACATATATATATATAAAAAAATAAGTGATGATAACAAGTACATTTTAATGTTTCTCCTTGGAACAGTTTGCTTAGGTCTAGAAGTTGCTAGGTGCTGGCAGCATTTTGACTAATACTTCATACTATATTGCATTCATGGAGAGTCATAGTATACATTAACCTAATTAAATAGCCTGAGAAATCTTATAGGTAAAAATCCCTAACTTTGTCTTAATGCAAGATTCCCAAATTTATTACACCAAGGAAACTAATGTTCTGTCGTTGGGAAACAGTGTCATTTAGTTCCATATATCCACAAATTATGTACAAAATGTAAGCTTTTTAAAAAATGACTGGCTTTGGGTTTTTTTGTTTTTTGATCATGGCTCACTGTCACCTCAACCTCCTGGGCTCAAGTGATCTTCTTACCTCAGCCTCCTAAGTAGCTGGGACTGCAGGTATGCACCACCATGCCCAGCTAATTTTTTTATTTTTTGTAGAGATGGGGTCTCATTATGTTGCTCAGGCTGGTCTTGAATTCATGGGGTCAAGCCACCCTCATGCTTTGTCCTCCCGAAATGCTGGGGTTATAGGTGTGAGCCACTGTGCCTGGCCCCTCTTCTCACTTTTTTTTTTTTTTTTTTGAGACAGAGATTCACTCTTGTCACCCTGGCTAGAGTGCAATGGAATGCAATGGCGTGATCTTGGCTCACTACAACCTCCAGCTCCCGGGTTCCTGGGTTCAAGTGATTCTCACGCCTCAGCCTCCTGGCCTCCTGAGTAACTGAGAATACAAGCATATGCCACCACGCCTGGCTAATTTTTTGTATTTTTGGTAGAGACAGGTTTTCACCATGTTGGCCAGACTGGTCTCAAGCTCCTGACCTCAGGTGATCCACCTGCCTCGGCCTCCCAAAGTGCTGGCATTACGAGCGTGAGCCACCGGGCCTGGCCTAACTTCTCACATTTTTGAGGGGCTTGATTGGATGAAAGGGTGGCAGCATAGTATGTTGTGGTTAAAACAAATATATCTGAAGTCAGATTGCTTAAGTGCACACCCAGGTTCTCTGTGACCTTGGGAAAGTCACTTAACTTCTCTGTGTTTCAATGTCCTCATCTGTAAAATAGGGCTAATAAAAATAGCTGCTTCATGGACAGTTTGTCAGATTATTCAAGAAAATAATGTAAAGCATTTAGAGTACTGCTTAGACTATAATAGTAAATATTAGCTGCTTCTGTTAAATATAGCTGGCATTACATTTGGGGCAGCAGTTTTAAAAAATCCTTTTTTCAAGTAGCAACTAACTATACTTTGAAAAATATATTTAAATATATTGACATATGTGTTCACTTGTAGTAAATCACCTTGTAATCTCAATAGAAACATAAGAGAAACTAAGAGAAAAATTAGAAAAATAAGCATTCCTCAGGTATATGTAGGGTTGTGGTTATATTAAAACATATAGCAGATAACATTGACTGAATTTGTATTCATCTTCCTGATGAGGTAAGACTTCAGATAAGAGCAGCAGCCATCTGTTTGCAAATGCCCTTGCTTATCTCATGGGTAGTGCATATGTGGAGCTCTCAGGTGCATTTTAGACTTGTGAGTTTAGATGTGAGATTACCAATATGAATTGTCTACTTCTTTTAGGAGTAATTTACATAAGGAATATATTGAGGGCATTAGAGATGACTTTATGACCTGCTTATGATCTCAAGCTTTTTGCTGAATTATTTATTATCACATTGTGTTAGCTATTTTGCTTCTTGATAGATCATTTTACACCACAATATTGCTGCTGCCTAAAGAAAAAAAAGTCTCTTCAGCAGATACTAATGACTTCTAGAAAGGGTAATTTGATTCTGAAGATAGGATTTTGACTTGCCCTGGTATTAATAAGAAATTTTCTCTATGATACTGTGGTTATTTCTACCCCCCAAACAATCACAGATACTAAGTGCAAACTTGTTTTTCACCTTGTGTGTATTTAGTAGGTTTCTTCCAGAAATTATTTCTGTAGCATCTATTAACTGTATCCTTAATTGTGAATATTTTGGCTAGTTCACTTCAATAATTGAAGAAAGGAAAGGAAGGTTTTTTAAAACAAGCTAGAATTTTTGTTGCTTCAGTAAAAATGAATGTTTAGCAGCATTGTTTATATTCCTTTTTTGTTGTTGTTCAAGACAGAGTCTCACTCTGTCTCCCAGTCTGGAGTGCAATGGCATGATCCTGGCTCGCTGCATCCTCTGCCTTCAGGGCTCAAGCGATTCTCCTGCCTCAATCTCCCGAGTAAGTGGGACCACAGGTGCACAACATCATGCTTGGCTAATTTTTGTATTTTTTGTAGAGATGGGGTTTCGCCTTGTTGCCCAGGCTGGTCTCGAATGCCTAAGGTCAGATAATCTGCCTGCATTGGCCTCCCAAAGTGCTGGGATTACAGATGTGAGCCACCACACCTGGCCACATTGTTTATATTCTTTGTTCTGTAAAAGTGACATTTTTGAAAATGACCGAAGATTTTCTTTCTCTTTCTTTTTTTATTTTTTTTTCTGGTGGAGAGGGTGTCCCACTGTTACCTAGGCTGCTCAAATTCCTGGCCTCAGCAGTTCTCCTGCCTTGGCCTCTCAAAGTACTGGGATCATAGGCGTGAGCCATCACACATGGCACTGGACCCAGATTTTTTCTTTTTTTGATTTTGAGACAGGGTCTCACTCTTTACCAGGCTGGAATGCAGTGGTGTGGTCATGGCTTACTGAAGCCTCAACCTCTCTGGCTCAAGTTATCCTCCTATCTCAGTCTCACAAGTAGCTAGGACTACAGGCATGCACCACCATGCCTGGCTAATTTTTTAATTTTTTGTAGAGACAAGGGTCTATGTTACCCAGGCTGGTCTTGAACTCCTGAACCCAAGACTCAAGTGATCCTCCTGCCTCTGCCTCCCGAAGTGCTGGGATTACAGATGTAAGCCACTGTGCCTGGCCCTGGACCCAGATTTTTATGCACAATCTTCTTATGTTTAAATGTTAGCCCCAGTGCATTGCAGGCAGTCTTGACCAACAGGGAACCAGTTTGTGACTACTGTCTTTTAAAGAGGCTCTTTTCAGTTGTATTATAATTATGATGACCTGATACTCTAAGTAATTTCAAACAGGTAAACCATTTGAAATTATGAAACAGATAAACTGTTTGAAAAAATGAAAAGCCTTTCCCATGTCTGTCATCTAATTTTCTAATACCTCTTTAGTTACTGGCTTCTCTGTAAAAGTATGAGATTTGTTTAGGGAAATGTGAGATATGTATTTTAACTGTTTTAGTTAAATTAGCCGTAGCATTTTATCTATATTCCTATGAAATTCCAATTAACATGTTTCTATTTAGGGACATTAGTGAATAGGAATACCCATCTTTTGTGCATGCTATGGTACCTTCCATGTTCTTTAACGTTCCTGATGATAGCTGCCACTCCTGTAAGTAGTAGTAGTTTTTAATAGCCAACTTGTGTTTTATTTCTTTTCTTAAATAATTTTTTTCTACTTTTTGTTGTGCTTTTTAAAATGCAGAAAAATGAAGAGTAGTGAAATGATCACTCACATATCCACTACCTGTATTCGGCTGTTAACATTTTGCCATATTTTATGGTTGAGTAAGTGGTTTAACCATTTAAAAAGTAAGTTACAGTAAAGCATGTATCTCCTAAAAATAAAAAATCTGTCTAGTAATCACAATGCCATCTTATAAATTTGTATGTTAATGTGAATATGTATATATATACATACATTTATATTTATATGCTTTTGTGCTCTGTAACAGCACTAAGGTGTACCCCAGGAGATGCCTTGAATAAGACAATAATTTTACAAACCCTGTGTCTTCTGTTGATTGTTTGCTACCACAAAATTAAGGCTACACTGGATCTAGGTCAGAGCAGATATGATCTTGATTGCTATAATTCCTGGACAATACCCATTTTAAAAAGTTTGCTCTCACAAGACTTTCAGATATAAGCCCAGTTAAGATTGGACTCTCCTAAACTCCTCACCTGAAACTACAAGCAGTGCCTTTAGTAGGCTGGGAGAACTGATGCTAATGGGCTTAAGTCCCTCTTGGATCTCCAGGTAAATGACAGAGCATGTACCTAGCTAGGCAAAGGCCCAGAGAGATGGTAAGCTTTACTGTAGAATTCTAGTAGAAGGTCTGGATGTTTGGTGTCATTTTTTAATATGTACCTATTACCCATTTTAGTAAGTTACTTAAACTGCAAAGAAAACCTAACACGGAATAAACAGCTTAATCTTAAAATTTTCAAAATTTTAGTGGAATGTCTCTTCTGTTTAGCAAGTTTTTGCATACAATTGCCAATAATACTACTCTATTTTGCCTGTCTGCTTGAGTACAGAATATAAAGGTGGATTTTATGTCAGTGTTAACTAGAACATTATTGGGATTTTCCCAGATTCACCCTAGAGCAGTTATAAAAAATGTATACATTTAATTATGTTTTCACTTTTCTGTGAAAGATTTCCAATATTATGATTGCCTTCCTTTTTATTCCCCTTTTAAAATACATTATTTTCCTGTATTGCAGATTTTTATTCTTAGGTATATTGACCAAAGTTTAACGAGAAGAACTGTGACCAGCTAGGAGGATTGCTGCAAGGAATGGAATTAGCTCATAGCTTATTGCTGAATGAAGAAGCATACAATCAACTAGGTGAAGTTCGGAAGGCAGAGTTTATTTTTGAGTGGTTGAGATACTTGGAGAAGCTCTTGTTGGCAACCAGCAGGGTGGGTAAAATGACAACATGTTTTTTAAGTGCCCATGGTTACTTCCTTTGGTTTGCTTTTCTAGTTTTTTCCAGAATAATGTAATTTAACTTTAAAATGTTAGACTTTGTTAAAACTTAATGAAACATAGAACATTTTTTGTTCCTTCATCAGAGTTTTTACTATTAGAAGTGTTCGCTATTCAGAAAAGCAGGAAGAAATTAGCTAATGTTTTTGGTATTACTTTAAAAATATATGAAACACCAACTACAACTACTTTGTATTATACTTCATTTTTGTTATCTTCTGCATCTGTGTTCCTCCATGTCCAGAAAGCCCTGGTAAAGTATGGTGGCTAAACAATGTAGTGGGAGTTTCACTTTAAAAAGGTAGGAAGACTTGAGGTGTATGAATTCAAGAGCCTATGGATAAGCAGATTCTCCCTTAAAAGCTTATGACATGAGTATAAAAAAGGAAAACTGATCACTCATACCCTTCACGTACATTCAGCAATTAGTAACATTTTGCCATGTTTGGTTGATTAATTTACTAAGCCATTGAGGTGGCACTTTACTTCTAGCCTACATCTCCTAAAAATAAGAACATTTTTTCACATAATCACAGTACTATATGCAGTTCCAAAGTGGTACAAAAACACTACTCATGGAGACATTTAGAATTTAACAAAAGACATTTTATTTATGAATTTAAAATAATAGCATTCCAAAACACATTCTTGTTCTGAGACAACAAGGAGCTATGTGACTCTAGTTATCAAAATATTTGACAAGTTTGCTGATCTTTAAGAGAGAAAAAAAAAGCAACTTCTAGATTTGGGGGAAAAAAATTAGCAAAAGTCAAAATTCTATATACTGACAAATATTTTATTGTGGAATTTTAGGCTTCAGTGAGCACCTGAATACCATTAGCTTCATAATGATATTTTGTACTCTTTATTTGGATAGCAGACAAGGAAAATGGAATAACATTATTAACATTTATATACATAAGCTTGCAAAAAGAAAATTGCATTACACTTAGGAATAGATCTGAATAAAACAGGTAGCCATTACAAGGTCAGCTCTGGTTACAGATTATAGGTTACTGCTTTATGCAGCTTATATGGGGGAGGTGTAGGATTAGTAACTCAGACACTGTAGTTGAAAATACAAATTTGGACATGCTGATGCATACTTGTAGACCTAGTTACTTGGTAGGCTGAAGCAGGAGGATTGCTTGTGCCCAGGAATTCGAGGCTGTAGTGCAGCACTATAATTGCCCCTATGAATAGCCATTGCACTCTACCCCAAGCAACATAGTGTGACCTTGTGTATTAGTCCGTTCTCACACTGCTGTAAAGAACTACCTGAGACTGGGTAATTTATGAAGAAGAGAGGTTTAATTAATACACAATTACACAAGCTTAACAGGCGTGACTGGGAGACCTCAGGAAACTTACAGTCATGAGAGAAGGTGAAGGGAAAGTGAGGACCTTCACATTGTGGCAGGAAGGGTTGGGGGGAAGTGTCACACACTTTTAAACCATCAGATCTTGTGAGAACTCACTCACTGTCACAAGAACAGCATGGGTGAAATCCACCCCCATGATCCAATCACCTTGTAGCAGGCCCCTCCCCTGACACATGGGAATTACCATTCAGCATGAGGTTTGGGTGGGGACACAGAGCCAAACCATATCACATTGTCTCTATGAAAAATAATAATACAAATTTGCTCTACCTTTCAAACAAAAGAAGATTTAGAATACATAGAGCCCTTATATTTGTTAACAGAGATTACAGTATAATGTGGTTTGGAATTTTTGGAGGGTTTTTTTGGAGTTATTAGCAGAGCAACAAACTACCTGTTTAGTGTGGCATAATGACCACACTACCAACTTATTTGTAACTTCCAGTCAAAATAAGTTTGTATTTTTCTAGAGCCTTTTTAGTTCTTAAATATTTGAAAGAAAAATTATGTTAGAGGATTACATATAATTATATTGACTTTGAAGTGTCTTTGTGTTATCTTTCTTTCTAGAATGATGTAAGGGAGAAACAGAAGACTCTTGTTGAACAGCTCCTGTCTTTGTTGAACAACTCCCCAGGGCCTCCTACCCGCAAACTCCTTGCTAAGAATCTAGCCATACTTTATAGTATTGGAGACACATTCTCCGTTTACGAGGCAATCGATAAATGTAATGATCTTATTCGTAGCAAAGATGATTCTCCAAGTTACCTTCCCACTAAGCTGTAAGTGAAACATTAAAACAGAACAGGCAACAAAATATTGCTTCCTGTTGTATTTTTATGAAGTACCCATAGTACTTGACAATTACTTTGAAACTGAATACAAACTCAGTTTTACTCATTTTAGGAAACTAACACTTTTCATGTTAGTTACTGAGAAACAATTCTACAAATACTTTAGACATATTTGAAGTCTAGATTTGAGATTCAAAACATCTTCCTAAAAAAAATTTTAGCAGTTGAATATTTAAGAAAGATATTTTAAATTCTTCACATTTTTGGATGCTTTTGCAATTTATTCATTCTTGGTTATGAAAATTGATAATAAATATCATGTAGAAAAGTATTTGCTAAGATCCTGAAAAGAACAGCCTAGTTTCTCTGTAGGATTTAGTTCATTTTATCACCTATTATCTTTAAAAAGGCAATGAGCCATGTAGTATTTCTTTTTTTCTTTTTTTTTTTGAGACAGAACCTCTCTGTCACCGAGGCTGGGGTGCAGTGGCGTGATCTCGGCTCACTGCAACCTCCGCCTCCTGGGTTCGAGCAATTCCCCTGTCTTAGCCTCTCAAGTAGCTGGGACTACAGGCACGCACCACCACTTTGAGCTAATTTTTGTATTTTTGGTAGATAGGGCATTTTACCATGTTGACCAGGCTGGTCTCAAACTCCCAACCTCAAGTGATCCACCCGCCTTGGCCTCCCAAAGTATTGGGATTACAGGCATGAGCCATTGCGCCCAGCCACCATGTCATAATTCTATAGAAGTTTTTGTTGCTCTAATTTTTACTTATAACAGAATGTATTTCCCCCATAAAGTTTTCAGATTTCAAACTTGATGAGAACATTGTTTCTTGTTTTTATTTTTGTCTTTAAGCTTAACTATTATCTAATATGTAGCTGAGTTCTGTTGAAATATTTTGTAGAATTTTGTAACAAAGTTGAGGGTGTGTAATCTTTGGGCTGAGTAGTAGAGTAATCACAGATTGATACATCCTTATTATTGAAAGTATAATCATATTCACCTAAGTGTCATGCCTTAAGATTTAACCACAGAATAGATTCTTAGAAATTTTATCCTTTCAAAGTAAAATTTAAAATAGTCACTTTTTCAACAAGTGATGCCAGTATAACTGTATGTAGAACATGTATGTCCACATGCAAAAGAATGAATTTGGACCCTTCTATTATACCATGTATAAAAAAATTAACCCAAAATTGATCATAGATGTAAGTGTAACAGCTAAAACTATAAAACTCGTAAGAAAAAACATAGGGGTAAATCTTTGTGACCTTGTTTTTGGCAGCGTTTCTTAGGTATAGCATCAAAAAGCACAACTGCCAAAAAATAGATAAGACTTCATCACAGTTAATACATTTGTGTTTCAAAGGATAATACAGAGAAAGTAAAAAGACAACCAAGAGAATGGGGAAATTTTTCAATAGTTATCCTTAGATATTCTAAGATATTTTTATTCCTATTGTTTCAGCTGTGACTAATTTCTAATGTAAATGTTGTTTCAGTGCTGCTGTGGTATGTTTGGGTTCCTTGTACAAGAAGTTGGGTAGAATACTGGGTAACACCTTTACTGATACGGTGGGGAATATTCTTAAGGCTGTGAAGAGTGCAGAGGTAAGTAATTACAAGTTCAGCCAAAGAATGAAAATATAGCATTTTATTGGTTTATGCTTTCCTGAGCAAATGAAAGAACTTTACATATGACAAGCATATGTAGATATGAATATAAATATACCTATAAATTAAATAGGTATTAAATTAAATTTCTAGGTGATGCACAATATGTACTCTGTATATTGAATCCCTGTCAGAAAAATAGTAATGCAGTAGAATTTCATGTATTCATATAAATCCAAGTGGGTGAAAACTAATGTATTCCACTTATAGGCCCATCCCTGCTCTCTCCTCTTACTCCATCTTTTCTATTTGATAGTACTTACTGATGCCAGTGCAACTGCTTGTCACTAGGGACTACATAGTTGATAAACGCTGTATACCTTATGGATAGATGAGTTACTATACTAGCATCAGAAGGTAGTAAGGAATATAATCTGAGGGGAAAGAGTGTAGAGGATGTGTGACCAGATCCAGATGACCTTTTAATTGCCAAGGGAGTATATTTTCAACTGAATCCTCATTGAAATATTTGTGTGACTTACTACTCTGGAACACCCCTTGTTTTTGAGACTGTCTCTTCATTTGACTTTAAGAAACTAAGATACTATAATCTCTTGCCAACTGTGGTTTTACTGGTTTTGAAATGAAAGCATTTATATTTTTGTTTAGCAAAAGGTTTAAATCTGTGGTCCCTAATATGTAAGGACAACTTAGCACCTTTAAATATAAAAACATGGACATGGTAGTTTGCACCTGTAATCTCAGCTACTTGAGAGGCTGAGACAGGAGGATCGCTTAAAGCCAGGAGTTTGAGGCCACCCTGGGCAACACTGGAAGACTCTGTCTCTACAAAATCATAAATTAGTTGCAGTATGGTGGTGAGCACCATACTGTAGTTCTAGCCCCTCAGAAGACTGAGGCAGGAGGATCACTTGAGCCCAGGAGTTCAAGGCTGTAGTGAGCTATGGTCATGCCACTGGACTGCATCCTAGGTGACAGAGCAAGACCCTCTTTTTTTTTTTTTGAGACGGAGTCTGGCTGTGTTGCCCAGGCTGGAGTGCAGTGGCACAATCTCAGCTCACTACAACCTCTACTTCCTGGGCTCCAGCAATTCTCCTGCCTCAGCCTCCCGAGTAGCCATTACAGGCGCGTGCCACCACGCCCAGCTAATTTTTTGTATTTTTAGTAGAGACAGGGTTTCACCATGTTCACCAGGCTATTCTTGAACTCCTGACCTCAAGTGATCCAGCTGCCTCAGCCTCCCAAAGTGCTAGGATTACAGGCATGAGCCACCATGCCCGGCCCAACACCATGTCTCTTAAAAAATATTTACTAGAAAAGAAAATCTAAAAACATCACACTGGTTACTCTTGTTACTTTATTTACAAAAATCTAGAACACAGCTCTGAAGTAATTTATAGAAATGTTGGACAGTCACACACACGTTTTTTTAAAATGTAGCAAGGCAAAACAAGGGAAAATTCCAATAAAAAAATGGGTAAATTTTAAGAAGAATGTAGCTGATTCAAGAACTTTAAGAAGTGAAGACTCTAACATAAAACTGGTGAGAAAATTGGCTCATCAGATCACTTCTCAGCAATAGTTTCCCAAAAGATTGGAGAAAATGATTAAGGAGAACAGATTTTTATAACATCTATAAATCTAGTTTTATTTAAAAGCAGATATCTGTAAGAAATTTTATTTATTGAGATACAGCTATTTTAAACTTTCTTCCTCCTAATTCCACTGGTTAAGCTATAACACTTTTTAGGCCCCTTGGTTAATAGAGGATTACTCTATAGTTATGAAAATGTTTTAAGTTACTGTTAAGTATTTTGTTGCTCCCCTATTTTTAAAATTTTTTTAACTAACATCCTTGAGCCGTATTCCATACTTTTGATCTTTGATTTAGTTGATCAGATATCACAACATTTCAGAGATATCCACACCCACCAGTGATACACAACATTTGGAACTGGAATAAAAGAAAAGTTCAGAAGATTCTCATTGGCACCATTTTATTATGTTCACCTATGACTTTGAAGTGCCTTTAAACAAAGATGAATTAACAATATTACTATGAAGTGATTCTTGATGCTGATCTTTGTCTTCCTCCAACTCCAACTTATCTACCTTCAGTGGCCTTAACTTCCTGGGATATAGATATGATTTGAGGTATTTAGTAAAACATTAATAAAATAAGTGACTACTTTTTTTTTTTTTTTAAAGACAGGGTCTGGCTCTGTCACCCAGGCTGGAGTTCAGTGGTGCAGTCTGCACTGACTGCACTCTCTGCCTCCCACTGTACCCTCTACCTCCCACTGCACCCTCTGCTTCCGAGGCTCAAGCCATCCTCCCACCTCAGCCTCTCGAGTAGCTGAGACTACAGGTGTGCACTACCATGCTCCCACCTCAGCCTCCTGAGTAGCTGGGACTAGAGATGTGCACCAACACGCCTGGCTAAAATTTGTATTTTTTTAGAGTTATGGTTTTACCATGTTGCCCAGGCTGGTCGCAAAGTCCTGAGCTCAAGCAATTGGCCCACCTTGGCCTCCCAAAGTGCTGAGATTACAGGTGTGAGCCACCGGGCCCAACCAAGCAGCTACTATTTCTTGACTGTTTACTGTGTGCCAGGCACTGTGTGAATGTTTACCCATGAGGTTCATCTTATCCTCATTTTATAGATGAGGAAATAAGTAAGAACAACTTAAAGTCACAAAGTTACTGAGGGTCACAGAGAAGTTCAAACCCAGGTTTTTTCAACTCTAAATCCAAGACTTTTAAATTGTGAGTTATGCTATTCCAACCAATAAATAATAACAAAGTATTATAGCTACCAAATCTATTGAACATTTGTTGTATGGCTAGGCTTGTTATAAGCACTTTGCGTGTATGACTCATTCATTCCTTACAACAGCCTATGAGGGATACTATTACCTCTATTTTTAGATGAAGAAACAGATTTGCCCAAGGTCCTATCTAGTAAATGGCAGACCCTGCATTTTTAATACGTTAGCTTAGACTACAACAACTATTTATTGAATGCTTAATGGCATGCAAGCTTTGGGCTAGGCACTTTTCATGTAATTTTGTTTAATCTTCACATCAACCCTGTGAAATTTGTATCATGTTGAAATCCGGTGTATACAAGTAACTTTTCAAATAATATTTCATAAAATAGTAACTTGTTTCTTGATGTCAGAATGGGTTGGTCAGTATGTATAGAAGTACGGGTATTTCTTCAGTACCAGAGACAGATATCAGTGTTTAATCCTGTTCTTTGCAGTGGAATTATTTTTCCTATTTAATTTTTTTTTCTTTTTGGTAGTCTCAAGGCCGATATGAGATTATGCTAAGTCTGCAAAATATATTGAATGGACTAGGAGCTGCTGCTGCACCTTGTCACAGGGATGTTTATAAAGCTGCTAGATCCTGCTTAACAGATAGATCCATGGCTGTTCGTTGTGCTGCTGCGAAGGTAAAATGATCTAATAAGAAGACTTTAAAAATTAGTATGAAGAAAATTAAATCAGATTATCTTTGTGAAAGCATTAGTGAAAGCTACATTATTTTGGTAGTCAGCTGGGACTATCTCATTTTAACCTACGAGGAAACCGAGACCCAGAGTTATATGAATTTCCCAAGGTTTAAATAGTTAGCAACACATGGTCAGAGGGTAGGAAGTTCAGGTTTCCAGAATCTTAAGTATTCATTCTACTCTACTAAAAATTTCTCCCTAATTGTGTAAATTAAAATTTACATGTGAGGTTTATGTTGTCTCCAAGTGATTTTTTGTTTTGTTTTTAATTTATACCTTCTTAACATAGTTGGTAAGATAATACAGTGAAGTTTTTTTAATGTTGGAATTATTCTCCCAGATGTTCATAGCCAACAGATTGATTCTCAAGGCATTTTTCATAACCTGTGGAGTTAGAAATGGGTCCTCCTCCCACCTCTTGTAGGTTCATTCTCTTCTATAATATAATCTTTATGACTTTTAGTAAGTATTCATTTATTATTCTTGTAATCATAATAGATACTCTGAATTTGTGTATTATTTTTTAAAACCCTGATAGTTTCTGTAACTTATATAGCTCTGAACCTGACATTTGTATTTTATTTTTCATTAATTTCTCTTTGTCCAATTGAATAGTGTCTCCTTGAACTTCAGAATGAAGCCATCTTTATGTGGAGTACGGACCTGGACAGTGTGGCCACACTGTGTTTTAAGTCCTTTGAAGGTTCCAATTATGATGTGCGGATTTCTGTTTCAAAGTTACTAGGCACAATATTAGCTAAAGCTATAACTTCTAAACATCCAGGAACAGGTAAAATACATGTAATTGTTTTTAAAGTATCTTCTGTAATTTTTTCCCCAGTTGATATAAACAAACATGTATAATGTTATTGCTACCCATTATAAATCAATTTCGGGCCGGGCATGGTGGCTTATGCCTGTAATCCCAGCACTTTGGGAGGCCAAGCTGGGTGGATCACCTAAGGTCACGAGTTTGAGACCAGTCTGGCCAACATGGTGAGACCCATCTCTACTAAAAGTGCAAAAATTAGCCAGGTGTGGTGGCACATGCCTGTAATCCCACCTACTTGGGAGGCTAAGGCAGGAGAATCACTTGGACCCAGGAGGCAGAGGTTGCTGTGAGCCAAGATTGCGCCACTGCACTCCAAAAAAAAAAAAAAAAAAGTTCCTTTTTTTTTGAGACGGAGTCTCGCTCTGTCGCCCAGGCTGGAGTGCAGTGGCGCAATCTCTGCTCACTGCAAACTCTGCCTTCCAGGTTCACACCATTCTCCTGCCTCAGCCTCCTGAGTAGCTGGGACTACCAGCAGCCGCCACTGCACCTGGCTAATTTTTTGTATTTTTAGTAGAGACTGAGTTTCACAGTTTTAGCCAGGATGGTCTCGATCCCTGACCTCGTGATCCGCCCGCCTGGGCCTCCCAAAGTGCTGATATTACAGGCGTGAGCCACCACGCCCGGCCATTTTTAATTTTTTTTTTTTTAAGTAATTGTGAAGTGTTATCCAATAAACGATATGATCTAAATACTGATTTTTTTTTTTTTTAAAGCAGCATGCATCTGACTACATATATTTGGCTTGTCATTTTTTAGGTTGGTACAATGGAGCATATAATGTAGATAATTCTAGATATTTGAAGTTTATTGTATTTGGACAGTTTTGTTTTGTCTTAGTGATTTCGTTGTTGTTGTTTTTGGAGACAGGGTCTCACTCTGCCACCCAGGGTGGAGTGCAGTGGTGCAATCACAGCGTACTACTTTCTCCGTCCCAACCCCAGAATTAGCCATTTCTCTAAGGAGTTCTACTTTTGAATCTTTTGAATAGTCAAATAGAATAGATGTTGAGTGTGAAAGAGAAGTCCAGGGTGACTTTATGTATTTTGGGCTGAAAACCCGGGAGTATACATACAGTTGTCATCAGCTTACATGAGCAAGTGTGCAAGTAGAGCAGGCATGTGTATGTGTCAGGGAGGAGGATCAAGCACTGTGTTTAAAACAATTTGGACCATTAAATAGACATCGAAATACGGATATCAAATAGACAGCTGGATGTGAGAGTCTGGTGTCCAGGAGAGGAGACTGGACATCAACTTCATAAATTTTAGGAATAAATTAATTTATTTATTTTAGGAATAAATTAATAGTGATTATTCAGGAATCTCTAATATAGAGATGGAATTTAAGCTATGAGATTAGATAAGATCACAAGACAGTGAGTATACATAGGGAAGAGCAGACCAGGTACTAGGTCATGAGCTTTCTCTAGGAGAACACAAGGAACCATCGAAGAAGACAGAACAGAAATTTCCAGTGAGAAGGAAGGAAAGAAAGCCAAGAAAGCATGTCTTGTGGTTTTATCCAATCTCATGCCATCTTAAAGTATTGCCATATACATTGCATCATAATTATAAATGATAATTTTACAGTGGAAAAATCTGGCAGACTTACACTGTGCAAATGTTCAAAGCTAATATCACCTATGTAGGGACAGACTGACATCACACCTGGCAGTGCTTCTTGATGTTATGCATTGAAAAGGATATCGCCTTACTTATGTAGTTCTCTGTGAAAAATTTGGAGGAAATACCAGACAAACTCATATCAAGGGCCATTCTATAAAACAACTGGCCATAAGTGTATTCTTCAGAAGTAAGAAAGTAATGAAGAAAATATGGTGAGTCCAGGTAGATGCAGTCATACATAGCTTAATAATAGGGACATATTCTGAGAAATGCATCATGAGGTGATTTTGTCATTGTGGCAACATCGTAGAGTGAACTTACACAAATCTAGATGATATAGCCTACTGCACACTAGGCTATATGGTATAGAGTATTGCTCTTAGGCTATACATCTCTACAGCATGTTACTATGCTGAATACTGAGAAAACTGTAATACAATGGTATTTGTGTATCTAAACATGTCTAAATATAGAAAAGGTACAGTATAAATATGATATAAAAGATAAGAAGTGGTACACACCTATAGGGCACTGACTATGAATGGAACTTATGGGACTGGAAGTTGTTCTGGGTGAGTCAGTGAGTGGCGAGTGAATGTGAAAGCCTAGGATATTACTGTATACTACTGTAGATGTTACAAACACTGTATACTTAGGCTATGCTAAATTTTAAAAATGTATGTTTTTCTTTAATAATAAATTAGCCTTTGTTTACTGTAAGCTTTTTACTTTATCAACTTTTTGATTTTTAAAATTTTTGATTCCTTTGAATATTTTTATAATAACATTTAGGGGCCAGGTGCAGTGGTTCATGCTTGTAATCCCAGCACTTTGGGAGGCTGAGGCGGGTGGATTGCTTGAGGTCAGGAGTTTAAGACCAGCCTGGCCAAGATGGGAAACCCTGTCTGTCTACTAAAAATGCAAAAACGGGGCGTGATGGCATATGCCGGGAGTTACAGCTGCTTGGGAGGCTGAGGCATGAGAATCACTTGAACCCTTTAACTTGGGAGGCAGAGGTTTCAGTGAGCTGAGATTGTGCCACTACACTCAAAATAATAATAACACTTAGCTTAAAACACAGATACATTGTACAACTATACAAAAACATTTTCTTTATATCCTTGTATCCTTGTTCTATAAGCTTTTTTCTACTAAAAAAAACCTTTTTTTTTTTTTTTTTTTAACTTTTAAACACATACATAAGCCCAGGCCTACAGAGTCAGAACCATCAATCTCACCGTCTTCCACCTTAATATCTTGTCCCACGGGATGGTCTTCAAGGGCAGTGGCACGCATGGAGCTGTTGTCTCCTGTAATAGCGATGCCTTCTTCTGGAATACTTCCTAAAGGGCCTACCTGAAGCTGTTTTGCAGTTAACTTTTTATAAATAACAGTATACTTTAAAATAACAGTAAAAAGTATAATAAATACATAAACCAGTAACAGTTGTTTATTATCAAGTATTACATACTTTACATAATTGCATGGTCTTTACTTTTACATGACTGGCAGTGTAGTAGGGTTGTTTACATGAACATCACCACAGACATGTGAGTAATGTGTTGGAATGTCATGAGGCAATAGGAATTTTTCAGCTCCATCATAATCTTACAGGACCACTGTCATATATGTGATCTCTGTCATTGAACAGAATGTCCTTATGTGGTACGTGACTGTATATGAAAGTTTATTATACTCTTCTTACAGCTTTTTTCTAATTTTTTTCTAATTTTTAAAAATATATATTTATGTATGTCCAGATTCCGTTCACTCCACTTTAACCACCTTGATCCAAGTCACTATCATCTCTTGCTTACACTAATAAATCACTCCTAATGGTTTTCCCTGCTTCTACCTTTACCCCACTCTATAATCTTCTCTCAACACAACAGCAGCATGACAGATTACATCACTTGTCTGCTCAAGGTCCTCCACTGGCACCTCATTTCAGTCACAGCCTTATTATAATGACCTACAAGGTCCCATATCTTCTACCCTCTCCCCATCCTTACACTCTGACCTGTCTCCTACATACCCCCTCCACTGCTCTATCCACATAGCTCTGTGTGAACTCACCTGGCATCCTATAAAGGCCTTTTTGTCGTAGCCATTTCCTCTGCCTAGAACACTTTTTCTGCAGATACCCTCATGACTAATTTCTTCCCTACATTCAAACTGTGTTAAAATGTCACCGTTTCAATGACTCTTACCCCAATACCCTATTTAAAGTCACAAACTACACTTCACTCCCCCCCCCGTATTCCTGACCTCATTTTGCTCTGTTTTCTGCATGGTTTTTAATCACTGTTTAATATACATAGTCATTTATTACGTTTATTGCTGTCTCAGAATTTATGATCCACAGAGCATGGATTTTGCACTGTTCAATAATGTTTCTTCCCCAAATGCCAAGTTAGATTTTCATTTGTCTCAGATGGTTTTCTTTAGGCTAGGGAGGAGGTTTTTGTGTTCATAACTGTAACAAAAGTTTATTTCTGTGCTCTTGTAGAGGGTCAGAGCTTGTGACCATTAATTTTTGAGGGAGAAATGGTTTCTTCTTTTTTTTAGGGAGATAATATTATCTAGATAGTCACAGGGAGAAACCCGGCTGTGTCAAACTGAAGTCAATCTGTTAGTTATTGTAGCCTAAGAGCCAAATGAGTAGTTTTAATGAATTTAGCTTTGATTTCTTCAGAGACTGAAGGAATAGTAAAAGTTTTATTGCCAATAGAGAATTTTTAAAAATAGGACATTTACATTATATACATTTCTTTGAGAGTTGTACAGCATTTGGAAAAATAAAATTATGATTTTGGCATTTTCCATGTTTCAAAAGAATTTTCAAAGTATTGTACAGCATTTTCATTTGTGGAGGACTAGGGCAGTCTTATTTATGTTTTTTCCCCTGTTTTAGAAGACAGCCTTTTAACTTCTTTGAGGAAAGGAAGCAATAGATCATGATCTTAGTCATAGTCTTTAAGATGCTTTTGACATGCACTTCAGGGTCCATTCTGATTTGACCTCTGAACCCTTGTGTGACTTTGTGTATTACTGTGTAGACTGTTCTGCAAATTTTGCATTTTGTTTGAATTTTTAGTTTATTTTTGTTTCTATTAACATGCTGGCTTTTTGCAAATCAAGAACATGCATTAAAATTTAGTCTATAAAATATGAATCACAGTTTTGTTCTTTGTCATAGCAGCCTCACGTCAAAGCATTCGCAGAGTATCTCTGGAGGAAGTTCTGGAATTACTAGGAACAGGGTTTCTACGTGGGAGTTCAGGATTCCTTCGAGCCAGTGGAGATATGCTGAAAGGAACCAGTTCAGTCAGTAGGGATGTTCGAGTTGGAGTTACTCAGGTTAGAATCACAAATCAGTATCTAAATCTAACTCTTACTGGCCTATAATGAAAGTTTTAGTATCTGACTCCACAGAAGTGGTACTATGCAAGGTCCACACTTATGCTCTCATATCTATTAATAGATATAAATGGTAAGGCCAAAACATTTTTTTAAAGTAGGTTGCAAGTAAGAGAACCTTATTACCTATAATGTATTTTGCGTTCCTAATAATGGAACATTTTAGTTTTCTTTGAAACAAGAACTTTTTTTGTTTCTAGCTGTTGTGCTTTCATGTATCTTGTGGTTTAACATGTTTTCCATTGTATTTGTGTGTGCTCATACAGTTCAGATTTAAGCTGTTAGGTACATATTGTTTAGCATGGGTGAAATAACCATTTTATATGGCTTTAACCCTCAGGGAGTACAGCATGTAGTTTACTTCAGTGCTTAAATTTTTGGTCCTAAACAAATTTTAAGAGGTAAACTCTTGGAAGAGTTATCTTACCATAAAACAAAGAGATATCTGCCTTCTTTCCTTGGATTATCTTTTTTTGCTAAACCTGTTACCATTCAAAGCAAACTTGTATTTTTGAAAAATTCACATATATTGTCATTGTTTTATACTGTATGTAGTCTCCATGAAAATATGAGCTTCCCACTATAATTGTAATTAAACTGTGTGTTTCTAAGGAACAGATTACCTAAAACTACTTTATATCTGTGGAGTAAGGGAAACTGTTAATGTTCATGAAAATAAAGAATTCAATTCCCTTAGAGTTATAATGTTGGAGCATAGTTAATTCTTATAATATGTTTGTATGTTTAAATAGAGATTTCTTGTTCAGAATGTTAAATCTCTTGGAGCCGTTGTTCACAGAAGCCACAGACACATTTTACATATTAGCTGGGTATGCTGACTATTCTGAAACTGTAGTCTGACCAAAATAAAACAGGGAGGTAACATAAATGAAGTCTTGATTGGAAGACTATGCACTTCAGACCGGGCGCGGTGGCTCACGCCTGTAATCCCAGCACTTTGGGAGGCCAAGGCGGGCAGATCATGAAGTCAGGAGATCAAGACTATCCTGGGTAACATGGTGAAACTCTGTCTCTACTAAAAATACAAAAAAATTAGCCAGGCGTGGTGGCGGGCCCCTGTAGTCCCAGCTACTCGAGAGGTTGAGGCAGGAGAATGGCGTGAACCCAGAAGTAGAGCTTGCAGTGAGCCGAGATTGCGCCACTGCATACTCCAGCCTGGGCAACAGAGCGAGACTGTGTCTCAAAAAAAAAAAAAAAAAAAAAAAGCCCTTCAGTTCTGGCTTAAAACAAACAAAAACAAAATGGTGCTATGTTTATATATTTCAAGTGGCTATAAATTAGGAAAGAATACAATTTATAAGGAATAAGAAAAATATTAGTAAATGCTGCATATTTTGTGAGGGAAAATACAGAATTGAAACAATTTAATATTGAAAATAAAACTCTTTTCTTTTTTAGGCTTATGTGGTATTTGTTTCAACATTAGGAGGAGCTTGGCTAGAGAAAAATTTTGCTGCCTTTCTTTCTCATATCCTAAGCCTTGTGTCACAGTCATACCCTAAAGCCACCCAAACTCAGATTGATGCCATTTGCTGTCGCCGTTGTGTTTCATTTATTCTTCGAACTACTATAGGTGGTCTTCTTGGAGAAAAGGCTCAACTTGCTGTTGTAAAGGATATTTGCCAGGCCATCTGGAAGCTAAAGAAAGTTATGGGTATGGATCTCTACTAAGACAGTTTGTTTAACAGTGCTAATGGAATTGTCCCTTTGGGAAGGCTAGACTGATATATGATACTGTATTAATACAGAAACCTTGAAGGCTGATAGAAGTTCCTCAGAATTCCTGTTGTACTTCCTGTAGAAGTTAAGATAAATTATTTTTGAAACAGTCTATCTCAGTTGCTGTACCATCTTAAGTCTAATCTCCTTATCTCGAATACTGGTAATGTTGGATATTAAATATCAGTAATGTTGAAATCATTTTTAGTTTCCCATGAGTTCTCTCTTTCAGTGCCATTTGCTAAGGGAGTAGTAAGGGATCTCTGATTGGAATGCTTGAACTAAATTGGTTATAGTAATTCATTTCTTTATTTATTGATGCAAGTCACCATTTAAGCATTTTAGTTATTGCCTCAAGTATTTCTTATAGATCAAGTGTATATATTAATTTTCGCCGTTACACTTTTTAACTCTTCACACCCTTTTCAATATATTTTAATACAGTGGTGATGCATAGTTAATTCTTGCATTTCTGTCAGATGCCGTAATGAGTGATGGTAATTTGGAAACCCGGGTTGGTTCCACAGATGTAGCAGCTAGCCAGCATATGCTGGTTTGTGCTTTACAAGAACTTGGAAATCTCATACACAATCTTGGCACCACAGCGGCACCTTTGCTACAGGATTCAAGTACAGGTATATCTGTTGTTTGTAACTCATTGGAATACCTTTTTTTCCCTTGAACACTAGATAACTTTGTTCCAAGGAAGGAAATCTTCATATAGTTTACTTATAGATTCCGTTATAGATTTATTAGAAATGTTTTATGAAAAATTTATAATCATTATTAAAAAGATGTATATTGTTTAGTTTTTTTCTTTTGTAATTAAAGATTGTTCTGTAAGTCTCCGCCCCACCCCCCATTCTAGAGACTTATAAGATAACCTGGAAAAACTTTACAGAGAAGTAAACCTGAACTGTCTCTGCATCTGCAGTGAAAACACTAGTACGGTACAAGTAATTCAGTTCCTCAGAGGTCTTTAAAGCAGTATTTTCTTTCTTTTTTTAAGTATTTAATCACTTTATAATAGCTTTATTCAGATACAATTCATGGTTAGGCACAGCGGCTCATGCCTATAATCCCAGCACTTTGGGAGGCCGAGGCAGGCACATCACTTGAGGTCAGGAGTTCAAGACCAGCCTGGCCAATGTGGCAAAACCCCATCTCTACTAAAAATACAAAAATTAGCCAGGCATGGTGGCTCTTGCCTGTAATCCCAGCTACTCGGGGGGCTGAGGCACGAGAATCGCTTGAGCGCCAGAGGTGGAGGTTGCAGTGAGTCGAGATAACGCCACTGCACTCCAACCTGGGCAACAAACAAAAGAGATGTAAATCACTTGCCATGAAGTTTACGCTTATGAGGTATACAATTCGGGGGTTTTGAGTATATTTGCTCTACTGTACAGTTACTACCACTGTCTAATTCCAGAGTCTTTTCATTACCCCCAGGAAGTTGTCATTTCCATTTCCCTTTCCCCCAGCCGCTGACCTCCATGAATTTACTTTCTGTCTCTGTGAATCCACCTATTCTGGATATTTCATGTTTAAAAAAAAAAATTCATTCAATATATAGTCATAACTGACTTGCTTCTTTTTAAAATCACTTTTAAAAATCATTTTTGAGGCCTGATATGGTGGCTCACGCCTGTAATCCCAGCACTTTAGAAGACCAAGATGGGAGAATTGCTTGAGCTGAGTTCAAGACCAGCCTGGGCAACATAATGAGAACTCCTCTCTACTAAAAATTTTTTAAAACTTAGCCAGGCACGGTGGTGTGCACCTGTAGTAGTCCCAGCTCTTTGGGAGACTGAACCAGGAGCATCACTTAAGCCTAGGAGATTAAGGCTACAGTGAGCTATTATCATGCCACTGCATTCTATCCTGGGTGGCAGAGTGAGACCCTGTTTCAAAAAAATGCATCATCATGGCTTTTATCCTTTGTGGTACACATTTCTTTCTGAGAAACTTTACATTATATTTGTGTGTATAAGCTATTTAGATCTGGGACACTTACTTAAATAGAATTTGACATGAAGCATATGTTTCATGAAAGTTTATGTTGAATCATAGCAAATAATACCTTTTCTTTTATTGGTGGTGGCGGTCACTTCACTGTCTTTGTCGTTAGTTGATTAGTAGCCCACTGAGGACCTAGCGAAGCCTTGATTTTAACATTGTGTTCTTGTAAGAGCAACATGGTGGATAGAAAGTGTATTAATTATGTAGGCCAGGCACGGTGGCTCGTGCCTGTAATCCAACACTTTGGGAAGATGAGGTGGGTGGGTCACTTGAGGTCGGGAGTTCAAGACCAACCTGGCCAACATGGTGAAACCTTGTCTTTACTAAAAGTACAAAAATTAGCCAGGTGTAATGGCACACACTTGTGATCGCAGCTACTCAGGAGGTTGAGGCAAGAGAATCACTTAAACCCGGAAGGCGAAGGTTGCAGTGAACCAAGATTGCACCACTGCATTCCATCCTGGGTGACAGAGCAAGACTCCATCTCAAAAATAAAAAAGTATACTAATTATGTAGATAAATGTACTAGAAGGATTAAAAAATAAAAAGGATGGGGCAGGGTATGACTTTTTTTCTTTTTTTTTTTCAAGGCAGGGTCTCAGTCTGTCACGCAGGTTGGCATGTAGTGGCGCAATCTCGGCTCACCACAAGCCCCGCCTCCCCGGCTCAAGTGATCCTCCCACCTCAGCCTCCCTAGTTGCTGGGACAACAGGCATGCGTCACCATGCCTGGCTAATTTTTTGTATTTTTGGTAGAGACAAGGTTTTGTCATGTTGCCCAGGCTGGTCTCAAACTCCTGAGCTCAGGTGATCCACCTGCCTTGGCCTCTCAAAGTGCTGGGATTACAGGCGTGTGCAACCACAGCTGGCCAGGGTGTGACATTTCTTTTCAAGGTGTTATTTATTGATAATTTTTAATTTTTAGTACCAAATTAATAAGCAATCTGAAGCTAAAGTAAGAGATTGGCTGATTTAGGAAGTAAAGTTTTCTTTTGTATACGGACTTAATTTAGGACAGCTTTCATGAGATATATTACTAGAAGTAATTCTTAGGTTAGAAAATTATTTTGCATAGGAATGGTGAGAAGGGAGAAAAATGAAATTAAAAGAAAAAAATTATTTATAATTATGTATTTTTCTATTATAATTTGGCTTTTGATAAAAATATATTTTATATCCATGTAGCTATGTATTCTTTTGACTATTTTATGATCAGTTGAGTTTTATCTATATGTACCTAAGTTATCATTTGTTTATTCTGTCCTTCCAGGCCTCCTTGACAGTATCTTGTCAGTTACTCTTCATCCTAGCATTTCCGTTCGACTAGCAGCAGCTTGGTGTTTACACTGCATTGCCGTGGCATTACCCTCCTACCTAACACCACTCTTGGATCGTTGCCTTGAACGGCTTACTGGACATAAGTCTTCACCTGAAGCAGTGACTGGCTTCAGTTTTGCTGTGGCAGCTTTGTTGGGAGCAGTAAAACATTGTCCTTTAGGAATTCCTCATGGAAAAGGCAAGGTAATGATTTCATTCTCTATATATTATAACGTGGTGCTTTTTGTTAGAAGTGTTTTCACATAGTAACAGAATTTGTTACTGAATGCTTTATTTTTCTGTACATCTAGCCCTGCCATGTAAGTACATTTAAAATTTTATTGCAGAGGATAAATAGATCTGCAAAAGAAATCTTAAATAACTAAACTTAATATTTAATAATTTAGTTAGTAGTATTATTGGTGGTATTACTTTAAAAATAGTTTACATATCTTAAGATCAAGTAGATAAATAATTATGTTAATGTTCTTAGGAACCAAGATTTTCAATATAAGTAAAAAGAACTGTAACTGTAGAATTGAGATTAAGTAAAAGCCCCATACGTTAGATTCAAATTGAAATTATCAGTATGAGCTCATTTTAATTTTTCGAAAATACTTACATCCTCCTTTTGTGCAGTGAACAGGCCTAAAAGCAGTGATGACCCAGTGTCGGGGATACCCCAGTGCCCAGGTTATAGCTCTAAATACTGTTTCCAACCAAAAAGGAGTCAGGACTCCATGGAGCAATGGCTGCTTTCAGGTGTGGGGCAGGAAATGCACAACTTAAACTTGGGATATCTTGTCATGCCAGAAAGTAAGGAAGTCATCAAGGAATACTGTGTTCATTTTAAAAGGAGGTAACTTAAGGGACTCCCACTGATCAAAGACGGCATGATTTATACATCAAAATTAATAATGACTACAGGGAATTAAAACATACTAGATAATATATAAAATTTCATGAGTTCATAATGATATTCAGCTTCTCCAAATTGTATTGCTACCAAAAAGTTTCATTTTCTAAGTAAATTTAGAATCCAGCACTCTCAGACAAATAAATGATACAAACCTAGTGAATAAATAACCGAGTTTTAATGTACAAAGAATTTTGAAGAGAACTAAAGAAAAATTTTAATGAAACCTAGATAATATAACTAGGCAAGCATGGTGTTTGAATTTTGCTTCTTATTTAACAGCTAGGAATTGTAAGTTGTCAGAAAACATTATTTGACAGTGAAAGCCTTTATAACCCATACCTCTCACAAATTCGTAAATATATTTGAAAAAATATATCACCATTATTCCTTTCTTTCAAATTGCCACTCTTGTGTCATTATGGAGTTTGATAGGATATCCACCACATGGTAGGCTCTGCAAAAGACCATTCCGTAACTTGAGCAATTCAAAAAATATTTTGAGTATTGCCAGTGCCGTTGAAATAAGGTAGGTAACAACTTTGGAAGATGAGATTATTTATTTGAATTTATTATTTTAGTTATATTCTTAACACATCACATCTTGCTAAGCAAAGACTTGTCATTGAATGTATTTAATTAAACCTATTCTCATATCTCATTAATTCAGACAAGGTTCCCATTCCCGTATTATATTTGGAATTTCTTTCCAGGAGAAGATCCACTTGTTCTGATTTGACTAGAATGATTTGTTTTGTCCTCACTCTTTTTGAGTGCTATCCATTGACTGTATAAGCTGCAGGGAGTCCTAAATTAGTAGTAAGTTGGTTGGTTGTTTTAAAATACGCTAGTCTTCCTCTTTAAAAAATTTGTATGCCAACTCATAATACTTCCTGCTTTTTCAGAGGTGATTGGTAATAGATGTTTTCTCATATTAGATGCTCTCTGGCCTTTGTAATATGTAATCATATGTTATCCGTAAATGTGAAATGTCTGGTTTTTCCTCTCTGTTGTTTATAACACTGCCTATTTCATGGACCCCTTTTTTTTGAAACAGGGTCTTGCTCTGTCACCTAGGCCAGAGTGCAGTGGTGAGATCATAGATCACTGCAGCCTCAAATGCCAGGGCTCAAGTGATCTTCCCATCTCAGCCTCCCAAGTAGCTGAAACTACAGGCGCATGCTTCCATTGCCTGGCTAATTATTTTTCTTGTGAAGATAGGGTCTCACTCTGTTGCCCAGGCTTGTCCTTTTTTTTTTTTTTTTTTTTTTTTTTTTTTTTTTTCCAAAAAGACATGGTCTTTCTTTATTGCCCAGACTGCAGTGCAGTGGTGTGATCCTAGCTTACTCCTAGGCTGATCTTGAACTTCTGGCCTCAATTGGTCCTCCCAGCTTAGCCTTCTGAGTCTTTGGGATTACAGGCATGAGCCACTATGCCCAGCCTCATAGACTTTTTTACTACAACATTTTAATAAATTTCACTCTTCAGTGTGAGACTATTTTGACTACCTCTAACCACTATAGTATACTACCTCTTGGAAGACTATTATCAGCTACTGAGTTATAAAAGTAGTATGTAGGCTGGGCGTGGTGGCTCAAGCCTGTAATCCCAGCACTTTGGGAGGCCGAGACGGGCGGATCACAAGGTCAGGAGATCGAGACCATCCTGGCTAACGGTGAAACCCAGTCTCTACTAAAAAATACAAAAAACTAGCCAGGCGTGGTGTCAAGCGCCTGTAGTCCCAGTTACTCGGGAGGCTGAGGCAGGAGAATGGCGTGAACCCAGGAGGCGGAGCTTAAAGAGTCACTGGGACAAGCAAGCACTGCACTCCAGCCTGGGTGACAGAGTGAGACTCCATCTCAAAAAAAAAAAAAAAAAAAAAAAAAAAAGTAGTATAGTTTTTTTTGAGACTGAGTTCTCACTTCCTTTCAGCCCCAGGCTAGAGTGTCAAGGGACTCCATCACTGTAACCCTCCTCTCCTGGGTTCAAGCATTTTTCTTGCTCAGTTCCCGAGTAGCCATGATCATAGAGACGGGTTGTCATCGCTTGGTTAATTTTTTGCATTTTTAGTAGAGATGGGGTTCCAGTGTGCTAGCCAGGATGGTCTCGATCTCCTGACTTTGTGATCTACCTGCCTTAGCCTCCCAAAGTGCTGGGATTACAGGCGTGAGCCACCGCACCCGGCCGTATGTAGCATTTTTAAGAGAGAGACTCCTGTAAGAAAACTTTTTAGGCCGGGCACGGTGGCTCAAGCCTGTAATCCCAGCACTTTGGGAGGCCGAGGCGGGTGGATCACGAGGTCAGGAGATCGAGACCATCCTGGCTAACATGGTGAAACCCCGTCTCTACTAAAAATACAAAAAACTAGCCGGACGTGGTGGTGGGCGCCTGTAGTCCCAGCTACTCGGAGGCTGAGGCAGGAGAATGGCGTGAACCTGGGAGGCGGAGCTTGCAGTGAGCCGAGATCGCGCCACTGCACTCCAGCCTGGGTGACACAGCGCGAGACTCCATCTCAAAAAAAAAAAAAAAAAAAAAAAGAAAACTTTTTTGGGTAATTATGGATTTAAAAGGATGGTTGCTCAAAACTAAAAGTAAATTCAAATTCTGTACAGCTATACTTGAATAATCTTACATTGTTGTCACATGTGCTCTACAAAAAATTATGAGGTTGTTGTGTACTACCTCATATACCAGTATTTAACCTTGAAAACTTAATTTTTTATCGTTTCCTTTATGACAGTCCTATTATGTAGTCTACATGAATGAGAATTCTTTATCGTTTACATTTATTTTATGTAAGAATTAATTCAAGAGATTATTATTAGCTGCTATCATTTAGTAATTTATAAACTGATATGCTTTTTTTTAAAACTTGTTCTTCTATATGTAAATAGATTATTATGACATTAGCAGAGGATTTGCTGTGTTCTGCTGCTCAAAACAGTCGCCTTTCAGCTCAGCGCACACAAGCTGGATGGTTGCTGATTGCTGCTCTGATGACATTAGGTAACAGTCTGTAGAAGGTTTACATACCTTGAAATACTTTGTGTTTTCTGAGTGAAAGGATTCTTTTATGTGATTTGATGAAACTAACTTTTAATACGTACTAGAATTTAAATAGCCACACAAACATTTTTCTTCTAGTAGTCACCTTAAAAAGCCTTTTACTTTCTTTATTGCTTAAAACCTTTTGAGACCTCTCTTGATTTTCTCTTCTGGACTAGATTGTAAGTCTCAAGTAGGACAAGCTGATTTACTAATCATCTTTCAGGCTTAACTCTGAACGACTGTGGCTTTTTCAAAAATCATTGACATCCATCTTCAGAAAAAAAAATTTCCACAATATAGGCAAAAGAACATATCCATAGCATGGGAATCCAGTTCTATAATTGTTTGAGGATTCATAACAGCCAATAAGGTTGCTACATTGAAGAGACTGAATTTCACTTAAATTATATTTATTAAAAAACAGTAATTGTTTTATAGTCATGACTATTTATATCCTGTAAATTTTTGAGACAGGGTCTCACTCTGTCACACGAGCTGGAGTGCAGTGGCATGATCATGGCTTACTGCAGCCTTGACCTCCTGGACGCAAGTGATCCTCCTACCCAAGCCTCCCAGGTAGCTGGGACCACAGGCGTGCAACATCATGCCTGGCTAATATTTAAATTTTTTTTGTAGAGATGGGGTCTCACTATGTTGCCCAGGCTGGTCTTGAACTCGTGGGCTCAAGCAGTCCTTCCGCCTTGGCCTCCCAAAGTGTTGGGATTATAAGCATGAGCCACTGAAAACTTTATTTATTTATGTATTTATTTATTTATTTATTGCCCAGTCTAATGAAACTTAATTTTATTACTTTATCACACCTATATTTTAAGTCTCTGTTGTCATACAAATTATAGCTCACATATAAAACAACTGGCTGAGGCAGCGCATGGTGGCTCATGCTTATAATCGTAGCACTTTGGGAGGCTGAGGTGGGTGGATCACTTGAGGTCAGGAGTTCAAGATCAGCCTGGCCAACAAGGTGAAACCGCATCTCTACTAAAATACAAAAATTAGCCGGGCCTGGTGGCGCATGCCTGTAGTCCCAGCTACTCGGCAAGCTGAGGCAAGAGAATTGCTTGAACCCAGGAGGTGGAGGTTGCAGTGAAGTGAGATTGCACCACTGCACTCCAGCTTGGGTGACAGAGCAAGACTCCCTCTCAAAAACAAAACAAAACAAAAACAAGTAAGTCGGGCGCAGTGGCTCACACCTGTAATCCTAGCACTTTGGGAGGCCTAGGCGGGCGGATCATCTGAGGTCAGGAGTTCGAGACCAGCCTGGCCAACATGGTGAAACTTTGCTTGTACTAAAAAAAATACAAAAATTAGCCAGGTGCGGTGGCATGTGCCTGTAGTCCCAGCTACAGGGGAGACTGAGGCAGGAGAATTGCTTGAACCCAGGAGGCAGAGGTTGCAGTGAGCTGAGATCATGCCACTGCACTCCAGCCTGGGTGACAGAGCAAGACTCTGTCTCGAAAAATAAAAATAATAAATATTAATAAAATAAAGCAACTGGCTGGATTTGGCCAATAAATCATTTTGACACCTATAAAGTAATTTGACCTAAAGGAGCTTAAATGAGAATAAACAGTCATAAATGAAGAACTACTTTAAGTAGTGTTCTTAAGATGATTAAAGAGATTTATTGAACTAGATCAGGTTTAGCCTCAAGGAGCCAAATTTGGCCTGCCATCAATATTTGTTACACAGCCTGTGAGCTAAGTTTTTATATTTATTAATGGTTGGGAAAAATATATATTTTGTGGTACATGAGAATCATGTGAAAGTCACATTTCAGCATTCATAGTTTTATTTGCGTACAACCACACTTGTTAGTGGATTGTCTATGACCTTTAGGTGTACAGTGGCAGAGTTGAGTAATTGCAACAGAAAGTATGTGGCTCTCAAAGCCTCAAATGTTTACTATCTGCCCCTTTACAGAAAGTGTTTGTTAGCCCAAAGCATAGATCATCATTTCACAGTGTGCTGGGAATAATGTAGTCAAGCTTTTATTTGCTTATTGCTGGATGTTCATGCCTGCCGTATTGAAGTTCCTGGTGAATTAAGGAGGAAATAAACTATCTAATCGCATTTTGATAAACAAGAGCTTTTAAAACAAGGTAATTGTGTTGGAGGAAGACAACAAGAGGTCCTTTCTCCTGTACATCATATTTTACTGCATATTCATAATCAGCATACAAAAAGGGATTAAAAGTTTTAATTAAGGTTTTGTTTAATTACTCTGTTTTCTTGGGTTTTACTCATTTTTCTTAACTGTTCTTTCCCTTTATTATCGATTTTTATTCTTATTCATTTATTTATTTATTTGAGACAGGGTCTCACTCTGTCATCCAGGCTGGAGTGCAGTGGTACAATCATGACTCACTGCAGCCTCGACCTCTGCAGGCTCAGGTGATCCACCTGCCTCAGCCTCTTGTGGAACTGTGCACCACCACGCCTGGCTAATTTTTTGTAAAGATGGGGTTTTGTCATGTTGCCCAGGTTGGTCTTAAACTCCTGGACTCAAGCAATCTGCCTGCCTTGACCTCCCAAAGTTCTGGGACTACAGGAGTGAGTCACTGCACCTGGGCTATTATCAATTTTTAGAATGCGTTAGTATCATAGCAACTTTCAGGGGGGACCAGTGAGGTTTTTGTTTTTAGGTATCATTATGAGCTCATGGAATTTTATAGATTTATATGTTTTAATCACTTGCGATCATTATTCCTTTCGATCATCAAATTGTCTCATCTTTGGTCGTTGGGAGTCCCTTCAAGTTGGTTCATTTGTCCTTTTAACATGAACCTAGCATTCTTTGATAATGTGTTTTTGCATGCAAGATGTCCCAGGTTTTACATTGTACATTTTCTGCCTTAGGCTTGCCATCAGCCATTTCTCCAAGGAACCTTGATTCCTTTTGTGGGAAATGGAATTTTTTTTTTTTTTTTCATTTTTTTAGGAGACAGGGTCTCACCGTGTTACCAGACTGGAGTACAGTGGCACCATCATAGCTCACTGCAGCCTTGAATGCCAGGTTCATGCAGTCCTCCTGCCGCAGCCTCCTAACTAGCTAGGACTATAGGTTAGCACCTCTACACTCAGCTAATTTTTAAATTTTTTTTGTAGAGAGGGGATCTTGTTGTTTCCCTGGCTGATCTTGAACTCCAGGGCTCAAGTGATCCTCCTGCCTTGCCATTCCAAAGTGCTTGGATTACAGGCATGGGCCACGGTGCCCAGCTGGGAATGAGTTTTAGACAGCAGTCTTAGTGCTTTGTTAATTTTTGCTTTGCATTTTAAACATGTCTTCTCTGTTTTTATCATTCCCTTTATAATTTATAATTTTCTTCATTACTTCACTGTGAACTAATGTAAACACAAAACACATTCATTCCTTGAATGTGAACTACACACTTAAACCTTTTTTGATACACTTCCCAGTTTATCTGATGCCATATAAAAAAACTTGGATTTCCAGATTCCTCCATATCTTGTCTCTCTGTGGATGGCTCATAAAGTGTATGTGTGTGTGTGTTGTGTTTGCTAGATACATTATAATAATAAGTATTTATTTATTTAAAGAAAGGCCCTTGTTCTGTTACAGGGGCACAGTCAGACCATAGCTTGCTGCAGCCTTGATCTCTTAGGCTCAAATGATCCTTCTGGCTCAGCCTCCCAAGTAGTTGGGACTACAGGCATGTGCTACCACTCCCAACTAACTTTTTACTTTTTTGTAGAGAGATTTTGGTATGTTGACCTGGCTGGTCTCAAATGCCTGGCCTCAAGCAATCCTTCAGCCTCAGCCTCTCAAAGTGCTGGGATTACAGTCATGAGCCACCTTGCCCAGCTCTAAGTGCTGTTCTGTGTATAAACTAATATACACCTCAGAAACTGTCCTTTGAATAAAATACTGTTACTCTCCCCATTTATGGATGAAGAAATTGAGGCACAAAAAGGTTAAATAACTCATCCAGGTTTACACAACTGATAAGTGGATGGAGCCAGGATATTAATCTAGGCAGTCTCCCTCCAAAGCCAAATGCAGTTCTGAGCTATGGGTTTGGAACAGAAGAAAGACATACAGTCAGCGGAATGTGGGAGTAAGAAGTAGAGAGTGCTTATTGAAGAAGTTTAAGGTAACTCCAGAAATTTAAAGAAGAGTACCTGAGGAGAAAAGCTGTGGGTTTGGGTTTTTAAAAAATTGATAATGTTATTGCACGTTGTTTTGTATTATTACTGGGTTTGTGTCATGATTCCTTCAGTTCATAAATGTTGCTCTGAAACCTTTTTTTAACAAAAAATATTCTATTCAGACATTTTATATCTGATTTTTGACCTGGAACAAGTTGCTATCAGAAGGTAGCATTATTCTGAAGATCAAGAATACAGTTGGCTCACATCTGTAATTCCAGCACTTTGGGAGGCTGAAGTGGGTGGATTGCTTGAGTCCAGGAGTTCAGACCTGCTTGGGCAACATGGCAAGACCCCATCTCTACAAAAAAATACAAAAATTAGCTGGGTGTGGTGGCACGCACATGTAGTCCCAGCTACTCAGGAGGCTGAGGTGGAAGGATCACTTAAGCTCAGGGGGGTTGAGATTGAGATTGCAGTGAGCTGTGATCATGCCACTGCACTACTAAACTTCAACCTGGGGGACAGAAAGAACCTGTCTCAAAAAGCATGCTATGTTGTTTGTTACTATAATAATTGTACCTTGCATTTATGTGGTCCATTACAGCTTTTCAGAGTTCTTTAAAGTGCATTCTATCATTTGGACCTGACAAGCCCTTAAAGACAAGCATTACAGGGGGTTTTAGCTTTGTTTAATATGTAGATGAAACTGAGTCTCAAAGGCGACATAGCAGTAGTGGAGGAGCTGACGCTAGAGCCCTGCCTATACCATTAGTTCCTTGTTTTTCCTCTCTGTACTCCGGCACCTTCAGATAATAATTCATTCAGTAATAATTTGGAACCTGAAGATAATTTGGAACCTGAAGAAGGGACAAAATATTGCAATAATGAATTTAAATGTTTAGGAGAGAAGTTCCTGCTTAATAATAGAGTTTTAAAGAGTGACAACCTTGGATTCTTTCAAGTGACAAGTTGAATAAATTACAGGTCCTGCAGTTGTTAGCCATCACCTTGCTCGAGTTCTGCTGTTGTGGAAGTGTGTCTTTCCAGCATCTCCTAAAGATCTAGAAACAGAAAAGAGCCGAGGAGATTCGTTTACATGGCAGGTAACCCTGGAAGGACGAGCTGGTGCACTGTGTGGTAGGTTGGATTTAGTCTTGTCTCTCCCTTTCCTTTGGCTTTTTACCCACCTTTTATCTTTAACATGTACTTGTATGTTTTATTTAACGCGAGGCAGGGGGATATGCCACTAATGATTTTTTTTTGTAACTGAACAAAAAAATTTTAACTGATTAATTGGTAATGATAAACTGGTGTATGATATAATAAACCAGATTTGAGAGTTCTTAAGATACATGTTTTATTAGGTGCAGGCCGGTTAAAAACTGTCAACATTGTTTTGTCTTAGGTAAGCATTCATTCCTCTTTTCAGAAATACTAAGGTTTGGTTTAATTACTGTTAAGAATGGTTTCCATTTAGCCTATACAGTTGACCCTTAAACAGCATAGAGGTTAAAGATGCCAGTGCCCCTCAAAGTCAAAAAATCTGTGTCTAACTTTTAACTCCCCAAAAATGTATCTAATATCCTACTGTTGACCAGAAACCTTACTGATAACATAAATAGTCAATTACCACTTTTTTTTTTTTTTTTTTTTTTTTTTTTTTTTTAAACAGGGTCTCACTGTTGCCCAGGCTAGAATGTTGTGGTGTGAACACAGCTCACTGCAGTCTTGGCCTGCAGGGCTAAAGTGATGCTCTCACCTCAGCCTCCCAAGTAGCTGAGACCACAGGTGTATGCCACCATGCCCAGCTAATTTTTAAACTTTTTGTAGAGAGGGAGTCTCACTATGCTGCCCAGGCTGGTCTTGAACCCCTGACCTCAAGCAGTCCTCCCACCTCAGCCTCCCAAAGTGTTGGGATTACAGGCGTGAGTCACCACACCCAGCCCCACATATTTTGTATGTTGTATATATTATATACTGTATTCTTAGGGTAAGCTAGACAAAAGAAAAATGTTATTAAGACAATCATAGGGAAGAGAAAATATATTTACTATTCATTACACGGGAGTAGATCATCATAAAGGTCTTCATCCTCATCGTCTTTATGTTGAGAAGGCAGAGGAGGGGTTGATCTACTTCTCTCAGCGGAGGCAGATGCAGAAGAGGTGGAGCAGGTGGAAGGGGAGGCAGGAGAGGTAGGCACACTCGGTGTGGCATCTGTTGAAAAAAATCCATGTATAAATAGACCTGGAAAGTTCACATTTGTGGTGTTCAAGGGTCACCTGTATATGAAAGTTGTACCTTCTACAATATATAGACTGTTAAAAGTAATGTTTTGGCTGGGCGCAGTGGCTCACACTTGTAATTTCAGCACTTTGGGAGGCTGAGGCGGGCGGATCACCTGAAGTCAGGAGTTCGAGACCAGCCAGGCCAACATGGTGCAACTCCATCTCTATTAAAAATACAAAAAAATTAGCCGGATGTGGTGGCATGTGCCTGTAATCCCAGCTACTCGGGAGGCTGAGACAGGAGAATCGTTTGAACCCGAGAGGCAGAGGTTGTAGTGAGCTGAGAATGTGCCATTGCACTCCAGCCTGGATGACAAGAGTAAAACTCTGTCTCAAAAATAAAATAAAATAATAATGTTTCACCATGAAGGGTGAGATCGCTGGAAAGATGTGGAAGCATTGGTTTTGGTTTTTATTCAAGGCATTTTTACTCTTAAAGACCACTTTTGAAATTGATCTTAGCCAGATTCAGTGGCTCACGACTAATCCCAGCATTTTTGGAGGCTGAGATGAGTGGATTGCTTGAGTTCAGGAGTTCAAGACCAGCCTGGACAACATGGTGAAATCCTCTCTCTACAAAAAATGCAAAAACTAGCCAGACATGATGGAGCATGCCTGTAGGCTGGGGTGGGAGGATTACCTGAGCCTGGGAGGTGGAGGCTTTGGTGAGTTGTGATTGCACCACTGCATTCCAGCCTGGGCAACGGTGAGATTCTGTCTCAAAGGGTCCAGGGGTGGGGGAGGTGGGGGCAGGAGGGAGGCAGGGAGGGAGAAAGAGAGAGAGAAAGAGAGAAGAATTGATCAGTCTGACTTTGTTTTTTGTTTTTGAGACGGAGTTTCGTTCTTGTTGCCCAGGCTGGAGTGCAATGGCGCGATCTTGGCTCACCACAACCCCTGCCTCCCGGGTTCAAGTGATTCTCCTGCCTCAGCCTCCTGAGTAGCTGGGATTACAGGCATGCACCACCATGCTCAGCTAATTTTGTATTTTTAGTAGGGACGGGTTTCTTCATGTTTGTCAGGCTGGTCTCAAACTCCGGACCTCAGGTGATCTGCTCTCCTTAGCCTCCCAAAGTGCTAGGATTACAGGTGTGAGTCACTGCGCCTGGCCCAGTCTGACTTAAAAATACTCATCTTATTCTACGTACATCTTATTCTATGTACAAAAGTAATTCATTATAGAAAGTTATTTATTTCGGGCTGGACGCCGTGTCTCACTCGTATAATCCCAGCACTTTGGGAGACCCAGGCAGACAGATCAGTCACTTGAGGCCAGGAGTTCGAGACCAAGCCTGGCCAACATGGTGAAACCCCGTCTCTTCTAAAAATACAAAAACTAGCCGGGAGTGGTAGCACACACTATTTGTTTCAGATAACATCTGTAAAAACCTAACATGCTGACTTGAAAGTCAATGTGATTCCACGGAACTAGTTGTAGAGCTGGAAAACTTGAGTCTAAGCTGATTTTTTTTTTTTTTGCTTCTAAGCTTGAGGGCTGAGTAAAAGTAAAACCTTAGGACAGCAGCATTTTGTGAATACGGTTATTGCTTCATCTTAGTAATCCTAGAGAGTTTTTTTTTTTTAAGTATGATTAGGAGTAGAAGGCACTATGTACCTTTTTATACTACAGTTTCAGGAATTTTTTTATTTTAGCAAATTGCTTTATTACTCTAACAAGAATGCTAATGTTATACCATAATCAAATGTGCCTTTCATGGTTGATTACAGTATGCCCAAGTAAAAGTCTGTTTTCCTTTTCAGCTATCAAGAGCTTTGTTTCCCACTGTGGTGATCTCCTTACTGAGGAAGTAATTCAGCGTCTTCTTCCACCACTTCCTTGTGCTGTGGATTTGCTAACTCAGTAAGGATCGACTATTTAGATTTGATAAAATTTTCTAAGAGGAATTAGTTGCCCTCTGATTATGTAATATTCCTTAAGTACATTAATAAGGCAAATTTCTATAGTTGGTGAATGATTTTATAGAGGAAGGCAATCAGTTAGTTATATGATTTTTTTTTAGGCTAAGGTCTTGAAAGAAAATTACATATTAAAGGGGAAGGAAATTTTGGGGGGAATAATCTACCTTACAGGCAGATTTAACAAGAAAATAACTATTAAGACTCTTAACCTTTTCAGGTATGCATTTTATTGGTTTGTTAGAGTATTCACTGTTCATGAGAACCAGATGCTTCTAACAGTTTCAATTTTTTGTTTGTTTATATTTTTCGTAAGTTTGAGTTATACATGTATGATTAAAACGTATAGAGAAAGGCCAATATATAATGTGAGCACTTGTAATTTCCAAATTAATAAAACATGTGAAAGTTCTTTGAAAAAAGCATCTAATGATTAACACTTTATATGTACAGAAAAATACGTTTAAGGTATGGCTTATAAGGTATAATAATAAAATGTGCACTTGTGAATCCAACACACCCTGAGCAGAGGTTTGCAAATGTTTCTTCTGAAGGACCAGATAGTAAATATTTTAGTATATACAGACTATGAAGTCTGTATTGCAGCTACTCAACTCTGTCATTACAGCTCAAAAGCAGTCATAGATAATAGGTGAATGAATGAGTGAATGTGGCTATGTTCCAATAAAACTTTGTTTACAAAAACAGGCAGTGGGTCATAATTTGGCTACCACTGGACTAGAGCATTAATGATACTATTGAAGGTGTCTCTGTGCCCCTCTCCAGCACCATTCTTTCTGCCTTCCTTTAGAAGCAACCACTAATCTGAATTTTATAGTTGTCATTTCCTTGTCTTTTAAAAAAATGTATCACGTATTTTTGTTTCTTAAAATAGCACATTGTTTAGGTTTGCTTGGTTTTGATCAGGCAAAAATTACTGTCCTGTTTCTGGGACTTGCTTTTGTTATTCAACATTATGTTTCTAAGTTTTACCTTTGTTTAAGTTCATTCATTTTGGATACTGTATAATATTTAATTGTGCGAATATACAACAACATATTGATTCTCTTGTCCATGGACTTCTGAGTTATTTCTAGTTTTCTGCTTTTAAAGCTAATATATTTTTATGTTCAACTTCAGAAAATAATACCAAATTATTTTTCAGTGTTCTTCTGTATTTCTACCAATAGTGTAAGTATCCTTTGACCACTTTTTCACCAACACTTTCTCAGATATCAATTCTACCCCATCCAATAGATATAAAATGATATCAGTTGTATATCGGTTTCCTGACGGTTTAAGTATAATTTTATGTGTTTGTTTTTTCTCAGTATTTCCCCTCCCCATCCTATGAAATGCCTATTCATTCATATCTTTAACCTATCTTTCTTTTAGGTTGTCTTTTTGTTATTAATTTATAAGAAATTCTTCCTTTTTTTTTTTTTTTTTGAGACGGAGTCTTGCTGTGTCGCCCAGGCTGGAGTGCAGTGGCCGGATCTCAGCTCACTGCAAGCTCTTCCTCCCGGGTTTACGCCATTCTCCTGCTTCAGCCTCCCGAGTAGCTGGGACTACAGGCGCCCGCCACCTCGCCCGGCTAGTTTTTTGTATTTTTTTCTTTTAGTAGAGACGGGTTTTCACCGTGTTAGCCAGGATGGTCTCAACCTCCTGACCTCATGATCTGCCCGTCTAGGCCTCCCAAAGTGCTGAGATTACAGGCTTGAGCCACTGCGCCCGGCCTCTTCCTTTTTTTTTTTTTTGAGATGGAGTCTGGCTCTGTCACCCAGGCTGGAGTGCAGTGGCACGATCTCGGGTCACAGCAACCTTCACCTCCCAGGTCCCCGTTCAAGCGATTCTTCTGCCTCAGCTTCCTCAGTAGCTGGAATTACAGGCACACACCATCATGCCCAGCTAATTTTTGTATTTTTAGTGGAGACGGGATTTCACCATGTTGACCAGGCTGGTCTCAAACTCCTGACCTCAGGTGATAAACCCACCTCGGCCTCCCAAAGTTCTGGGATTACAGGCGTGAGCCACTGTGTCCGGCCGTTTTTGGGATTTTTTTGAGACAGAGTTTTGCTCTGTTGCCCAGGCTGGAGTACCTTGGTGTGATCTCCACTCACTGCAATCTCCACCTCCTGGTTTCAAATTATTCTCCTGCCTCAGTCTCCCTAGTAACTGGGATTACAGGCATGCATGACTACGCCTGGCTAATTTTTGTATTTTTAGTAGAGACAGGATTTTGCCACGTTGGCCAGGCTGGTTTCGAACTTCTGGCCTCAAATGATCTGCCCGCCTCAGCCTCCCAAAGTGCTGGGATTACAAGCATGAGCCACCATGCTCAGCCTTTTTTGTTGTTGTTGAGACAGGGTCTTGCTCTGTCACCCAGGCTGGAGTGCAGTGGTGCGATCATGGTTCACTGCAGCCCTAAGCTCCCAGGCTTAAGTGATCCTCCCACCTAAGCCTCCCAAGTAACTGGAACTACAGGTGTGCACCACCACACCCAGCTAATTTTTTACTTTTTTTGTAGACACAGGGCCTCACTATGTTGCCTAGAGTGGTCTCAAATTCCCGGGCTCAAGCAATCTTCCCGCCTTGACCTCCCAAAGTGCTTAGATTATCTTGTGAGTCACCATGCCTGGCCTACATATTTCTGAGACTATTCTTTAGCTGTTCATTAAAATGTTAAAAATGGCTTCTAGTTTTTTTATTAATATGCGTTTATTATTTAAATGTCAGATGTATCAGTCTTTTACTCTTTGGTTAGTACTTTTTTTCTTTTTGTTTGAAAATTCTTCCTGTCTAGGGGCAGTGGCTCATGCCTGTAATCCTAGTGCTTTGGGAGGCCGAGGTGAGAGGATTGCTTGAGACCAGGGGTTTGAGACCAGCCTGAGCAACATAGCGAGGTCTCATCTCTACCAAAATAAATAAATAAATAAATGAATAAAGCCAGACGTAGTGGTGCTCACTAGTAGCCCTAGCTACACAGGAGGCTGAGGTAAGAATGGTTGCTTGAGCACTGCAATTCAAGGCTGTAGTCTTGATTGCGCCACTTCTCTCCATCCTGGATGACAGAGCGAGACCCCAGTTCAAAAAAAAAAAAAAGTCTTCCTTACTGCAAAGTTGTATTTTCTTATATTTCTCTCTGAAGTGTTTGAAGGTTTGTCTTTCATATTTAAGTCATCTGGAACTGATTTTTCTATTTGGAGTGAGCTTGGGATCTGTCTTAGTTAATTTGTGCTGTTATGCTGCTATCACAAAATACCTGAGGCTGGATAATTTATTAAAAAACAGACACTAGGTCAGGAGATCGAGACCATCCTGGCTAACACAGTGAAACCCCGTCTCTACTAAAAATACAAAAAATTAGCCGGGCACAGTGGCGGGTGCCTGTAGTCCCAGCTACTCAGGAGGCTGAGGCAGGAGAATGGCCTGAACCTGGGGGGCGGAGCTTGCAGTGAGCCGAGATCACGCCACTGCACTCCAGCCTGAGCGACAGCGAGACTCCGTCTCAAAAAAAAAAAACAGGCACTTATTTCTAACAGTTCTGGAGGCAGGAGTCCAAAATAAGACACCAGCAGATTTGGTGTCTGGTGAGAACCAGCTGTTTGCCTCCAAGATGGCACCTTGTTGCTACATTCTCTAGAGGGGAGGAACTCTGTGCCATCTTCATCTGGCAAAGGGATAGAAGGGCAAAAAAAAAGGGCCAGACTCCCTCCATGAAGCCCTTTAATAATGACTTTAATCCATTTGTGAGGGCTTTGCCTTCATGACCTAAACACCTACCAAAAGGCCCTACCTCCCAACAGTACTGCATTGGGGATTAAGTTTCGAATACGTGAATTTTGGAGGACACATTCAGACCATAGCAGGATTCAATTTCGTTTTCTTTTTAAATGTGGATAACAAACTGTCCCGTACTTTACTAAAAAAATCCATACTTCCTTCAATGATTGCCATTCACTTCTGTCATGTATTATATTCTCATTTATGCATGATCTATGCCTGTGGTCTCTATTGGTGTGTTTATTTATATGCCAACATGTTATCTTTATAATACATTTTGTATGTTAGATTAAGCCTTTTGACCTTATTCCTCTTTAGACATATTTTGGCCCTTCATGCACTTTTGATCTTCTACTGAAATTTTATTTGGGGCCGGGCACAGTGGCTCACGCTATCCTAGCATTTTGGGAGGCTGAGGTGGGCGAATCATTTGAGGTCAGAAGTTCAAGACTAGCCTGGCCAACATGGTGAAACCCCGTCTGTACTAAAAAAAAAAAAAAAAAAAAAAAAAATTAGCTGGACATAGTGGCACATGCCTGTAATCCCAGCTACTCAGGAGGCTGAGGCAGGAGAATCGCCTGAAACCAGGAGACAGAGGCCACAGTGAGCCAAGATCATGCCACTGCACTCCAGCCTGGGTAACAGAGTGAGACTCCATCTCAAAAATAATAATAATAATAAGATAAATTTTATTTAAGATTGCATTGAATCTGTGGATAAATTTGAAGATAATTCATAGTTTTACAATACCCATGAACATGATACCTCTTTACTATTATTGAGGTATTTTACAAAGTTTAAATTTTTTTCTAAATAAAAGTCTTACAAGTCTTTTTTAAAACTTTACTTCCAGGTACTTTGTATTTTGTTGTAATTATTAAATAGATGGGTATATAGTATATATAGTCTGTTTATTGCTGCCTTACAAAAATGTATTTGATTTTATATCCAACCACCTTACTGAATTTTCTCATATCAAACATTTATTTGTAGATTCATCTAGATTTTTCCTTTTCCTTATGTATTTCCATATGTGTTTCTCTCTTCCTTATGTGCTAACTATATTAGAGAACTGCCATTTAAAACAATAGAAAGGGTTAAATAAAGGGAATGCTTTTCATGTTTTACTGATAGAATGATGTTTGCTCCAGCTTTTTTAGTAGCTACTCTATCAGATTAAGAGAGTAACCTTCTATTCCTAGTTTGGTTTGGTGAAAGTTTCTTAAAATGAATGAGTTTTACACCCCTACCATGGGTGCAAGCTTTGTCTCAGAGCCTTGTGTTGGTATTGATATTTGTGTGCCTACTCTGGTTTCAACTTATGTCTTGTTTCATTTTTTTTAAATGTATGTTTGCTTGCTTTCATTGGCATAGGGGTTGATTGGCCTCAGAAAAGTCTCTTTCTATAAGTATAAAATGCAAATTGTCTTTTATCCTGATAAAAGATTTATTTATACTTATTTATACTTCCTAAGTAAGTAGCAGGAAGGCCCTGCAGGGACTATAATCTGCCCTCCTAATGAAAGCAGAAACCAATAAAAATGCTTTTCTAAATTCTTACTTTGTTCTATTCATCTTTTTAAAAAACATACACATGCACTTCTCCAAACTAAATTTTGTTATAGTTAAAATAAGTGAATGTTGCAGGATTTTTAGAAATATAATTTCCTAACATCTTGTGAATATGATTGAAAGACTTTTCATATGTTAGCTATTTATTTCTGATCTGGCCTTAGAGAAATATAAAAATGCAGTGGATTTATTCTTAACTTTGGTAACTAAAAAATTCTACTGAAATAGAGGTTTTTGTTTTTGTTTTGAGACACTATTTCAGTCTGTCGCCCAGGATGGAGTGCAGTGGTGCAGTCATAGCTCACTGTATCCTCAAACTCCTGGGCTCAAGTGATCATCTGGCCTCAGCCTCCCAAAGTGCTGGAATTACAGGCATGAGCCACCATGCCCGGCCCTACCCAGGTGTTACAATTATGTTTGCTAAGTAGTATTTACCAAGCTGAAAGATACTAAATGGAACCAGCATTTTAAAATATACAGTGATAAGTCAATAGATAACTCCTCTTTCTCCTAGAGACTAGAAATAGCAAGCATTAGTTTTCTAGAAAGTGCAGTTGGCCAGGCATGGTAGCTCATGCCTGTAATCCTCACACTTTAGGAGGCCAAGGTGGGTGGATTACTTGAGCTCAGGAGTTTCAGACCAGCCTGGGGAACATAGTAAAACCCCATCTCTACAAAAAATATAAAAATTTAGCCAGACATGGTGGCCCACACCTGTGGTCCTAGCTGCTTGGGAGCCTGAGGTGGGAGGTTCACTTGAGCACAGAAGGTTGAGGCTGCAATGAGCTGAGATCACGCCACTAAACTCCAGCCTGGGCAACGGAGCAAGACCCTGTCTCGACAACAAAAACAAAAAAGAAAGTACAGCCTGGGCGCGGTGGCTCATACCTGTATCCCAGCACTTTGGGAGGCCGAGGCGGGTGGATCACGAGGTCAGCAGATCGGACCGTCCTGGCTAAAATGATGAAACCCCCTCTCTACTAAAAATACAAAAAATTAGCCAGGCGTGGTAGCACTTGCCTGTAGTCCCAGCTACTCGGGAGGCTGAGGCAGGAGAATCACTTGAACCCGGGAGGCGGAGGTTGCAGTGAGCCTAGATCGCGCCACTGCACTCCAGCCTGGGCGACAGAGCAAGACTTCGTCTCAGAAAGCAAAATAACAAAAAAAAAGAAAGTACAAATGACTCAACATTGTGAGAATTTCTTAGAGAACCTAGAAAGCTCATGCCATAACAGTTTAGCAGATTTATTCCAGTGACATAATAAAAGTAATTTCATTGAACTTATGTATAGCTAAGGATGAAAACCATACTCTAGTTGATAACATAGCTTGTTAAGAGTAGTATTCCTGGCCAGGTGTGGTGGCTCACACCTGTAATCCCAGCACTTCGGGAGGCCGACTTGGGTGGATCACGAGGTCAGGAGTTGAAGACCACCCTGGCCAATATGGAGAAACCCCGTCTCTACTAATAATACAAAAATTAGCTGGGCATGGTGGCGCATGCCTATAGTCCCAGCTACTTGGGAGGCTGAGGCAGAAGAATTGCTTGAACCCAGGAGGCGGAGGTTGCAGTGAACCGAGATCTTACCACTACCACTCCAGCCTGGGTAACAGAGTGAGACTGCATTTCAAAACAAAACAAACAAACAAAAAACAGTAGTAGTCCTTTAGCAAATATTTGTTGAATGAATGAGCATTGGTAAAATGATGTCTTAACACCAATAGGAAAGGTGAATAGAAGATAAAGAAGAGTACATGAAAATGAAAGGAGAGAGTGTGAAGAAAGATCATATTTTGTGGCCAGGTGTGGTGGCTTGGGCCTGTAATCCTAGCACTTTGGGAGGCCGAGGCGGGAGGATTGCTTGAGCCCGGGAGTTTGAAACCAGCCTGGGCAACATGGCAAAACCCGTCTGTACCAAAAATACAAAATAAAATTAGCCAGGCATGGTGGTGCAACCCTGTAGTTTCCAGCTACTCAGGAATCTGAAGTGGGAGGGTGGTTTGAGCCCAGAAGACAGAGGTTGCAGTGAGCCAAGACCATGCCACTGCATCCCAGTCTGGGCTACAGAGCTGGACCCTGTCTCATAAAAGAAAAGTAAAGCAGCACTAATGTTTGTTAGTAAGTTACATAACTAATTTGTATGTTAAGATGTTAAGCTGTCAATTTTTGTGTATTGTTATATAACTTAACCACTTAAGATACACTTTTTCTTTTATTTTAAGGCTTTCTTCAATACTAAAAATGTATGGAAGTCCTTTGAAAACACCATCAGTGGTTTATAGACAAAGACTTTATGAACTGTTGATTTTATTACCTCCTGAGACCTATGAAGGTATGTGCCTTAGACTAAAATGTTTTATTTGTGACTAATATGGTTCCTGGAACATTACTGTCACTCATTAAATATTTAAATGAATTATAATGGCAGTTATTTAGTGCCTTGTTTCTAGGAGGTTTAGGGAGTTCAGTCCTAATCCATGTGTTCACCATCTTATGGTAAAGAAATACATTTAGGGTTTTGTTTTTGTTTTAATTTTTTTGAGACAGGATCTCACTCTCTCACCCAAGCTGGTGTGCAGTGGTACGCAATCATGACTCACTTCAGCCTTGATCTTGGGCTCAAATGACCCTCCAGCCTCAGCCTCCTGGGTAGCTGGGCCTACAGGCACACCACCATGCCCAGCTAATTTTTTGTATTTTTGGTAGAGACGGGGTTTCGCCATGTTGCCCAAGCTGGTCTCAAACTCCTGGGCTCAAGCAATTCTCCCGCCTTGGCCTCCCAAAGTGCTGGGATTACAGGTGTGAGCTATTTAGCCCAGCCTAAAATAAGTTAAAAAAAAAAAAAACAGGCCGGGCGCAGTGGCTCAAGCCTATAATCCCAGCACTTTGGGAGGCCGAGGCGGGCGGATCATGAGGTCAGGAGATCGAGACCATCCTGGCTAACCTGGTGAAACCCCGTCTCTACTAAAAAATACCAAGAAAACTAGCCGAGCGAGGTGGCGGGCGCCTGTAGTCCCAGCTGCTCGGGAGGCTGAGGCAGGAGAATGGCGTGAACCTGGGAGGCGGAGCTTGCAGTGAGCTGAGATCCGGCCACTGCACTCCAGCCTGGGTGACAGAGCGAGACTCCATCTCAAAAAAAAAAAAAAAAAAAACTCCTTCTTAAGGCCAGGCACTGTGTTAGAAATTGTATCTATCAAATCTCATTTATCCTAGGATGATACAGTGAGCGAGTTACATTTTTCTTATTTGGCAAAAGGTTTAGGTTACAAAACCAACTCAAGAAAACGTATCAGGTAAAGAGTGGAATCAAGATTAAAACATAAATTTACCTCATGCTGTGCTGCTGCCTTTTCTAAGTAACCTACTTAGAGACTTAACAATCATAGCTTAGTGATATGTCTATCTTATTCTTTGCCATCTATCAATTTAAAAGTTACTTGCTAGATATCTAGTAAAAAGCTGAGAGATAATTTCTATGTTCCACAGCTCAGATAACTGTTAGGTTGTGACAAAAGCAATTTCCTTCAGATTTTTACAATAGTATCTTGAAATTTATTTTCAGACTAAAATAAAAAAATTTTTTTTTTGAGACGGCATCTTGCTCTGTCGCCCAAGCTGGAGTGCAGTGGCGTGATCTCGGCTCACTGAAACCTCTGCCTCCTGTGTTCAAGCGATTCTCCTGCCTCAGGCTCCTGAGTAGCTGGGACTACAGGCATGCACTACCAAGCCTGGCTAATTTTTTTGTATTTTTAATAGAGACGGGGTTTCACCACGTTGGCCAGGCTGGTCTCGCACTCCTTACCTCAGATGAGCCACCCTCCTCAGCCTCCCAAAGCGCTAGGATTACCGGTGTGAACTCCTGACCTCAGGTGATTCACCCTCCTTGGCCTCCTGAAGTTCTGGGATTGCAGGCATGAGCCACTGTGCCCAGCCAAAAGGACTGCTGCTCAACTCTTCAATAAGCATTTAGGAGTACAAGAATCTTGACTTAAAATGTACAGTGTATCTTCTGATAAATAATAATGGAAGCTTTTTTTTTTTTTTTTTTTTTTGGAGACAGGGCCTCACTCGGCCACCCAGGCTAGAGTGCAGTTGTGTGATCTTGGCTCGCTGCAGCCTCGACCTCCCAGGCTCAAGTGAGCCTCCCACCTCAGCCTCCCAAGTAGCTGGGACTGCAGGTGTGCACCACCACTCCCAGCTAGTTTTGTTTTGTTTTTTTTTTTTTTAATCCTTTGTAGAGATGAGGTTTTGCTATGCTGCCCAGGTTGTTCTCAAATTTCTGGGCTTAAGTGATCCTCCCGCCTCGGCCTCTCAAAGTGTTGGGATTACAGGCATGAGCCACTGGGCCTGGCCTGATGATGTAAGTCTTACCCTTGAAAAAACTTGAATTAGAGGAAAAAGTCTTGAAGTCTTCTACTTTTTTTTTTTTTTTTTTTTAAACTTGGATTTTCTCAGAGTTGGAGTTTGGAAATGCAATCAGGAGTCCTAAAGGAATAATGAATATACATGTATATATATTTCAAATCAGTTCCAGAGTGTTCGTTAGGAGACAAAGTCAGGACTTGCTGTGAACTTCTGGAAAAAACAAACTCTAGGCCGGGTACATTCGCTCACACCTATAATCCAGCTCATTGGGAGGCTGAGGCAAACGGATCATTTGAGGTCAGGAATTTGAGACCAGCCTGGCCAACATGATGAAATCCTGTCTCTACTAAAAATACACAAAATAATTAGCTGGGCATGGTGGCACATGCCTGTAGTCCCAACTACTCAGGAGGCTGAGGCAGGAGAATCCTTTGAACCCAGTAGGCAAAGGTTGCAGTCAGCCAAGATCACATCACTGCACTCTAGCCTGAGTGGCAGAGATTCTGTCTCTAAATAAATAAATAAAGTTCTGATATTATCAGTTCCTCCAATGTGTTGTCAAAGAGTCGGTGTCTAGGACATAAGAAGAAATTGCTGGCCGGGCGCGGTGGCTCAAGCCTGTAATCCCAGCACTTTGGGAGGCCGAGACGGGCGGATCACGAGGTCAGGAGATCGAGACCATCCTGACTAACACGGTGAAACCCCGTCTCTACTAAAAAATACAAAAAACTAGCCGGGCGAGGTGGCGGGCGCCTGTAGTCCCAGCTACTCGGGAGGCTGAGGCAGGAGAATGGCAGGAACCCGGGAGGCGGAGCTTGCAGTGAGCCGAGATCGCGCCACTGCACTCCAGCCTGGGGGACAGAGCGAGACTCTGTCTCAAAAAAAAAAAAAAAAAAGAAATTGCTTTTGCCACGTGGAATGTATCTAAGAATTGAAACAACTTTTCTTCATGACTGTCCAGCAGATGTAGATTTACAGTCTTAGAGTGACTTAGTTTTCCGAAGGATTGGAGTAAAAATTGAGTTCTTAGTTTTTATTTCCTGTCTTAGTTTAGGTATGGATTTCTTTTCAAATATCTTAATATTCTCTACACTGAAAATAACTCATCAGCAAGTTAGTCATGCATTTTTATACAAAAGCTTATTTGCATTTCAAAATTATCTTAATTATCTTTAGGTACTTTTTCCAGGGACAGTTGGGAAAGTAATCACTTTTAACTGAGAAGTAGAGATTTTCTACTATTTTCACACATAGCTGTAGGAACAAACATACCTTGTATATTGTACTACCAACAGAATTATTTTGCTGAGTGTCATATACTTAAACTTATACATTCCTTTGAGCAACTCTCATTTGCTCAATCTTTATGACTTCATTGATCCCTGTCCACTCTTCCTAATTCCTGTATGTAATCTCTCCTTTCCCTAAATTTAATAGTGCTTTTGTTTTTATCTTTTATGAAACATAATAGTTCCTACCTTCCTATTATAGTTATATGTATGTATTGGTATCCCATAGTGTATACTTTCTTGAAAGGAAGATTAAATATAATAAAATCTTTCTCTGTAGCTTATTAAACACAATCTGGATGGATGAGTGATTCAGCACAGTGGTTAAAAGCTCAAATTCTGGAGCCCAATTAACTGGGTTTCGGTCTGACAGCTGTGTGATCACCATATGATCTCTGGCAAGTAATAAATTCCCTGTTCCTGTTTCCTTACCTGTGAAACAACATACTAACCTGACGTTATTAGGTTACTATGAGGGTTATATGTAAAGCTTTTAGTACCTTTCCCGACACATATTAAGTATTCAGTAAGCCAAGCACTGGGTGTAATCTCAGCTATTCAGGAGGCTGAGACAGGAGGATCACTTAGGCTTGGATTTAGAGATTAGCCTGGGCAATATTGTGAGATCCCATCTGTTACAAAAAGTAAACTTCAATAAATATTTGTTGTTACCACTGTTACTGCTGCTAATGATACAGAAAGTGATGGCAAGTAAACCCTTCCTAACTCATCCTACCGCTTCTGATCAGTGGATATCACCCCAGTCCTCATTTCATCCTGATGCAATTGTTCGAAGAAACACTTCGAAGAGTGTAAACATTTTTCTAAGGGAATTTTTACTCATTCCTGCAGTACTTAAGTTACAAACTGGCAAAAACCATTTAAGCTCTCTGTGGATAAGATTTTTTGATAACCCAGCAGAAATTAGGATAAAACATCTTTGAGGTGATAATTGCAGTCAATGTGATAAATGGATCAGCTTTTCAAAGTGTATATGTTAGAGAGGCAACCATATGTTGTCTCTTGTGTTATGGGAGAACACAATACCACTTATGAACTAACCTGCACCCACCCTGCCCACCACCAAAAACAAAAATGAGCCCCTTCTAGATCCAACTACCAATTTATTTTTTTAAAAAAGTACAGATAGAAGAACAAATTAACCTATATCAGGGGCCTATAATCATGAAAACTCAGACTGTAGAAAAATGTACGAAACAAATAACCTTGTTTCTTCAAATAAATTGCCAGAGAGGGGAAAAGTATAGGGAGAATACTAAATTGAAAGAGACAAGATAAACTAGCTGCAATGTGTACACTTTACCTAGATCTAGAAGCAACAAAAACAGGTGTTTTTGAGATAGTTGGAAATTTGAATACTGAATGGGTATCTGATGTTCAGTGGTTTGTTTTTTTTTTAAACAACATGAGATTATATAGCAGGATTTTGTTCAAAATAAAATGTGTTTCACTTTAATGATACACAATGAAATATTTATGAATGAAATGATGTGTTGCCTAGGGTTTTCTTAAAAATAATGTGGAGGAATGTGGGATCAGGAATGGGGATGTAGGTGAAATAATACTGTTGCAGCTGGTAAAGGTGAATAATGAGCGTATGCTGGAAGGGGTAGGGGCAGGCATCATCATAGTACTATAATTTATTTATGTTTGAAATTTTCCATAATAACATGTCTACGTTTTTTCAGGCTAATTCTTTTTTTCTTTTTTCTTTTTTTTTTTTTTTTGCTTGAGGTGGACTCTCATTCTGTTGCCCAGGCTAGAGTGCGGTGGCTGATTTCTGCTCACTGCAACCTCTGCCTCCTGGATTCAACCGATTCTCCTGCCTCAGCCTCTGAGTAGCTGGGATTACAGGCACCCGCCACCATGCCCAGCTAATTTTTGTGTTTTTAGTAGAGATGGGGTTTTGCCATGTTTGGCCAGGCTGGTCTTGAACTCCTGACCTCAAGTGATCCCCCTACCTTCATCTCCCAAAGTGCTAGGATTACAGGTGTGAGCCACCATGCCCGGTCTCAGGCTAATTCTTATAAATTTTTTCAGACTGTGCTTTTTTAAAAAACAAACCTGCTTTTGTAAATCTATTTTTACATCTATTTTTATATTTCATGTCATTTTTATACCATCAGGTATGTACACACACACACACACACACACACACATACACACATACTTTGAGATTTTCTTTTAGTATCAATTCTTAACCTTGTGACTAGCAACACATAGTTGAGCCAGTCATTTCTAGGGCAATTTTCAAGAATGAGAAATAAAATCTTCGGCTGTGATATGTTAAAGTTGGCCAGTGGGTGCATTAAAGCTCAACCTGAGTTTTAAACCCCATACTCTCACCAGATAACCAATAGTACTAATTGCTCTTTTTCTGTGACTCAACAGGAAACCTCTGTGCTATCCTCAAAGAGCTGGCTGCTGATTTGACTGCCCCTGATATTCAGGTGTCAGCATCTACATTTTTACTTCCACCCCTCTGTCATCAGGATGATCTTTTGATATTAAGTCCTTTGTTACAAGAGACTGACCATAGATTTATTGAAGAACAGGTATGGCCATTTTTTACTCTTGAGTAGATTCAATCTGTGAACAGTGATCTTAAAACCTTATATACTTTTTTTCCCTTTTAGCTCCTGCTTGGTAATGGTGTTGCTTGCGGAAGTCTTGAATATGACCCTTATTTGATTTATGAGAAAGATGTAGAGGGAGATTCAGTGCCTAAGCCCCTGCCTCCAGCACTATCAGTTATTAGTTCTGCAGCCAAGCTCTTTGGGGTTGTATGCGCTCATGTGGGAGAAACTCAAAGGTAAATATCTTCAATGGTTCAGTGAATGGAAAATAGAGAACTGATGGGTAAGAAGAATGTTGCCAGAGATCTCATTAGCGTAAATAATTTCTTATAAATGACAGGTGAAGGTGAAATAAAAGTTCTTGTTTAATTATTCATTTGACTAATATTTAATGAGAAATGATTTAAATGCCTAAAACCACTAGAACTGTTGTGGATACAATACTTTGCCCACAGTTAGCTTATCGTCTAGCTGAAAATACAAATGAAAAATAATGACATAAGAATATTGATTTATGAGCAGTCATTACAAAGACACATACTAGGTTTTTTCTTAGACTAGGTCTCATAGGCTTTCTTACCTTGGAAACTTTTTGGAAGCATTATAGGTCCAGGGATTTGTTTTCAACTGGGGGGATTTTAAATGGTTTTTATCAGTTCACTTAAAGTGAACATCAGACCAGTGGTCCCCAACCTTTTAGGCACCCGGGACCAGTTCGGCAAAAGACAATTTGTCCACTGGGTAGGGATAGGAAGAGGTTTTGGGATAAAACTGTTCCACTTCAGATTATTAGGCATTGTGAGGGGTGCACATGATCCCTCACATGCACAGTTCATAATAGGGTTCACACTCCTGTGAGAATCTAATGCCGCTGCTGATCTGACAGGAGTTTGGCTCAGATAATAATGCTTGCTTGCCTGCCACTCACCTCCTGCTGTGGACCAGTACCAGGCCATGGACCAGTACCAGTCTGTGGCCCAGGGGTTGGGGACCCCGTGCTTTAGAACACACACACATACATAACACAAAGATAATAGATATTTAATTAACTTGATTGTGGTAATCTATTTCACAATGTATATATGAGCAAAACATCATTAAAAACATCATGTTGTATACCTCATACTATGTAGGGACTTCTATCCTATGCTATTGTATGTGAAAAATTAATAAATACAAGATGGCCTCCCCCAAAAATGGACTTTCGTTTTGAAAAACCAAAGGGTGATAATAATTCCTCATTGAGAATGATAGTTTCTTAATTAGTAACTGGACATACACATTTCTCAGGCATCAAAATCCACTATCCAGGAAATTCTGTTACTATCGGAAAAACTAAATGGGAAGTGAATCTCTCTCATAGGCTATTGTGGCTAATAATAGTTTACAAATCACTGTTATCCACACTGATTCATTCATTCATTTCCTGTCTCTCGACCAACAACAATGCATTTGACTAGATCATAGCTTTTATTATATCTTCTTATCCAGTTATGTCTTCCAGAGGATACCAGTTAGAGAATTTACCTTGATGTCTTTGGTGAAGACTTAGAAAAATATTTTAGTTTCATCACCAACACCTCTCTGAAACAGGTCTTAGAATAATTTGCTTTCATTGCATAGAAAAGTGAATGAAATTTATACTGATTTTTACTAGCTTCAGTTTCAAAAGATGATGTTTTTTCCAAATGTATTTGTAGTGTTTCCTGTATATACTGTAACTATAAGGTTATGGTGATAAGAGAATATATGACTGAATTGTTAATGAATGAAGAGGAAAATTACAGTGATTTGGAATATTCAAAGAAAGATTCATGGAGAGGATGAAATTTGAACTAGTCTCTAACTACCTTTTTATAGAGCATATAATTACTTTAAAATAATTAATTTGGATTAATATACCAGTAACTACTGTGGATAAAACAGGGCTGGCCTTTTAAGCAAAGGGTTTAAATTAAGGATGTTCTTAAATGGTTCCACTACCTTTGATGGGTCTAAAGTGGAAAAGCAAAAAAGAAAATATGCTTTTTACAGGCTTTCCTCTTAAAAAAGTGATTTTATTATTCTAGAGAAGTTTTCTTTTCAGATTTATTGCCTAATTGTAGTTTCATGAAGATCCTTTCTTATTAAGTTTAATGAATTTTTTAATGTGCTCATAGTTTTTGTATCCCCACCTAAATTATAGTAATAATAATGAATATTCAAGGGAGGGGAGGTTTTGTCTGTTTTAATAAAAACATTGAGAACAGATAAAAGCAAACCCTATCATTCTGTTTGGATTCTAACAAATTTGGAACAAACAGGATTCTAACTGTTTTGGAATAAAAATAGTAGATGACCAGGCACAGTAGCTTACACCTGTAACCAAGCACTTTTGGAAGCCAAGTTAGGCAAATTGCTTGAGCCCAATAGTTAAGAGCAGCCTAGGCAACGTGACAAAACCCCTTCTCTACAAAAATACAAAAATTAACTGTGCATGGTGGTGTGCAACTGTAGTCCCAGCTACTCAGGAGGCTGAGGTGGTAGGATCGCTTGATACTGGGAGTTAGAGGTTGCAGTGAGCCAAGATCTCGCCACTGCACTCCAGCCTTAGCAACAGAGCAAGACCCTGTCTCAAAAATGTAAATATAAAGAAGTGACCCTGGCAAGATCCCAGGTACAGAAAGTGGGTTATAAGCAATATCAGCAGTCTCCAGTAGGTGTCGTTACAGAACCAGAAGATAGAAACTACATGAATAGTGAAGTTAAGTTTCTAATTTCCTATTGTCCCAGATATGATATTTATGTAACATATCAGGCTGTTTGCTTTTCAGCCTTACATTTGAGTTATAGAGAAGAAACGTCTTAATTAAAGTATCTATATTTAAACAGCAACCAAGTATTTCAAGCCATTTTGTTATTATTGTGGTTAGCCTTATGTTTAAACAGTTGTATAACATGTGGTTGTCCTAAGGTTGGAAATAATATATTATTTAATATAAATTAATGCACAATTTATTCACAATTTATTAATGCATACGTAATTGTCTTTTAAATTAGTTGATTCTCTATTCTGACTGTAGGGTTCTAACGCAAAAATGTTTAAAGGTTGGAAAGTCAAGATATTTTATACAGAAAAGAAATAATATTGATCTCAATCATGTATTGTTTGTGATTACTTTTTTTTTCTTTGAGACAGCCCAGGTTGGAGTGCGGTGGCTCACTGCATCATCTATCTCCTGGATTTCAAGTGATTCTCCTGCCTCAGCCTCCCAAGTAGTTGGGATTACAGGGATGCATCACTATGCCTGGCTAATTTTTGTATTTTTTAGTGGAGATGGGGTTTCATAATGTTGACCAGGCTGGTCTCAAACTCCTGACCTCAGGTGGTCTGCCCACCTCGGCCTCCCAAAGTGCTAGGATTATAGGCATGAGCCACTGCGCCCAGCCTGTGTGTGGTTACTTTATTTTATGTTTTGTTTTGTTTTGAGACAGAGTTTCACTCTGTCACCCAGGCTGGAATGCAGTGGCACCAACTCAGCTCACTGCAACCTCCACCTCCCGGGTTCAAGTGATTCTCCTGCCTCAGCCTGCCGAGTAGCTGGGACTACAGGCATGTGCCACCGTGCCCGACTAACTTTTATTTTTAGTAGTTACGGGGTTTTGCTGTGTTGTGCAGGCTAGTCTGGAACTCCTGACCTCAGGTGATCTGCCCACATCAGCCTCCCAAAGTCCTGGGATTACAGGTGTAAGCTGCTGCTCCTGGCCTGTGTTTGTGGTTGCTTTTAAATAGATTTTCACCTAATTGCAAAGAATGAGTTCCTTAATTGAGGATTGTTCCACCCTTGACTTGCACATTGGAATTATCCAGACAAATTTTTAAGATACTGAAGATCCTGATTAGTATGGTATGCATAATGTGGGGGTGGGCACTGAAATTTTTTAAACTCCTTAGGTGATTCTGATAAATGGACTGCTTCAACAAATTATGTCACTTGTGAATGGATGGACAGAGAGGAAAAGCTTAAACAGTTATAATTCTCAGTAGTAAAAAATTTTACCATTATATACCCTCTGTCTAAAAAGTATTATTTTGTTTTTGTTTGTGGTTACTGTTTTGCTTGTGTATACGTGTGTACCCTCTGTCTAAAGGGTATATAATGTAAAATGTATAATGTAAAATAAGTCAGCATTTTCAAATGTTGCATCTTCGCCCTTTATTCAGTTAACTGCATTTTTATTCCATCTAGACTTAAAACTTTTAGTACCTATCATTTCATTCCAAACTGATAATTATATGTTATAATTGATACTACTTATGAGTACTAATTCAATATTACTAAGTCATCTCCATCTTCCTGAAGATCAGAATCTTTTGTTGAGATCTCTATAGGAATTGGTGTCATATATCTTGAATCCTTGATTAGTTAATAGTATATTCAGTCTCTTTCAGGATTGGGGGCAGAGAATGAAGAAAAAGATTTTGAGCTCTGACGATCCTGTTTTATAGTCTTTGGTCCATGAATGTGGTCAAGAAGTAATAGTATAAGTCAACTTATAGTACAGAATGACATAATTCTTAATCTCTAACCTTATGTATTTTTATAACTTTAAGTGTGATACAATTTCACAATAACAGATGTAGGATGTGATCTAATAATGACGTTATAGGTTTTTAAACTTGGGAGCTTGATCACACAGTTATTCTTAATTCCCCTTTGTTGTCACATTTACCCTCCATAATCTTCCTATAGGGTGCTTTGGGCATAAATAATGTTCTTGAAAAAAAAAATGTTGGCCAGGCGCAGTGGCTCATGCCTGTAATCCCAGCACTTTGGGAAGCTGAGGCGGGTGGGTCATGAGGCCAGGAGATCAAGATCATCCTGGCTAACATGGTGAAACCCCATCTCTACTAAAAATACAAAAAAATTAGCCAGACATGGTGGCGGGTGCCTGTAGTCCCAGCTACTCGGGAGGCTGAGGCAGGAGAATGGCGTGAACCAGGGAGGCAGAGCTTGCAGTGAGTTGAGATTGCGCCACTGCACTCCAGCCTAGGTGACACAGCGAGACTCCATCTCAAAAAAAAAAAAAAAAAAAAAAAGCCTTAAATATGCACTTAAACAATGGACAGAAAGCTTTTTTTGTTTGTTTTTTAAATTTTTTTTGAGGCAGCATCTCAGTCTGTCATCCAGGCTGGAGTGCAGTGGTGCGATTTTGGCTCACTACAGCTTTAGTCTCCCAAGCTCAAGCAATCGTCCTGCCTCAGCTTCCCAAGTAGCTGGGTCTACAGCCAGGCACCGCTACACTGGCTAATTTTTTTTCTCTTTAGTGGAGATAAGGTCTCACTATGTTGCCTAGGTTGGTCTCAAACTCTTAGGCTCAAGGGATCCTCCTGCCTCTGCCGCCCAAAGTGCTAGGATTACAGGTGTGAGCCACCAGAAAAATTTTCATATGCAAGATATTTAGCATGTTATTTGTAATAAGAAAAATTAGAAATAGCATAAATGATCCAAACTAGGAAGTTGATTAAATAAATTATATTGCCAGAATATGTAATATTAATACCTATTCACTAATACTATTATAGTGAAACCATATAATAGTTAATAAGATGGGAAAATCCCTGATAATGTTGTTTAGGGGAAACAAAATAAGTTATTAACAAAGTATGTACAATACGATCTCTGTTTTCTAAAAATTTATTCATAGATCTAAGGGAGAAAAGACAAGAACAAAGATGTCAAAATGTTAATGGCGGCTCTTTGTAGGTGGTGGGATTTGGGGCAAATTTTTTTTTCATGTGCTTTTCTGAGTTTTTCAAATTTATTATAACAAACACAACATTGATGTAAGGAAATAAGTACTTTTCTAAGTATTCCTAGTACTCCACCATTTTATTACATTTTACTTTCATTTTTATTTTTTATTTTTGGAGACGGAGTCTCGCTCTGTCACCCAGGCTGGAGTACAGTGGTGCCATCTCAGCTCACTGCAGCCTCCACTCTTGGCTCAAGCAGTTCTCCTGCCTCAGCCTCTGAAGTAACTGGGACTACAGGCATGCGCCACCATGCCTGGCTAGTTTTTGTATTTTTAATAGAGATGGGGTTTCACCATGTTGTCCAGGCTGGTCTCAAACTCCTGACGTCAGGTGATCTGCCCACCTTGGCCTCCTAAAGTGCTGGGATTATAGGTGTTTGCCATTGTGCCTGGCCTTTATTACATTTTATGAGCTGATTTTATACATACTGCTTTCCCCAACCTGTATGACGTACACATAGCTTCATACCTTCCTTTTTACCCTTTTAACTCCTTGTACAATTAGGTTTTTTAAAGGCACGATCCCCATGTCTATTCTGATTTGATAACAAAATTGCCATTTACAGGATGGCTTGCCTTGTAGCCTCAGTAGAATGATGGAGATCTAGTTTTAAAGGACTTAGGGGTATTATTGAAAGTACATTAAGGTCAGATAAAAGTATATCTGTATTTTCATGTTCAGCCAGTCATGCCCTGTGTTTAATTACCTGATGCTGTTGTCTTTTATGCTTGCTCAACAAGCACGCCTGACTGTCTACACTACATGCCAAACACAAGTTATTAGGGAAATGAAGATAAAATTACAATCTTTACCCTTCCTGCCATCAAGATAATTTACAACTGAAAAAGTTATCTTCAGTAGATTTCAGGTTTCTCATTTAAAGGCAGAAAAGAGGGAAAAGGAAGTATAGGGCATAGAAACAATGTTTTACGAGAGAAATTAATGGTAAAATGGGGTGGTTTATTTTATGGTTATATGTATTTAATCTTGACATAAGGAATTAAAACCTCTGTTCTATAAGGACATGAAATATTGTTTATATTTATCTTAATTAGAATTGTGAAAATTGGAATATTTTTCTCAGCAGTAGTCGAGTGGTTGAATAAATTTTAGTACATGTATATAATGAAATTTGGATTTAGAAACGTTATAAAAGAAGAAAAATGACCAGGCACAGTGGCTTACCCTATAATCCTAGTACTTTCAGAGACCGAGGCTGGAGGATCACTTGAAGTTAGGAGTTCAAGACCAGCCTGAGCAACACAGTGAGGCCTCATCTCTTTAAAAAAAAAAAAAAAAAAAAAATTAGCAGGGTGTGGGTAATGTGTTCCTATAGTCCCAGGTACTCTGGTGGCTGAGGCTGGAGGATCACTTAAGCTCAGGAGGTCGAGGCTGCAATGAGCTATGATTGCATCTATAGCTAGCCAGAAGCAGCATAGCTCTTTGAATCCCCAACTATGCTTTGAAAATATACTTTGGACTATACTATATGTAAAACAATTTTAACCCTTGCTTTTTTCATTTAACATTACCTTTTTAGCACTTTTCAAATCATTTTTATTCTTCTTTCTTTCTCTGAGACAGGATCTTGCTTTGTTACCCAGGTGGAGTACAGTGGCATGATCATAGCTCACTGTAACCTTGAATTCCTGGGCTCAAGTGACCCTTCTGCTTCAGCCTCCTGGGTAACTAGGACTACAGTCATGTGCCACTATGCCTGGCTAACTTTTTAATTTTTTGTAAAATAAGAGGTCTCACTGTGTTGCCCAGGCTGGTCTTGAACTCCTAGCTTCAAGCAGTCTTCCTGCCTCAAATTCTGTGAGGCTATGTGTTACATATAAATTTTTGTGGAGTTATATCAGTATTGACTACTTTTGTTGGTATCATCTCAAATTTTAGTTTTCCAGTTATTGGAATGTACATTCTCACACTTACAATTACTGCAGTAGTTTAAAGAACCTAAAGTGTGAAGTTTAAATTGTATTCAGAGGCCAGGGGCAGTGGCTCACGCCTATAATCCCAGCACTTTGGGAGACCAAGGTGGGCAGATCACCTGAGATCAGGAGTTCAAGACCAGCCTGGCCAACATGGTGAAACTACTACTCTACTAAAAATACAAAAATTAGCTGGATGTGGTAGCACACACCTGTAATCCCAGCTACTTGGGAGACTGAGGTGAGAGAATCTCTTGAGCCGGGGAGATAGAGGTTGCAGTGAGCTGAGATGGTGCCAATATACTCAAGCCTGGATGACAGAGTGAGACTCCGTCTCAAAAAAAAAAAAAAAAAGTCTTTTTGCTTTCAAATCCTGTTATTTCTGATTGTAGGCTTCCTATATTGGAACAGCTTTTGGACAGTATAAAGCACACAAAAGGAGCTCGTCAGCAAGTGGTTCAGTTACATGTTGTCTCTTCAGTTTCTAGTTTCTTGAAGGTAATTCTATTTATTTATTTATTTATTTATTTAAATGTTTGTTTCATTTTTTAAAAAATTTGTGGCCAATGAAGTTTGTCGGAGGATGATGTTTTTAAAATGCTCTTTTTTCCTTCATTTTTCTTAATCTCCTGATGAAAAGTTTTCAGGATTTGGAATTCTCCTTTAACTTTTTGTCCACATAAAACTTGTTAGAAATCAAACCTATGATCTCTGCATAGAGCCATGCGTTAACCTACCAATCCTGATATCCTGGGCCAGGGATTGATGGACTATAGCCTGTGGACCAAATCCAGCTCGTTGTTACTTATGACTTACCGATTCTACGTACAGTAAAATATGATAGACTTCATTAGTCGCTTATTTTGTGGACATCTCTGTTAATGTTCTTTCAAACCATTTATACCTTAATGATAATTGATTGCCATATTGCTGCCTGGAGGTTTAAAATTCTAAAGTGCTTTGTGGGAAAAAAAAAAAAGGAATTATATATGTATTATCAGTGTGGATTTTTGTGTTCTTATTTGTTTTTAAGTAGTAATCCAAGTATGAACATATTTGGATTTGGTTATCCAGAATATACATTCCTAACTGAATATGATAATTTACTACAATTGTAAGTTTGGGTTGTTCTTTACATATTTCAGTACGTGGCTCTCTCCAAGGGATGTTTAGGTCCAGAAGAAATGAAAAGATTTGCCCTAACATTAGTTACGGGAGCCCTAGAAAGTACCAACCCCTTGCTGAGATGTGCAGCTGCAGAGGCGTGGGCTAGATTAGCCCAAGTGCTTGATGATGGAGCTTTTACTGCTGGATTAGCTCAAGTTAGCTTTGACAAGTAAGTGAATTTCTTATTTAATACTCAGGGGCTATGTTTCAAAACTGGGTATAGCTTTTTGGTTTGTTGGAACTAGTAAGATCTTCATGCTGAGATTTAACTAGGAAAAATTGTCAAATGTTGACTGCTTTAAAATAAAGGAAAGAAAATTAAAATTGGCCTGCTGATCTTGGCACGTAAAACTATTACTATTTCAGCTATAGTCTTTATATAATAAAGATCAGAATCTATATGAGTGATATAATTGATCATCAGTGGGATGGACTTTAGGATAGTGAAATATTTATACAGTTTTATAATGTAAAATGTATATATGATAAGTAATAAGAACAAACTACAGGAAAAAAGACTGTAGGCTGCAGATAAGGAAACAAACGGTACTTTCATGTCTTTTTTTTTTTTTTTTTTGAGATGAAGTCTCGCTCTGTCGCTCAGGCTGGAGTGCAGTGGCACGATCTTGGCTCACTGCAACCTCTGCCTCCTGGGTTCAAGCAATTCTCCTGCCTCAGCCTCGCGAGTAGCTGAGATTACAGGCACATGCCACCACCCAGCTACTTTTTTTGTATTTTTTTAGTAGAGACGGGGCTTCTCCATGCTGGCCAGGCTGGTCTCAAACTCCTGACCTTGTGATCTGCTCGCCTCAGCCTCCCAAAGTGCTGGGATTACAAGCGTGAGCCACCGTGCCCAGCCTGTACTTTCATTTCTATCAGTTGTATAACTTTCAATAGATTACTTAATCCTCTCAGCCAGTGTTCTTCTATTCCAGGTGGTACTGCGCTACCTTCTTAAGAATGTTAAAGTAAATGAGATAGTAAATATTAAAGTAATATGGGGAAAAAGCCTACAAATAAAACTTTGTGGTTGTATTATATATCTATAATAAGTTATATTAGGAATGGTGGTGGTAGTATTGATAGCACTTTGACCTTGGAGTCTACTCAATATGTATGTCTGATTTGAAGTCTGGAGTCAGGTTATTAACTTGGCTCTAATCCCAACTCTACCATTTGATAGTTGGTTACTTTGTGAGAGCTATTTGAGCTATTATTTTGGTTTCCTCATCTATAAACAGGAACTGATAATAGTATGAATTTCAGGGTTGTTGAGAGTATTAAAGAAGGGCTAAATATAAACCACTTAAATGAGCACACAGTAATTTCTAATAAATTCCTAATAAATGTTAACTTCTCATATTTAATTTTATTTATTTTTGAGACAAGGTCTTGCTCTGTCACCCAGGTTGGAGTACAGTGGTGTGATTGTGGCTCACTGCAGCCTCGAACTCCTGGACTCCAGCAATACTCCAGCCTCAGCCTCCCAAGTGACTGGGTCTACAGGCTTGTGGCACTGTGCCCAGTTAATTAAAACAAATTTTTTTTTAGTAGAGACAGGGTCTCATTATGTTGCCCAGGCTGATCTCAAACTCCTGGGTTGAAGTGATCCTCCCGCCTTGGCCTCCCAAAGTGCCTAGAGTACAGGCGTGAGCTACCACACCTGGCCTATTTAATTTTAAAATCAAAATTAAGTTGAAACTCTATGAAATTGAAGTATCTCAGCATTTGAGTTTTTAAAATGTAACTTAATGATAAAGTAATAATAATGTTTGTCTTAAAAACCTTCTTCATGTGTATATATGAAAGACATTGAAACTGTTCATACTAAACTAATCAATAATATGAAGACATTTTGATTCAAAATGTTTTCCTTTGCAAGATGCCTTTCGGTTACTTCAGAATTTTTTATTAGTTAGCCAAAAATGTATTTCTAAATTTTGCAATTATCCATATAAAAAGTTTTGCCTAAGTGACAATGTACATGCATTAGTTTTTGGGGTTTTTTTCTTTTGCAGTGATTACCATTTATTTTTATTTTCATATTTACAGATTGAAATCAGCAAGGGATGTGGTTACCAGAACAGGACACTCATTGGCCTTGGGGTCCCTACATAGGTATTTAGGAGGAATAAGTTCTTCTCAACACCTAAATTCTTGTATTGGAATCCTTTATACTTTGGCACAGGACAACACTTCCCCTGATGTGCAGGTGGGTACCTCATGTGATACTTCCCTTGAAATTCATGATTTGTAGATGATGCAGAATGTGTTTATATTGAACATTAATAATTTGTGAATATGGTTTTCCCCCCATAGTAATTGTGGAAGCCATTGTTAACCTTGATGGATTTTTAAAATTAAAATCTTCTCCCACACTCAGAATGTCTGAAGTCAATTTCATTGTGTTTTTCTGAAAACGTATCTCTGTTCCATCTTAATAATAGCACTGGGCTAGAAGTGGTGGCTCACGCCCATAATCTCACACATTAGGATGCTGAGGCAGGTGGATTGCTTGAGCTCAGGAGTTCAAGACCAGCCTGGGCAACATGGTGAAACACTATCTCTACAAAAGATACAAAAATTAGCCGGGCATGATGGTGAGCATCTGTGGTCTCAGCTACTCGGGAGGCTGAGGTGGGAGGATGGCTTGAGCCGGGGAGAGAGAGGTTGCAGTAAGTCCAGATTGTGCCACTACGCTCCAGCCTAGACAACAGAGCCAGACCCTATCTCAAAAAATAATAATAATACTAAATAATAATAATAGCATCTACTATTTTAAAGAACTTAATAGGTAGCAGGTGTTACGATACATTCTTCTAAGTCTCGTAGTAATTCTCTTAGTCCTCGTAATAATTTATTAGGGTGTATAGCCCATTATGGGGAAATAAAACTGAGGCTTAAGAAGCTAAGCAACTTGCTCACAACTGAAAAGCTAATAAATCATGGAATCAGATCAAGAACACAAGTCATGGACTCCAAACTCCTGTTCTTAACCACTTTATCATATCGTTGTACATATCTTACCCATTTCTGTCAATAAAATCATCATTCTCCTATCTTAATCAAATATGGAATGATTTTTATTTCTCCTGTTCTTTTACTCCCCTTCTGTCATCTTATCTGTCTCCCTTATTAATGTGTGCCGAATTACTGTCATAGCCTCCTAATTCGTCACATTTTTAGTCCTTTTCTTTCCAACTCTCTCTAGATATAAGGCTAAATTCATTTTCCTAAAAGATTTTCATCTTGCCACTTCCCTGCAGAAAAGCTTGACAAAGTGCTTATTGTTTCTTGAATCAACTTCTTTATTCCAGTCCCATCAACTGACCCCATAGATGTTTTCTGTTATTACTTCAAAGTGTTCACTTCTACAGATGATTTATCCACATGTCATTCTCATGTCTACATTTACATTATTTTCTTTTTCTCTTCTCTCCTTACATGCCTATTTGATATTCCACATCTTTTAGTCTTTTAAGATCCATTATAACCACCATCTCATCAAGCTTTAATCCAGTTAGCTTTCCTTCTCTGAATTACCATATTACTACTTGCCTCCTCCACTTCATCTAGTACTTGACTGAATTGACTTACAAGGTTTCCATTTTTCACCCGTCTTTATATATAGTACTTTTTGCTTCTGTTATATTCTTCTCTCTCTTCAACAAGTCTATTCTGAATGTGCCTAGTTTTATATTGAATACCTTTTTTGTTGATTAATTCATATACTTTCCACAGCTCCCAGTGTCATTTCTGAATTTTCTTGATTGCTGTCTCTCACCTAACAAATAGAAGCTCATTTTTGCAGCGTTTAAAGTACTGTAAGCTTTCTTATACATCCATTGATAAGAGGAATAAAACTTTTTCAGTTCATTTTCTGAAGAGAGAGCTTTTAATTTACTTCTTGTTATAGAACATTAAAACATACACAAAATTAGAAGGTATACTATAATGAATCTATTATACCCATCACCTAACTTCAGTGGTTATCAATATATGGCCAGTCTTTTTTCATTTAAACCATTGTGTGTGTGTGTGTGTGTGTGTGTGTGTATCTGCGTGCACGTGTGCACCTGTCATAAATGTACATATCTATGTACAAACAGTACATTATGTAACCACCACCTGAAATCAAGAAACAGCCCATTATCAATACCCCATACACACTTCTCATACTGTCTTCTAGTTAACTACTTACCCCCACCAAGGATAACCACTATCTTAATTTGCAACAGCATAAATTTGTTTTGCCTGCTTCTGTACTTTATGTAAATGGAATCATACAACATATATTCTTTTATGTCTGGCTTTCTTCACTCAACATTATGTTCAAGAGATTTGTCCATATTGTTGAATGTAATTGTAGATTTTGTTGCATCTTTTTAAAAACTTGAATTTTCATTCTTTCTATAGATTAAACAATAAAGTTTTTCAACAAACTAGATTTGATTCAAGCTCTTAGCTAAAGTACCAACTATTACTTGCAATTCTTAATGATGAACTATATCATTCTAAATTAGATGATTGCCTCTGAGTTGGAAGTCCTCCATTTCTCTTTCCGCATTAGTAGTAGCATACACATTTGCTGTTACTTTATTACTTGCTTCAACAAAGGAACAACTTAATGTATTTTATGTTTCTTAATGCTGCTGTAATGTTTTTAATTGTTTTTCTTTGTCATTACAGACCTGGGCATTACATTCTCTATCACTGATCATTGATTCTGCTGGCCCACTGTATTATGTGCATGTGGAACCTACCCTTTCTCTTATTATAATGTTGTTGTTAAATGTGCCTCCTACTCATGCTGAAGTTCACCAAAGCCTTGGTCGCTGTTTGAATGCCCTTATTACCACGTTAGGTCCAGAGCTACAAGGTGTGCATAGCTGCTTTTGTGATGTTTTACATTAAAAATAATACACATAAAAATGAATTCAGTTCGTGGTCTGTATGCTTGGCACATGATAGGTGCTGTATGTTTTGTTAAATGAATGTATAAATGCCGTTCAGCCTGATTTATCTTACCTTGAAAAGACAGAGTACAATATTTCGACAATTACGTATCTCCTAAAGATACCTTCCTTAACAGTTAAAATGACAGACATGAAGCAGAATCATCCAAAGAGCTCTGATCTCTCTTTAAGAAATAAATGACTGGCCGGGCGCGGTGGCTCAAGCCTGTAATCCCAGCACTTTGGGAGGCCGAGGCGGGTGGATCACGAGGTCAGGAGATCGAGACCATCCTGGCTAACATGGTGAAACCCCGTCTCTACTAAAAATACAAAAAACTAGCCGGGCGTGGTGGCGGGCGCCTGTAGTCCCAGCTACTCGGAGGCTGAGGCAGGAGAATGGCGTGAACCTGGGAGGCGGAGCTTGCAGTGAGCCGAGATCGCGCCACTGCACTCCAGCCTGGGTGACACAGCGCGAGACTCCGTCTCAAAAAAAAAAAAAAAAAAAAAAGAAATAAATGACTAAGTCCAAAATTTCAAATATTGCAAGCTGTTCAAATTGCATAGTATTACATGATTATAATACATGAAAGTAATTCTTAACTAATACAAGCGAGGCTAAGTTTATTGGCAATTTCTAATTCCACTTTTTATGAAAATTTGGTATAACCTACTGATAGTCTTAGGTTCTTCTTTGCCTAATAATTTGTGTTGCAATAAACTTTTCAAATTAAGAATAACTAAAGTAGGTCAGGCACAGTGGCTCACACCTGTAATCCTAGCACTTTGGGAAGCTGAGGCAGGTGGATCACTGGAGCTCAGGATTCGAGACCAGCCTAGCCAACATGGTGAAACCCTGTCTGTAGTAAAAATACAAAAAATTAGCCAGACATGGTGGTGTGCACCTGTAGTCCCAGCTACTCGGGAGGCTGAGGCAGGAGAATCACTTGAACCCAGGAGGCAGAAGTTGCTGTGAGCCGAAATGGCACCATTGCACTCTAGCCTGGGCGACAGACTGAGACTCTGTCTCAAAAAAAAAAAAAAAAAAAAAAAGAATAATCTAAAAACCTGTCACTTAGATTATCCCTACTTTTGTAGAAGAAATTGTAAGTCACAGTTTTGTAAGCTCAAAACTGGAAGTAAATTTTAAAACCTGTAATATATGTTTAAAGAGTAATGTTTTTATAGGCCAATTATTAAAAGCTTTCTGCTTTTTATTTTAGGTAACAGTACTTCAATTTCTACCTTAAGGGCCTCCTGTCTACTGGGTTGTGCAGTAATGCAAGATAACCCAGACTGCCTTGTTCAAGCTCAGGCCATCTCTTGCCTTCAGCAGCTTCATATGTTTGCTCCACGACATGTCAACTTGTCTAGCCTGGTCAGCTGCCTCTGTGTGAGTATAAAATTGTAAACCAGTTCTTAGTTTCTTTTATTTGAATCTTAGATTTATCCCAGTACACATTTTAATTATCCTCTAGACTATGTACAAATTTATATGTTATATACATAGCTATTTCCCCTCAGTTCTAGTCTTTTTGGAGAGTAGGGGGCAGCTTTCATGTAATCAGCTCCTAAATCTCTTTTATATTGATTCATTTTTCTCCCATTAATGTTGAAATTGATATTTGGAATATTTATTCATAAATCAATAAACATATATTGGGTGCTTATAATGTCCCATGTACTATATAAATCTGTGGGACATGCAAAACTTCATGTGGTCACCTGTCTCTTTTTTTCTTCTTTTTCATCTATTCTGAGTTATTACAAAGTTCTTTGCATCCCAGATGGAGAAATAACACTTTTCCTTAGTATTCCAGCAACATATACATCAATATCTGGCTTCTAATATTGTATCTACTGAATGTAGAAAGATAAAGGCCATCAACCAGAAGTTCCTTTGAAGTGGTTCGTTGTCATTGGTTTTAAGACTTCCCCTGGCCAGGCGCAGTGGCTTACGCCTGTAATCCCAACACTTCGGGAGGCCAAGGCAGGCAGATCACCTGAGGTTGGTTTAAAACCAGCTTGGCCAACATGGTGAAACCCCGTCTCTACTCAAAATACAAAAATTAGCTGGGCGTGGTGGTGGGCGCCTGTAATCCCAGCTACTGGGGAGGCTGAGCCAGGAGAATCGCTTGAACCCAGGAGGTGGAGGTTGCAGTGAGCCGAGATCGTGCCATTGGCACTCCAGCCTGGGCAAACAAGAATGAAACTCCGTCTCAGGAAAAAAAAAAAAAAAAAAAGATTTACCATGTCACCAGTTTCTATCTGGACTTGCCTCAAAAATTGAGTTGCATTTGGAATTATAAATTGGCACCATTGCTTTTCAACTTTTTCTACTCTTGCAGTGTTTGTAGCACACTCCCATTAGTAACGTGACTGTTGAAAATTATATAGACCTTTCATTTTCAAGCTTAAGGCAAAATATGCAGCATTTCAGAGCTTGAAAAACCTTAGAATCTTAAAAATCTGTCATATAGATTATCCCTACTTTTGTAGAATGTTGTTTGCATTATTAAAATCAATCTTCTCAATAAAAAGATAAACTGAAGACCAAAAAGTTAAATAACTTAAAGTAACACATCTAGCTCACCTAAGTGGTGGCTAAATCTACATTGCAGGTTTCTGGACTCCTCCTTCAGTCCTCATTTCATTATTCCGTACTATCTTTGTAGATCTTATGGATAGATCTTATCTCAACTCTGCCACCTTCTAGCTGTGTGCCTTTAGGGAAGTCCCGTAATCTCTTCTAGCCTCAGCTACCTTGTCTGCAAAATATGAGGATTACACAAAATGCTGCTTGTAAAGGCACACGTCTCAGGCATTTAATTAGTACTCAATAATGGTAGTTGCCCTTGCTGTCTTGACATGTGTCTTCAACACACAGTATATTATTATATTAATTATTGATACTGATAGTCTTATGAAACTATTTATATATTTTTTAGAGGCAGAGTCTCACTTTGTCATCTAGGCTGGAGTGCGGTGGTGCAATCATAGCTCACAGTAACCTCGAACTCCTAGGCTCAAGTGATCCTCCCCCCTCAGCCTCCCAAGCAGCTAGGACTACAGAAATGTACCACCACACCTAGCTAAGTTTTTTTCTTTTTTGTAGAGACAGGGTCTTGCTATGTTACCCAGGCTGGTCTTGAACTTCTGGTCTCAAGCCATCCTTCTGCCTCAGCCCCACAAAGTGCTGGGATTACAGGTGTGAGCCACCATGCCTAGCCCGATAAAACTTTAAAGAGAATGTGACTGACTTTCTGATAGAAACTTTTGTTCCTGCATTTTTTTAGATCTGGGTCAATCATTTTAGGGAAAACAGCACTTACAGGAAAAGGATTTTACCTGTACCATTCAGGGATTCTTCCCCAGGAATATTACTTTTGTGTTTGAAGAGCCATTCCTAAAACCAGTTATTGGAAAAATTTTTTGCTCCTTTGCATTTGATCTTTTACTCTCCATTTAAATTTGGTGATACTGCCATTTTTACTTCTTGTCTTATAGAAGATTTCCATTAATTACCTTTAAAATTTCTCCTTTACCTGATACATTTTTTTTATTAACTAAAGTTTATTGAGAAATGAAGAGCAAGACTAACCCATTAATTCATGATGAATAAAATCTGATCAGCTGGGCACAGTGGCTCACACCTGTAGTTCCAGCACTTTGGGAGGCCAAGGTAGAAGGATCATTTGAGCCCAGGAGTTCGAGACCAGCCTGGGGAACATGGTGAGACCTTGTCTCTACAAAAAATTTTAAGAAAATTACCTGGGAATGACGGTGTGCACCTGTAGTCCCATTACTACTTGGGAGGCTGAGGTGGGAGGATCACTTGAACCCAGGATGTTGAGGCAACAGTGAGCCATGATTGCGCCACTGCACTTCACCTTGGGCAATGGAGCAAGACACTGTCTCAAAAATATAAATAAATAAAATCTGATCAAACTTACTAAGTTTTTTCCTTTCCCAAATCAAAAAAGGGTACATATTACTGCAGGAAAAAAAATAGGCATCAAAAAAAGTTACACATGAAAAAGCACAGAGATTATTATATTATCAGACTTTTGGGTACATTCAGAGCAAGTGAGAAAATCTGAAGTAACAGTTACAAATCGTATGTTAACTCATAATATTCAAGCTGTAAAATTATTTTTTAAATACACAATCATAGTCAAAAATTGTCACTATAATATATTAATTTAGTGTCTCAACATTTTGGTTAGTAATTTATTCTGAATTTATTAGATTGAATTTATTGTATTTTAGAGTATTCACCAAAGTAAGGAAATTGCATTTCATCATTAGGCAAAAGTCTTACAGGAAGGAATTTTCTTCTAACTGCATGCTCTTTAACTTCCATACTGAACTTGGCCTTAGCTACACTAGCAATTCTGAATATTCTCAGTTTCAAAACTTGGCTTCTAAGAGTTAAACTATAATTAACTTCTGATGAGGTAAACCATTAACTTTGCCTCTTGCTGGACACCTGCTTCATGTGAATGCAATCCAGAACACTCCTCTCACGCTCATGTCTCCTTGAATGGGTTCGATACTGAAGCTTAATCAGAGATTCCAAAGAAAAACCTAAAATTAATCGCGTGTACGTTTTAAAATTATATATGTATGTCTTAGAGTTCTTGAGTTGACTATTTTCAAGAACTTGGCTCAACTCGTTTTGTTGGAAAATAAAATATTTGTGGCAAATTTTTAAGCTGAAGCTAAGCCAATTTGAATGATAACTATCAACATTTATATTTTAATGCTTAGCTGACTGTTGTCAAAGTCATCCTAATATTTATCTTTTGGTTTTGTCATGACTGGTGTGTCATTTGTTTTTGTGCAGGAGATCTTGTTGGATAATTCTGTGTTGGTAGGTCCCTGACCCTTGATTCCTAACTTTTTTTGAGTTTTGCGGTGCTGTTTCTTTGTGTCATTTTTTTGGTTGTAGATGTTTGTTTTCCTCTGCATCTCTTTGTTTAAGCGAACCATTAATGCTAAGTCCAGTATGTGTAGCATGTTTCGTGGTGTTTATTTGATACCAATATAAGCAAATCCTTCCTAACCTTCTCCAGCTGGTGCGCTCACTCCTTGCACTAAATTTGGTCTCCTTTTTATTTAGTATATTCATTTCAGAAAATAATTGTAGTTACAGTTTTATTTAATTTCTGTATTTTGCCTGCTTTGTTTGTTTGCCTTAAGCCACTGTATTCCTCTTCCCAATATAAATGCTGGAGAATGACATGGAGACATTAAGCCTCCTATTTTACTTTGTGTGATAGCCTTCAATCTTTTTTCTACCAAACAAGTAAAGGGTACTTCTAAGCATGCTTTTTCTAAAAAATGTTTGACTAGCCTGAATAAATGCTGCACCTGCTTTGTATTATATGCTTGTAAAACTCCAGTTGAAATAACTAGTAGATTTATTAACTTTTCTTTAAAATTGTCTTGTAAAGTGCTTTTTTGGTCATTATTGTTAAATACAACAGTAATCTTGGGAATGAATATTTTTATATTTTATGTAATCTTTTTATATTTTAACTTCTCTGTTATCCTAACCTGCTAACAATATAGTTTCTAAACATGGGATTACATTATACCTTGAGACTTTTCTATGAATGGCATTCCTCTCTATCCACTTTTGGGTTCATAATACAGCTTGAAGGTATAACAGAACATCCTTACAAAGCTATTCCTGCACTCTATCCTGGGTAACAGAGTGATACTCTGTCTCAAAAACAAAAAACAAAAAAACAAAAAAAAGCTGCTCAATGATAGATGCACAAATTTGTTCTGTTTCTTGGCTTCTGATAAAATGTAGAATTTGGCTCTCTTTGCATGTGTTTCTTCTTGTATATTCTTTTTTTCTTTTTTTTCTTTTTTTGAGACAGTTTCATTCTGTCATCCAGGCTGGAGTGCAGTGGTGCAATCTCAGCTCACTGCAACTTCTGCCTCCCAGGTTCAAGCGATTCTCCTGCCTCAGCCTCCCCAGTAACTGGGACTACAGGTGTGTGCCACCATGCCTGGCTTATTTTTGTATTACTAGTAGAGACAGGGCTTGACCATGTTGGCCAGGCTGGTCTCAAACTCCTGACCTCAAGTGATCCACCTGCCTTGGCCTCCCTCAGTGTGAGCCATCATGCCCAGCCCAGGCTGGAGTGCAGAGGCATGATCTCGGCTCACTGGGACCTCCACCTCCCAGATTCAAGCAATTCTCCTGCCTCAGCCTCCCGAGTAGTGGGGATTACAGGCACCTGCCACCATGCCTTGCTAATATTTTTGTATTTTTTAGCAGAGACAGGGTTTCACCATGTTGGCCAGGCTGGTTTTGAACTCCTGACCTCAAGTGATCCGCCCACCTCAGCCTCCCAAAGTGCTAGCGTTACAGACATGAGCCACCACACCTGACACTCTTCTTACATATTCTTTTTTGTTTGTTTGTTTTGTTTTTGTTTTTGTTTTGTTTTTTTTTTTGAGACGGAGTCTCGCTCTGTGGCCCAGGCTGGAGTGCAGTGGCCGGATCTCAGCTCACTGCAAGCTCCGCCTCCTGGGTTTACGCCATTCTCCTGCCTCAGCCTCCCGAGTAGCTGGGACTACAGGTGCCCGCCACCTCGCCCGGCTAGTTTTTTGTATTTTTTTTAGTAGAGACGGGGTTTCACCGTGTTAGCCAGGATGGTTCTTACATATTCTTAATAGCTCCTACTACCTACCTTTTATTTCCTCCCAAAATGTAGCCTCTGCTCTTTACAAAACTTCATCTACTTCAGTCCTGTTTTTCCCACATATGCCATATCTAAAGATCACTATAGAATTATGCCATTATTTCTCAAATTTTGCTTTGAAGATCACTACCATAATATACATATTTATTTTGTAGACCATACCAAACTGATCTTTACTTTCATAGTTAGTACAAAATTTAAAATCTCAACTTTATTTCATATATGAAATCACTAAGAATTTTTATCCATTAACCTTCAACTTGTAACTGAAGTATATTACCAGTCTTATTTGCCATGGGTAGATACAGCCTATTGATACTTACATGGCATCTGTAAGATGTGTACATATATGTATTCTATCAATACATAAATATGTATTGCTATATATAAATTTGGTATTCTGTAATGCTTGTCTCTAGAGAGCATTTTTGGTGAATGTTTTCTGCCTTTATTTGAAAATGCGTTTACTTTATATGTTGTCTGATTAAAATATTATTGTTAAGAGACTACACTAATAATAACTAACATTTACTATTTGGCAGGTACTGTGGTAAGCACTTTGCATGTTACTTTGTGTTAATGTCACAGTAGCCCTGAGAGATGCAGTAGTGTTACAAATGAGGAAACTAAGGCACTCTAGAGGAGTTAAATAATTTGCCCACGGTCACACAGCTAGTAAGTGATGGATCTAGGACTCAAATTGAGATGTTTTGACTCTAGAACCTCCATTTTAACCAATATGCTATATTGCCTGTATGGATTTGTATAAATTTCTGCTTAGAGAATGATAAAACATTATAATATATCTGCATGAACACAAATGTATGAACTGCAACAAAATCCTTTCCATTGTAGTTCTTTTTTTCTCTTAAAACTCTGTTTACTCATATAAATTCTGCTTTCTGACACTGCCAAAAGACTTTTGCTTAGATTTATGAGTAGTGCATAATCTAGTACACATATTACCTATTAAGCTGTTTCTAAGTTATATCATCAGAAATATATTCTAGAATAGTTTCAAGAAGTTCCTATGTATTTATAAATTGTGTCCAGCCCACTGATGGGCTGGACAGAATCAGGAAGGGGTCCAGTGAATATCTGTTAGGCTCACTGAGTGCCAACAAGAATTTTAGCTCTGTCATTCCTTAAATGGTATTTTTCAGGTGAATCTTTATAGCCCCTACTTGTTACTGAGAAGAGCAGTACTGGCTTGCTTACGTCAGCTTGTACAAAGAGAAGCAGCTGAAGTTTCAGAACATGCTGTTATGCTTGCTAAGGATAGCAGAGAAGAGTTGACTCCAGGTAATTCTCTTGATCAAGATTATGTCCAGGTCCAATGATTATTTTTATTTTAAATTTTCCATATATACATGAGTTTTGAAACAGTTTAAAAGTTAATGTGTCTTAAACCTGCTACAAGAAAGAATTGCTAACAGTTATTCCAACCAGTGATGTTACTGGTTTAGAGCAGTGGTTCTCAAACTGGTTTTCAAACCAGCAGTGTATACCTCACCTGGGAACTTGTTAGAAATGCAGATTGGGACCTATCCCAGACCTACTGAACCAGAAATCTGGGAGTATTACCTGGCAATCTGTATTTTTAAATCCATATTTTTACAGTCCCTATGTTAGTGTAGCTGTGTGCCACATAATGGCATTTTGGTCAACAACAGACTGCATTTACAACAGTGGTCCCATAAGATTATAATACCATATCTTTTTTTTCTATGTTTTGATACACAAATGCTTACCATTGTGTTATAATTGCCTATAGTATCCAGTACAGTAAGTTGTTCTACGGGTTTGTAGCCTATGAGTAATAGGTTATGCCATATAGCCTATGTGTGTGTAGTCTGTACCATCTAGGTTTGGGTAAGTACACTCTATGATATTCACATGACAATGAAATTGCCTAACAACACATTCTTCAGAACGTAATCCTATTAAGGCATGCATGACTGTACTAAAGATTGAGAGCCAATGATCTAGAGCAAGTTTTTTCACAGCAGTCGAATGAAATGTGATTAGCCCTTAAATAATTTATCACACATGCCTTTGTTTGCTGCAGAATCTCACTTTCATAAAATTTATTATAGTTACGTCTGCTACAAGTTAAAGAGTTTTTAATGCCCCTTCTTTTACATTTTAGAGCTGAATTAAAGGATTTCTTAACCAGTAGGGATTTAAGTGTATATCACTTCATTTTAAAACTATTATATGAATAACCTGAATTTGCATATGAATTCAAAGAAACTGCTAGCCTACAAAAATAGTAATAATAGGCCAGGCGTGGTGGCTCACACCTGTAATCTTAAGCACTTTGTGAGGCCAAGGCGAGAGGACTGTCTTAGGTCAGGAGTTCAAAAACAGTCTGGGCCCAGACACACTGGCTCATGCTTGTAATCTCAGCACTTTGGGAGGCCAAGATAAGAGGACAGCTTGAGGCCAGGAGTTCAAGACCAGCCTGGTCAACATAGTGAGACCTCATCTCTATTTTTAAATATATATATATTTTATACATATGTATATATATTTTGTGTGTGTGTGTGTGTGTGTATATATATATATATATTTAAAAAAACACCCTGGGCAACATGGCATGACCCCATCTCTACAAAAAAAATTTTAAATTAGCCAGGTGTGGTGGTACACATCTGTAGTCCCAGCTACTAATTAATCAGGAGGCTGAGAGAAGAGAATTGCTTGAGCCCAGGAGTTTGAGGTTTCTGTGAGTTGTTATGCCACCACACTGCAGCCTGGGTAACAGATCAAAACACTGACTCCAAAAAAAACCAGTAATTATCTTACACTCCGGCCAGTCGCAGTTGCTCACACTTGTAATCCCAGTACTTCGGGAGGCCAAGGTGGGCAGATCACCTGAGGTCAGGAGTTCGAGACCAGCCTGGCCAACATGGCAAAACCCCATCTCTACTAAAAATATAAAAAATTAGCTGTGTGTGGCGGCATGCGCCTGTAGTCCCAGCTACTTGAGAGGCTGGGGCACAAGAATTGGTTGAACCCAGGAGGGGGAGGTTGTGGTGGGCCGAAATTGCACCACTGCACTCCAGCCTGGGCACCAGAGTGAGACTCTGTCTCAAAAAAAAAAATCATTTGTGTGTATAGTTTTCAAAGTACTGTCATACTTTTAGAAAGTCATAAACTTCACAGAGCTTTTCAGTATCTTAAGTTTTTAGATCCATAATATATTTTACTATCAATAACAGTTCTTTAAGTAACAGTTTTATTCTTACATTAAAATGTTTAGGGAGCTGAGCCAGTTGTGGTGGCATGTACTTGTAGTCCCAGCTTCCTTAGAGGCTGAGGTGAGAAGATCACTTTAGCCCAGGAATTCAAGGCCAGCCTGAGCAACATAGTGAGACCTTGTCTCTAACAAAAACAAAAACAAATTTTTTGCTTCAACTTGCATAAATCAGCATGGCTGGGCTGCTATTCAGGCATACGTATACATAATACCTAGTATTGTGGGTTTAGTTCCAGACCTGCAATTAAAGCAAGTCAAGAATTTTTTGGTTTTCCAGTGCATATCAGAATTATGTTTGTACTATACTGTAGTCTGCTAAGTGTGAGATAGCATTATGGCTAAAAAAGCAATGTACATACCTTAATTTAAAAATTCTTTATTGCTAAAAAATGCTAACCATCATCTGAGCTTTCAGTGAGTCATAATATTTTTGCTGGTAGAGGGTCTTGCCTCAGTGTTGATGGCTACTTAATCAGGGTGGCGGTTGCTAAAGGTTTGGAGTGGCTGTGGCAATTTTGGCCATTTCTTTTCTTTTTTTTTTTTTTTTTTTTTGAGACAGAGTATTCTGTCTCCCAGGCAAGAGTGCAGTGGCGCCCTCTCGGCCTAGTGCAAGCTCTGCCTCCGGGTTTCTGCCATTCTCCTGCCTCAGCCTCCGAGTAGCTGGGACTACAGGCGCCCGCCACCATACCCGGCTAATTTTTTGTATTTTTAGTAGAGATGGCATTTCACCATGTTAGCCAGGATGGTCTCGATCTCCTGACCTCGTGATCCACTCGCCTCGGCCTCCCAAAGTGCTGGGACTACAGGCATGAGCCACCACGCCCAGCCGGCAATTTCTTAAAATAAGACAGCAATGAAGTTTGCCATATTCATTGACTTCCTTTCATGAAAGATTACTCTGTAACATGCAATGCTTTTTGATAGCATTTTACTTAGAGTAGAACTTTGAAAACTGGAATTAATTCTCTCAAACCTGCTACCACTTTATCAACTAAATTCACGTAATATTCTGAACCCTTTGTTGTAATTTCAACAGTGTTCACAGCATCTTCACCAGGAGTAGATTCCACCTCCAAAAACCATCTAGAATGATGAATTCTTTCCGGAGGTTTTCCGTTACTTTGCCCAGATCAATCTGTCTGTGGCAGCTGTAGCCTTACAATGTATTTTTTAAATAAGACAACTTGAAAGTCAAAATGACTCCTTAATCTGCAGAGTGGATATTGTGTTAACCGGCATGACAACGTTTATCTCCTTGTACCTCTCCATGAGAGCTCTTGGATGACGAGGCGCATTGTCAGTGAGCAGAAATATTTTGAAAATAATCTTTTTTTTTTTTTCTGAGCAGTAGGTCTTAACAGTAGACTTAAAATATTCAGTAAACTGTGTTGTAAACAGATATGCTATCATCCAGGCTAGATTTGGCATAATTCTTTTATTTATTTATTTATTTATTTGAGACAGGGTCTCTCTCTGTTGCCCTGGCTAGAGGGCAGTGGCACGACCTGGGCTCACTGCAGCCTCTACTTTCCAGGCTCATGTGATCTTTCCACCTCAGCCTCTTTGGTAGCTGGGACTACAAATGAATGTCACCTCACCCAGCTAAATTTTTTTGTGTGTTTTTTGTGGAGATGGGGTCTCACTTTGTTGCCCAGGCTGGTCTTGATCTCCTGGGCTCAAGTGATCCACCTGCCTCAGCCTCCCAAAGTGCTGGGATTACAAGTGTGAGCCACCATGCCTGGCCTGAAACCTCTTTTTTAAATAAATTACCCAGTCTTGGGTATGTCTTTATAGCAGTGTGAAAATGGACTAATGTGAAGGACACACCCGTACATGATCACACACCTAAGAAAATCAATATTGATTTACAGCCCTCACACACATTTCCCTAGTCATCCAAAAAATGTCCTTTATGATTCCTCACCTCCTCACCACCACCTAAATCTAAGATCCAGTTATGACTCACATTACCTTAGCCATTATATCTTTTTAGATCCCTAATCTGAAACATTTGTATCACCTCTTTCTGATCTTTGAAAGATAATTTCTCTTTTAAAATAGCCTAATACCAACAAAACAAAACACCCACAAAGGCCAGGCACAGTGGCTCAAGCCTATAATCCCAACACTTTGGGAGGCTGAGGCAGGTGGATCTGAGGTCAGGAGTTCAAGACCAGCCTGGCAAACATGGTGAAACCTCGTCTCTACAAGGTAGTACAAAAAAAGTTAGCTTTTTTTTTGGGGGGGGGGCATGGTGGCACATGCCTGTAATCCCAGCTACTGGAGAGGCTGAGGCAGGAGAATTGCTTGAACTCGGGAGGCAGAGATTGCAGTGAGATTGTGCCACTGTACTCCAACCTGGGTGACAGAGCAAGACTCTGTCTCTAAAAAATAAATAAATAAAATAGAATAGCCTACTAATAATACAACCTTTCAAATCTACATACTTTCATAAATGCTAGATGAGTTAACTCTTCAAGAGAAAATGTATTTGTCTGTTTGGCATTTTCAGAATTAAAGGTAATAGTAGATGCTAGATCAAGGCTTGTATTTCCCCTTTGAGGTATTACTTTGTAGTAAGAATATTGTATAGTGATATATGTTTATTCAGTAGTCCCAATAGCTTAGTTGTAGTAATTAAACAGTGTTTTCCATATAGTGGTTGTTTTCTGTTTGGGCTTTACTCTCACATTAATATATTTTAAAGCTTTATACCAGAATAAGGAAAACTTAATTATGTTTATTTAAAATTAGAAAATAATTATACTGGGCCAGGCGTGGTGGCTCATGCCTGTAATCCTAGCACTTTGGGAGGCCTGGGTATGCGGATCACCTGAGGTCAGGAGTTCAAGACCAGCCTGACCACTGGTGAAACCTGTCTCTACTAAAAATACAAAACTTAGCAGGGCATGGTAGTGGGCGCCTGTAGTCCCAGCTGTTCGGGAGGCTGAGACAGGAGAACTGCTTCAACCTGGGAGGCGGAGGTTGCAGTAAGCCGAGATCACACCACTTCACTCCATCCTGGGTGACAGAGTGTGAGACTCTGTCTCAAAAGGAAAAAATAAATAAATAAGCACTGAATAAAATTTATAAGTATTGAGCTGGGTGCAGTGGCTCAGACCTGTAATCCCAGCCCTTTGGGAGGCTGAGACGGGTGGATCGCCTGAGGTCAGGAATTCGAGACCAGCCTGGGCAATGTAGTGAAACCCCATCTCTACTAAAAATACAAAAAATTAGCTGGGCGTGGTGGCGGGTGCCTGTAATTCTAGCTACTAGGGAGGCTGAGGCAGGAGAACCGCTTGAACCTGGGAGGCAGAGGTTGCAGTGAGCCGAGATTTTGCCCTTGCACTCCAGTCTGGGCAACAAGAGCAAAACTCCATCTCAAATAAAGAGAAAAAAAAAAGTTTTATAAGTATTGGACACTTATTGGGTAAAACTTTTTACCTGATTAAGAAAACATATTAATAATAACATATTAATACTTTTTTTAATGACATTACATAAATTACAGCTATATAGGGTCATAAATAATCCCAAAATTCAAGTGTGAACTAAAATGGATCTCACTAGATTAAAGCACAGTATTTGGGCTAGTTCTTTAAGATATATTTTCATCTAGTATTTGAATAACTACTGAATGTGTGAGCTTGTGATATGGTAGTTTTGTTTTCTGTGTTACTTCAATAGTTGATTTTCTTCTTGTCAGATGCTAACATCAGAGAAGTCGGCCTTGAGGGGGCATTATTGATCTTACTAGACAAAGAGACAGATGAGAGATTATGCCATGATATCAAAGAGACTTTAAATTATATGCTTACATCTATGGCAGTGGAAAAACTCTCCCTCTGGCTAAAACTTTGTAAAGATGTACTTGCTGCATCAGCTGGTAAGTATTGGTCATTAACAGTTAAAATAATAAAATTGAAATTTAAAACTTTACATAAAATTGTTTACCACTGAGAATTCATCAGTCTTGTCTAACTAGCTGGATTCTGATTGTCTGATTATTGCTTTTCTTCAAATGAAGATTATATTTCTAGTGTTTTAGAATTCTCTTTAATTTGAACAATATAAATCCAATACTTAAACCTGCTTTTTCCCTTTGGCTGTCTTAGATGACTTTCCTATATAAAGCAAACTAAAAAGTAGAGTTATTTCTGCTCTAAAAGGTGTGACTTGATTTATATTGTCCCCATCATTTCTTTTCATACATGCAATATATATTTGAGACCAGGTGCAGTGGCTTACCCCTGTAATCCCAGCACTTTGGGAGGCTGAGGCAGACAGATTGCTCAAGTCCACGAGTTTGAGACCACCCTGGGCAACGTGGAAAAACACCATCTCTACAAAAAAAAAATTTGTTTAATTAGCTGGGCCTGATGGCTCACACCTGTAGTCCCAGCTATGCAGGAGGCTAAGATGGGAGGATTGCTTGAGCCCAAGAGGCAGAAGTTGCAGTGAGCCAAGATCATACCACTGCACTCCAGCCTGGGCAATAAAGTGAAACCATGTCTCTACATACATACATACATTCATACATACCCACCCCACCCCTCGCACCATATGAAATTACTTAGTCACCATAAGAGAAAATTACACAAAGTTATGACATTTTGAGCAAGCCAGTTTCACTACATACAATAATGTTAATTTCAAGTAGTATTAGAAAACAGTGTTATTACCCTAATGTCTTTAGTAATACAAGATAATTGTTTATGAGAAAGTATATTTGAATATTTAAAATTCGTATCCTTGGGATAAGAGAGAAAATAAATGAGAGGAAGAAAAAAGAAAAAAAAAAGTTCTTTTCTAAGAACTGTACATAATTTATCTGATTTAAGCCTTTAACCCATCCTATGCATAGGCAATTTTATTCTATTTTATAGAAGAGAAAATAGGCCTGGAGAGGTAACCTGCCTGAGGACATAAGACAGATGCAGTCCTACGCCTACATAACTTTTAAAATCCGCAAGCTTTCCACTATACTTCAGTCCTCCCAACTCAGTTGCCCAAGCCTTAGAATTTAATGTAGCTCTCATGTCTGAATTGTGTGGTAGGAGAAAAGTTAACATCAAATTCCTGGAATGTTTTGTATTCTCTCCTCTGTCTATCTTCATTCTTATTGGTCCCTCTTCCAATAATTTACACTGGCTGTTTCAACTATTACGCTATACATATTTTATTTTTCTAATTTTCTCTTCTGTTCCCCACTACTCAAGAAATTGCAAGGACTTCTTTAAAAGAAAATGTCGCCTGAGCCCAGGTGTTCGAGGGTGCAGTGAGCCATGATTGTGTAACAGAGCAAGATCTTGTCTCAAAAAAAAAGAGAAAGAAAATATGTGTGTGCATAGATAGACTGGTTACGTTTTTCTGGTGTCTCACTTATCTTTTTTAAATTTTGCATTCATGCTCCCTGAGCTCGCTCAATTTTATCTTGCCATTAATTCTTCATCTTCTGTGGTTTGGCTCCATACCTTCTCAGGAAAACACCTTCCAGTCTCTGTTAACTTGACCATAACTTTATTTGTGACATCTTTGGTATTCTAACATGTAAAAAAATATTGACATACAGGATAATACAAGAAAACCAGTTTGCTTTGTTTCATAGCATTAGTTCCATTTTCAGTTGTTAAACAGTTTGTAAATTTAACAGTTAATAAGTAGAGGAGATAATTCACTACTCGGTGACTCCAGCTATCGGTACAATTTTGATACTGTAATGATAGCAATGAGTCTATCCTAAGAAAAATATTTTCAGACAATTTCAGTGGATTCAAGAACCTCCTGAAATCCATACAAGGCTCCAGTGTTAAAACAGCCTTCCCAGTGTATCCCACCCACACGCCCTACTTTTGAGTCTCCTTAAGTACATCCATCTACCTGCAGGGGATTGATAATTATTTCAGTATCTACTATTGTGTTTGTTTTTTATTTTGAGTATAATTTGACAGCTTTGTCATTTTGACCTGTAACAGTTGTTAGAGTGTCTCCTTTAGACAACTGTAGTTGTCTGTAGTTATTAGACCTAATTATTTGATGTTAATAAAAAGATGATTGATCAGTAGCAATTGATAATTGAGCAATTCTAGTCTGAATTTGGAGTCGTTTTTGTGTTCCTTTTGATATATATATCTTTTAATTGATTATAATTACATATGTTCTCCTTTTATAAAAGATTGTACAGCTATAACTTGTGTGGATACAATGCAAGAAGAAGAAGGAGACAAAGGGGATGATGCCTCAGTCCTGACCACCAGACATGACGAAAAATCCCATCCTTTTACCAATCCTCGATGGGCTACTAGAGTCTTTGCTGCTGAGTGTGTCTGTAGGATAATTAACCAATGTGAGAATGCTAGCAGTGCACATTTTGACATTGCTTTAGCACAAGAAATGAAAAAAAAAGATTCAAGAAGTAAGTGACATAGTGATGAAAACACCAAATGATATATGTAAAAGTGCTGTCTGCTTACGGTTTTATTATTTTAAAAATGAAACTAGCCAGACACAGTGGCTCATACCTACAATCCCAACACTTTGGGAGGCTGAGGCAGGAGGATCACTTGAGCCCAGGAGTTTGAAACCAGCCTGGGCAATAATGAAATGTTGTCTCTATTAAAAATTTTTTTTAATTAGTGGGGCATGGTAGCATGCACTGATAGTTCCAGCTACTTGGGAGGCTGAGGCAGGAGGATCACTTGAGCTTGTAGTGAGCTGTGATCACATCACTTCATGTTTAAATATGTTTGTAATGGTTAAGCTTCTTATATTGGTATTCACTTTAATGAGCATGTGCAATGCATTAAGTTTATAGAAAATAATTGGTTCTTGGGAATTAGTATGAACATTTACTAGTTCTCAAAAATTATTTCCTGGTTTGTAACTTGGGCCAGTTTTTGCTTATAGATTATTTTAATATCGTAGATATTATAATCTGTTATAACTAGAAAACATTTGAACTTTTCTCAATGTTAAGTAAACCTGATTGTAAGACCATTTTGATCACCTCTTACTGTTCAGCTGTATTATTTTTACCTATTTATGTTTGTCTTTATGGTTTGATGTCTGATTTTTTAAATTCACTTAAGCTAATATGTTCAAAGATACAATATATATTTGTTCTTTTTTTTTTTTTTTTTTTTTGAGACAGCATCTCGCTCTGTCACCCAGGCTGGAGTGCAATGGCATGATCACAGCTCACTGTAACCTCAATCTTCCAGGCTCAAGCAATCCTCCCACCCCAGCCTCCCGAGTAACTGGGACAACAGGCATATACCACCATCCCCATCTAATTTTTTAATTTTTCTGTAGAAATGAGATCTTATTATGTTTCCTGGGCTGGTCTCAAACTTCTGGGCTTAAGTGACTCTCCTACCTCAGCCTCCCAAAGTGCTGGGATTATAGGCATTAGCCACCACACCTGTCCACAGTTCATATTTCTAAATTCCTTAGAAGTGTTCTTCACCAGACAAAAGAATTACAAAGCAAAATGTTGCTGTTGCCAGTCTGAGTATGAATTAGGTATCTCTGGTTTAATTATTTTTTAAGTATACATTTATTGAGTCTCTTGTGAAGAGCACTGTGCTAGATACTTACAGTTGAAAAACATACATGCTATAGATACTTACTGATTCCTGTGCTCTCAGTTAAAGTTGTAGTTGGCATTTACTAAGATATGTTGATTTCTTCTGTTAAATGATTTTCTTGTATCTCTCCACAGGAGGTATATTATACCAAACAATGTGTTGTAGGAATTAAAGGAATTCCCACTTATCATTTCTGCAGCTAGAAATGTTTTTTATACTCCCATCATTTGTATATTTGGCAATATATGTAAAAATAAGATATTGTAGTTCATATAAAGAGCCACATACAACTTTTTTTTAAAGGAACATTACGTCTTAGCTTCAACTTGACATAAAGAGGATAAATTTCTGCTTAATTAATCAAAGCCCAAAGTCTCCTCTGTACCAACTAATGTACTTTTATCATAAAATCTGAACAAAATTTTATTGAAGATACTATTAGGACTCTTAAAAAATGCTAATTCTGCCCTGAGTAGCTATAAATACTTACTAGCTTTGGGACAGTTTTTTTGTGTGTATTTACAGTGTACATTAAATCCAGCTTTAAAGTCTCTATTTAACAAACAGTAAAAACAGTATTTCAAGTCAGAGGTACTTAAAGTCTAGGTTATAAAATTAAAGGAGGAAAAATTATCACTTAATGTAAGTCTTAGTTCCAGCACATTTTTTTGATGTTTTCTAATCTTTTTTTCTCCCAATATGTTTTTTAATCTTACAGATGACTTTTTGGTGCTGCATCTTGCTGACTTAATTCGCATGGCTTTTATGGCTGCCACAGATCACAGTGACCAGCTCCGTCTTTCTGGCCTTGAAATGCTGTTAGTTGTTATTCGGCGATTTGCAACTGTTCCAGAACCAGAGTTTCCAGGTCATGTGATTCTGGAACAGTATCAAGCCAATGTAAGCACTTTCTGTTAGAGAATTTTATTATTAAACACACAGATAAAAAGTCTATGAGGCCAGGCACGGTGGCTCACACCTGTAATCCCAGCACTTCAGGAGGCCAAGGCGGGTAGGTAGCTTTGAGTTCAGGAGTTCAAGACCGGGCAGCATGACGAAACCCCATCTCTACCAAAAATACAAAACTAGCTGGCATGGTGGTGTGTACCGGTAGTCTCAGGCTGAGGTGGGAGAATCACTTGAGCCTGGGAGATGGAGGTTGCAGTGAGCTGAGATTGTGTCACTGCACTCCAGCCTGGGTGACAGATCCAGACACTGTCTCAAAAAAAAAAGTCTGAAACTGTCTGAGGATGGGAAAGTTAAAAAATAGAAGAAGAAGAAGAAAGGGGGAAAGAAAAAGAAAGAGAGGGAGGGAGGGAAGAAAGAAAGGAGGAAGGATCTGTCTATGAACCAAATTGGGATATCACTTCATAAATGAGTATGTATCTCTGCTAACGTATCACCAGTATAATCCATATATAGAAAGTACATGTCTTTGAAGAAGAAATCTTTCAGTTAATATTTTATAAAGCTTCAAGTAAAAGCAAAGTACATAAAACATGTCTTTTGGGCACAGTAGTATGCCTGTAGTCCCAGCTCCTTAGAAGGATGAGGCAGGAAGATCACTTGAGCCCAGAAGTTCAAGTCTAGTCTGGGCATCATAGGGAGACCCCCATCTCCACGGAGGGGGAAAAAAAGGCCCTATTAAAGAAAACAAAAAAAAAAAAAAATGAGTGTTTTATAACTTTAAAGGTTAATTTTCGGGGTAGAAGAAGCTGAGCACTGAGACCAAGGGCTAAAGATGGGAGACTGAAAAAATGCAGACCACCGGGGTACTACTCATTTCTCCAGCTCCGATCTGCTGTTGTACCAGGGGTCTAATCAGGCCTGTGTCTACCTCCTCCTTGAATAGCCCAGAAAATTCATCTAAACAGCCTTCCTACAGCAACTCCCCGTTCCAGGTGGCCAGACAGGAGTTCTAGGCCAGTGTTGTCTCCCGGGACATTGACACAGCAGCCAAGTTTATTGGTGCTGGGTCAGCTGCAGTTGGTGTGGCTGGTTCAGGGGCTGGCATTGGAGCGGTGTTTGGCATCTTGATTATTGGCTATGCCAGGAACCTGTCTCTCAAGCAGCAACTCTTCTCCTATGCCATTCTGGGCTTTGCCCTGTCTGAGGCCATGGGGCTCTTCTCTTCTGTTTTATGGTCTCCTTCTTCATCCTCTTCACCATGTTAGGCTCCGTGGGGGTCACCTGCCTATGCCTGCAGCTGCAACTTCATGCCATTCCTGGTGCTGGGGTGTGCTAAGCTTTACCATTAAACACAACATTTCTCTAAATAAATAAATAAATAAAGGTTAATTTTCATGATATATAAAAACTCCTTCATTTATTTTCTAGACCTAGGAAATCATTCAGATGTCTGTGAGGTTTTTGTTGTTGTTTTTGAGACAAGGTTTTACCCTGTTGCCCAGGCTGGAGTGCAGTGGCATGATTTTGGCTCACTGAAACCTCAAGTAGCTGTAACTACAGCCAAACGCCACCATGCTTGGCTAACTTTTGTATTTTTTTTGTAAAGACAGAGTTTTACCATGTTGCCCAAGCTGGTCTCAAACTCTTGGACTGAAGTGATCTGTCTGCTTCCACCTCCAGTGTGTTGGGACTACAGGCATGAGCCACCAGGCCCAGCCCAAGGATTCAGGTTTCTATTACTGGTTTTGTAATATTTTTAACTGATTATTTGACTGGTCCATTGAACAATTTAAGAAGAACAAGGAAGATAACAAAATCATCAGCTGTCTTGTAATCCTTTAACAGCATTCATCCAAGGAGATCTCTCTTTATTATTCAGAAGCAACTTCTGATGGCTAGCAGTTAGGGAGTCCAGAGCAGTTCATCAGTTGATTAGTGGTCTTTTTCACTTTGTTCAGCTAATACCAACATATGCTTAGGGACAAAACAAAATGAAGGGATTAAAGTTACTTGGAACTATCATGTTAGAGGCTGGGCGCAATGGCTTACGCCTGTAATCCCAGCACCTTGGGAGGCCGAGGCGGGCAGATCACCTGAGATCAGGAGTTTGAGACCAGCCTGGCCAACGTGGTGAAACCCCATCTCTACTAAAAATACAAAAATGAGCTAGGTGTGGTGGCAGGCTCATGTAATCCCAGCTACTCCGGAGGCTGAGGCAGGAGAATCACTTGAACCCAGAAGGCAGAGATTGCAGTGAGCTGAGATCGTGCCATTGCACTCCAGCCTGAGGGACAAGAGCGAGACTTTGTCTCAAAAAAAAAAAGAAGAAAAAAGAAAAACTATATTAGAATAAAATATTACAATTCAACTTAATTAAGAGGAGCTCTGTTATATAACATTTTTAGCCCTCTCACAATTGCAAGTGCTAGAAATACAATTAGAACTCAAGCAGAAAAGGGAAATTATTATAGGACTCTCCTAGTTGTCTCTGCTTTCTTCCACAGTGGCCTTATTTTCAGGTTTATTCTCTCCAAGTGAAATCAAGATGGCTGTCTTAGCCTACCCGGTGCCTCAGAAACATACAGTGCTTCTTTCCCAGTACTCCCAGTGAAAATCTTGAGAGCCTTCAGTATCCCAGCATGAGTCCCTGGAGCCAGGCAACGCTGTCAGCTCCAAACCAACAATGTGGATTAAGAGTTGGGGAGAGGCCGGGCACGGTGGCGCACACCTGTAATCCCAGCACTTTGGGAGGAGGCAGGTGGATCACTTGAGGTCAGGAGTTGGAGACCAACCAGCCTGGCCAACATAGTGAAACCCCGTCTCCACTAAAAATACAAAATTAGCTGATTGTGCTGGCTTGCATCTGTAATCCCAGCTACTTGGGAAACTGAGGCAGGAGAATCACTTGAACCTGGGAGGCAGAGGTTGTAGTGAGCTGAGATTGTGCCACTGCACTCCAGCCTGCCTGGGCGACAGGGCAAGACTCTGTCTCAAAACAAAAAAAAGAGTTGGGGAGAGAAGATCATTCCCCAAAGGAAAAATTGGGATGTTGTTACCTAAAAACAGGGGAAGATATGCTGGGTAGACAAAACAACAGCTGTCCATAATACCTGTTATAAATAAATAATTTTAAAATAACATTAAAAAGAGGGAGAACTTGTGCTGTCTTACTTATTGATGTTTGATATGTCATGTAATTTCTTTCCAGGTAGGAGCAGCACTTAGACCAGCCTTCACTTCAGAGACACCACCTGATGTCACTGCTAAAGCGTGTCAGGTAAATGGTTAAAAGATGAAGCTTAAGAAATAATCTTGGGACGCAATCCTCCAGTTAGTATTTTTTACCAATGTTTTCTCTTTATAGATGTCTTACCATCAATCACAGCTTACACTTTTCTTCTTAAATGTAGAGAACTTACTCTTCCTTTTTGATAACTGCATGATAGTCCACTATATAGATATGTTATAATTTTTTTAACCAGTTCCATATTGACGGACACTGGGTTTTTTGTCTTTTGCTATTAGAATAGTGCTGTATGAGTGACCTTGTGCATAGGTCATTTCACTGGGTGTAAGCATATCTGTGAGATAAATCCCCCAAAATTGAATTGATGGATTCCCCCAAAATTGAATGGATGAATAATTAATAATTGATGGATATTAGAGGTGTTTACCATTTAAATTTCCACCAACAGTGTTATACAAGTACTTGTTTTACCACAGTCCCAGCAACATTATGAGTCATCAAACTTTCAGATTTTTGTCTGTACGAGACAATAAAAGACTATCTCGAGATAGTTTAGATTTGTATTTCAAGTGAGATTGAGCACTTTTTCATATACCTAAGAGCCATATAATATACAATTTTAAACCATTGCTTTTCTGAGACTGCATTGTCAAACACTTAATATCCAGCCCTAGGCCAGGTACAGTGACTCACGCCTGTAATCCCAGCCCTTTGGGAGGCCAAGGCAGGTGGATCACTTGAGGTCAGGAGTTACAGGCCAGCCTGGCCAACATGGTGAAACCCTGTCTACTAAAAGTACAAAAAAATGAGCCAGGCGTGGTGGCAAGTACCTATTGTTCCAGCTGCTCAGGAGGCTAAGGTGGGAGGATCACCTGAACCTGGGAGGCGGAGGCTGCAGTGAGCTGAGATCATGCCACTGCACTCCAGCCTGGGCGACAGAGGGAGACTCCATCTCAAAAAAAAAAAAAAAAATTCTAGCCCGGAATGACCTGAGCTAATTGCAAGCAGGACTGATATGAATAAATTAACTATAAACATAGTGGGAAAAACTAATTTTAGTCAGTCCTTTCAACTTTTATTTAATTGTACTTGGGAAATAGTTGAGTGCTTTTACTATTCAGAGAAGTATGTTAAATGTTGTATGAATCTCTAATTTATTATAACTTTATTATGTGTGTTCCTGCTGTAAGCCACTTGAAATAGTTTGTGAGATGAGATAATAACTAAATAAATACACAGAAGAGGAAAAATAAATTGTCCTTAGAAAAAGAGAAATATCAGCTGGACACAGTGACTCATTCCTATAATCCCAGCCCTTTGGGAGGCCAAGGCAAGTGGCTCACTTGAGCTCAGGAGTTTGAGACCAGCCTGGGCAACATAGGAAGACCCTTTCTCTATAAAAAATAAAAAATTAGCCAGGTGTGGTGGTATGTGCCTGTGGTCCTGGCTACTCAGGAGGCTGAGGTGGGAGGATCCCCTGGGCCGTGGAGGTCAAGGTTGTAGGAGCTGTGATGGCACCCCTGCATTCCAGCCTGGGCTACAGAGCAAGATCCTGTCCCAAAAAGAGAGAGAGAAATAGCATGGCACCTGGACCAAGTGTTTTGCATTGTAGAATTAGTGATGTTTTGTTTTTAAGATTAAAAAGATACTATCTTCAAAACAATCAAAAATTTTGTTGGGGTTTTATGATTTCATAGCTTCATTTCTCCATATTAATATGTCTAGAACTGTTCAATTTATATGCTCATTAGCACTGATTTCCTTGCTTCAACCTTAGACTTCGTTCCCTTTGGAAATGCTGGCTTTTGACTATCATATCAGCCTCCTTCCACAGGATTTCTTGAAAGCAATAGCAATATAGTCTCAGTGACTAGATTCTTGAGATGTGAGTGAGCTCTGCTGAACTCACAAGGGAGATTTATTTTTTAAGAGATGGGTTTTTTGGTTTTTTTTGTTTTAAGAGATGGGGTCTCACTCTGCCAGCGAGTCTAGAGATCTGGAGTGTAGTGGCTCAATCCTCTCGCTCACTGTGTCCTCAAACTCATGGGCTCATGCAGTCCTCCTGCCCTAGCCTTCTGAGTAGCTAGTACTACAGGTGCACATTACCATGCCCAGCTGATTTTTGTATTTTCTTTTAGACAGAGTTTTGCCATGTTGCCCAGGCTTGTCTCAAACTCCTGAGCTCAAGCAGTCTGCCTGCCTCAGCTCCCAAAGTGCTGGGATTACAGGTATGAGCCACCATGCCCAGCCAAGGGAGATACTTATAATTTTAAAATATAACTTTTAATTTCTTGAAAACTAGGTTTGCAGTGCCTGGATCGCAAGTGGAGTTGTAAGTGACCTTAATGATCTCCGAAGAGTTCATCAGTTGCTTGTTTCATCTTTAACTAAAATACAGGCTGGAAAAGAAGCTCTAAGTCACTTATATAATGAAAGTGCTTCTACCATGGAGATCTTAGCTGTGCTTAAAGCCTGGGCAGAGGTTGGTATTTCTTAATTTATAACTGGAATTTTGGAAGTTGTTAATAAACACCTTAGGCCATAAACTGAAATTTACTATTTAAAATGAACTACAAGTAAGTTCATTTTTAAGTTTAAAAATAATTCGAACATGTGATATATTTATATGTTAATATGTTGGTCAAGCATTTTAAAGAGTCTTCCGTAGTCTATTATCTCCTACTTTAAGCAGTGCCACTTATAAGCCAGAGGGACTTTACAGTAGCCAGTGGAAGTCAGCTTTTATTGAATCCTGAATTCTTGGAAATTTGGGTCTTCTCTCAACTCTGTAGCATGTAATGCTTTCTAATGCTCTTTCATAGAATGATTTTTGAATACTAAGTAGTAGTTATTTTATTTTCCAAGGATAAAGAAATCTTACAGTAAAATGCTTATTTACTTTCCTAATAAAGAAGAAAACAATATTTTTTAATTTACTATGCAATGTTTAAACATTTGCAAAAGTAGACGTAGTAGTATTTATAATGAATCTACATATACCCATCACCCAGCTTCGGCAGTGACCAAACATGACCAATCTTGGTTCACATATCATTTTTTTGGAGACAGAGTCTTGTTCTGTTGACGAGGCTGGGGTGCACTGGAGCAATCTTGGCTCACTGCAACCTCCACCTCCCAGGTTCAAGCGATTCTCGTGTCTTAACCTCCCAAGTAGCTGGGACTGCAGGTATTCACTACCACACCCAGCTAATTTTTGTATTTTTAGTAGAGATGGGGTTTCACCGTGTTGGCCAGGTTGGTCCTGAACTCCTGACCTCAAATGGTCCACTCTCCTCTGCCTCTTAAAGTGTTGCAATTACAAGTATGAGCCACCATGCCTGGCCCAGTTCACATACCATTTTAATGAAGGTATGTAATCTCAGATTTCATCTAAGAGATTAACCAACATGTACAAAAGGGTTTCCTCCAGTAGAGGTATTTTAAACCTGAAAGTTGTAGAATCCATATTTTTGTCATTATTTATCAAAACCTTCATTAGGAAGTAGTTGTGCCTAGATTCAATAAACTGGGTCTGGCCAGGTGCAGTGGCTCATGCTTGTAATCCCAACACTTTAGGAGCCCAAGGCAAGAGGATTACTTGAGGCCAGGAGTTCGAGATCAGCCTGGACAACATACTGAGACCCCATCTCTATATAAAATTTTAATAATAAATAAAATAGGCTGGGCACGGTGGTGCACACCTGTAATCCTAGCACTTTGGGAGGCCAAGGTGGGCAGATCACCTGAGATCAGAAGTTTGAGACCAGCCTGGCTAACATGGTGAAACCCCGTTTCTACTGAAAATACAAAAAATTAGCTGGGCATGGTGGCGCACGCTGGTAATCCCAGCTACTCGGGAGGCCGAGGCAGGAGAATTGCTTGAACCCGGGAGGCAGAGGTTGCAGTGAGCTGAGATCGCACCATTGCACCCCAGCTTGGGGAACAAGAGCGAAATTCCGTCTCAAAAATAAGAAAACAAATAAATAAAATAGCCTGGGCGTGGTGGTTCACACCTGTAATCCCAGCACTTTGGGAGACTGAGGCAGGCAGATTACATGAGGTCAGGAGTTAAAGACCAGCCTGGTCAACATGGTGAAACCCAATCTCTACTAAAAAATACAAAAGCCAGCCAGGCATAGTGGTGCACGCCTGTAATCCCAGCTACTTGCGAGGCTGAGGCAGGAGAATTGCTTGAACCGGGGAGGTGGAGGTTGTAGTAAGCTGAGATGGCACCACTGCACTCCAGCTTGGGTGACAGAATGAGACGTCTTCTCAAAAAAATAAAAATAAAATAAAATAGACTGGATCTAAATCCTGTGCTTTTGCTTAAGCCTGTTACCTCCTCATGTTACTTCTTCAATAAAGATAAATAATGACTGACCAATATATATCTGGGAAGTCTAGGGCAATACCATAGAATCTATAATCAGACACATTCATGTTTGAATATTCATACTGTTTTGTGTATATAGATATAAATGGCCTCACATAAGTTCTTCAGTTTTGCCACCAGATTAGTTTGCCCAAAACTTAGGTTTTTTCAGAGCTTTTTGGATTTTAGAGTTGTAGATAAAGGAATAGTGCATGTTATACACTGTGTTGCATACTTTAACATTCTATAATCCATGTTAAATCTATTTGTGTACACTTTGTAGAGATTTAGTGATACGTTTGAATGAAAATATTTTCAGTATTTCAGTTAAGAGATGGCTACCTGTAGCCGTATGTTAAGATGGATTATTAGGCCATACCAGGCTTAGTGAGAAAGAGTGCCGTGATATAGTATTATGATTGTAAATGTGAGAAGTGGCATCATATTTACCAGATATTTGTTATCCCTAATGCATCTCATTGAAGATAGTATTTTTGACTCTTTCTACCCCAGTTTTCTGTGTGTAGTTACACAGACAGGCCTTCTTGATATCACAGTGCATTTCAAGTCCAGTATGCTCAAAGGTAAGTCTGCCTCTTCAGGAAAATATAAACATTTTATAGTACCTTTTCAGCAGATAAAAGATTTCCTGTTTTTAAATTAACCTTTAACAGGTCTACATAATTGCTGTGCAAAGACATAAAAACCACAGACAACCTCTGAAGACTACCAGCTGTTTAGAGGACAGTATCAGAAATGGATCATGTTCATCAGATGGACTTCTTGACTTAGTCTATGCAGATCTTGGCACACTAAGCAGACTCTGGCTTGCTGCACTTCAGGATTTTGCTCTTTTAACTTTGCCTTCAGAATTTGCCTCCCAACTTCCTGCTGAAGGTAAGGAGGTAAAATACTTAGATAATTCCTAGAGTGACAGTAACACATTTTCTTTTTTTTTTGAGACAGGGTCTTACTTTGTTTCCCAGGCTGGAGTGCATTGGTGCAATTTTGGCTCACTGCAATCTCTGCCTCCTGGGCTCAGGCAATCCTCCCACCTCAGCCTCCCAAGTAGCAAGGACTACAGGCATACACCACCACGACCAGCTAATTTTTGTGTATTTCGCAGAGATGGGGTTTTGCCTTGTTGCCAGGCTGTTCTCAAACTTATGTAATCCCAGCAGTTCGGGAAGCTGAGGTGGGCGGATCACTTGAAGTCAGGAGTTCGAGACCAGCACGGCCAACATGGTGAAACCCCGTCTCTACTAAAAACGCAAAAGTTAGCCAAGTGTGGTAGCGAGTGCCCGTAATCCCTGCAACTCGGGAGGCTGAGGCAGGAAGATTGCCTGAACCTGGGAGGCAGAGATTGCAATGAGCTGAGATCGTGCCTCTGCACTCCAGCCTAGGTGAAAAGAGTGAGACTCTGTCTCAAAAAAAAAGAAAGGCTACACCCACCAGCAACTTGTTTTCATTTCTCCACACTGTATTATCATACTTAATAATTTTTGCCAATCTGATGGCTATGAAATATTTCATTGTTTTATTTTCTTATTTCCTTGATTAAGAGTCTTTAAGTTGCTTCTTCCATAAATAATTTAGTCATAATCTTTGCCCATCTGCTATTTGGTATTTATTTTGTTATAAGATACAATGAATCTTTCTGAGTTTTTCTTCAAAAGGTTTAGCCTGTTAACTTCCTTACCCTTTGTTCTCAAACTCAACTTTCTTGTTTCTCCTTGCCTCTAGTTACTGTAAACACCCTACCCCCTTCCCGTCAGTTTTAATTGATAACTCACATCTGTTCCTTTGGTTACCTGTACCCATTGTTCCGAAACTGCACGTCCCAGTTGCTCCACCACTGGACCTCATGTCCCCCTCCCTTCCATATTTAGAAAAATATTTACAAGTAGCCAGTCGGGTCAGCTCAGATTGTGCAGTCCAACCCCAGCCCATGGGGGAAGAACACAGAGATACAGATCGCATTAAGGATATAAAAACCCCCTTGTCTCCTTTGTTCCGTGTGCACTTGCAATCTTAATTGGCGCGAGTGACACCCTTTTGCAAAAGTAAATTGCCTTGCTGAGGAAACTTAAATTATATCTGAGTGCTGTTTCTTTTGCAGCATCAGAAATTCATTTATAACAATTGTTTTCGGCCGGGCGCGGTGGCGCAAGCCTGTAATCCCAGCACTTTGGAAGGCCGAGGCGGGTGGATCACGAGGTCAGGAGATCGAGACCATCCTGGCTAACACAGTGAAACCCCGTCTCTACTGAAAAATACAAAAAACTAGCCAGGCGAGGTGGCGGGCACCTGTAGTCCCAGCTACTCGGGAGGCTGAGGCAGGAGAATGGCATAAACCCAGGAGGCAGAGCTTGCAGTGAGCTGAGATCTGGCCACTGCACTCCAGCCTGGGTGACAGAGCGAGACTCCGTCTCAAAAAAAAAAGACAACTGTTTTCTTCCTGATTGTGTAATCCTTTATATATATACACAACACTATTCCTTTGTGGTTTCATGTCTTATAAGTATTTTCTCTCAGTCTGTAACTTGTCCTTTTCTTTTACCTTTTTTAAACTAATGGAAGTTCGGTGTGATGTAGTACACCTGTAGTCCCAGCTACTCAGAAGGCTGATGTGGGAAGATCCCATGAGCCCAGGAGTTGGAGGCTGCAGGCAGCTATGGTTGTGCCACTGCACTTCAGTCCAGGTGACAGAGCAAGTCCCTCTCTTTAAAAAAAAAAAAAAAAAATTAGGGAATGTAATCAGTCATTTATGGTTTGTGTTTTTGTATGTTACCACATACATTTTTAAATTTAAGATCATAAAGATATATAAGCTTTACAGTTTTGCCTTTTACATTTGAACTTTGGTAGAACTGGAATTTATTTTGTGTGTGTGGAATAGGGATAGGGTTCTTATTTTTAGTCAGTTACTAATACTGCATTTTATGGGTTGGTTACTTTGTAGCCACTCTTAATCTTCTTCATGGTATTCCAAAATGTCTTAGCTATCATTGTATTTTTACTTTTTGAAATGAATTTTAGGAAGAGTCTGTAAAGTTCTACTAGTTTTGTGTGTGTGTATTTGGTTTGTTTGTGTGTTTTTAGAGACAGGGTCCTGCTGGGTTGCCCAGGCTGGAGTACAATGACTGTTCACAGGAGCAATCATAGTGCACTACAGCTGGGCTCAAGTGATCCTCCCACCTCACCCTCCTAAGCAGCTGGGACTATGGTGTACACTATGGTGCGCACCCTAGTCCTATTAGAATTTTCGTTGGAATTATATACAAAAAGATATGTGGAGTGATTGTTGTACTTTTCAGTAGCATTAAAATTGAAACAGTGAAAATAAGCTGATTTACTTACACAACAGAAAAATGAATGACAGACATATAGCAACTGTAAGTAAATCTTAAAAACATAATGTTAAGTGAAAAAATATTTATTTATTTATTTTTGAGACAGAGTCTTGCTCTGTGACGCAGTCTGGAGGGCAGTGGCTTGATCTCGGCTCACTGCAACCTCCACCTCCTGGGTTCAAGCGATTCTCTTGCCTCAGCCTCCCAAGTAGCTAGGACTATAGGTGTGCACTACCACGCCCAGCTAATTTTTGTATTTTTAGTAGAGACAGGGTTTCTACATGTTAGCCAGGCTGGTCTCGAGCTCCTGACCTCAGGTGATCTGCCTGCCTCAGCCTCCCACAGTGCTGGGATTACAGGCATGAGCCACCGTGCCTGGACAGAAAAAATAAAGGATGCATGTAAGCCAGGCATGGTAGTACATGCTGGTAGTCTCAGCTACTCAGGAGGCTGAAGTGGAAAGGTCACTTGAGCTCAGGAGTTCAGGGCCAACCTGGACAACATAGTGAAACCCCATCTCCAAAAAAAAAAGGATACATACGGTGTGATGCCTTTTAAGTAAACTTTTAAACACAAAAAAAAATAGCATATGTTATTAATGAATGCATAGATTATTGTGAAAGTATAAGACCATATCTAGGAGTCATTCTTACTGGCTTGAGGAAAGTAGTCATGGAAGGAGGGGCAAGAATTAGTGGTATAACAGTTTTAGGTTTTTCAAGGAAAAAATTGGCCAGGCAGCCGGGCGCGGTGGCTCAAGCCTGTAATCCCAGCACTTTGGGAGGCCGAGACGGGCGGATCACGAGGTCAGGAGATCGAGACCATCCTGGCTAACACAGTGAAACCCCGTCTCTACTAAAAAATACAAAAAAAAAACTTAGCCGGGCGAGGTGGCAGGTGCCTGTAGTCCCAGCTACTTGGGAGGCTGAGGCAGGAGAATGGCGTGAACCCGGGAGGCGGAGCTTGCAGTGAGCTGAGATCCGGCCACTGCACTCCAGCCTGGGTGACAGAGCGAGACTCCGTCTCAAAAAAAAAAATTGGCCAGGCGCGGTGGCTCACACCTGTAATCCCAACACTTTAGGAGGCCGAGGTGGGCGGATTGCCTGAGCCCAGGAGTTCAAGACCAACCTGGGCAACATGGTGAAACCCCATCTCTACTAAAATACAAAAAATTAGCCAGGCGTGGTGGTGCACACCTGTGGTCCCAGCTACTCAGGAGGCTGAGGCGGGAGAATCGCTTGAACCCAGAAGTTGGAGGTTGCAGTGAGCCGAGATCTCGCCACTGCATTCCAGCCTGGGCGACAGAGTGAGATTCCATCTGAAAAAAAAGAGAAAAAAATTAAGAGAGATTTAGAAAGAAAATCAGAGAAAATGTTAATGTTCCATCTTGGAAGTGGGTAAATGGGTATTGGTATTTATTTTAATCACACATATACACATATTTTGTTTTTAAATGTTTATGATTAAATTATAAAAAGTTACAAATTAGGCTGAAAACTTTTTATGAAGTTAAAAGTAGATGAGTCCTATGACCTATCAGTTGTACTTCCAGTAAAAATAAGAACATTGATAACAGAATACTGATAACATAGCAGCATGAATGAATCTCTAAAAATGTTGTTAGGTTATTTTGTTAACAAAATATTAGTCGCAAATAAGTACATGTGAATATGTGATTCTATTTATATGAAGTTGAAGAGTAGGCAAAACTAATCTGTGCTGATAAAAACTAGAAAGTAGTTGCCTTAGGGTATAGGGAACTGACGGAAAAAGGGTATGAGGGAACTTTCAGAGTGATGGAAATGGTCTATATCTTGTAACAGAAAAAAGAGAAAATACATTGGCAGCTAATCTCTTATTTCTCCTGAAACTGTTTGCTTTAGGCGGTGCTTTCTACACAGCAGAGACTAGTGAAAATGCAAAATTGCAGTATTACAACTCCTGGGCACTTATCCTCCATGCTACGGCATTGTGGCTTACAAGCACGGGCTTTGTTGTTGCTGACCCAGATGAAGGAGCATCTGATCTCTCCAGGCCTGTAACACCAACTTCCATGTGTCAGGGTTCATCTTCTGGGGCTACCATAAAGTCCCCTGAGGATGTCTATACTGATAGATTCCATCTGATTTTAGGTCAGTTAAATCACTTATAGAAGTTTACAACCCTCGGGTTTTTTTTTTTGTTTTTTTTTTTTTTGATATGGAGTTTCACTCTTTTGCCCAGGCTGGAGTGCATTGGCACGATTTCAACTCAAGCTCACAATTATTGTCAATTAAAAATATAAATATAAATAAATTACTTGAACTCTCTGCTCATTTATCTCAGAATTAGTGTCAATAATAGTGCCTACTTTGTCAACTGTTACGATAATTTAATAAAAAGATGTATGTCAAAGCACAATGACTGATACGTGATGATCACCCAATAAATTTTAGCCAAAGTAAAGTTGTAAAACTCCATATGTTTTCTGGTGCAATTTTATTGTAATTTTTGCAGCTTTGAACTGTTTCATAGCAACTAAGCAACTAGTGCACAGGCCTAGTTTAGTTTTTTGGTTGTTTTTTTTTTTTTTATTGAGACAAGAGTTTTGCTCTTGTTGCCCAGGCCAGAGTGCAATGGAGCAGTCTCAGCTCACCGCAACCTCCACCTCCCGGGTTCAAGCGATTCTCCTGCCTCAGCCTCCCGAATAGCTGGGATTACAGGCATGTGCCACCATGCCCAGCTAATTTTGTATTTTTAGTCGAGACGGGATTTCTCCATGTTAGGCTGTTCTGAAACTCCCAACCTCGGGTGATCCACCACGCCCAGCATAGATTATTCTTCTTGTACATGTAGATAGAAACAAACTATTAAGTGACTTGTCTTGTCATTTAGTTGTTTAGTCTTATATTCATTGTGATTTATTTGTATTACCTTTTTACTGTTTGTTTATATATCTTACCAAAATATAAGATTAATTACTTAATTTCATAAACTAATAATTTGAAAGAAGCCTCCTCCTCTTTTTTTGCTTTCCACAGGAATCAGCGTGGAATTTCTATGTTCCTTGCGTTCAGATGCAACCATGGAAAGCATAACTGCTTGTTTACATGCATTGCAAGCCCTTCTAGATGTACCTTGGCCCAGATCAAAAATTGGCAGTGATCAGGTGATTTATCTGGGGTTTTTTTTTGTAAGGCTTCTGTAGACTTTAAGGAAGAGAAACATGTTCAGGTTTCTATAGTTAACAGAGAGTAAACACAGAGAAATTTTTTTTTAAAACCGTACGGCCACACAGCTAGGCCTTGGAACCAGAATGCCATAAGCGTATGTGTTGACCCAGAAACAATCATGCCTCTGACTCTGCCACTTTTCTGTCTCTGCTGCTTTCTGCAATGATGGGAGAGTTCTATATTGCATTCTCCAGGACAGTAGCCACTAATTACATGTGGCATTTATTCTTTGTGTCTTTTTGCTTCTGCATACCCTGCTCTTAGTGTATATACCTGTATCTTATATTCCATTCCCTAAGAGAGAATCTAATGGGTTCATGTAGTTACTGTCCATTACAAAGTATTCCTGTTGGCTGAGTTCTCCCTCTAGGTCTTTTTAAGAGATTGCTGGCTAATCTTTAGATGGAGTCAGGCACTAATATCTGACTTGGGTGTGGCCATGGGAAAAGGGTTCCTGTACAAAGTATGGTACTTCCCTTTGACTGCTTTTCTCAAGGGCAAGTATGCATTGGGCAGATACTTTTGATATCATGTTTTATCTAGTATATTTCTTTTGTTATTGACTCTTGGATGTTGAGATAAGTGAGTAGTATAATTTCTTCTGCATAGACTGTCTATTATTTAAGTGTTTAATGCTATTATTAGGTTTAAAGCATTAATCAGGTTGAGACAGGGTTTCACCATGTTGGCCAGGCTTGATCTCGAACTCCTGGCCTCAAGTAATCCACCCACCTCGGCCTCCCAAAGTGCTGGGATTGCAAGCATGAGCCACTGTGCCTGGCCTCTGACATTGATTTAAAATGGAGCAAGTGTTACTTAACTTTATTGCACTAAAGCAATTTGTTACATTCTCTTTTACTGAATTTTGTCATGGCATTTAGCATTGGTATTTTTTACAAAAAAAAAAAAATGTGTAATTTCTAATACAGTGTCCTCTACATGATTTCTATGATAGGACTTGGGTATAGAATTACTGAATGTTCTACATCGAGTAATTTTAACCAGAGAATCACCTTCCATTCAGTTGGCTTCACTTGAAGTGGTAAGGCAGATTATCTGTGCTGCTCAAGAACATGTGAAGGAAAAAAGACGAAGCGCAGAAGGTAAATGTTAACCTTTAGTGCTGAGTTGATCAAATAGCATCATTCTTTTGTAAAGTATTGTTTAATGTATCTTTATAGTTTTGATCATCATTTGTGTGTAGTACAAATAAAACATGTCTAGGCATGGCCTTGTTTTACTTTTTGTGCTCTGCACATTCAGAGAAACTTCCCTAGTAATAAACTATAGAAATGATCCCTGAAAGTAGAGTCTTTAAGCATGGCTTCATTTATTTGTTTATTTATTTAGTGAGACAAGGTCTCACTCCAGTTGCCCAAACTGGAGTGCAGTGGCATGATCTCGGCTCACTGCAGCCTCGACCTCCCAGGCTCAGGTGATTCTCCCACCTTAACCTCCTGAGTAGCTGGGACTACAGGCACATGCCACCATGCCTGGCTAATTTTTTTGTATTTTTTAGTAGATACAGGATGTGGCCATGTTGCCCAGCCTTGTCTCTCGAACTCCTAGACTCAGGCAATCCACTCACCTTGGCCTTCCAGAGTGCTGGGATTACTGGCATGAGCCATCATGCCCAGCCTGGCATGGTTTTAAATCCTCTCATTCACCTCTGCATGTTAGTTTAGATATCGTCAGTAGTTAAACTACTATTCTCTGGGTGAAATGAGAATTTTAACAAAACCTGGAAGAAATAAATCCCTTACACTACTAGAGTACTTGCTTTAGCTATGTTTACCAGTGTGCATGGAAAGAACTTATGTTTGCAGATTGCTCATTTACAAGTCTAATATGGTACTGGAGAGTTTACCACTTAAGATTACAGTTGGCTACATATTATAGAAAACCCAATATAACAGTGGATTTAAACCCCAAAGATTTATTTGCTCATCTAAATAGGTGGCCAGAGATGGACAGTCTAGGGCTGATATGGCACCTTCTTAAAGACATTAAGGACGTGACTTTCTTCCTGTCCAGCCACCATCGATACCTAAGATCACATGGTAATTTCTGGAGCTCTAGCTATCAGGTTTACAGTCTTAACAGCAAGAAGGAGTTAACCAGGCAATATTATAAGACTGACAGGATTAAAAAGACTTCTTTTGACCAGTTGCAATAGGAAGTCATAATAAAGATGATTACTTTTCCCTTCATAACTTCTTTCTCTCTTAGTCTTTCACACCCAAAATTTAGTCATTAAATATATTTCCGAGCCGGGCGCGGTGGCTCACACCTGTAATCCTGGCACTTTGGGAGGCCGAGGCGGGCAGATAGCTTGAGGTCAGGAGTTCGAGACCAGCCTGACCAACATGGTGAAACCTCATCTCTACTGAAAATACAAAAATTAGCTGGGCATGGTGGTGCATGCCTGTAATCCCAGCTACTCGGGAGGCTGAGGCAGGAGAATCGCTTGAAACTGGAAGGCAGAGGTTGCAGTGAGCCGAGATCATGCCATTGCACTCCAGACTGGGTGACAGAGTTAAACTCAGTCTCAAAAAAATAAAATAAATGTATTTCCTGTAACAGGATTTAACTAAATTGCCATCTACCAGAAGCAAAGCAAGCACAAAGTATTTATTAAACACTGTTCTTTCTGTCTTTTAGTTGATGATGGGGCTGCTGAAAAGGAAACTCTGCCAGAGTTTGGAGAGGGAAAGGACACCGGAGGACTTGTACCTGGGAAGTCTTTGGTCTTTGCAACACTAGAACTGTGTGTATGCATTCTAGTTAGACAGCTCCCAGAATTAAATCCTAAATTGACAGGTAGCCCAGGAGTAAAAGCTAGGAAGCCACAGATGCTATCAGAAGATGGAAGTAGATTGGTTTCAGCTGCGTTGGTTATCCTTTCCGAACTTCCTGCAGTGTGCTCTCCTGAAGGTATGCTGTGGTATGTGATTGCTTGACTTGACCTAGAAGAGAAATGGTTTTAATAGGTAATGGAGTCTAGTTGCTAATCTTTTTCTTTTTAAATGAATGCTGACCCAAACATTTGGGTATTGTCTTTAATCCTCTAAGATTAGGATTACATTTTAATAAATTGTTTTACTAAAAGTAAAAATATAGAGGGCCAGGCGCAGTGGCTCACGTCTGTAATCCCAGCACTTTGGAAGGCCAAGGTGAGTGGATCGCCTGAGGTCAGGAGTTCGAGACCAGCCTGACCAACATGGTGAAACCCCGTCTCTACGAAAAATACAAAATTAGCCAGACGTTTTGGCACATGCCCATAATCCCAGCTACTCAAGAGGCTAAGGCAGGAGAATCGCTTGAACCTGGGAGTTGGAGGCTGCAGTGAGCCAGGATCATGCCATTGCACTCCAGCCTGGGCAACAAGAGTGAAATTACATCTGAAAAAAAAAAAAAAAAAAAAGAGAGAGAGTGAAAATATAGAGATAGCAAGTATTATAAATAGATATGCTCTTCTATGATTGACAGTACTTCAGTCAGTGGCAATTATTAGTGCTTGGGCATGTTTTGGTATACAATTTCTAACAGACTTTTCCTGCCTCAGTGATGGCAGAAGTTTGTCATTGTATCTGGTTCTGTTTAGAATTGACTCCATACTCTTTGTTGTTGTTGTTTGTTTGACACAGGTACTTTCTCTGTCACCCAGGCCAGAGTGCAGTGGAACAATCATAGCTCACTGTAACCTTAAACTCCTGGGCTTAAGCAATCCTCCTGCCTTCGCCTCCTGAGTAGTTAGGACTCAGGCTGTGCCACCATACCTGGCTAACTTTTTTTTTTTAAATTTTTTGTAGAGATGGGGTCTTGCTGGGTTGCCAAGGCTGGTCTTGACCTCCTGGCCTCAAGTGATCCTCCCTCCTTGGCATCCCAAAGTGCTGGGACTACCGGTGTAAGCCACCATGCCCAGCAAGTTCATACTCTTTAACATGGCATTTAAGGCTCTCTGTGTAGCTCTGCTAAGTCGTTCCCTTTTTTCAGTTCCTTCTTTGCAAATCCTAAACCCAAGAGGCTTCATGTTCATCCTTGTTCTGTACTACCATGTCATTACTTGATCGAAATGACCCTTATCTGCTTTTAAAAATTTTTCTTTCTTCGTGGTTCAACTGCAGGCCTACTTCAGGTATAAAGGCTTCTCTAAAAACTCTCGCTCATCTGAGTTTTGTTTTTTCGTGTATATGCATGTGTTATTTCCATATGTAGGTCTGTAGCTTTTTTTTTTTTTTTTTGAGATGGAGTCTGGCTCTGTCACCCAGGCTGGAGTGCAGTGGCTGGATCTCAGCTCACTGCAAGCTCCGCCTCCCAGGTTCACGCCAGTCTCCTGCCTCAGCCTCCTGAGTAGCTGGGACTACAGGCACCCGCCACCTCACCCGGCTAGTTTTTTGTATTTTTTTAGTAGAGACGGGGTTTCACCGTGTTAGCCAGGATGGTCTCGATCTCCTGACCTCGTGATCCACCCGTCTCGGCCTCCCAAAGTCTGAGATTACAGGCTTGAGCCACCACGCCCGGCCGGTCTGTAGCTTTTATCTGTCCTACAAAGGCATTATATGTAATTGAGTATTACATATAAAAGAGAAATGTCGGCCAGGTGCGGTGGCTCATGCCTGTAATCCCAGGCTGAGGCAGGTGGATCACAAGGTCAGGAGATCGAGACCATCTTGGCTAACATGGTGAAACCCCATCTCTATTAAAAATACAAAAATTTAGCCGGGTGTGGTGGTGGGCGCCTGTAGTCCCAGCTACTCAGGAGGCTGAGGCAGGAGAGTGACGTGAACCCTGGAGGCGGAGCTTGTAGTGAGCCGAGATCGCGCCACTACACTCCAGCCTGGGCAACGGAGTGAGACTCCGTCTCAAAAAAAAAAAAAAAAGAAACGTTTTGTTTCCAATTAAAATTGTATATTCTGTGAAATCTAGCAGATTATAGGTATTTAGTACTTAGTAGATACTTCTTAATTGGTAAACATATTTCTGCTAAAGGTGTTTTTTCGTTTTTTGTTTTTTGAAATGGAGTCTGGCTGTGTCACTCAGGTTGGAGTGCAGTGGCACGATCTGGGCTCACTGCAACCTCTGCCTCCCAGGTTCAAGCAGTTCTTCTGCTTCAGCCTCCCAAGTGTCTGGGACTACAGGCGTGCACCACCACGCCTGGCTAATTTTTGTATTTTTAGTAGAGACAGGTTTCACCATATTGGCCAGGCTGGTCTCGATCTCCTGACCTCATGATCCACCCGCCTTGGCCTCCCAAAGTTCTGGGATTACAGGCGTGAGCCACCGCACTCAGCTGCTAAAGATGTTATTTTTTTGTTGGTTGGTTTTTTTTTTTAGACAGGGTCTCACTCTATGCCCAGGCTGGAGTTCAGTGGTACAATCTCAGCTCACTGCAGCCTCAACCCCCTGGACTCAAGCAGTCTTCCTACCTCAGCCTCCTAAGGCGCACACCACCGTCCCAGCTTTTTTTTTTTTTTTTTTTTTTTGTAGAGATGAAGTCTCACTGTGTTGCCCAGGCAACATTGTGAATGTACTTAATGCCACTGGATTATACACTAAAAATGGTTAAAATGGTAAACTTTATGTTGTATGTATTTTACCACAATAAAAGATAAATAAAAATAAGTTCATTTATCAACTGCCAAATAAAACAAAAACAGCAAAAGCATGATACTCATACAATTTAAACATCATCTCCAGTTATAACCATCAAGATTTAATCCATCCTTAAAAATTTTAATAAAGCTACTTACATTATCTTAACAGTTACAGTTCTTTATTAGAAATCATCTTTTAAAAACTAAAAATCTGATATTGTCTTACTCCTTGATGATTTGTTTTTAGGAACCATATATACATAGGTTGAAATGCAGTGTGTTTTTAAAAAATTTATCTTACAGGAAGCATCTCAATTCTCCCTACTATACTGTACCTCACAATTGGGGTCCTCAGAGAGACTGCTGTGAAGTTACCGGGGGGCCAGTTATCTTCGACGGCTGCAGCTTCCCTACAGGCTCTGAAAGGAATCTTATCTTCTCCCATGGCACGGGCAGAAAAGAGCCACACTGCTTGGACTGACCTTCTCCGAAGTGCTTTAACAACAGTTCTTGACTGTTGGGATCCAGGTAATTGAGGCTATTTGGAAGCAGTTCAGTTTGTTTTAAAAAGTGAGAAAAAGAGTTTTTTGAGGATATTTTACTTGATTTTATTTGGCCATATCACCTAGAAGAGACCATATTCAATACTATGTGTTTAGAGGATACGTATAAGTAGATAGAAAATTGGCCAGGCGCAGTGGCTCACACCTGTAATCTCAGCACTTTGGGAGGCCAAGGCAGGTGTATCACCTGAGGTCAGGAGTTCGGGACCAGCTGGGCAACATGGTGAAACCCCATCTCTACTAAAAATACAAAAACCAGCTGGGTCTGGTGGCACACGCCTATAATCCCAGCTACCCAATGCTGTCTCAGCTACTCGGCTATGACAGAAGAATTGCTTGAACCCTGGAGCTGGAGGTTGCAGGGAGCCAAGATCACGCCACTGCACTCCAACCTGGGCAACAGAGTGAGACTCCGTCTCAAAAAAAAAAAAAGAAAAAGAAAGAAAGCTGTGTTCTGGGGTCGGGCGCGGTGGCTCACGTCTGTAATCCCAGCACTTTGGGAGGCCAAGGCTGGTGGATCACTTGAGGTCAGGAGTTCAAGGCCAGCCTGGCCAACATGGAGAAACCCCATCTCTACTGAAAATACAAAAATTAGCCAGGTGTGGTAGTGCACGCCTGTGATCCCAGCTCTCGGAAGGCTGAGGCAGGAGGCAGGAGAATTGCTTAAACCCAGGAGGCAGAGCTTGTAGTGAGCCAAGATCGTGCCACTGCACTCCAGCCTGGGTGACAGAACAAGACTCTTATCTCAAAAAAATAAAATTAAAAAGCTGTGTTCCGATTTTAGCGTCTTTAACCCTTAATGCTGTTAAATGACAGGCAACCTACACGTTGACAGTGAAAGACCTTCAGATATAATAGTGTGTTTAGTAAAAAAATAATGGAGTATGATCCATGTCTAGCCAATGGAAGTTTTTAATACACACAGTATACTGAAAAGTACATAAGCCATACAAAAAGACCAATCTGGTTCACCATGCCAGCATTTACTAAGTGACTAGTCAAGTTATTCAGTTTTTCTGCACCTTAGTTTTCTTATTAATAAATAGGAATATTATGTTGCAAGAAATTGTTAGAGCAGTAACTTAATATGTGAAAAGCATCTCACTTATTACCTGGCATATATCAATAAATGATAGCCAGTATTATTTTCAACATCTGTTAAAACTTGTTTATCGCTGGGTGTGGTAGCTCACACCTGTAATACTAGCTACCCCGGAGGCTGAGGCAGGAGAATCGCTTGAACCCGGGAGGCAGAGGTTGCAGTGAGCCAAGGTCGTACCACTGCACCCCAGCCTGGAGGACAAAGCGAGACTCTGTCTCAAAAAAAAAAAAAAAAAAATTTCTCTTTTCAATAGTATGTTGTAGTGATTATAAAAAGTCTTTATACACATTATACATTTTCCCTGCCTTCCCAGTTTTGTTTATAAATGTCACAATTTGCCGTATTTCATTTTACATATAAAATGTTTTCAATTGAAATCAGCATTTATTGACCACCCACTTTGCCCAAAGTTGGGAATATAGTGGAGTCTGGCTCCTATAAATTGCTGTTGGGTGTGATTATTACCTTAAGAATTTCCCAAAGGCAATAGTCATGTCTTAATTATCACTGCATTTCTAGTACATTAAAAAAAAAATTATAACTGGGTTTTTTTTTATTTAAATGGGAGTACTTGGTACTGAGTAAGTGAAATCAGGCAGAGTGTCACAAGTAGGATTCTCTAAAAGTACTCACTGAGTGGGAGTTTGGGGAGCAAGAAGTTTATTAAGAAGCAACATCTGTGAGGGAAAAGGGGAAGGCAATATTGGGCAAAAGAAGTCAAACTGTGACAGTTTCCCAACAAATCTCAGTAAATCCGTCTGAGGAACTCTGGAGCCAGATTGCCCATCAGAGTGTCTGAACATATGACAGAAATGGCCTGGCCTTCAAATGTGGGCTGTTCCAGGAAGGATTTGATCTCAGGTAAGATAGCTATCTCTAGCTGAGGCTGACCCAGAAGGAGCTGACCCTTGATCACGCTTCCCACAGCTGGGCAGCACATTTTCCCTTGAAGGGGATGTCAGTGGTGCATCTCTGGATCCACCATTAAGGCTTCTCAGAAGAGTCAACATCTTAAAGGATTAGAAAGTTTTCTCCACATGGACATCATAGAAATGGATTCTAGGAATCGCTTGAACCTGGGAGGTGGAGATTGTAGTGTGAGCCAAGATTGCACCTCTGCACTCCAGCCTGGGCGACAGAGCAAGACTCTGTCTCAAAAAAAAGAAAAAAAAAAGGAAGAAATGGATTCTAGGTACAACAGCTTGACCAAAAACTTGGAGAATTAAATAGCTAAGGAAGGCAAGTAGAACAATGAGGGGGTGTGGATTTGGGTGGAAGAGTATGTAAGAGTGGTAAATGGCAATTAGTAGGGAAATAAATTAAGTTGGATGGTACATGGGGCCAGATTATGGAGTGTTTGGCACGATTTGGACTGCCTTTAATAGGCATGTGGAATCATGAAATGGTTTTTTGTTGTTGTTGTTTTTGAGATGGAGTCTCGCCCTGTTGCCCAGGCTGGAGTGCAATGGTGCAATCTCAGCTCACTGCAACTTCCGCCTCCCGGGTTCAAGCGATTCTCCTGCCTCAGCCTCCTGAGTAGCTGGGATTACAGGTGCGTGCCACCAGGCCTGGCTAATTTTTGTTTTTCGTATTTGTAGTAGAGACAGGGTTTCACCATGTTGGTCAGGCTGGTCTCAAACTCCTGACCTCGTGATCCACCCACCTCAGCCTCCCAAAGTGCTGGGATTACAGGCATGAGCCACTGTGTCCGCCTGAAAGGGTTTTAAGAAGGAAAGTAATGTGCTTGGATTTGCGTTTCTAAAGGTTCACTCTTGGCAGCAGTGTAAAGAAGAAAGCCAAACTGTAGGAGATAAGATAATGTTAGTACGGACAAAGAGGAGTAGAATGGTGAAAAGTAAAATGTTAAGCAGTTTTCCACAGAACTTACTGATAGTTTGATTTAGGAGTTGAAAGGGTAGGATGACTTGAACACTCAAATGTGATTAACAGAAATAACCGAGTGAGGGTTTTTAGGACAAGATAGTGAGTGGATTTTGAAATGCCTAGAGGATAGTCAAATGGAACAGATGGGTAGAGGTATGGAATTCAAGAAAGTAGTCTGGGCTAGAGATACTTTCTGGACTATATATGTATTTGGGAGTTGTCAATGTAACCTATGGGACAATTGAAATCACCCAGCTTGAGTTTCTGGAGCAAGAAGAGGACCAAAAGCAAGGTGAGAGGAGATTCAGAAGATAATGTAGTTACAGAAGCCAGTTTTTAATAAAAAGGGAGTGGTCAGCACTATAAAATACTGTAGAGAGGCCAAACAGTGTGGGGGATAGAGCTCACAGTGTTGAGGCACAAATGAGAGGTGTAAGGAATGAGAAGGATCAGGTATAGCTTCTCTTCACAGGAATAAGAGAAATAGCTAAACGGAAAGTGTAAGGTCAAGGGATAACTTTTTTTAAAGATGACATTCAAGCATGAGTTCATACTTACAGGGCAAAAAAGGAGGTGGACATGTGGTTGGAGTTAGAAGTATTAGAAAGGAAAGCAGCATCCCTGTCTAGGCAGAAGGAATAAAATTTACAGTACATTTAAAAGGATTGACCTCTGCCAATATATGGAAAGAACAGGAGGTGAGGATAGAAAATAGTATTATAGCTACAAGTTTTTAGGTTGAGGCTGGCCAGTGTGGCTCACGCCTGTAATCCCAGCACTTTGGGAGGCCATGGCAAAAGGACTGCTTGAGGCCAGGAGTTCAAACCAGTGTGGGCAACATAGCAAGATACTGTCTCTACAAATAATAATAATTCATGTTGAGGGTTATGATGAGCTTGCCTCTTTCATCTCACACACACAAAAAATGGGTTGTGTATTTTTTATTGTTGTTGTTTTTGTTTTTGGATGTGTATCAGGGAATTAGGCTAGGACAGGATTTAGACTAGCTACTGAGAGAAATTAAGGAGTTGATCATGACAGGTTAAATGTTTGCTGCCTAACAAATTGCCTCAAAACTTAGTGGCTTAAAAGAGCAAACATTTATTATCTGACAGTTTCTATGGGTCCAGGATTAAGAGCAGTTTAGCTATGTGGTTCTAGCTTAGGTTCTCTCATGAAATTACTGTTAAGGTGTTGGCCAGGGCTACAGCTAGAGGATTCATTTCCAAGATGACTCATTCATATGGCTATTGGCAAGAGGCCTCAGTTCTTACCACACAGGCTTTTCACAGGCTAATGCTAAGCAAATTATGCATCTATCATAGGTAAAAGTAGGAATAAAGAGATTTTAGAAGAAAAGGTAAAAGGAACCCAGGAGAACTTTATCTTACTGAGAATAAAGACATTTTTACTAAACAAATTAGCTGACTCTGTTGCAGTTTCAAGTTGCTATAGGTGGTTAAAAATAACTTTGCTGTAAGGGAAGCAGTATAGCATTATAGTTAACAGTACACTCTCTGTAATCAAACTTTCTGCCTTACTAATTGTGTGACTCGGACAAATGACTACATTTCTGTTTCTCATCCATAAAATAAGGGATATGAGTACCTACCTCATGTTGCTGTTATGTTGATTAAATATTTAATGTGTATAAAGTGCTTATAGCAGTGCTACATGTTAATGTTAAATATTAACTGTGTACTTGTTTTACCTTAAAATCATTCAGATGTCTTTTATAAAATAAATCCTATTCATCCATAAAATTTTGCTTTCACTGCTACTGTGCCTCTTGAGTATCGTCAACTCTGATATTATCTCCTCAAGGCTTTCTCAGTATAGACTGTCCTGGGCTACTTTGAATATTGTTTGTTTGTCTGTTTGTTTGTTTAAAGGGACAGGGACTTGCTGTGTTGCCCAGGCTGGAGTGCAGTGTCTATTCACAGGCACAATCATTGTGCACTGCAGCCTCGAACTTCTGGTGGACTCAACCAGTCCTCCCACCTCAGTGTCTCAAGTAGCTGCGAGTACAGACACACACCACTGCTCCTCATGTGGTGTTTTTTTGTTTTTGTTTTGTTTTGTTTTGTTTTCTGTTGAGACGGAGTCTCCCTTTGCAGCCCAGGCTGGAGTGCAGTAGTGCAATCTCGGCTCACTGCAACCTCCGCCTCCCAGTGTCAAGTGATTCTCCTGCCTCAGCCTCCCGAGTAGCTGGGATTACAGTCATGCACCACCACATCTGGCCAATTTTTGTATTTTTAGTAGAGACTGGGCGTCACCATGTTGACCAGGCTGGTCTCGAATTCCTGACCTCAAGTGATCCACCCGCCTCAGCCTCCCAGAGTGCTGGGATTACAGGCATGAACCACCGCACCCAGCCAGCTTTCTAATATATTTTTATATGCTTAGACCTTATCACTAGCTGAAAGTCTTTGCTTCTCAGTTTATAGTGTATCTTCTCTATAAGATGTATTCTCCGTGCCTAAAAAAGGGCTGGCATACAATGTTTCTTAAGTACTTGTTGAACGAATGTGACCAAAACTACTACATATGTATGTCATTTCTTCATAAGTAACAACTCATTCTTAAACAATTTAAATATTTGAATTTGCTACACCTTTTGTTTTTGAATAACAGTGATTTTTTTTCCACAGCAGGTTCATTAAAATTATTTAATGAGAGTATGACTGGAAAATAAAGGTAGATTACTTCTAATAGAAAATTCCTTCAAATGATTGTGGTACACAGCTGTTTTCAGGTTTTTCTCTACTCTTGAGAAATCATATGTGTAAAGTGCTAAGGTATTTTCACTTGATACATGTATTATCAAAATACTTTAACAAAGAGAAAATAATTGTCCAAGCATTTCTGTGTTGCTTCATAGTAAAAGTAATTAACATGATAAGTAGCATATACTGAGCGTCATGTGTAGCACATTATTCTAAATGCTTCACATGGATTAACTCATTTAGTCTTCATAACCCTATCAATGTGAGTACTGTTGTTATTCCCATTTTTACAGATGAGGAAACTGAAGATGGAGTTAGATGTCCAAAGTCACACAACTAATAAATATATATTCCTAGTAAATGTATATATTTATTTACTGATGCCTTAACCTTTAAAGATTATAATTACTTTGGTAGTTCTTAGCTGTAGAATTACTTATAATGCACATCTTAAAATGTACATTTGCCAGGGTTCTTAATCAGTGTTCATTGTCTATATCTGTTGTGTACACCAAACTGTTACTACCAAACTGAAGACAGCTTCACACAGGTATATAAAGCAGTAAATATGATCTGTTTCTAACAGAGCATTTCTCTTTAGTTGATGAAACACACCAAGAACTTGATGAAGTCAGTCTACTTACCGCTATCACAGTGTTTATTTTGTCTGCCAGTCCAGAAGTAACTACCATCCCATGCCTTCAGAAGCGCTGTATTGATAAATTTAAAGCTACTCTTGAGATAAAAGATCCCATGGTAAGTGTCTTTTAACAGAAAGATGTATATAATAGGACTATGGCTAGGCTTTTACAAAATTTTCTTTGTGATTTTGTTGGCTCCAATAGGAAATATTAGACTACAAATTTTTTATTTTCAGATTTCAGATTAATTTCTATTTCAGGAATGACAAAGCCAAATAAGTCTTGTTCTTCAGCTCTAAGGGTAGAGGATAGTGGCAGAAGAGGAAATGTTAAGAAACTAAATTCGAGATAGAGGAATCTTAAGATTGATGTAGCACTAGAATTTTATAAGGGACTTTTATAAGATACTTTGTAGCATATTGTAGTGGATTTTATTTTTAAAAAAAAAAAAGAGAGAAAGGGAGGCCAGGCACTGTGGCTCATGCCTATAATTCCATCCAGCACTTGGGAGGACGCGGTGGGCAGATTGCTTGAGGCCAGAAGTGCGAGAGCAGCCTGGGCAGCATGGTGAGAAAGCATCTCTACAAAAATTAGCCTGGTGTGGGGGCGCAGGCCTGTAGTCCCAGCTGCTCTGCGGGACTGAGGCAGGAGGATCACTCGAGCCTGGGACCTTGAGGCTGCAGTGAGCCACAATCATGCCACCGCACCCCAGCCTGGATGACACAGCCAGACGCTGCCTCACAAAAAGAGACTCGAGCACATACCTTCAGTAATATGAATGTGAAATAATAGGACCCATTCCAAAAGCAATACACACAAATTTATCCCGTTCCTTTATGTTCCCTTCATTTGCTTGAGTAATCTCCTGTTTTTTATGTGCCTCTAGGTGAGTTCATAGCCAGTGATCACACATATATCTACTCCTGAAGATATAGGAACCAGATTTTCTCTCAGAAAAAATAATTATTAAAACACCATTACAGTTAACTCAATAAAAGTTGATTTATATATTTGATGTATAGTCATTTCCTTTTATCCTGTGTCCTGTTGCCTGCTGCCTGCAGCAGCTTTGTATAGCAGTCTCCAAGTCGGGACTCTGATGCCTGATGACACATAATTAATATGGTCCAGACGTGGTTCCTTGAAACACTCAGACCATGACATTTGAACATCAAATACATCATTTTTGTCTAAAACATTTTCTGAAATCAACAAAATATCTTTCAAGGTTGTATGTGTTTTGTTGTTTTGGGTGTTTTTTTGTTTTGTTTTGCTTTTTACCCATAAAAATGTTAAAGGAGGAGGCTGGGTGTGGCAGCTCATGTCTGTAATCCCAGCACTTCGGGAGGCCAAGGCAGGTGGATCAGTTGAGGTCAGGAGTTCGAAACCAGCCTGACCAACAAGGTGAAACCCTTTCTCTACAAAAAATACAAAAAATTAGCTGGGTGTGGTGGCGAACGCCTGTAGTCCCAGCTACTCGGGAGGCTGAGACAGGAAAATTGCTTGAACTCAGGAGGCAGAGGCTGCAGTGAGCCGAGATCGCACCACTGCACTCCAGCCTGGGCAATGGATCAAGAGTCTGTCTCAAAAAAAAAAGTTAAAGGAGGGGTTTTGGTGGTGTTTTTGTTTTACATTATAAAGACATGAGGGGGAAAAGGAGAATTAGAGAAAAGAAGAAAAATTAACCACTCAGTTTTGCTTCCCTGTTTACCTATATGCTTCTTTCCCATTCCAAACTGTCACAACCACTGTTAGCATAGAAGTTTGATTACCTGGGCAGGCGCGGTGGCTCAAGCCTGTAATCCCAGCACTTTGGGAGGCCAAGACGGGCGGATCACGAGGTCAGGAGATCGAGACCATCCTGGCTAACCCGGTGAAACCCCGTCTCTACTAAAAAATACAAAAAACTAGCCGGGCGAGGTGGCGGGCGCCTGTAGTCCCAGCTACTCGGGAGGCTGAGGCAGGAGAATGGTGTGAACCCAGGAGGTGGAGCTTGCAGTGAGCCGAGATCCGGCCACTGCACTCCAGCCTGGGCGACAGAGCGAGACTCCGTCTCCAAAAAAAAAAAAAAAAAAAAAAGAAGTTTGATTACCTGTTGGCCCTTGGACTTTCAAAATTAAAGATAAATTAGAAATAAATTTAAATACCTTTGCTACTTTAAAAAGCAAAGAGTCATCAGGGACTTTTTAAAATTTTATTTATAGTATTTGCTGTTCTTTTCTATTACCCGATTAGGTACAAATCAAGACCTACCAGCTCCTACATTCCATCTTTCAGTATCCAAATCCAGCTGTTTCCTACCCGTACATTTACTCTTTAGCATCCTGTATCATGGAAAAACTACAGGAAATAGACACGAGAAAACCTGAAAACACTGCTGAGCTTCAGATCTTCCAAGAAGGCATAAAGGTCTTAGAAACACTGGTTACTGTTGCTGAAGAACACCATCGTAAGTGTCAGCACTAAATTCATACTAACTCAGTCTCTACAAAAGTCAGAACTTTACTGTTATTTAAATTGCAAAACATTCAGTCACATCGTATCTGTATTTCACATTCATTGAAAAGTGTTATGTTAATCTCAAGTATTGATATAATTATGAATTTAGAAGAGATTGGATGAATTGTTTTCTCTAGTGGGGAAAAATGTATACAGATCAGGGGCATTTGCAGCCTTATGTTAGGAACTAAAATTTAAGTCCCTGAACTTATATCATTTGTTTACTTTCTAGGCTCTCAGCTGGTGGCCTGTTTTTTGCCCATCCTCATTTCCTTCCTTTTGGATGAAAATGCTCCGGGATCAGCAACTTCCATAATGAGAAATTTACATGACTTTGCTCTACAAAATCTCATGCAGATTGGACCTCAGTATTCATCTGTTTTTAAAAGTTTAGTGGCTTCTTCTCCAGCCCTAAAAGCCCGCCTTGAGGCTGCTATAAAGGGCAATCAGGAAAGTGTCAAAGTCAAGATACCAACATCTAAATATACTAAGAGTCCTGGAAAAAACTCAAGCATCCAATTAAAGACCAGTTTCCTCTGATGTTGTTATTATTATTATTATTATTATTTGGAATAGTAAGCACCTTAATATAATACTTGATCATTTCCTTTGGGGACAAAAGGGACATTTTAGACACAAGTGCCCTTGGAGGTCTAGTTGATTGTTTTACCTTAAACAGCTGTGACTCTTCAAAGTAACAGCATACTTACCATTTTTTTGTGTGCATGGGTTTTGTGGGTTGGTTGGTTGGTTTGTTTTTTCTATTTAAAAAGACAACGGAGCTAACTTACCAGGAATTTTAAGAAAGTGCTAAAGAACTAAACTTACTATAACAATCTACTGCTTTAAAAATGAAATGGATTTCTTCTAACAGTCCGTACACATGCGGTATACTTAATACTGTGACAGATATAAATATGACTCTAGTGTAAATTATCTACACTAATATTGTATCCCAGTTGCGGATTTAAAATCTGCCTTGGCCAGGTATGGTGGCTCACCCCTGTAATTCCAGCACTTTGGGAGGCCAAGGCAGTTGGATCACGAGGTCAGGAGTTCGAGACCAGCCTGACCAACATGGTGAAACCAACATGTACTACTAAAAGTACAAAAATTAGCTGGGTGTGGTGGCACGCACCTGTAATCCCAGCTACTCAGGAGGCTGAAGCAGGAGAATTGCTTGAACCTGGGAGACAGAGATTGCAGTGAGCCGAGATTGTGCCACTGCACTCCACCCTGGGCAACAGAGTGAGACTCCATCTCAAAAAAAAAAAAAAAAATTCTGCCTTATTCAGTAATTGTATTAAACTTTCTCCGATTTCTCCAAGAAGATAAAATGATTGGAGGACTATTTAGGAAACCTGGTCTAGGATTATCCAGTATACAATAATACAGATTACTTACAGCCTTACAGTGTGACATAAGATTTGGTATCTATATCATGGTTTTTCACCATCTTTTGGTTTAGTTTATATTGGGTTCAGAAAATGGAAGTTTTACTCATTTTAAATAGAATAAGGCATCTTCACTATTTTTCAAATGGATTTTTCCGTTTACCTTTGTTCTTACTAATTGTGTTCATTTTCATTTGTGGCAAACATTTGTATCAATGAGTTTTAATATAGGTTCATATCTGTATTGTATTTAGATCAACTATGGGTTTATATAAATGCCAAATTTAGTACAGCAAATTTAGGTCATCAGGTGAATACAAGTATTTTTTTTAACATGAAACATATTTTATTATAGAAAAAAGATTAATGATAAAGTCATATTGGTTGAAAAATATTTTTTAACTCTGTTCATGATTGTTGATTCTCCTTCTACTTCAGTGTTATACTGTGTGAATCAAGCACTGTGTCAAAACAGAGCATTTCCCTGTTAAAAATTACAAACCGAAGTGATAGAGGCATGTCAGAATTAAGAAAACATTTTGAAGCAAGAACAATGTGATGTACCTATTTTATTATGTTTGTATATAAATACTATTGTAAACTGTTCAGAGTGAAAACATTTGACAAACTCTAACACTACAATCATTTTTTCTAAATTACATAAATAAAGCTAATTTTCATTATCATTCTTGTATTTTTAAATTATTTTACCAACAAAAGATGGCAGGTTGGTTTCTCTCACACGGAATCCAGAAAATCAGCCTTTTTTCTCAGAAGAGCCCTTTCTTTGGAGCATTATTTGTGATGGTTTAGATTTTCTGTCTCTTCCTGAGTGTCTCTAGGCATCGAGTGTATTTCTTATTGTTCCCCTTACCTAAAATGTGCTTTTCTCTCCTCTCTTCTGTCTGGTGATTGCCCATTCCTTATAGGCCTGGCTTAAATGTCACCTTTCCTTGGTAACTCTCCTTAACACTTCTTAACTTCCTCTTACACCAATTTAACTGCTTCCTCATCTGTGTTTCCATAGTGCTTAATACATTCTTGTATGCATAAAAAATCACATTGCAATTTGTGTTTTGTTTGTTTGTTTTAAGCCAAGGTCTTGTTCTGTTGCCCAGGCTGGAATGCAATGGTGTGAACACAGCTCAGTGCAGCCTTGACCTACTAGGCTCAAGTGATCCTCTTTGCCTCAGCCCCCGCAAGTAGCAGGAACTGCAGATGTGTACCTCTAAGCCTAATTTAAAAATTTTTTTGTAGATATGAGGTCTCACTATGTTGCCCAGTCTGGTCTCAAAGTCCTTAGCTCAAGCTGTCCTCCCACCTTGGCCTCCCAAAGTGCTAGGATTACAGGTGTGAGCCACCACACCAAGCCCACATTGCATTTTAATATTATCTTGTCTCCCTCTTAGACTGTACCTCTTCAAAGGGAGAAATTATGTCTTTTATAACTTGCTCACTTAATAGCTATTGAATTGCACTGGTACAGGATGGATCAGGACTTGTAACTTCTTTGCCAAGGTAAATGCTAAACTAGGTTGTTCTCAGGATGTAACTAATTAATTTGACTTAGGGACTTCTAAAAAGTGTTTTGTCTGTTTTCGCTGTTTCATTTAGTTTGCTCTTACACGTTAAGATTTCTACTCCTTTAGTCGCCTAGTATCCTGAATTACTTGGATTAAAGGTGCTTATATGAATGTCAGTAATTAGTAAAAAAAACTCTTATGTCCAGTGTAATGGAATTAGGAAATCTAAGCTATTCTTAAATGTATTGCCTTAAATCGCCTTATTTAATACAACACTGAATTATTAAATGTATCCTTACCGATAATGAAATTAAGGCTTAACAGCTGGGATTTGAACCCGTCTTTCTGATCCCAAGCATTCATGCTGGAAACAGAAAAACTGGCAATCCCGATTCCATCAAGGTATAGCTTTTCTCCTCTTTCAGCACTCCGGGCTCCCTCAGGAGCCTTCCTCAGTCTTTGTTAAAGATATTTTCAATTACATTTCTCCAAATTACAACTAAAAAATTTCTGGCTAATACAATAGGAAAAAGTATTTTTAAAATTATCTTCTACAGTTTCTTTTTTTTTTTTTGGAGATGAGTTTTGCTCTTGTTGCCCAGGCTGGAGTGCAGTGGCACGGTCTTGGCTCACTGCAACCTCCATCTCCCGGGTTCAAGTGATTCTCCTGCCTCAGCCTTCCCAAGTAGCTGGGATTACAGGCATGTGCCACCACATCTGGCTAATTTTGTATTTTTAGTAGAGGCAGGGTTTGTCCATGTTGGTCAGGCTGGTTTCGAACGCCTGACCTCAGGTGATCTGCCCGCCTCAGCCTCCCAAAGTGCTGAGATTACAGGCATGAGCCACTGCACCTGGCCCATCCTCTACAGTTTCTATGGGGATAGATTATATGCTTAGATTATTAATGAGTCTCGTTGTAATAAAGCAGTTGCATATTAACTAGCTTGGTAACTTTACAAATTAAAAATGTTGATTAGTAACTTGGATGAAACCATCAAAATGGTATAATATTTGTCTTGAGCTTTATTTTTTTCTAAGAGGAGAAATACAGACAAAGCTACTAGTTAAGTTGTTCTATTTAGCCCATTGCTTAAAAGCTTATGTAAAATAACACTGGATATAACAGATTTCTGTTAATAAAATATTGAGTCTAAATTTTACTTCTATAAAACAAACTTCACTGTCAACTTAAGGGAACATGAAGGCCCTTGAAAAGATATAAGTAACTACTATAAAAGAGGTATGATGGTGAGGTTTGGGCTTAAAGTTTATTAAAAAAAAGTTGGCCAGGCACGGTGGCTCATGCCGGTAATCCCAGCACTTTGGGAGGCTGAGGTGGGCTCCCAAGGAGATCACGAGGTCAGGAGAGCAAGACCATCCTGGCTAACACGGTGAAACCCCATCTTTACTAAAAATTAGCTGGGCATGGTGGCAGGTGCCTGTGATCCCAGCTACTTGGGAGGCTGAGGTAGGAGAATTGCTTGAACCCGGAGGTGGAGGTTGCATTGAGCCAAGATCGCGCCATTGCTCTCCAGCCTGGGTGACAGAGCGAGACTGTCTCGAAAAAAAAAAAGTTATGAATATAGCGCTATGGGAGCTCAGAGAAGAAAACTGGAGCTTCCAAGATCAACTTTATGGAAAGTATCTTACAATACAGGTCTAGAGAATAGCACTTGATGGAATAGATACATAACCCAAGAGTCCTTTTTTTAACCAATATTTAAAACTGTTTAATTATATATATCATATATAATCCCAAAATTATGACCTATTAGATAAAGTGCTGAAATGTATTCATAACTACAGAAGTATGTACCACATATTTCCCCAAAACTTTTGTTTTGTTTTTTGTTTGTTTTCTGAGATGGAGTCTTGCTCTGTTGCCCAGGCTGGAGTGCAATGGCATGATCTCTGCTCACTTCAACCTCCGCCTCTCAGGTTCAAGCAATTCTCCTTCTACAGCCTCCCAAGTGGCTAGGATTACAGGCATGCCCCACCTTGCCTGGCCAATTTGTGTAATTTTTCTTTTAAATAGAGATGGTGTTTCACCACGTTGGCCAGGCTGGTCTCAAACCCCTGACCTTAAGTGATCTGCTGGCCATGGCCTCCCAAAGTGCTAAAATTACAGGGTTGAGCCACCACACCCAGCCTGGGCTACTTTGTATGGTATTAGGAATGAAAAAGAACAGAAACAGTTTTACCCCAGTGGAACAAGAAAGGGAAGATGCTGGCTTTTTGTATTTGGGGGTTTTTTGTTTTTGTTCAAAGAGGCAGCCTGTTTCTTTCATGAACCATATTCTGTTTCTTTCGTGCTTCAGAAGTAATCAGTTATGGCCTGCAGTACTGGACAAATCAATGGTATAAGCATACATCTCAGATGTGATAACTTCAGAATCCAAGAGAAGAATCATCCCAAGGGCTGGACATAGTGGCTCACACTTGTAATCCCAGCAACTTGGGAGGCCAAGGCAAGAGGTTCTCTTGAGCTGAGGAGTTTGAAGTTACAGTAGGCTATAATTGTGCCACTGCACTGCAGCCTGAGCTACCAACTGAGATCCTACCTTAAAAACATACATAATTTTTTAAAAGAATCATCATAAGCCCAAGTCATATCCTCCATGTTGACATATACCATATTTTCTCTTATCTGTATTCCAGTAATAGGGAGTAGGGTCAATCCCTTCCTTTTTATAACCTGCAGGCATTTCTTCATTATCCCAGATATGCAGTGAGCCTCCCACAATCTCACCAACATTCAGCATCAACACACTGACAGATTCAGTAAGACAGGAATGCTCAGGATGTCACTGCATATAGAAGGACTTGATCACAGGAAATCAACACAGCAAGATTGGTTCATTAATGGTGTTGTCATCAGCCTCAGGAGCTTTGGGGATGTTTTTCTCCAAATTCCTAGGAAGTTCCATATCTTTTCTTTATATTGCATTTTAGCCACACCATAGCATCTGTTTAAAAGGCCGTTTGGTGGGCTTAAAGTATGGGTTCAGGTTATATACTTATCGCCAGTGACTTCAAGACTACTACATTACAAACCAAGCCCTCCAATCAGTTCAGGAGGTCCTCAAAAGTCAGGAAAGGGCACCCAGCTTCCACATGAGTGTATTCAGCCAAGTGCCTTCAAATTCTGGATGCTCTGCCCTGTATAACTGTGCGACACAAAAAAACATCTGGGGCTGGAATGCCTGTCTCCTGGTACAACTAAGAGAACTTAGTCAAAAATGCCTCTTCCTTGGGCTGGGCACTGTGGCTCACTCCTGTAATCCAAGCACTTTGGGAGGCCAAAGCAGATGGATTGCTTGAGCCCAGGAGTTTGAGACTGGTAACAACAGGAGGCAGAGAAACTCTAGGCAGACAATAGCAGGTCCCTGATGAAGCCGCACCTCAAGCTGAAAAGCCTGAGACTGCAGCCCAAAGAAAGAACTTCTATCCCGTTTTCCCACTCAAATGTTGCCTTTTCCTAAACCACCCATGGCCCACCCCACATCCTATGCCTATAAATACCCCAGACTCAGTTAGCAGAGAGGAGAAGCAGCTGGACGTAGGAGACTACAGCTGGGCATCAGAGAGAAGTGGCTTAACTTCGGAGTAACAGCTTGGTGGCGTAACTTTGGAAAAGAATCCAGCCAAAGACAGCTGGACTTCAGGGGAAAATTACCTACCTCCATCCCTTTTTATCTCCCCTTCCCACTGAGAGCCACTTCATCAGCAATAAAATCCCCTGAACTTACCATCCTTCAATTTGTACGACCTCATTTTTCCTGGATGCTGGACAAGAGCTCGGGAGCCACAAGTGCAAAAACAAAAGGGCCCACTGAGCTGTTAACACCTGAGCTGTCCACGGACAGCAGAGCTGAAAGAGCACTGTAACTTGCCCTCTGGGGCTTCAGGGGTTGTGGGCACCACCTCCCCAGTCGCTGCCATGGGGCCTCAAAAGCACTCACCTCAGCTCCTGCACCTCCTTACCTGCGCACACTCACATGGGGTGGAACGCAGCAGGTCCAAGTGAGTCGAGTTTGCCCCTGCCGGCACCAAAGTGGACAGCTGGTTCCAGCACTCATGCACTCCAGTTCCCACCTTGTTCACTCACATGCTCCCTTCCACAAGGAGTCGAGAGCTACAGGCTGAGTAAATGAGGCACCCCTGTTTCGAGTCCCACGAAGGGGTCAGGAAAATATCCTGCTTTAAGACCAGCCTGCGAAACATGGCAAAACCCCATCACTACTAAAAACACAAAAATGAGCCAGGAGTAGTGGTACATGCCTGTAATCCCCATTACTCTTGAACCTGGGAGGCTGAGATTGTGCCACGGCACTACAGCCTGGGTGACAGAGCAAGACATCCGCCCACTGAACACAAGCCGGGGCAACAAAAAAAAAAAAGAAGCCTCTTCCCCCAAATAATCAAGTTTGAAGAGTGTAACACCAGCCTGGGCAACATAGTGAGACCTGGTCTCTACTGAAAAAAGAAAATCTGCCAGGCATGGTGGTGCAAGCCTGTAGACCAAGCTACTTGGGAAGCTGAGGCGGGAAAATTGCTTGAACCTGGGAGATGGAGGCTGCAGTCAGACATGATTGCACCAGTGCATGACAGCCTGGGTGACACAGTGAGACCCTGTCTCAAAAATAAAACAAACAAAAAAAGTATAGCACCACCTTCTGCTGGTATTTGCACTATTTTTGGAGGAGTAAAGTCACGGTACCCCCATCAAAGAAGTGATCTCTAAAGCACCTGGTGGCCATGGATCATGCTTTTCGGAGTTTGAATATGTTTTCTCCAAAGATCATCACGTGTCTGTTGATCTGGATGTCAACAGTAACCAAGAGTCTTGTAACATTAATTTTAAGAGAAGAATTACCTTTTTTGCAGTATCTTAAAGAATTCTCTTTATCTTTATTATAATACAAGATTTTCATTACGAGGGAAGAAATTCAGCCCTCAAACTACTGAACTATTAAACAATCCACTAAACTATGATAATGTTAATGCAAAAATTGAAAATATTTGAAATAACTGTATACTCTAAAAAAAGTACAACACTAAAATGTCATTTTGGCCAGGCACAGTGGCTCACGCCTATAATGCCAGCACCTTGGGAGGCCAAGGCAGGCCAATCACTTGAGGCCATGAGTTCGAGACCAGCCTGGCCAACGTGGTGAAACCCCGTTTCTACTAAAAAAATAAAAATTAGCCAGGAAGGCCAGGTGTGGTGGCTCATGCCTGTAATTCCAGCACTTTGGGAGACCGAGGCGGATGGATCATGAGGTCAGGAAATCGAGACCATTCTGGCTAACACAGTGAAACCCCATCTCTACTAAAATACAAAAAATTAGCCGGGCGTGGTGGTGGGTGCCTGTAGTCCCAGCTACTCGGGAGGCTGAGGCAGGAGAATGGTGTGAACCTGGGAGGCAGAGCTTGCAGTGAGCTGAGATTGCACCACTGCACTCCAGTCTGGGCAACAGAGTGAGACTCTGTCTCAAAAAAAAAAAAAAATTAGCCAGGTGTGGTGGCGGGCACCTGTAATCCCAGCTACTTGGGAGGCTGAGGCAGGAGAATTGCTTGAAGCCAAGAGGCGGAGGCGGAAGTTGCAGTGAGCCAAGATCGTGCCACTGCACTCCAGCCTAGGCAACAGAGTGAGACTCGGTCTCAAAAAAAAAAAAACCTGTGTCATTTCTGGTGGTTTAATGATTGTCTACATGTATCTTTCCAGAGCCCATTACTATTTATAACTATAAAGTCAAGGTAATTATATATATTGCATCTTCTCCATCAATTGAATATACTTTCCTCTTTACAAATAATTTATTAGCTCTTTTTTTTCGCTTTCTTTTTTTTTGAGATGGAGTCTCACGCTGTCACCCAGGCTGGAGTGCAATGGTGTAATCTTGGCTCAATGCAAACTCAACCTCCTGGGTTCAAGCGATTCTCTTGCCTCAGGCTCTCAAGTAGCTGGGTTTACAGGTGCCCATCACCATGCCCCACTAATTTTTGTATTTTTAGTAGAGATGGGGTTTCACCATGTAGGCCAGGCTGGTCTCGAACTGCTGATCTCAAGTAATCCACCCGCCTAGGCCTCCCAAAGGGCTGAGATCACAGGCATGAGCCACCACACCCAGCCTAATTTGTTAACTCTTGCAAGACCTCAATTATTCAGGAGAAATTATTTCTGTTTGCTAGAAATATAGTTATCTATATTTCTATTTCTGGCTGGTAGTGATCAATTAATGAATTATACCCATGTTGGCCTCTCTGTTTACCAGCCTATTTGATTGATGTCTGGGCTTGTTAGCTTTGAGGAAATTTTGTATTGTGATATAGAACTGGAACATATCCAGTATAGACCACAAATACAATCCAGGTTGCATAAATCAAAAAGTGTAGCTTCCTTTAAATGCTTTTCTCTTTTGTTAGGACTCCTGCATTATCAACTGGGGCATTATAAAATTATGCCGGGCGCGGTGGCTCAAGCCTGTAATCCCAGCACTTTGGGAGGCCAAGGTGGGTGGATCACGAAGTCAGGAGATCGAGACCATCCTGGCTAACACGGTGAAACCTCATCTCTACTAAAAAATACAAAAAAATTAGCCGGGCGTGGTGGCAGTCGCCTGTAGTCCCAGCTACTCGGGAGGCTGAGGCAGGAGAATGGCGTGAACCTGGGAGGCAGAGCTTGCAGTGAGCCGAGATCGCGCCACTGCACTCCAGCCTGGGCAGCGACAGAGCAAGACTCCACCTCAAAAAAAAAAAAAAAAAAAAAAAAAAATTATGATTCCACAGTCTACTTGAGGAAAATTCCTATGTCCACATATCATCCTTTAAGTAGAGAGTGTATTTTTAAAAATTAACATGTTTTAAATGATTCTTACTATTCCAAGTATTCTGTATTTTTTGAGATAATAAGAAGTCATAGGATGGGCATGGTGGCTCACGCCTGTAATCCCAACACTTTGGGAGGCTGAGGTGAGTGTATTACTTGAGGCCAAGAGTTTAAGACCAGCCTGGCCAACATGGTGAAACCTCGTCTCTACAAAAAAACACAAAAATTAGCCAGGTGAGGTTGTGCATGCTTGTAGTCCCAGCTACTCAGGAGGCTGAGGCAGGAGCATCGTTTGAACCTGGGAGGCGGAGGTTGCAGTGAGCTGAGATTGCACCACTGGGAGACAGAGCAAGACTCTGTGTCAAAAAAATGAATACATAAAAATAAAAAAAAAGGTCATTGCTGCCAATGAAAAAATGGTGTTGACACTGTTTTTGCTTAATTGGATCAAAATGTAGTCTTTTTCCTGGAAAAATACCTAGAGGCAAAAAAACGTTATAAGCAGAAAAATAGATACAGACACAGAAACACACACACACATCAGAAATAGCAGACTGCTTTATAAAATATTCCAAGAAAGAATAAAACAAATGAGATGTTTTAACAGCAAAGTACGCCGATGACACAGCCAAAGCAACTTTGCTAGTGCTATTACTGGAGGAAGTATAAGTGGCCCCAGAAAGAAAACGTGCATGTGCAACCAAAACTGATGGTTTCTGCTGAACAATGAAGTCTATAAATCCCACTGTTTCTCTATTAATTACTTCTTTCTTAGGAAAGTTTTGGGCCTTCTATTTTGTATTCAAATGCTGGAGGAGTGCTCACCGCTCTCTGGATTGCCAGGGTAACTGGGCTTCCCACATCCTTTCCCTCTCTAGTGGTGTCAAGTACTAGAAACATATCATCTAGATCTTTGTTTAAACACAAAAGCTTCTTAAAAATAGATTTTCTAAATTATGGAAATGCTTTTGTTTCACTGCTCAACAGATCAACTGTGAGTCAACATCAAATGAGAAGTGGTTCCTATTCTCCACTTCCTGTTCTACAGTCAGCTGTAGTTACTATCATTTGCTACAGTTTTCATTGCAGATGCTTTCTCTTTTCAATAATGTGATCATTCTGATTCTCAATGATGTATAAAAAATTTGTAGAATTTTCTACAATGAATATGTTCCCTTAGTTGATTGATTTATATTCTTAACAGAAATCACCCTAGATCCTGTCTCTAGGCAAGCACATGCCTAAACCATTTATAATAATCCTTTTTTTTTTTTTAGACAGGGTCTCACTCTATTGCCCAGGCTGGAGTGCAGTGGCGTGATGATGGCTAACTGCAGACTTAACCTCCCTAGGCTCAAGTGATCCTTTCACCTCAGCCTCCTGAGTAGCTGGGACTACAGGCGTGCATCACCACGTCTAGCTAATTTTTTGTAGAGACGAGCACATATCACCCTTTAAGCACACAGCATATTTCAAAAAATTAACATTTTAAAAATGATTCTTACTATTTCAAGTATTCTGTATTTTTTGAGCAAATAAGAAGTCATAGGCTGGGCATGGTGACTCACGCCTGTAATGCCAGCACTTTGGGAGGCTGAGCAGGGTGGATTGCTTGAGACCAGGAGTTGAGACCACCCTGGCCAACATGGCGAAACACCGTCTCTACTAAAAGTACTAAAATTAGCCAGGCATGGTGGCTAATGTTCCCCGTGTTACCCAGGCTGGTCTCAAACTCCTGGGCTCAAGCCATCTGCAGGCCTCAGCCTCCCAAAGTGCTAGGATTACAGGTATAAGCCACCACGCCCAGCCCATTCTATTCTAAAAGATTGGAAGTTTTCATTGTTTTTCCTTGATAACCAGTTTAGCATATCTCATTGTGGGAAGACTGGCACTATGAATTCTTTTTTTTTTTTTTTTTTGAGACAGAGTCTCACTCTGTTGCCCAGGCTGGAGTGCAGTGGCATGATCTCAGCTTACTGCAACTCCGCCTCCTGGGTTTAAGCAATTCTCCTGCCTCAGCCTCCCAAGTAGCTGGGATTATAGGCATGCACCACTACACCCGCCTAATTTTTGTATTTTTAGTAGAGACAGGGCTTCACCATGTTGGCCAGGCTGGTCTCAAACTCCTGACCTCAGGTGATTCACCCGCCTTGGCCTCCCAAAGTGCTGGGATTACAGGTGTGAGTCACTGCGTCCGGTCAAAACAATTTCTTCTGAGGTATGATGGAGAATGTGATGACTTCAGGAATGGCTGGATTTGTTTTTGGGCAGCGGGGGGACCGAGTCTCGCTCCATTGCCCAGGCTAGAGTGCAGTGACACCATCTTGGCTCACTGCAACCTCTGCCTCCTGAGTTCAAGTGATTCTCTGGCCTCAGCCTCCTGAGTAGCTGGGACTACAGGCATGCGCTACCACACCCATCTAATTTTTATATTTTTAGTAGAGAGGGATTTCACCATGTTGGCAGGCTGATCTCAAACTCCTGACCTCAAGTGATCCAGCCGCCTCGGCCTCCCAAAGTGCTGGGATTACAGGCATGAGCTACTGCGCCTGGCCCATAATCATCTTTTCTATAAGCATTTAAAAGTGTCTATTTTAGTTTCCTAGGACTGCTGTAACAAACTACCATAAATCCGATGGCTTCGTGCAATGAAAATTTTGTTTTCTCCCCGTTCTGGAGGCCGGAAGTCTGAAATCAAGACCTAGGCTCACTTCAAAGGCCCTAGGGAAGAATTCTTTCTTGCCTCTTCTAGCTTCTAGTGTCCCAGGTATTCCTTGGCTTCTAGTGCCATAAGTTCAAGTCTCTGCCTCCATCATCACAAGGTTTTCTCCATCTGTCTCTCTTCTATGTGTCTCTTATAAGGACACTTTTAATAGGATTTAGGGCACACCTGAATAGTTCAGGATGATCTCCTCTCTAGTTCCTTAATTATTATACCTACAAAGGCCTACTTTTCCAAATTAAATCACATTCACAGGTTCTGGAACATGGACATATCTCTTTGGGGGCCATCATTCTACCCATTGCAGTGCCCCAAATTCCTGAATTCCAAACTCAGCATTGCAGTGAATACAGCAGTAGCTCTTATTCATCAAATACATTATTTATTTTCATTTGCTCAAGCAGATTTCAACCAAGCTATTTAAGAAGTTAGTTATACACCGAGACAACTGGATAGCCACATGCAAAAAAAAACGAAATTGGACCTTTACCTCACACATATACTAAAGTTACATGAAAATGAATCAAAGACCTAAATATAACCTAAAACCGTAAACCCCTTAGAAGAAAATATAGATGTAAATTTCTGTGACTTTGGATTTGGCAATGGTTTCTTAGATATAACACATAAAGCACAAGTGACCAGAGAAAAAGGAGATAAATTGGACTTCAAAGTTAAAAACTTTTGCACTTCAAAAGACACCATCAAAAAAGTGAAAAGACAACACAGAGAATGGGAGGGAGAACTTGGCAAATCATATGTCTAATAAGAGTCTAATATCCAGAATATATCAAGAACTCTTAAAACTCAACACTGAAGGCCGGGGTGGTGACTCATGCCTGTAATCCCAGAACTCCAAGAGGCTGAGGTGGAAGGATTACTTGAGCCCCAAGAATTCATCACCAGCCTGGGCAACATGGTAAGACTTTGTCTCTATTTTTTTAAAAAAAGAAAAGAAAACTCAATACTGAAAAGACAACCCAATTTAAAAAATGGGTAAAGGACTTAAATAGACATTTCTTCAAGGAATATATATAGATGCTCAATAAACAAATGAAAAGATGCTCAACATCATTAATCATTAGGGAAATGCAAAACCACAATGAGATGCCACTCCACATCCACTAGGATGGCTATGTGAACCCCGGTATCTGAGACAGGCCTCAGTTAATTTAGAAAGTTTATTTTGCTAAGGTTGAGGATGCACACTGGTGACACCGCCTCAGGAGGTCCTGACAACATGTTCCCAAGGTATCAGAGCACAGTTTGGTTTTATACATTTTAGGGAGACATGAGACATCAATCAACATATGTAAGATGAATATTGGTTCAGAAAGGCAGGATAACTCAAAGCGTGGAGGGGGATTCCAGGTCATTGGTAGATAAGAGACAAATGGCTGCATTCTTTTGAGTTATCCGATTAGCCTCTCCAAAGGAGGCATTTATCTGATTAGCCTCTCCAAAGGAGGCAATCAGATACACATTTATCTCAGTGAACAGAGGGGTGACTTCGAACAGAATGGGAGGCAGGTTTGCCCTAAACAGTCACTAGCTTGACTTTTCACTTTAGTTTAGTGATTGTGGGGCCCCAAGATTTATTTTCCTTTCACATTTCCCCCTTCTTTGTTTAAAAATCTTTTGCAGAAAGCATTTTAGAAGAAAATGAGTCTCTGGTCTCAGGTTACATCTGATTCCTAGACAGGTAGGTCCAGAGGTATTAAGAAACTCATTTTTAGCAGGTTGTGAAGTTTCAGTTTCATGTCCTATGAAGAGAAAATAAGAGGAGGAAGGAATTAAAAAAAAAAAAAAATGAATAATCTGGAAAATCAATATAAGCCTCATTACTCTGAAGTCCATACATCAGCAGGCAGGTGTGAAAGTAGCTTATGTATGTAAATAGGTTGCTGTTATTTTCTTCTGAAGTTTAAGTTATCTAGCTTCAGTTTGCAGCTTACTTTTTGGTGACTCCAAATTAGGAAAAATGAGGGAAAAAAGAAGGAAGAAAATTGAAAACATTATTTTGAAGACTTGTAGCCAAAAAAAATTCAGTCCACACTGTAGAAAATAATAAAAATTGAAAAACATTAGGCAAGACGAGAATCTAACAACAGGTGAACTATTGTTTTTGAAACATAAATTTTCTCTCTCCAGTTTTCCATTTTTACTAAAGACAAATCATAGTGGAACTGATTTGCTTTATTATACTTGACCTGATTATTTGTATACAGTGCAGCAAGAATAATTTTTTTTAAGATGGAATTTCACTCTTGTTGCCCAGGCTAGAGTGCAATGGCTCAAACTTGGCTGACCGCAACCTCCGCCTCTCAGGTTCAAGTAATTCTCCTGCCTCAGCTTCCTGAGCAGCTGGGATTACAGGCATGCACCACCACACCTGGCTAATTTTGTATTTTTAGTAGAGATGGGGTTTCTCCATGTTGGTCAGGCTGGTCTCGAACGCCCGACCTAAAGTGATCCGCCCACCTTGGCCCCCGAAAGTGTTGGGATTACAGGTGTGAGCCACCGTGCCCAGCCATAATTTTTTACATAGTCTTTTAAATTGGCTTTGATGGAACATTGTTCCACTGGTCAGGAACCTGGTACATGGACTGTGTAGACAAAGGTATGAGGCCAGTTTTCCCAAGGGGTTTTTATTGGCTCTATAAGTCATTTGATTCCTTAAAGGAAAGTACACCATTTCAGCCAAAGCCTTGATGAAAATAACCAGTTTCTCCAATTGTGTCCTACTACAAATGAACACAGATTCTTATTGCACTTACGCAAATAACCATATTGCCATAAGTTGAGAATACTCATAAATAGTTTCCAAATTCTGAAGAAATCAGGTAGAGAGAAACAAATATGCTCCAAATTTTGTTCATAGGAGTATACTTACTTGTTAAAAGTTGACAATAGCTCAAAAGAAATGTTTCCTTGACTCTGAAAAAACTAAATAAAGGATCAGCAATGTTTTAATCAAAATGTCAAAAAGACTACTTCAGTCCTCTATCAGTTCAGTCCATGCAGTTAATTCCTGGTCTACTTCATTTTCATGAATATTTCAGCTCTCCCTGAGTGCTGAAACTTTTCCCTCTATTCTGATGTCACCAAAGTTATCAGAAACCTGCATTCAAGAGCACATTTTAGGCTGGGCGCAGTGGCTCACACCTGTAATCCCAGAACTTTGGGAGGCCAAGGTTGCTGGATCACCTGAGGTCAGGAGTTTGAGACCAGCCTGCCCAACATGGTGAAACCCTGTCTCTACTAAAAATACAAAAATTAGCCAGGTGTGGTGGTGGGCACTTGTAATCCCAGCTACTCAAGAGGCTGAGGCAGGAGAATTGCTTGAACCTGGGAGATGGAGGTTGCAGTGAGCTAAGATCGTACCACTGCACTCCAACCTGTCTCAAAAAAAAAAAAAAAAAAAGAGTACCTGTTAGAGTTTAACTGATTATAAAGCCACCTTCTAAAGAGGACCAACCCAAGAAAACAATTGTCTGTGGATGACAAAATGTTTTAGGGCAGACATAGTCAAAAATACAACTGACAAGGAAATGTTTTATCTCTGTGGCAGACAATAATTTAACATAACAATTACAATTATTACTGATAATGAATACTAAGTTCTATCAGAATTATAGGAGTTTCCCATAATTTTGGAACACATACCAATAACATATTTATACAAATACAGCCCAAAGAAAACCAAACACCATTTCATATTTGACAGTGCTTCCTGTATAATTTTTATACCAAATAAGACAAATTATGTCATTTTTGGACTTTAGGGAACCTAATATCTTAAAGGATTAATTGGGTCAGAAAAAGACATAACAGATATATATATATTTTTTGGTGGGGGGAGGACAAAGTCTCCCTCTGTCACCCAGGCTGCAGTGCAGTGGTATGACTATGGCTAACTGCCTGCCACCTCTGCCTCCTGGGTTCAAGCAATTCTCCTGCCTCAGCCTCCCAAGTACTCCCAAGTATCTGGGACTGCAGGCATGTGCCAACACACCCAGTTAATTTTTGTATTTTTAGTAAAGATGGGGTTTCATCATGTTGGCCAGGCTGGTTTTGAACTCTTGACCTCAGGTGATTCACCATCTTGGCCTCTCAAAGTGCTAAGCTTACAGGCATGAGCCATTGCACCTGGCCAAGACATAACTTATAATTTGATTCTGGGTTGTCAAATATCAAAGGTTTAAAACAATTGGTATCACAATCATTGTAAAATAACTCATTTATTTGACGAAAGTGATAACTCAAGAATTAAAAAAGTGAAAACCTTCATTCATTGAGAGGAGACTTAATTTTTATAAACAATCTATAAAATTTTAATCTTGACCATAAGATATAACTTCCATAAGCCTTTTATAAATGTTGTAACCATTATTAAGGAGTCACTTAATGCTTCAAGAAAACCTTGTTGATCTGACACAGGGTCCCATATGCTGGGCTTGCATCAGTGTGCCTTTCATATTAATGATTAATTTATAGAGAAACTGAACTTACTGTATTCCTCAAAATCGGCCCTTACAGTGTCACACATCCACTGCTTCGATAATAGTCCCTGGGCCTTGAGGAGTTGAATAGCTTTAAATTCTGACCCTGTGTCACAGGAAACGCAGTTTATTTTGATTAGCGTCTTCTAGCAGGCCTGAAGATGAGGCTTTAATTGTTGTCAGTGTTTAAGATTTCGCAGGACTTGGTGTCCTTTTCAGACCCAGGAGTCAAAGCCCTGTAACTCACTGTCACAAGGACTTTAAAAGCACATATGAGGGCCAGGCACAGTGGCTCACACTCATAATCCCAGCACTTTGGGAGGCCAAAGCAGGCAGATCACCTGAGGTCAGGAGTTTGAGACCAGCCTGGTCAACATGGTGAAACCCCGTCTCTACTAAAAATACAAAAATTAACTGGGCATGGTGGCGCATGCCTGTAGTCCCAGCCACTTGGTAGGCTGAGGCAGGAGAATCACTTGAACCTGGGAGGTGGATGTTGCAGTGAGCTGACATTGCACCATTGCACTCCATCCTGGGCTACAAGAACAAAACTCTGTCTCAAAAAGAAAAAAGAAAGAAAGAAAGAAAGAAAACATTGTTAACATCAGGCCACAACAAACACAACTCAAGGAAATAAACTTATATGAGCTGAAAATGAGTTGAAGGAGAGTGCTACTATTTTGCTCCCTTTAAAAGGGTTAAAAGGGGACAGAAAACTGAAAACAGTGAGATGCAATAAAGGTGAACTTTGAGTTAAAAAAAAGTCAAAATCTCTTGGCCAGGCATGGTGGCTCACACCTGTAATGCCAGCACTTTGGGAGACCAAGGCAGGCAGATCACGAGGTCAGGAGATTGAGACCATCCTGGCTAACATGGTGAAACCCCATCTCTACTGATAATACAAAAAATTAGCTGGGCATGGTGGCGGGCGCCTGTAGTCCCAGCTACTTGGGAGGCTGAGGCAGGAGAATGGTGTGAACCCAGGAGGCATAGCTTGCAATGAGCCAAGATCGCGACACTGCACTCCAGCCTGGGCGACAGTGCGAGATGTCATCTCAAAAAAAAAAAGAAAAAAGAAAATATCTCATAATTTATTGAGTAAATCAGTCCCTTAAGAAAATTTCATTGTTGTAACCAATTATATAGTGTATAAGATTTTTTATACATCAAGCCCAATCTCTAAAAAGACCATTATAATTTCACTTTAATTATAGACAACTTGATCATATAAAAGTTTTTGTTTGTTTGTTTTTAATAAATCTTCTTATTGTAACTTACATAGACTGTTCATGACATGCTTTGACTTTCTGGTTTGTCCTGAACATCCTTCTTTCTTAAACAACCAGTCATTTTATTCTAGTACTAAATTTACCACACAAGATTCTATCTCATATAAAATTATTTGTCTTTAAGCTTTCTTACCAAAAGAATCCCAAAAAAACTTTTTATTTTTATAGCTTTTTAATTTTTTTCCTTTTTTTCAAGAGGGAGTCTTGCTCTGTCATCCAGGCTGGAGTGCAGTGGTGTAATCTCAACTCACTGCAGCCTCCACCTCCTGGGTTCAAGTGATTCTCCTGCATCAGCCTCCAAAGTAGTTGGGATTACAGGCTTCCACCACCACACCTGGCTAATTTTTGTATTTTTGGTAGAGATGGGGTTTCACCATGTTGGCCAGGCTGGTCTCAAACTCCTGACCTCAGGTGATCTGCCTGCCTCAGTCTCCCAAAGTTCTGGGATTACAGGTGTGAGCCACTATGCCTGGCCTATTTTTATAACTTTCTTTACATCTCTCTTATTTCATGATTCTTTTTACCTTTTTTTTTTTTCCTTGAGATGGAGTCTTGCTCTTGTTGCCCAGGCTGGAGTGAAATGGCGTGATCTCAGCTCACCACAACCTCTGCCTCCTGGGTTCAAGTGATTCTCCTGCCCCAGCCTCCCGAGTAGCTGGAATTACAGGGATGTACCACTGTACACGTCTAATTTTGTATTTTTAATAGAGACAGGATTTCTCCATGTTAGTCAGGCTGGTCTTGAACTCCCAACCTCAGGTGATCTTCCCACCTCAGCCTCCCAAAGTGCTGGGATTATAGGCGTGAGCCACCGTGCCCAGCCCCTTTTTACCTTGTTTTATATATAACCTTTAAATAAGCTTTGAATTAGATGAAACTTTTTCACCTTTTTAAAAATGACACACATTTTTTTCAGAAAGAATGTTTTTCTACAATATAATTTCATTGGAAAATACCCAAATAATAAAATACCTATTATTTTTTATTATTATTATTTTGAGACAGAGTCTCCCTCTGTCACCCAGGCTGGAGTGCAGTGGTGCAATCTTGGCTTACTGCAACTGCTGCCTCCCAGGTTCAAGTAATTCTCCTGCCTCAGCCTCCCAAGTACCAAGTAGCTGGGACTACAGGTGCCCACCATCACGCCTGGCTAATTTTTGTGTTTTTTTGGATTTTTAATAGAGACGAGGTTTCACTATGTTGGCCAGACTGGTCTTGAACCCCTGACTTCATAATCCGCCCACCTTGGCCTCCCAAAGCGCTGGAATTACTGGCATGAGCCACCATGTCCAGCCATATTATTTAATTTAATATAACTTTAGATTCTAAGTTATGACAAGTTTGTCTACAACTATTTATCCCGTTGTATTTACCTAATTATTTTAATTTAATTACTTACCTAGATTACTTATGAAAACTGTGATAGTCATCATTTAAAATTATGGAACCGCCACTGCAAAATTGTAACTCAGACAGTGAAAAAGATCTGACCTAATTGACTTCATCTTGCTTCTAACCTCCAAGCTGTCTTTGTTGATTCCTGGGCATGGGCCAAACTAACTTTGGGAGGAACCTAGTTTACAGTTTAGCTTTGAAACAATGACGTTAACAGTCCTTTACCAAACAGATTTTAGAGCTCTTTTTCCTTAATGTACATATGCACAAAGACCATATTACTTCTATTTTACATAAACTCTGGCAAGTAGAGGTGCCATGAAACCTATGGATTACTTGAAAGGGAGCCATTCTCCTTGTTTTCTCCTTATTCTTAGATTATTTGTTTCCTATCTGTTTTCTTAAAAGGAGGAACTGAGCTGTAGCCTAAGGTTTTTGAGTGGTAGATTGATGTGTACTGTTTATGGGCAGGACTCCTCCACAGTGTGTCACCACTGAGTCGTTTCCACCCTCTTATGTATCTCAGTTTCTCTCTCCAGAGTTCTATGACCTCTGAGAGGGCTCAAAACGCTGGGTGGTCAGCCCTCATCTGCATTTCCTGGACAAGCCTTTTCCTTTTTTTTTGTTTTTTCTTTTGGAGGCAGAGTCTTGCTCTGTCACCTATGCTGGAGTGCAGTGGCAAGATCTGGGCTCACTGCAACCTCCACCTCCCAGATTCAAGTGATTCTCCTGCCTCAGCCTCCTGAGTAGCTGGGATTATAGGCACCTGCCACCACACCCAGCTAACTTTTATATTTTTAGTAGAGACAGGGTTTCACAATGTTGGCCAGGTTGGTCTCAAACTCCTGACCTCAGGTGATCCACCCGCCTCGGCCTCCCAAGTGCTAGGATTACAGGTGTGAGCCACCGCACCCAGCTGCCTTTTTCAAAATTAATTTTTGTTGGGGAATTCCCTGTAGGGCTGCTGCACATCATCTGGGGGGTCAATCCCCCAGACACTCCCATGAGCCCCTGGTCACCCAGGGGCACCTTTTGTCTGGGAGGAGCAAAATGCCCTTTCTCTTTCAAACTGAGAAAAGTCAGTTTCTCATTTACCTATGAAAATAACAGTTTAGTTCCTCATGCAAAGGTTCACAGACAAGCCAAATTGAAATTAGTTTTGGGATAGAGAAGATCCTTTAGAATGCATCTCCAAACTAGAATTAGGATCCTAAAACAATGACTTCCTAGGAGAAAAAAAGAAAAAAACAGACAGGCGTGGTGGCTCACGCCTGTAATCCCAACACTTTGGGAAGCTGAGGCGGGAGGATCACCTGAGGTCAGGAGTTCAAGACCAGACTGACCAACATGGAGAAACCCTGTCTCTACTAAAAATACAAAATTAGCTGGGCATGGTGGCACATGCCTGTAATCCCAGCTTCTCAGGAGGCTGAGGCAGGAAATCACTTGAATCTGGGAGGCGGAGGTTGCAGTGAGCTGAGATCACACCATTGTACTCCAGCCTGGGCAACAAGAATGAAACTGTCTCAAAAAACAACAACAACAACAGCCAAGACCACTTCATGTAAACTGTGCTCAGCCACCCCTACCTTTCTAGCTCTCGTCCACCATTTCACATGCCGGGGTCAAATCCTCTCACAGTACAAGGTCATCTCTGGTTACTCGCAAAGCCAAAGAGGTCAGCTCATGTAATACAGAAAAGCAGAGCTTTAGACCTAAGAAGAATCTGCCCATGACTCTTGAAACGCCACAAGGAAAACAAAACACCCCAAAAGTGGTGGCTTGTTCTGAATTCTTTAAAGGGGTTCAAGTTATTAGAAGCCTTCTCTAGATTTTCTGATACTGCAGATGGCAAAAAGGGAAGAAGGTATAGGGCAGAAGAAAAGTAAATGAAAGAACATTTGTTTTTTTAAGGAGGAAGCAAACACAGAAACCAAACACATTTTTTTTCCCTCTGTTGTAGCTGCAAGGAATTTTAGCCACATTAGAGAAGCTTTGGGATTCCCTCTTGGATTTGACAAAGTCTGGTAGACTTGGTTACTGAGTGCTCTAATGGTAAGGAGAAATTAAGACCACCTGGTTGTTAAACTTTAGCCAAGACAATTCAGCTACTTACCTAGGGATGAGTCTCAGGCTGAAGACTACTCTCTACCATCCTTGAAGTAAGAAAAACCTGGACTCCTCTTCCCTGCTGGGAGCAAGCTCAAACTTCATAAAGGAGTTACCTGCCTTCCATCATGAGCAAGAAATCTTGCATTCCCATTGGAAGCAAGTAAAACCAAAAACAAACAAACAAACAAAAAGGTATGGGGTGAGTTGTGCAGCAAAGTAAACTTTAGATCTCAACCAAATTTTGGGAGATCAAGGGTCCTCTGGAGGGTGTGCTCCCAAACCTCAGCAAATTGTCCTATTGGTTTGAGCCATAAGGTTAGATCGTGCTGGTACCAAGCACTGATAGGAAATGTGTCAAAGGTCAGGTGCACCTCCACTCAGAATCCCTTCTTGGTTACCAAAATGTGAACCCAGAATATGTGAGACCCGTCTCAGTTAATTTAGAAAGTTTATTTTGCCAAGGTTGAGGGCACACACCCATGACACAGCCTCAGGAGGTCGTGACGACATGTGCCCAAGGTGGTCAGAACACAGTTTGGTTTTATCATTTTAGGGAGACATGAGACATCAATCAGCATATGTAAGATGAACATTGGTTCAGCCTGGAAAAGGGGACAACTCAAAGCAAAGGTGGGGCAACACGAAGCAGGAAGGGGGCTTCTAGGTCATAGGTAGATAAGAGAAAAATGGTTGCATTCTTTTGAGTTTCTGATTGGCCTCTCCAAACGAGGCAAGCAGATATACATTTATCTCAGTGAGCAGGTGACTTTGAATAGAATGGGAGGCAGGTTTGCCCTAAGCAGTTCCCAGCTTGACTTTACCCTCTAACTTAGTGATTTTGAGGCCCCAATATTTATTTTCCTTTCATAGCTATGATTAAAAAAAAAAATACAGACAATAGCAAGCATTGGGGAGGATGTAGAAAAATTACAACCTCTATACGTTGCTGATTTGTTTTAATTAACAGAGAAAATTTTATGTATTGTGTAGAACACGATGTTTTGAAGTATATATACACTGTGAAATAGTTAAATCTAGCTAATTAACAAATGTGTTACCTCACATAATTATCAGTTTTGTGATGAGAACACTTATCATCCTCTCTATTTACCTTTTTTCTTTCTTCAGAGAAGGTCGTGCTCTGTTGCCGAGGCTGTAGTGCACTGGTATGATCATAGCTCACTGCAGCCTCAACCTCCCTGGGCTGAAGCAATTCTTCCACCTCAGCCTCCTGAGTAGCAGGGACTACAAGTCTGCTGACCACTCTATTTGCATTTTTTTAAAGTATACTATATTGTCATCAACTATAGTCACCCTGCTGTATAATTGGTCACTAACTGCTAAGAAATTAAACATAATCATGACATGATCCAGCAATTCTACTCCTAGGTATGAAAAAATTGAAATGTTCACACACAAACTTGTACATGAACATTTATAGCAGCATTATTCATAATAGCCAAAAAGTAGAAACAACCCAAGTGTCCATCAACTGATAAGTGTATTAACAAAATGTGTTATATCCAAACAGTGGAATATTACTCAGCCATAAAAAGGAATGAAGCATTGATACATGCTACTGATGCAGGATTTTTCTTGGCCCCTTTGCCAGGTTTGAAGCAGGGGACATCCCGTCTGCTTGGCCCACTGGGCCATGTCTGGCTTGCACTCCAGCCCATGGCTCCTGCTGCTGCTACTGTGACTACATGCTCAGTCCCTGGCAGGAGGGGATGTGTGAGTGAGCGAGTATGGGATCTGACCATCCACTTCAAACTTCGGCACAGGGGTCGGCTCCATGCAGGGCTTGCAGCTGGACAAAGTGTGTCCTGCCACATCCCAAGGGGATGCAGTGGTGCCCAGGCAGAGGTGCCCAGAACCCTGAAGCCCCAGAAGGGGTGTTACAATGTGCTAATTAGCTCTTTTAGTCCCACCATCTGCAGCCTGATGGATGGCAGTGTGTTAACAGATCAGACAGGCCCTTGCCCAGCTCTGGCCCTTAGCTCCATGGCTGGCTTGGCCCTGCCATTGCTTCCTGTGGCATTGGGAGGCTGCCCTCTGCTGGTGGAGGGAAGAGGGCCACAATGATTACAGCCTTCCGAGTACCTGCGCTTGGTGGGTCCTGAATTCTTGTTCCATATCCAAGAAGAATGAGGTCATGCTGACAATTGAAGGGTGATGAGGGCAGAGAATTTTATTGAGCAACAAAACAGCTCTCAGCAGAGAGGGGACAGGAAGGTTGGATTGTCTCCCCAGTGTGGCTGAATCTGGGGGTTTTTAATAGCACAGTATGGGGAAGGGGAGGGCTACAGGTAGTATTGGAAAAGGTAACATTTGATTGGTTAAAAAGCATTATTCAGAAAGAACCAATCAGGAAAGGGTGGGCAAACAGGAACAGAAGTTCTCACTCAGGGTCACAGGTTTCATCTAGAACTGGCAGTCCAATCTTTTAGCCTTCAGACTATGTTTGACTTGAAGGTGGGGTTTCACTGAGGACCCGCCCCTAACTGCCTGGGCATTTGTCTGCCTCCTACTGCTATCACTACAGTGTAGATGAACCTTGAAAACGGAAGAAGCCAAACAGAAAAGGCTTCTTATTATATGATTCTATTTACATGAAATGTCTGTTTTTAGGAAAAGCCTGTGAATATGCAAATCCATACAAGAGAGGAAGTAGATTTGTGGTTGCTAGGGGTTGGAAAAGGGGGGCTTGGGAGGTGATTGCTAATGGATATGGGGAGTCAGACATAAATAGTTAAGATTAAATCATATTGGAGTAGAGTGGGCCCTTAATAGAATCTGACTCGAGTTCTTGTAAAAAAAGTAGCCCCCAATGTGAAGGTACAGAAACACAACAGAGAGAGAAGACAGCCGTATGAAGAAGAAGCAGAGATTGCAGTTATGTTGCCATAAGCAGAGGAATGCCTGGGGCCATCAGAAGCTAGAAGCAGCAAGGAAAGATCCTCCCTTAGAGGTTTGGGGAGGAGCATGGTCTTGCCAACACCTTGATTTTGGAATTTTAGCTTTCAGCACAGTGAGAGAATAAATTTATGTTGCCTAAAGCAAGTTAGTTTGTGGTACTGTGGGAAACTCACAGAGATTTATATCTCAATTTTTTTTTTTTTTTTTTTTAGAGATAGTCTTGCTTTGTCATCCAGGCTGGAGTGCAGTGGTGCTATCTTGGCTCACTGCAACCTCTGCCTCCCGGGTTCAAGTGATTCTCCTGCCCAGCCAATTGAGTATCTGGGATTACAAGCATGTGCCACTATGCCCAGCTAATTTTTGTAAAGACGGGGTCTCACCATGTTGGCAGGCTTGTCCCGAACTCCCTACCTTAAGTGATCCATCCACCTTGGCCTTCAAAAGTGCTGGGATTACAGGCATGAGCCACCATGCCTGGCTTATGTCTAAATTTTTGCAAAAGGAACCAGTTAAAAATAAGTTAGGAGAGCAGGCTATACTTGGCACATAGTTGTCACTCAGAAAACGTGAACATGGTAGACTTTGATGGAAGGAAAGGTACTGGAAACAGTGGCTTACTTAGGTAGATCAATTTTACTATTAGATTATAAATCTTTATTGCTAAAACATCAGTCCTATCAGCAGACTGACATCTATCTTTTTAGTCATCTTACTTAGTAATGCTATTCCAAATCCCAAAACACAAGAGATTTTGTGTTACTTTTTGTCTCTGCCTATTGATCATGGTGTGGCGGTGCATTCCACTGTGTGATCTTAGGAAAACCACCTTCTTATCTGGGGTTTCAATCTCCTCACCTACAAAATGCTCTTCCTACTTCATATTTGAATAATGAGGATTAAATGAAATAGTGCATTTGAAAACACTTGGAATTCCAACTAGAGACTTACCCTTCCAATACTACGGATTGTGGTTATCTATCTAAATTAAGCTTTACACAGAAGTCTTAATTAAAATGACCTTAAGTCCCTGTTTACCAAACATTCCTGATTGTAAGAACCATCTGGAGATACTTATTATAAATTCCAGACCCTTAGGGCTCACTCCAGAACGACTAAATCAGAATCTTCAGAGAAGAGGCATGAAACTCTGATTTTTAACAAGGGCCCCATGTGACTCTTATGATCTCAAAAATAGGGAGCTCTTCCCTGTCAATACCTGTTTAAATGTAGTGTGGGAGAAACATCTGAAAAGCTTGTCGAAAAAAAGAAGTGGCAGGAAATTAAAAACAAGTGCCTGGAAGAAAAAATTAAATGCCAGAAAGTAATGAAGTGTTAAAACAAACAAACAATGGGGTTGTGTCAAGTGGACACCAGGGCCACCAGAAAAAGCACCCAAAAGGCCAAAACTGGAAAATGTGAGTATTGGATTATAACTCAAAGTGTAAAATAAATGCCTGTAAGTTCTCTCCTGATATAAATAAATAAATGAATAAATGATGGAAAATGGACAGATCTCTCATGCAGAATTCCAAATAATTTATGTAAATATTCTACCCTCAAAGAGGTGAAACTCCCCACCCCTTATGTGTGGGTTGCATGTGGTGACTTCCTGTGAAAGAATACATATGGAAAGGGGAGAGGAAAAAGAATACTGTGGGGAAATGACAAAACTACCTCAGCACACACTTGTCATGTGGTAAGAGTGGCACTTTGTGCTCTTTTTCCCAAAAACCCATAACCCCAATCTAATCATGAGAAGAACATCAGACAAACCCAAGTTGAAGGGCATTCTATAAAAAATACCTGACCAGGCTGGGCGCAGCGGCTCACACCTGTAATCCCAGCACTTTGGGAGGCTGAGGCAGGTGCATCACCTGAGGTCGGGAGTTCAAGACCAGTCTGACCAACATGGAGAAACCCCGTCTCTACTAAAAAAAAAAAATACAAAATTAGCCAGGTGTGGTGGCACATGCCTCTAATCCCAGCTACTCAGGAAGCTGAGGCAGGAGAATAGCCTGAACCCGGGAGGCAGAGGTTGCAGTGAGCTGAGATCGCGCCTTTGCACTCCAGCTTGGGCAATAAGAGTGAAACTCCGTCTCAAAAACAAAAACAAAAAACCAGTACTTTTCAAAACTGTTAAGGTCATAAAAACAAGGAAAGTCTGGGACCAGACATGGTGGCTCATGCCTGTAATTCCAACACTTTGGGAGGCCAAGAAAGGAGGGTCGCTTGAGGCCAAAAGTTCAAGACTAGCCTGGGCAATATAACAAGATCTCACCTCTACAATCAAAAGATTCTCCTGGGCTGGTCTGGGTGGCTCATGCCTGTAATCCCAACATTTTGGGAGGCTGAGGCAGGCAGATCACTTGAAGTCAGAGTTCAAGACCAGCCTGGCCAACATGGCAAAACCCAGTCTCTACTAAAAATAAAAAATTAGCCAGGCATGGTGGCAGACACCTGTAGTCCCAGCTACTCTGGAGGCTGAAGCAGGAGAATCTCTTGTATCTGGGAGGCAGAGGTTGCAGTGATCTGAGATCGCGCCACTGCACTCCAGCCTGGGAGACAGAGCAAGACTCCATCTCAAAAAAGAAAAAAAAAAAAAAAAGATTCTCCTGACATGGTGGCACATGCTTGTAGTCCCAGCTACTCCAGAGGCTGAGGTGAAAGGATTGCTTGGGCCCAGGAGTTTGAGGTTACAGTGAGCCATGATTATATCGCTGCACTTCAGACTGGGCAACAGAAGGAGACCATGTTCCAAAAAACAATAACAAAAGACTTACGATAAAAACAAGGAAAGTCTAAAAAACTGTCATAACCAAGAGAAGCCTAAGAAGGCATGATGACTAAATGTAGCATGGTATCCTAGATGGGATCCTGGAACAGAAAAAGGAGATTAGGTAAGAACTAAGAAAATTTGAATAAAATATGAACTTTAGTTAACAAGAAAGCATCAATATTGGTTCAATAGTTGTGACAAATGTACCATATTAGTGTAAGATGTTAATAATGGGAAACTGGATGTGTGTTATATGGAAACTCTGTACTATCTTCACAATTTTTCTGGTAAATCTGAAACTATTCTAAATGTTAATGTTTATTAAAAACAAAAAGAAATTCTGAATCACGACACTAAGGTAGGGTCCAATAATTTGCATTTTCTTTTTCTAGAGACGGAAGCTCACTATGTTGCTCAGGCTGGAGTGCAGTGGCTATTCAGAGGTGTGATCTGTGATTGTGCACTAGAGCCTCGAACTTCTGAGCTCAAGCAATCTTCCTGCCTAGCTTCCTGAGTAGCATCAGCACCAGACCCAGCCAATAATTTACATTTCTAATCAGCACTTGTTTCTCAACTCCCATGCTTCTGATGGGTGGTCACAAGCCCATTCCAAAGTCAGCTCCCTACCTGGCCTTCAGTCTAAAGTAGAACAACTGTGAGGACACCTGACCCCAAAGTTCGCTGATTAACACTGTAACAGGTATTTGCAAAGTAGGTCATCTCAGCCTCTGTTCACCTGCGATTTTAGGGATTAGTCAGAGGAACAGGTAACCCTGTTTCAGATCCCCAGCAGGAAAAGGCGTGGTAGAATAGGAAAGTAGATACCTGGTTTCCATTTGGGGAGTAACACCCATCTTAATGGGTGTCAAAACAGCTTAGTCACTTCTATTTTGTTTATGCTGCTCCCTTCCAAGTACCACTTCCTTGGGCTCCATCCCAGATAAAAGAAATCAAGTGCCAAAGCACTATTGCACAAAATGAGTTGCTGAAGACTTCCACGATAAATAAGGTTGTTCCTGAGCCCCTGTTTCCAATAGTCATTTCTCCAGTCTTTTTAATTTTTTCTTGAGACAGTGTCTCACTCTGTCCCCCAGGCTGGAGTGCAGAGGCGCAATCTCAGCTCACTGCAACCTCCGCCTCCCAGGTTCAAGAGATTCTCCTGCCTCAGCTTCCCAGTAGCTGGGACTAAAGGCGTGCGCCACCACGCCCAGCTAATTTTTGCATTTTTAATAGAGATGGGTTTCACCATGTTGGCTAGGCTGGTTTCAATCTCTTCACCTCATGATCTGCCCTCCTTGGCCTCCCAAAGTGCTGGGATTAGAGATGTGAGCCACGGCACCTGGCCCATTTCTCCAGTCTTAATCCTTAGCAAGTCACATCCCTAATGCTTTGTCTGTTGTCTTATACATACAACATTGGTATCTCTTGTAGGTGAGAAGACTGTGGCATTGAAGAGGACACAGCACTGTTTAGTTAAGTGATCATAAAGATCTATGCAGCACAGACTAAAGATCCCTGGTTATTTGTGCAAGTTTATAAAAAACTCAGGATCAGCCGGGCACAGTGGCTCGCACCTGTAATCTCATCACTTTAGGAGGCCGAGGTGGGCAGATCACGAGGTCAGGAGATTGAGACTGTCCTGGCTAACACGGTGAAACCCCGTCTGTACTAAAAATACAAAAAAAATTAGCCGGGCGAGGTGGCGCGCGTCTGTAGTCCTTGGGAGGCTGAGGCAGGAGAATGGCATGAACCCGGGAGGCGGAGCTTGCAGTGAGCTGAGATCTGGCCACTGCATTCCAGCTGAGGTGACAGAGCGAGACTCCGTCTCAAACAAAAAACAAAAACAAAACAAAAAACTCAGGATTCAGGAGAGAAAACTGGCAGGGAAAACAGGGTAGATCTCAGATCTGGAAGGACAACGAATACTGCCGGGAGTTAGGTTCTTTTGAAGACCCTGAAAAACATACAACCACAACTGTCAGGTGATACTATTTTTCATCATGTGGTCATTACCACATGGGGCGTGTGTGTGTATCTCCATGGTTACCTTCCCTTGCCAGAACTATAATGCTTTTTTTTCTACCAGACTCTTTCTCTAAGGACAGGAAAAGACTTCCTACTCTTTGGTGTTTACAACTATACCATATTTCTTTGTGTTCTCTGCTACTGTGTTGCTCGGTCAACCTACACACAAGGATCTCTTCATCTTTGCACAGTGCTGTTTGCTTAACCACTTATATTGCTACTCACAAAGCTTCCCTCCCCTTCATTCTCACTGTTCTGTTCAGAATCCAAAAGTGGAGAACTGATTTCACCATTGGTTCACAATGACCTTGAGCGAGATCCATTGCTAATTAGGAACAATCATATCTGTTAAAAGCATATCTTTTGAACTCAAAAAACAACCACAACAGAAATTTCAGCACCTATTGTGTGCAGTGCACTGTGGGAATACAAGAAAGTTCCAGCTTCGAAAGAGCACTAAACTTTAGCACCATTAGATCTGGATTCTAATCCTAGATCTGCCACTGACAGATTTTGTTAGCTTGGGCAAGTCGGCCTCCTTGGCCTAAGTTTCTTCTCTGAAGAGTAGCTGGGCACATTGCAACCACGTGCTTCAGCTGGCACAGGATCCACAGTTTTATCAGTGAGAGTTCTGTGCCATGCGAAACTTCTCAGTACCAGGTAAGCCACATGGTCAGACCCTCCATTGGACAGGCTATCTGAGATCCTTTCTGGCTCTGATTCTTTTGGGTCTAAGCTTCAGGTTCCTCTCAAGGCATGCTGTGTATGCTCTCAGAGAGTGTGGACTGAGTCACGGGGAGGGAGTGGAGTGCCTGTATGCAAAGAAGCTGGAGGCATCCTGCCTCCTGACCTGTGACTCACATGGGATGCTGCAGGACATCATTCCTAACATCTCACAGGAAGAGATCAGCTGAGAATGGTACATTCAGGCAAGAGACATTCTTGGGTTTCCCAGTGGAAAAGAAATTTAAAAACAATTGACTAATGAGAGGAATGTGCAGCAAATGTTGAAGCTGCAGCATTCTTGCAAGTGAGCCAATGACCTTTTAAGCTACATCTACAACTGACTAGTTTCTTGGCCATCATCCCAATGAAGGCTCCTTTCCCAGTTTAGACTGTATCGAGATCTGGCTTGGCAGTAAGACTTTTAGCATCCTCAGATACAGATTTATTTCAGCATGAAATCACATTAAATCAGCTTTCTAATAACGGCCTTAAAAACAAAAAAGATGGCTGGGCATGGTGGGTGGCTCATGCCTGTAATCCCAGCACTTTGGGAGGCTGAAGCAGGTGGATCACCTGAGGTCAGGAGTTCCAGACCAGCCTAAAACACCACCTCTACTAAAAAAAAAAAAAAAAAAAACCCACAAAAATTAGCTGGACATGGTGGCACGCACCTGTAATCTTAGCTACTCGGGAGGCTAAGGCAGGAGAATCGCTTGAACCTGGGAGGTGGAGGTTGCAGTGAGCTGAGACCACACCGTTGCACTCTAGCTTGGGTGACAGAGCAAGACTCCATCTCAAAAAAAAAAAAAAAAAAAAAGACAAACAGAGTGACTGCCATGGCTGGTGTTGACAATAAATCTGTTGTCCTAGTTTTATGACTTTCAAGAAAAGGATACTTGGATGACTTGGATCAAGTGGGAGACAGCTTGACACAAGGTCTTGAGCAGATCTGCAAGGGAGGACAGTTGCTGCCAGCTGACCCAGAACTGACTCTGCAAGAGACGCAGCTTGTCACAGATTTCTGTTTCATTTAGAGGCAAACTTCAAAATCACCTTGTACATTTTCTGTGTGACTGGTTTCATTCTGGCTTTATGCTTAAGTCAACTCATTTCAATCTCACCTCCTAGAATAAATTTGGCCCAGTCGACTTTTTCTCAGTCATTCCTTCTTAAGCAGCTGGATCCAAAACACAGCCCAAATAATCGTTGAGAGTAGACAGAGTTTTCATGGACAGAGTCAAAAGAGCTGGATGAACACAAGCTATTTAAGCAACTGAGGTACAAATCAAGGAACTTCTCCAATTCAGCAAATTAAGAAGACAGCAGTTATTCAAGTGCTACAGTAAAAATCAAGTTAAACTGGTTTAAGAAGTATTGTGTCAAATACTAACAATTCCCCCAACCAAATTTACTCCTAACCCTTTTCTGCAAGCTCAACTTTAGTACAACCTGAGAATATTAACAAAGGAAACTTAGCCAAAAGCTCATAAGTTAATTATCTGGAGACTAATTATGACTCAAATGAAAATTCCTGTTTACATATAACCAAGATCTAGTCACATGAATATCTACAGAAGATATTTTTGGTGATGCATGGTCACCATGGGAGAGACACCCTAAATAAAAAGGCTCCAGCCATGTGACTTGAAATTCTTTCAGCTGAAGGGTATTATATGTTACTTAATGGACTGTGAAGAAATTTTAAAATGTCGTTTGCTTTGTGCACCCAGGCAGGCAGCCAAGATTCTCATAATGGGCAAGATTGAGCCACCTGCCCTCTCCCCTGGCCTTTGAATTTGTTAAGTCCTCATTTATGGGGCAGGAGGAGGGGCGGGGGCAGATTTTGACTTCTTTAAATCCTACCTGAGACAATTTCTGACAAAAGGTCAGATGACACCAAAGAGGTCCAATCAAAGCTGCCAATCAGAATCACCAAACTCGCGGTTGGGCTTGCCCTGTGCGAGCCAGATAGCAACGTTGTCCACACCAGAGCCATTCTCTGGGCACCCACCGTGTGCTAGGGACTGTGGGCTCTGACCCTGTACAAACCCCTCCCCACTGTTTTTTCCTGTAAGACAAGATGGAGAGTTTGTAGATGTGGTGAGTTCATGAGAAAGGCTCGCTTTTGTCAGGGATTGTCTGTGTTTGGTGTTTTATTTTACTCTTCCTCTCATCTCCCCACCACTCCCGCTTTTTTGATGTTAATTAGTTGTGGGTTTTGTTTTTGTTTTTGAGACAGGGCCTTGCTCTGTCGCCTAGGCTGGAGTGCAGTGGCATGATCATAGCTCACTGCAGCTTGAACTCCTGGGCTCAAGCGATCCTCCTGCCTCAGCTTCCTGAGTAGCTGGTACTACAGGCACAAGCCCCCGTGCCTGGCTAATTTGTTGTTTTGTAGATACAGGGTCTCACTGTGTTGCTCCAGTTGGTCTCAGCCTCCTGGGCTCAAGCTGTGTTTTTAATGGTAAAGTTATGTATATTAAACCGATCCTGGTCCTCAGGGGTTCTGTTTGCTATCTCATTCTAGTTCTCCGAAAGCAGGAATTTTTGTTTCCTTAAGTCATTCATCCTGATATTAATTTGCACCCCCTACTTTGTTCCACTCTAAATCTAATGAAAATCTAAGGCACCATTTTGTAGAGGGAGAGAAAAAAATAAGGGTCAAGGTTATGCCGACTAGGGACAAGGAAGTCGGGATCTATCCAGACTAGAAAAATGGCATTTGCACAGAGTATATTGGACCCACACATTCTAGGACATGTCATGTGGAATTTCTGTTGCCACCAAAAACCTTAGAATGCCAGTTCAAGAAGAGGAAAGATGTCCCCACTTAAGCTTCCATTGTGGGAAGCATAGCATTGCATCTCGTCTACATGACAAACAATAAAACGTTTCTCCTCTATAGGGAGAAGAATTGGAAATTACACAACCAAAAAAATGACAGGCCATGCAAGGTAGCTCATGCCTGTAATTACAGCACTTTGGGAGGCTGAGGCAGGAAGACTGCTTGAGGCCAGACTGAGCAACATAGTGAGACCCCATCTCTACAAAAAAAAATTTTTTTAATTAGCTGGATATGGTTGGTGGTAATCCTAACTACTTGGGAGGCTGAGGTTGGAAGTTACTTGAGCTTGGGAGGTAAAGGCTGCAGTGAGCCATGACTGTGCCACTGCACTCCAGCCTGGGGTGACAGAGCTAGACCCTATTTCAAAACAAAAACCAAATTCACACACACACACACACACACACACAATGACAAAAGCTTGCAATAATTGTTTCCCTTTGTATGCTTTTTATCACTTTACCCATCATCTTCAAAGACTTTTTTTTTTGTCTTTTTTTTTTTTCTGTCACATGGGAAGGAGACAGGGTCTCATTTTGTTGCCCAGGCTGGAGTGCAGTGGTGCTATCTCAGCTCACTGCAACTGCCACCTCCTGGGCTCAAGCTATCCTCTCACCTCATCCTCCTGAGTAGTGGGGACTATAGGCATGTGCCCCCATGCCTGGCTAATTTTTCTATTTTTCTTTAGTAGAGATGGGGTTTCAGCCAGGTGCGGCGGCTCATGCGTGTAATCCCAGCACTTTGGGGGGGCCAAGGTAGGCGGATCACGAGATCAGGAGTTTGAGATCAGCTTGACTAACAAGGTGAAACCCCATCTCTACTAAAAATACAAAAATTAGCCAGGTGTGGTGGCACGTGCCTGTAATCCCAGCTACTCAGGAGGCTGAGACAGGAGAATCTCTTGAACCCGGGAGGCAGAGGTTGCAGTGAGCCAAGATTGTGCCACTGCACTCCAGCCTGGGCGACAGAGCGAGATTCTGTCTCAAAAAACAAAAAAGAAAAAAAAAGAGACGGGGTTTCACCATGTTGGCCAAGCTAGTCTTGAACTCCCAACCTCAGGTGATCTGCCTGCCTCGGCCTCCCAAAGTGCTGGGATTACAGGCTTGAGCCACTGCACCAGCCTCTGAATTTCTTTAATACTTAGCTTTAATTCATTAATTTTTTTGAAAACCTGCAGCAAAAAGTTGTGATTTTATTTTATTAATTAATTTGTTTTTTTGAGACAAGGTCTGGTTTTATTGTCCAAGTTGCAGTAGAGTGGCATGATCTCAGCTTACTGCAACCTCTACCTCCCAGGCTGAGGCCATCCTCCCAAGCTGAGGCCATCTTCCCATCTCAGTCTCTTGTAGTAGCTGGGACCACAAACACATGCCACCACGCCTGGCTAATTTTTGTATTTTTTTGTAGAGACGGGGTTTTGCCATGTTACCCAGGCTGGTCTCTAACTCATGAGCTCAAGCAATCCACTGACCTTGGCCTCCCAAAGTGCTAGGATTACAGGTGTGAGCCACCACACCCGGCCCAAAAGTTGTGATTTCAAATTTTAAAAACAGCTAATAGGCTGGTCCTAATGCAGTGGTGTTTACAACTAATTGATCACAACTAGTTACAGATTTCTTTGTTTCTTCTGGACTCCCACTGCTTCACTTGACTAGCCTTTAAAATAAGTTATGGCTTCTCTACAAAAAAAATTAAAAATTAGCCAAAAAATGAAATAAAATAAAATAAATGAGTAAATTAATGGAAAACCAAACACACAGAAAAACAGTTAATACTGTTTTAATACTGTTAAACAGTTAAAACAGAAAGTCTTTTTTTTTTTTTTTTTTTTTTGAGACGGAGTCTCGCTCTGTCACCCAGGCTGGAGTGCAGTGGCCCGATCTCAGCTCACTGCAAGCTCCGCCTCCCGGGTTCACGCCATTCTCCTGGCTCAGCCTCCCGAGTAGCTGGGACTACAGGCGCCTGCCACCTCGCCCGGCTAAGATTTTGTATTTTTAGTAGAGACGGGGTTTCACTGTGTTAGCCAGGATGGTCTCGATCTCCTGACCTTGTGATCCGCCCGTCTCGGCCTCCCAATGTGCTGGGATTACAGGCTTGAGCCACTGCGCCCGGCCAAAACAGAAAGTCTTAAGGTAAAAATTTGTGGAAAACAATAACCATTGTACAAAAATGAAGTGTCTCTGGGTTCATTGAATGCTGTTTCTCAGTGCCAGAAACAAATACTGTTGCACACATAGGGATGAGAGTATACACTGTGTTTTGTGCACCCAAGCATCCTGAATGCTGAAGTGGACTGTGTTTACTTGTGCTAAAGCAAACTAAATATGCCCTGGAAAGGACTCCATACTTCTGTATTTGAGTCCTTGTGGATGACTGTAACCTAGCTTAATAATTAGACAAGATTGAAAACCTAATTTAGGAGTATGCACCTGTAACAATACCTAAGTCTTGGCCAATCCCTGCGGCGGTACTTCCACCATTCATACACTGCTAAGTGTTCAAATATGGCAAACGCCAAGCTGTAACCAATCCAGCTGTTCTGTACCTCACTTCCAATTTCTGGAGTCATTTCCCCTTTTTTGTCTATAAATCTTCCACCACGTGGCTGTGCCAGAGTCTCTGTGAATCTGCTGTGATTCTGGGGGCTGACCAATTAGGGAATGTGTTCATTGCTCAATTAAATTCCTTTAGCCGGGCACAGTGCCTCACAGCTGTAATCCCAACACTTTGGGAAAAGGAGGTGGGCGGATAACTTGAGGTCAAGAGTTCGAGACCAGCCTGGCCAACACAGTGAAACACCGTCTCTACTAAAAATACAAAAATTAGCCGGGCATGGTGGTGCATACCTATAATCTCAGCTACTTGGGAGGCTGAGGCACAAGAATCGCTTGAACCCCTGAGGCAGAGGTTGCAGCGAGCCGAGATCACGCCATTGCGCTCCAGCCTGGGTGATGGAGTGAAACTGTGTCAAAAACAAAACAAAGCAAACAAAAAACAAAACAAAACAAAACAAAAAACCTTTAAATTTAATTCAGCTGAAGTTTTTCTTTTCTCACTTGTCACTTCCTTCTGAGAACACAGAACATCATAAGGGTCTGGTGAGACATAACCAATGAAGCTATGCAGGTATTTCTTGTGAAAGATGGCAGAGCTATTTCCAGTATATAGATTATATGGTTTCCTTCCCTCCACATGGGACAAAGCTCTTTGCTTCCTCACTCAAGAAATCTGAAGAAATTGCTGGTTGATAGGAAGTATACCAATTAACTGGAAAAATGCCTTGCCTTTGGCATTCCAGTTGATGGCTGAGAGAAGACACTGGAGACCTCACAAGCTGGAGTTTTTCAGATCAGTCTCACAAGTCTGGTATGCCCTGCCAGGATCACATTTTGAGTCTGTTCATGGGGCTCCACCCTCTCTTTGCTTCCCATAAGGGAACTGAAACCCTCTGCCTTTCCTCCACAGCCAAAGGGGACTTTTATCCCCTCTCTCCCACTGCTCTTTCCCCTCCTCCCAGTGAGTAGTTTCTGCTTCTAAGCTTGCCTTTTATTCACTCAATGGCAATGTGTAAAGTGGAGTGACCTCCTGCCAAGATCCAAGACTTTGGCGAAGACTGGTCTCCAACGTGCGGAAGGTCGGAGAGCTGAGATGGTGGGTGCACCCCGGAGCACTGCAGTAGAGAGGAGACATGTTTCTGGCCTCCCAAGTTGGATGTGTCAATGTCTTTTCCCAGAAAATACGCTTACTCACAATGATTAGTGTCAAACTATCAGTACAGCCTTTTACTCTGGGGATGTTAAGTGCAAGTATTAATATACCGGAAGCTGGAAGCACATGCCTAACATAGTCTATAGTGCAGCATTGCAGTCCAGCTTGTGAACCCACTTAAAACCCAACTGCCACTTGGAAGACTGTGTAAGAAAATGCTTTCCAAGCCCTAAATCTTAGAAAAGTAAAGCAGAAAATCACAAATAAATGACTCCCTAGTACTTTTACTCGTTCTTTTCTTTTTTGGAGACAGGGTCTCACTCTGTCTCCCAGGCTGGAGCACAGTGCCACAGTCATGGCTCACTGCAGCCTTGCAAGGAGATCCTCCTGGCTCAGCTTCCCTGTAGCTGGGACTACAGGCATGCACCACGATACCCAGCTAAGTTTCATTTTTTGTTGTTGTGGTGACAAGGTCTTGCTATGTCGCCCTGGCTGCTCTCAGACTCCTGGCTTCAAGTGATCCGCCTGCCTCGGCCTCCCAAAGTGCTGTGATTACATGCGTGAAGCACCACACCCAATCTGGCCCCTACCTTTACTTTTAAACTGACCTGGGAATCTACAGTTTGTTTGCTGAGGTAAATGTGCTCACTTTATGCATTGTCCACTGTATATACATTTCTACTTCAAAGGATTAACTTACATAAATTTCAAAATTTATTTAGAAAAGTTTTGATAGGCTGGGTGTGGTGGCTCACGCCTGTAATCCCAGCACTTTGGGAAGCCAAGGCAGGCGGATCACAAAGTCAGGAGTTTGAGACCAGCCTGACAAATATGGTGAAATCTCGTCTCTACTAAAAATACAAAAATTAGCCGGACATGGTGGCAAGCGCCTGTAATCCCAGTTACTCAGGAGGCTAAGGCAGGAGAATCATCTGAACCCAGGAGGCAGAGGTTGCAGTGAGCTGAGATCATGCCACTGCACTCCAGCCTGGGCAACAGAGTGAGACTCCGTCTCAAAAAAAAAAAAAAAAGAAAAAGAAAAAAGAAAGAAAAGAAAAGTTTTGATAATCTTCAGTGACAGTAAAGGTGTTCAGAAACTGGCACTCACATATGCCACTGGTGAGAGTGTAAACTGCTATAACATATTGGAAGCCAATTAAGTAATACCAAAAAAAAAAAAAAGGCCTATAAGCAAGCTAAATATACATTGTTATGGCTCTGGTTAAATCAGTAATCCAGGGCCGGGCACAGTGGCTCATGCCTGTAATCCCAGCAGTTTGGGAAGCTGGAGCAGGCAGATCACTTGAGCTCGCAAATTTGAGACCAGCCTGGGCATCATGGCAAGACCTCATCTCTACCAAAAATACAAAAATTAACTGGGCATGGTGGTGCACACCTGTGGTCCCAACTACTTGGGAGGCTAAGATGGGAGGATTGCTTAAGCCCAGGAGGTGGAGGCTGCAGTGAGCCCAGATCATGCTACTGCACCCCAGCCTGGGTGACAAAGCAAGACTCTGTCTCAAAAAAAAAAAAAAAAAAAAAAAAAAAAAAAAAAAAACGTAATGCAAACATTGGAATAATATGCAATTCTTTTTTAAAAGGTAGCAGATTGTACGGATATGTGAAAATGCCCAACATACACTTAATTATATTTTTATTTTATTTTATTTATTTATTTTTGAGATGGAGTCTCACTCTCTCCCAGGCTGGAGTACAGTGGCGCAATCTCAGCTCGCTGCAATCTCTGCCTCCTGAGTTCAAGTGATTCTCCTGTCTTAGCTTCCCGAGCAGCTGGGATAACAGGTGCAAGCCACCATGCCTGGCTAATGTTTGTATTTCTAGTAGAGACAGGGTTTTGCCATGCTGGCCAGGCTAGTCTCAAACTCCTGACCTCAAGTGATCTGCCTGCCTCGGCCTCCCAAAGTGCTGGGATTACAGGAGTGAGCCACCGCGCCTGGCCCCCCTTTTTTTTTTTAATTTTTTGAAACAGATTCTTACTCTGCTGTCCAGGCTGGAGTGCAGTGGCACAATCTCAGCTCACTGCAACCTACTCCCGGCTAATTTTTATATTTTTAGTAGAGATGGGTTTCACCATGTTGGCCAGGCTGGTCTCAAACTCCTAACCTCAAGTGATCCACCCACCTTGGCCTCCCAAAGTGCTAGGATTACAGGCATGAGCCACCACACCCGGCCTTAATTGTATTTTTTAAAGTTGCAGAATACAATGCATATTATACTCTTATTTATGATTTTAAAAAATAGATTATACATATATATTTATTTGTATGTTTGTTGAAGAATATGCTTTTATAAACAGGAATTTTCTAAAAGAATATATATTAAATTATTAATGGTGGTTAAGAACAGGGACCAAGAAATCACCTTATTATTGAATTTCCTTACATAAGCAGAAATTTGATCACTTAATATACCAATTAGGCTGGGCGAGGTGGCTCATGCCTGTAATCCCAGCACTTTGAGAAGCCAAGGCAGGCAAATCACTTGAGCCCAGGAGTTTGAGACCATCCTGGGTGACACAGTAAGACTTTGTCTCTACTAAAAATAAAATTTAAAAAAATTAGCTGGGCGTGGTGGCATGTGCCTGTGGTCCCAGCTAACTGGGAGGCTGAGGAGGGAGGATGGCTTGAGCCCAAAAGGTCAAGGCTGCAGTGAGCCGTGATCATGCCACTGCACTCCAGCTTGGGTGATAGAGTGAGACCCTATCTCAGAAAAATAAAATAAAATACTAACCAAAAACAATTTATGTGCTTAAGAGTCTATATTATCCATTAGTTCAGTCTGGAAACATAATCAGTCTTCTTAATATTGAAAATCAAGAATCCCAGAGCTGGATGTATTTAATAAAACTTTCAGGCCAGGTGCAATGGTACACGCCTGTAATCCCAGCACTCTGGAAGACCAAGGCAGGTGGATCACCTGAGGTCAAGAGTTCGTGACCAGCCCGACTAACATGGTGAAACCCTGCCTCTACTAAATACAAAACAATTAGCCAGGCATGGTGGCGCATGCCTGTAATCCGAGCTACTTGGGAGGCTGAGACAGGAGAATCGCTTGTACCTGCGAGGCAGAGGTTGCAGTGAGCAAAGATCGTGCCATTGCACTTCAGCCTGGGCAACAGGAGCAAAACACCGTCTCAAAACAAAACAAAACAAACCTCTGCCTTATAATGGCAACTTTTGAATCTCGATTAGTCTTTCAGGCTACTGAACCCCCAACAAGAAGCATTAGTGCATTAAGCCTTTCTACTAGCTTCTGTATTTGAGTAAATCAGTGTAATCCTCATGTCTGGAAATAAGAATGTGTCTGTGGTGCTGTATAAACCACCACATACATACCCAATACTATAGTTTAGATGTTTTCAAGGTCATGGGGTAATCAAGTGAGAAGATCTTTCTGGGTCGCTGTTTCTTAGAGGAAAGAGGGCAGTTAAGTCCCAAGGTGACTCTAGCATCTTCTTTTCTTTTCTTTTTTTGAGATGAAGTCTTGCTCTGTCACCCAGGCTAGAGTGCAGTGGCATGATCTCAGCTCACTGCAACCTCCGCCTCCCTGGTTCAAGTAATTCTCCTTCCTCAGCCTCCCAAATAGCTGGGATTACAGGTGCCCACCACCACGCCCGGCTAATGTTTGTATTTTTAGTAGAGACGGGGTTTCACCATCTTGGCCAGACTGGTCTCAAACTCCTGACCTCAGGTGATCCACCCGTCTCGGCCTCCCAAAGTGCTAGGATTACAGGTGTGAGCCACCGTGCCCAGCCAGCTCTAGCGTTTTCTAATTACCCCATTTGCTTTCCGCTAACCACTGAGAGACTGAATCAGAAGAACTGGGGACTACTGGGGAAGTTTTTCCACTTTGTTGAATCCTTCTAAATATATCTTCTTATTTCTAAGGCATCAATTTCTTCTGTCCTAGAATTATGTTTTCATCATTGGTTATTTATATAATGATAACAGTTATTTGCATTATGTTAGTGTGTTCACTGGGCCCTGGGTACCCTACTGATTTAAGTGCCACCATCGGGGGAGAGACTCAAGCTCTGTCCTCCAGCTGCCAGCGAACACAAGCTCAGAGCCAGGCTCATGTTTGCAGAGAGTAGGGACTGGCATCCAGAAAGCCAAGGAGCACAAACATAACTCAGAGAAGTTTGGGTGAGGGAGGAAAGCTCAGCACAGACAGCTAGCTCTGTCCCCACCTTGGATCCTGGAGGCTACTGGGCAAAGCCACCCAATAAGATATAACAAAACCACACACCTGTCCATGGAGCCACTGAGCTGTGCTCATGAACTAAGCCCCTCTGCTCCAGGCTCAAAGCTGGCACCAGGCCACTGTCCACCCATCAAACTGGCTTTTTAAAAGGATACCAGAGAATCCCAACCTAGACCTTATTTTTGAACAGAGTTGTTATTTTGGGTAACAAGAAAAGTAACTGGGACCCCCATCTGGAGGTCTCACAGTGCTACCTCTATTATTTAAGTCAGGATATCCTGTTCTTCTAAGCATATGTAAGGGGCTGAGTCTTATGCACACACTAAAGAGTCAGAAGGAGGGAATGCCCCCAAAGGGTTTCTCTCCCTTTGGCATTCCCACTGGCTTTAGACACAACATCCCCCAAATCTGTTGGATTTTGACTATGAAATTTAGAACTTTTTTTCTTTCCCAAAGAACAACTTTCTCACCACCATTATTATACATACTTTTCCAAAAATAAATGTAACAACAAACAGACAAATACAGGACAGTTCAGGAAACCAGTGAGTTTGAAAAAAATATATATATTTTTTCCCTCTAAAGAATGTGTGTGGCCAGGAGCGGTGGCTCACGCCTGTAATCCCAGCACCTTGGGAGGCCGAGGGGGGCGGATTGTCTGAGGTCAGGAGTTTGAGACCCAGCCTGGCCATGTGGTGAAACCCTGTCTCTACTAAAAATGCAAAAATTAGCCAAGCGTGGTGTCCGGTGCCTGTAATCCCAGCTACTTGGCAGGCTAAGGTAGGAGAATTGCTGGAACATGGGAGCCAGAGGTTGCAGTGAGCCTAGATCACGCCACTGAACTCCAGCTTGGGTGACAGAGCAAGACTCTGTCTCAGAAAAAAAAAAAAAAAAGAATGTGTGTGTAGGGGGGTGTGTGTGTGTAGGAGTGTGTGTGTGTAGGAGTGTGTATGTGCTTTGTATTTCTTAAATTGTAAGAAGATCATATTATGCATTCTATTTGGCAACTTTGTCTTGTCTCTGGTTTTGTAATTCTTCTTTCTTCTTTCATCTCTTGCCTTGTCTTTGCCTACCTCTACTCCTATTTCTTTCTCTTTTTTTTTTTTTTTGAGACAAGATCGCACTTTGTTGCTCAAGCTGGAGTGCGGTGGTGCGATCATAGCTCACAGTAGCCTCAACCTTCTGGGCTCAAGAAACCCTCCTGCCTCAGTCCCCGAGTAGCTGGACAATAGGCGTGCATCACTACACCCAGCTAATTTTTGTATTTTTGTAGAGACGGAGTTTCCTCATATTGCCATGTTGCTCCTGTTTCCATCCTCATTCTTTTCAAAAGAACAAATATACCTTTATGTTCAAAGGGACAGCCTCAAACACACTGCATATGACAAGAAAAAACATTGTTGAGTTGTGAAGAGCACAGATATTAGAGCCAGCCTGCCTGGAGTAGATTCCCAGTACCATCTCCATGCCAGCCAATGACTTAACCTCTCTCTCTCTGAGATTCCCTAGCTGCCAAATGGGGTGCCAATAATAACAGTACCTACACAATAGGGATGCTAAGTAGATTAAATTAGATCATATTTAAAGCAGTTAGAACAATGCCTGGCACATGGAACATCCTCAATATGTTTTAGCTCTTATTTATTAAGAGCTTCTCTTTCAATAGCTACATGTTTAAAGTACAGCAAGCCTCTTTCTGGCTATCTCCTGTTGATGTCATAGCCCTATCTTCTCTTTCTTCACTTCTTTCTCCTATAGGCTTCCTTTTCCTCTTTTCCTTCCTCTTCCTGTTGTTATAAATTCTCCTGCATCTCTTCCTTCTCTTAAGTATCTATTCTTTTTCCATTTCCTGCAGCAGTCACTATCAACATAACAAGGCATGAGCCTCACCCTTACCCAAAGCCACGGCCACACCCTGGGCCTGCTGCCATTTCAACTAGCCCAGCTCGGGCTCCCAGTCAAATCACCTCCTCAGCTGGAGAAGCCCTGTCATGGTGGCACATGGCTCAGCAGTCCCAGAAATGACTTACACTAGAGTGTGGGAGACTTACTCCTAAGCTCCTGAGTAATTGCCAGTCTGGGGACACTACGGGGACTGAAGCACTATTATACCTTGATGGCAGTTTGTGTTTGTTTTTTAGTACTTAACTCCATCCTCAAGCCTCGGAACAAAATCACTGGCATTAGGGAAAGGAAGAGAAATATGGTAGGATTGTCAAGGTACAGAGAAGATGCTATATAAATGTTTATTAAGTTAATGAATGGGTCCAGGCACGGTGGCTCATGCCTACAATCCTAACACTTTGGGGGGTGGAGGTGGGAGGCTCACTTGAGCTCAGGAGCTCTAGACAAGCCTGGGCAACATAGCAAGACCTTGTCTCTACTAAAAAGTTTAAAAATTAGCCAGGTGTGGTGGCACGTACCTTGTAGTCCCAGCTACTCAGGAGGCTGAGGGGGAGGATCACTTGAGCCCCAGAGGTCAAGGCTGCAGTGAGCCATGATCACGCCACTGCACTACAGACTAGGTGACAGAGTGAGACCCTATCTCAAAAAAAAAAAAATGCCCTTCATGAAGCAGTAAAAAGTATATTTTAATAAATCTTTATTTTTATTTTATTTATTTGTTTGTTTATTTTTGAGACAGAGTCTTGCTTTGTTGCCCAGGCTGGAGTGCAGTGGCACCATCTCGGCTCACGGCAACCTCCGCCTCCCAGATTCACGCAATTCTCCTGCCTCAGCCTCCCAAGCAGCAGGGATTACAGGCGCCCACCACCACACTTGGCTAATTTTTGTATTTTTTGTAGAGATGCGGTTTTACTCTGTTGGCCAGGCTGGTCTTGAACTCCTGACAGGTGATCTGCCTGTCTCAGCCTCCCAAAGTGCTGGGATTACAGGTATAAGCCACTGTACCTGGCCTGTTTTAATAAATCTTGATCCCTGTGTACATATCTTTTAAGTATTCTGTGTGGTGAAATGGGAAATGTAGTACAAAGTACTTGAGCTACTGAATTGTGAGCTGAACTAGCTGCTTTTTTTCAAGGAACACCACTTAAATTATCTATCTATCCATCCATCCATCCATTCATCCATCCATCCATCCATCCATCCATCCATCCATCCATCCATCCATCCATTTTTAGAGACAAGGTCTTGTTCTATTGCTCAGGCTGGAGTGTAATAGTGCAATCATAGCTCACTGCAGCCTCAACCTCCCAGGATCAAGTGATCCTCCACCTCAGCTTCCTGAGTAGCTGGGGCTACAGGCACACACCACCATACCCATCTAATGACAAGACCAAAATAGCTATCGTACAAGTTAAAGACTTGAAACAAACTTTGGCAATTAAGACAGAATACCAAGATGCAAATGCCTGGTTGAAACAGATCAAATATTCCATCCACACCTTAAACAAAAGCAATTGTTATGCTTGTGCACATGGCAGGCCAGAGACCCAGATTGTCCCCTTTCCATTAGGGTGGTCCTCCAGTCGACTGGGTGTGGGCTGTAAGGTAGCTTTTTTCCAGGATTCTACAGCCTGGAGTAACAAGTCATGCCAAGCTCTCTCTGCACTATATCCCGAAGTCTGGTACCCTGTGGGTCAGCCCCCAAGGGCCATCCAGCTTCCGTCTCCCAACATTAAGTTCAATTCCTGTCTCTCATGACAGCGAGGAAACTTAGTGTTCCTTTGAGACCTGAAGGGATGCAGTGAGCTTAAAACTTTTCAAAAGCTTACCAATCGGTCAGCACTTTTTCATCCCTGAGTGGACGTGTATTATGGTGGACCTTTACTGGACAGTCTGCTGAGTAACTAAAGTAGCACTTATGCTTTAGTCCAATTGGCTATCCCTTTCACCCTGGCATTTCATCAGCCAGGAAAAAAAAAAAAAAGACATGGTAAAGCAAAAGAAATCACTTGGCTGGACAAGGGGGCTTGTGCCTATAATCCCAGCACTTTGGGAGGCTGAGGTGGGCAGATTACCTGAGGTCGGGAGTTTGAGACTAGCCCGTCCAACATGGAGAAACCCCATCTCTACTAAAAATATAAAATAAGCCAGGCGCGGTGGCACATGCTTATAATCCCAGCTACCAGGAGGCTGAGTCAGGAGAATCGCTTGAACCCAAGAGGCGGAGGTTGCAGTGAGCCGAGATTGCACCATTGCTCTCCAGCTGGGGCAACAAGAGTGAAACTCTATCTGGAAATGAAAGAAAGAAAGAAAAGGAAGGAAGGAAGGAAGAAGGAAGGAAGGAAGGAAGGAAGGAAGGAAGGAAGGGAGGGAGGGAGGGAGGGAGGGAGGGAGGGGAAGGGAAGGGAGAAGCCTCTCATGGGTCTTTTGGCTCTCACGTCTATTTAGACATAATTAGAGTCCCACGGGGAATACCAGATCATTTTAAAGCCCAAAATCAAATAGCTGCAGGATTTGAGTCAATATTTTGGTGGGTGACAATTAATAAAAATGTAGATTGGATAAACTACATCTATTACAATCAACAGTGATGTATTAACTACACTAGAGATGCTGTTAAAGGAACAGCTGAGCAATTAGGGGCTACTAGCCAGATGGCTTGGGAAAATAGGATAGCCTTAGACATGATATCAGCAAAAAGAGGAGGAGTTTGCAGCACGATTAAAACTTAATGTTGCACCTTCATCCCAAACAATACTGCCCCTGATGGAAGTATAAAGGCATTGCAAGGTCTGACTGCTCTGTCCAGTGAGTTAGCCAACGACTCAGGGGTAAATGACCCCTTTACAGAATGGCTAGAAAAGTGGTTCAGTAAATGGAAAAGAATAATAGCCTCGATTCTTACTTTTCTCACAGCCATAATGGGTGTATTTATTCTTGTTGTGTGCTGTGTCACACGTTGCATCCGTGGGTTGGTGCAGAGCGTCATAAAAACGGCACTTATGGCTGGGCGCGGTGGCTCAAGCCTGTAATCCCAGCACTTTGGGAGGCCGAGACGGGCAGATCACGAGGTCAGGAGATCGAGACTATCCTGGCTAACACGGTGAAACCCCGTCTCTACTAAAAAAAAAAAAAATACAAAAAACTAGGCGGGCGCCTGTAGTCCCAGCTACTCCAGAGGCTGAGGCAGCATAAACCCGGGAGGCAGAGCTTGCAGTGAGCTGAGATCCGGCCACTGCACTCCAGCCCAGGCGACAGAGCGAGTCTCCGTCTCAAAAATAAATAAATAAATAAATAAATAATAAATAAAAACGGCACTTACTAAAACCTCTCTTAACTATCCTCCACCTTATCCAGAGAAGCTTCTTCTTTTGAAAATTCAAGCAGCACAACTAAGCCAACCCATGTTAACCAAAGTTTGAAAAGAAAGAGCTGTAAGGAAATGCAAGAGGAGGGTTTGTTAGATATGAGTTCTAAATTTCTTCTCAAAGAATCAATGTCAGTATGTTCAATTCTTTGCCTTCTACTTTTAAACCTAACTTCCAGATAAAGCAACCTTTTTCGATTACCTGCTCCACTCTGACTCATTTCAATCACCTGCTCCACCCTGACTCTTTCCAATTACCTGCTACCTGCTCCACCCTGACTCATCCTCCACCCTGAATAACCATTTTTTCCTGCCAAACCACTCACCCCGTCACTCTCTTTAAATTAGCCAGTCGGAATTAGTTTAGCCTGTGCAGTCTAACCCTAGCCAATAGGGGAACGACACAGCAGTGGGTGCCATGTGCCTCAGGGATAAAAACCCCTTTCCCTCCCTTGTCTAGGTGTGTGCTCACCATTGCTCCATCTGTAGGGGTGCACCCTTTTATAGAAGTACCTTGCCTTGCTGAGAATTAAAAAGGAAATTTTATACTCGAGCGCTGTTTCTTTGGCGGCACTGAAACTGTTTATAACAGCACCATTGCACTCCAGCCTAGGCAACAAGAGCGAAACTCCATCTCAAAAAGAAGAAGAAGAAAAAAAAGAGTCCAGGAACAGTGGCTTATGTGTATAATTTCAGCTCTTCGGGAGGCCAAGGCAGGCAGATCACCTGAAATCAACACTAGGCTGGCCAACATAGTGAAACTGGTATCTACTAAAAACACAAAAAATCAGTCGGGCATGGTGGCGTGTGCTTGTGATCCCAGCTACTCAGGATGCTGAGGCAGAAGAATTGCTTGAACCTAGGAGGTAGACGTTGTAGTGAGCCAAGATCACGCCACTGCACTGCAGCCTGGGTGACAGAGTGAAACTCTGTATTAAAAAAAAAAAATTGGCTGGGCACGGTGGCTCACGCCTGTTATCCCAGCACTTTGGGAGGCCGAGGCGGGCAGATCACGACGTCAGCACATCGAGACCATCCTGGCTAACATGGTGAAACCCTGTCTCTACTAAAAAAAATACAAAAAATTAGCCAGGTGTGGTGGCGGGTGCCTGTAGTCCTAGCTACTCGGGAGGCTGAGGCAGGAGAATGGTGTGAACCCAGGAGGTGGAGCTTGCAGTGAGCCAAGATAGGGCCACTGCACCTCCAGCCTGGGCGGCTGAGCAAGACTCCGTCTCAAAAAAAAAAAAAAATTATCTTAAGTGGATTAATGCAGGAACAGAAAACCAAATACTGCATGTTCTCACTTATAAGTGGGAGCTAAACATTGGGTACTCAGGGACATAAAAATGGCGACAATAGAAAGTGGGGACTACCAGAGGGGGAAGGTAGAGGGAAGACAAGGGTTGAAAAACTAACTATTAGATGCTATGCTCAGACATGGGTGGTTGGATCATTTGTATTCCAAACCTCAGCATCACGCTATATGCCCAGGTAACAAGTCTGCACATGTACCCCCTGAATCTAAAATAAAGTTGAGGGCCAGGCGTGGTGGCTCATGCCTGTATCCCAACACTTTGGGAGGCCAAGGCAGGCGGATCACCTCAGGTCAGGAGTTCGAGACCAGCCTGGCCAACACAGTGAAACCCCATCTCTGCTAAAAATACAAAATAAAATTAGCTGGGTATGGTGGTGCATGCCTGTGATCCCAGCTACTGGGGAGGCTGAGGCAGGAGAATCACTTGAACCTGGGAGGCAGAGGTTGCAGTGAGCCAAGATAATAAATAAATAAATAAATAAATATAAATAAAATAAAGTTGAAAAATAAAATAAAATTCTAAGCCCCCAACTGACTGAATGGACTTCCTCTTGGCCAAGGGGACCTCAGAGAAACCTTGGAAGTGAGTGCCGGCCAAAACAGATGGGAGGTAGTGTCAGAGGCGTGTGAACCAGAGCAACTCCATCTTAAATAGGGGCTGGGTAAAATGAGGCTGAAACCTACTGGGCTGCATTCATAGATGGCTAAAGCATTCTAAGTCACAGGATGAGATACGAGGTCAGCACAAACTACAGATCATAAAGACCTTGCTGATAAAACAAGTTGCAGTAAAGGAGCCTGCCCAAACCCACCGAAACCAAAATGACCACGAGAGTGACTTCTGGTCGTCCTCACTACGACACTCCCACAGCTCCATGACAGTTTACAAATGCCATAGCAACACCAGGAAGTTGCCTTATATGGTCTAAAAAGGGGAGGCATGAATAATCCACCCCTTGTTTAGCATATCATCAAGAAATAACCATTAAAAAGGGCAGCCCTTGGGGCTTCTCTGCCTATGGAGTAGACATTCTTTTATTCTTTTACTTCCTTATTAAACTTGCTTTCACTTTGCACTGCAGACTCACTCTGAATTCTTTCTTGTATGAGATCCAAGAACCCTCTCTTGGGATCTGGATCCGGATCCCTGTCCTATAACAGTAGGGCCTGCCTGGTTATAACTGCCCCCCAACCCCTTGCTAATTACCATTAGGCTTTCTCTCCTAAGGGCTAAACAGAAATTAGCCCTTTCAAAAGACTCAACTCCTGATCTCAATCAACCACACGATTGCCGTCCCTTGTTTTTGGGGATTGACACAACACACATTAGACCAGCATTCCTTCCTGAAAAGAGACCAGACCATACAGTGGTTCTCGCCACTCTACAGAGGATGCACAGAGTGGGTTTTTCCTGTCCTCTGCTTCACCTTTTGAGGGCAGAGGGATGAAAACTCCGCCCTCAAGTTATGCTAATACTGCCCTTTTTTGTACATGAGGCCCAGTTGCATATGCACATGTTTCTCCTTTTATAAATATTCATGACTCTTCTTGTAGCTTATTGAATATGTATATTTGGCCACCCTGCTCCGTGTAAATTTCTGTTCCCTCTGCCCCTCCCTTGAAGTGCCTGTTTCTGGCTTCTGCCCAGAGGCTACAGTTCTCAGCCAGTCAAAATGGCCCCTCTGCAGGCTGAAACGCTTTATAAGAAATAAAGCTCTCCTCTCCAAATATATGAACCTCATCATTCTTCAGTTGGCAAGTAGAAAGCTAAATCAAACCTGGAGACAGACCAGTGTGAAGTTTGCAATTGTTCAAGCTGACTTGAAAGGATCTGAACTAGGAAATGAGAGAACGAATGAATGGGAGAGACACTGGGGAGGTGGAATGGATTGAATTAAAGATGGAAAGTGGAAAAGAAGAGGGAGCTGAGTTTCAGGTTTAGAGTCTTGTTTGAGACAGGTCTGGAGAAAGAACCAATTGGATATATGATAATAAGTTTGAAGAACCAGCAGAACACAAACTTCTACTGCCCAACCATTTATGCTAGGAGGTCCTTAACAGGTCCTAGATATAATCAAAATGAGTCCTGTGCTGCCTTGACTATGTGCTAGAAATGCAAATTTGTATCTTAGTTCTTTAATTTGTAGGATAAGAAAGGCAATAGTCACCTAGCTCCTAGAAATTTGAATGCCATGTAGAGATGGAGGGACTCTTGAGATCTTGACAAGAAGCCCCTGAGATTTCTAGTGGGTCATGAATCCTTTTTGGATTTTGCCAGTGTGTTGGCCCCTAAAGATTCACTGAAAAATCACTGACATGAGGCAGACTGATTAATAGGAGAAAAGGTATGTACATGTAATCAATGTGTATACATGGAAGCTTTCAGAATGCAGACACTACCCCTCTGATGAGGAGTTTATATACCATCTTAAGGTTACAAAAAGAAAGGGGGATTGGGTCGGGCACAGTGGCTCACACCTGTAATCCCAACACTTTGGGAGGCCAAGGCGGGTGGATCACCTGAGGTCAGGAGTTTGAGACAAGCCTGCTCAACATGGTGAAACCCTGTCTCTACTAAAAAAAAATTCGCTGGGTGTGGTGGCACGAGCCTGTAGTCCCAGCTACGCAGGAGGCTGAGGCAGGAGAATCGCTTGAACCCGGGAGATGGAGGTTTCAGTGAGCTGATATCGTGCCACTGCACTCCAGCCTGGGCGACAGAGTGAGACTCTGTCTCAAAAAAAAAAAAAAAAAAAAGGAATGGGGCTTGGGTCCTGGCCAAACAGGTTATGAGATGGGGAGTGGATTCTATTGAGGGGATTAATAGGGAGAATCAATGGATCTGGAAATAGAGATTTACTTGTAAATAGTTCTCTTTGACAGTAAAAGGGTCTGTTCAGGTATGGTTAAATTCTTGGTCTTACAGGGAGAGGAAGTAAAAACAATTGTTCTCTTTGGTGCATCCGGATCTTAGGCAGATAAAGAAACTTCAGCTTCCTTGGGAGAGACGGTGGGGAGGGGCAAGGAGGTCAGAGACACCTTGAGGCTTCTTCAGTTCAGCATGTCACAATGCCATGTTTTGGGGTTCTTGGTTTCTAAGCCCCAACACCTGTATAGATTGATGCATTAGTGTTACAGTAGGTAGCTAGTCAGACATAAGTAGGGCAGGAGAGAGGCCCCCTCAACCCCCACCAGGTGACCATCACGTGATGGTCAGGCAGTTGTTAAACTGTCTCTCTAAAATGATAATTGGTTGCAGCCAGCACCAAGGAAAGGCAGTCTCCCAATAGACAAACTTAAAACTGGTGATCAGCAGCTTGCTGATAAGATCTCAAAAGCTGGGCGAGTGGGTTCAAGCATGCACACTAAGAGGCAAAATGGCAGAGTTTAAACACTCTATTGGTAAAGGAAAAATGCCTAAAATGAGCATGTGCACAACTTCAGTAAACACACTGCGCATACAGCCCCTCCCAAGTGCCGGCAGGCCACTGCACATGTGGACAGCCCACCCCATGGGAAGAATCAGGGAGAAGAGACCAGAAGCAACCAGAGGCATGCCAATGTATAAGAACCCCAAGTCAAAAGCCAAACAGGGTACTTATCTCTCAAGTCACTCACTTGGCCCTCTTTCAAGTATACTTCCTTTCCTTTCTGCTTAACGCTTTTTCATAAACTTTCACTTCTGATCTAAAACTTGCCTCAGTCTTTTCCTCTGCCTTATGCCCCTTGGTCGAATTCTTCCTTCCAAGTAGGCAAGGACTGAGGTTGCTGCAGTCCCCCTAGGGATCCTCTGCCACTAACATTAGTATTAATTGAATCATCTGGAATTGATGATTCCTACCATTTTGACGTATTAAAAAGGGCAATTTCTCAAGGTTTGCTTGAATGTGTGTGATGCAGAATACTTTAAAAGACGATTTTCTGCATATGATTACATTATTTTCCAAATCGGTTGAGGTGGTCATTAGTCCCAGAAGGTTATTAACTAATTTTTTTTATTAAAAAAAATTTTTTTTGAGACAGAGTCTCACTCTGTCACTCAGGCTGGAGAGAAGTGGCGCCATCTCAGCTCACTGCAACCTCCGTCTCCAGTGTTCAAGCAATTCTCCTGCCTCAGCTTCCTGAGTAGCTGGGATTAGAGGTGTGCACCACCAAGCCTGACTAATTTTTTTGTATTTTTAGTACAGACCGGGTTTCACTATGTTGGTCAGGCTGGTCTCAAACTCCTGACCTCGTGATCTTCCCGCATCAGCCTCCCAAAGTGCTGGGATTAGAGGCGTGAGACAACACGCCGGCCAGTTATTACCTAATTTTAACCACGAAGCTCAAAGAGGTAGAGATAGTTTAAGACTTCATTTGCATTTTATAAGTATAATGATTATAAACAATGATTTAATAGTTTTTGTCTACACTTTTAATGATAACACATTCATATTGCATTTTACAATTTACAGATAGTTTCTATCTATACTTTCTCATCTTACATTTACAACTACCCTGTGAGATAAATTACGTCAATCTAATTACTCCTGCTCTATAGATAAGGAATTAGGCTCAGATAAATTAATTGATTTGCCAAAGATCACACAGATTTTAAGTGACAGGGTCAGTACTTGAAGCCAGGGCTAGAAATCTACATAAAAATCTACATAGACAAATTAGAAATGATGATAAACATATATGTAAGAATTTTTTATGAGACACTAACTATTTAATACTGATCTGGGGCAGGTGAGGTGGCTCACACCTGTAATCCCTGCACTTTGGGAGGTCGAGGCGGGTGGATCACAAGGTCAGGACATCGAGACCATCCTGGTTAACACGGTGAAACCCCGTCTCTACTAAAAACACAAAATTAGCCAGGCGTGGTGGCACATGGCTGTAATCCCAGCTACTCAGGAGGCTGAGGCAGGAGAATCGTTTGAACCCAGGAGGCGGAGGTTGTAGTGAGCCGAGATCATGCCATTGCACTCCAGCCTGGGCGACACAGCAAGACTCCATCTAAAAAAATAAAAAAGAAAAATTGGAGGTGGTAGGATAAAACAGGGTTGCCAATTTTTAATTTTGACAAATAAGAACTTTAAAAATTAGACATACACTTATTATCACCGTTATTTCATAAGAGACATAGTAACACCAAAAAAAAAAAAAAAGAAAGAAAAAAGACAGTTGTGAAGCTTACTCAGACATTTTCCCTAAACACCAGAGAAAACTCGGTTATAGACTGGCATCTACGTATCCAATGAACATATATTACAATATATTTAATCACAGTGAAACTCAAGACACCAAAAGCCCTCCTATATTTCTTCTATTTCTTTATTACTGAATCTGTCAAAAGACAAAATTTCAATAAATTTAAAATTATCTAACTGACTTTTATTCATGAATCAGACAGCATTTCATCTAAAAATAGAGGAGTGCTATGCTGGCCATGTCAGGATAGTCGGTTTTTATAAAGTAGCTTGAACAGTAACAAAGAAACAGTATAATATAAAAAGTGGATTGGTTAACATGAGGTTTACTTCAGGTTACTTTCCTTGTAGGGGTTAAAACAGAGGGGACTTCCTAACCATGCAGGCTGAAACTGGCCTGTTTGGGGATTTGGCTATTATCTCGCTCCTTCCTGATTTCTAAGGAAGTCATATCAACAAGATCATTTCAGTTTGGTGATGTGGAACTTTAGTATGAGTAACTCCATTTTGGTTTTCTCTGTTGGATCTAGTGCAGGAGCTCAGTCCAAGTCAATGGCCTCCCATAAATCTTATTTACTAAGTCTAATGCATCCTGGTCACATTGTCAAAGGTGTTTGAACCAGAGCAACTCCATCTTGAATAGAAGCTGGGTAAAATGAGGCTGCAACCTACTGGACTGCATTCCCAGATGGTTAAGGCATTCTAAATCACAGGATGAGATAGGATGTTGGCACAAAATACAGGTCATAAAGACCTTGCTGATAAAACAGGTTGCAGTAAAGAAGCCATCTAAAACTCGCAATAATTGTGGCCACAAGAGTGACCTCCGGTCGTCCTCACTGATACACTCCCGCCAGCTCCATGACAGTTTACAAATGCCATGGCAACATCAGGAAGTCACCCTGTATGGAGGTCTAAAAAGGGGAGGCATGAATAATCTGCCGCTTGTTTATCTTATCATTAAGAAATAATCATAAAAATGGGCAACCAGCAGCCCTTGGGGCCGCTCTGCCTATGGAGTAGCCATTCTTTTATTCCTTTCTTTCTTTTTTTTTTTTTTTGAGATGAAGTCTCACTCTTGTCCCCCAGGTTGGAGTACAGTGGAGCAATCTCGGCTCACTGCAACCTCAGCCTCCTGGGTTCAAGCAATTCTCTCCTGCCTCAGCCTCCCAAGTAGCTGGGACTACAGGCGCGCACTACCATGCCCAACTAATTTTTGTATTTTTACTAGAGACAGGGTTTCACCATACTGGCCAGGTTGGTCTCGAACTCCTGACCTCAGGTGATCCGCCCACCTCAGCCTCCCAAAGTGCTGGGATTACAGTTGTGAGCCACCTCACCTGGCCTAACTTAAAATTTTTTGCTTATGATCCAAAAAGTTATATATGTTGGCCGGGCATGGTGGCTCATGCCTATAATCCCAGCACTTTGGGAGGCCAAGGTGGGTGGATCACGAGGTCAGGAGTTTGAGACCAGCCTGGCCAACATGGTGAAAGCCTGTCTCTACTAAAGATACAAAAAATTAGTGGAGTGTGGTGGCGGGTGTCTGTAATCCTAGCCAGGAGGCTGAGGCAGGAGAACAGGAGGCTGAGGCAGGAAAACAGCTTGAAACCGGGAGGCAGAGGTTGCAGTGAGCTGAGATCGTGCCATTGCACTCCAGCCTGGGTGACAGGGCAAGACTCTGTCTCAGAAAAAAGAAAAAAAAAAAGTTATATGTGTTTATTGTAGGAAATTTAGAAAAACATAAAATAAAAATAACCCATAATTTCACCACCTCAAGAAAACACTAACATTTTAGTGTATATTCTTCCAAATTTTTCCTATGGATATCTAAATGCTTTTCAAAATTTAGATTTACTTACTATTTTAATGTGCTTTTCCTACTTTTATTTATATTTATTATTATTATTTGAGACAGGGTCTCCCTCTGTCACCAGGCTGGAGTGCAGTGGCACGCTGCAACCTCTGCCTCCCTGGGTTCAAGAAATGCTTCCACCTCAGCCTTCCAAGTAGCTGGAACTACAGGCATGAGCCACTATGCCAGGCTAGTTTTTGCATTTTTTGTAGAGACGGGGTTTTGCAATGTTGCCTAGGCTGGTCTCAAACTCCTGGCCTCAAGCAATCCTCCCACCTTGGCCTCCCAAAGTGCTGGGATTGCAGGTGTGAGCCAATGTACCCAGCTGTTTACCCACTTTTAACATTTTGTAAGCAAACCATGATTTTTGACAGTTATTCAGTATACTACCCTATGAATATACATACTATATTTAATCATCATCTTAATTTTGGTTATTTCAATTTTTCAGTATTGTATGAAAAGCTGTCTTGAGCACTCCTGTATACCTTTGTTCATGTCCCCAATTTTTCATTAGAATAAGTGTCAGTAGATAGATGATTAAATCAAAGGTATGTATATTAGTATTTTGATACAAGTTGCTCACCAAAGAGTGCATTCCCATAAATAATAAGCAAAAGTTTCCATTTCATTGTAGTCATACAATGCTGATGTAATTTTCTTTTTTCCTTCTTTCTTTTTCTTTTCTTTCTTTTTTTTGTTTTTTGAGACAGGATCTGTCACTTAGGCTGGAGTGCAGTGGCACCGGCACCATTATGGCTCACTAGCAGCCTTGACCCCCCCAGGCTCAAAGAGTCTTTCTGTCTCAGGCTCCCAAGTAGCTGGAACCACAGAAGCATGCCACCAAGCCTGGCTAACTTTTTTTTTTTTTTTGTAAAGACAGGGTTTCCCCATGTTGCCTGGGCTGGTCCTGGTCTTGAACTCCTGGCCTCTAGGGATCCTTCTGCTTTGGCCTCCCAAAGTGCTGGGATTACAGATGTGAGTCACTGTATCCAGCCTAAAAATATGTCTTGAATATGCAATTTTGATTTAAAATGTTATTTCACAGCCTCCATAAAATGCCAAGATACAGATTGTTTATTCCTCCTTATTCATACGGTTCTTCCTCCTTATTCATATGGTTACTATTCTTCTTTTTTTTTTTTTAATTTTTTTGAGACAGAGTTTTGCTCTTGTTGCCCAAGCTGGAGTGCAGTGGCGCGATCTCGGCTCACCGTAACCTCCGCTTCCAGGGTTCAAGCTATTCTCCTGCCTCAGCCTCCTAAGTAGCTGGGATTACAGGCACGTACCACCACACCCAGCTATTTTTGTATTTTTAGTAGAGACGGTGTTTCTCCATGTTGGTTAGGCTGGTCTCGAACTCCCAATCTCAGGTGATCTGCCCACCTCAGCCTCCCAAAGTGTTGGGATTACAGGTGTGAGCCACCATGCCTGACCCTCACTATTATTCTTATTGCTACATTGAATGATTGAACGTTCAATTGTACTTGCAATCCTAGTTCAATTGTATTTGCAACTATTTTGACATTTTGCCAATTACCTCATCCTCACTTCATTTTCTCTGGGTTAAATATTATGTTCAAATTGTAAGAGGATATAAACATTAATTATTGAAATGTATAATATTTTGAATTGTCACTGCTTGGTTCTTAAACATTGCACATTTCTGACAGCTGGGTAGAAAAAGGAGATGAGAGAAGTCAGAAAAACTCTGTCAAATATCATGTAGCCTCAGCAATACTACTTTTTTTTTTTTTGAGAGGGAGTCTTGCCCTGTCACTCTAGCTGGAGTGTAGTGGTACTATCTCGGCTCACTGCAACCTCCATCTCCTGGGTTCAAGCGATTCTCCTGCCTCAGCCTCCCGAGTAGCTGGGATTACAGGCGCCTGCCATTACGCCCAGCTAATTGTTTGTATTTTTAGTACAGATGGGGTTTCACTATGTTGGTCAGGCTGGTCTCGAACTCCTGACGATGTCAGGTGATCCACCCACCTCGGCCTCCCAAAGGGTTGGGATTACAGGCGTGAGCCACCGCGCCTGGACAGCAATACTATTTTAGTAACGATTGTTTTCACAGAGCAATTGATTTCACCTAGAGGGAATTCCTTCACTCTTCCAGACAGCAGGCACACAGCAATCCGGATCTCAGGTTCATTTTCAGAAGAGTTGTTTTGCTTAGCAATCTCCCAAGTGACATTAATCGAGGGTGAATTTGAATAAGGGCAGTATCTCCCAGACTACTCGGGCTATATCTTTTGTGACTCCACTTGGCTTTCTATTTCTACCTTTTTATTGTTTCTCCAATCCTCATCTTTCAGCTTTCCTTTTCAACCAATCATTTCTCCCTATTTTATTCTTTATGAATACTTCTAGGCTTGGTGAGATTGCTGCTTCAAAGATAATTATTGTAAAGTCTGTGCTATGCAGGCCAATGGTTGCATGCAAAACAGTTTTGAGTATGAAGGTCACAGACAAGGGCACTACTCAAAACTGAGAAGAAAACAGTCTATGCTTTTGGCACAAACCATAACCGAACCCTAGTGCGCTTCAGGCAAAATGCCTTGACCTGCACCCATTACGTATCTCATTTTCGCTTTTAGTCAATAGTCAGTGAAAATTTACTGCTAATTTAATACAGACAATTGAGGTGGTCCCTAGACCCCACTTGAAGTGTGACTTCTTCCTCAAGTATTACCATTTTAAAGTAGTAGTGAAGTAAAGAACTTGGTCTTTCCATTGTCTTCCAGCAATACACATCACAGTGGGTCCCATACACAGGATCAGGAAGTGGATGTCCGCCCCACACTTCAAAGCTACCTAAATACAAACACACTAGAGAACACAGGAATATTTGCTGAATCACTTCTCTTAGGTTGCTGTTCCTGCTTTAGCACAATGCTTCTCAAGTTTAGGATACTGAAGACTTATCTGGGCTGCTTATTAAACTGCATATTCCTGGGCCTCACATCCAGAGGATTTGATTTGGTAGATCTCAAGTGGGGTCCAGGAATCTCTGAGTTTTGGAAACATCAGAAGTGATTCTGATGCAGGTGGTCAGAAACCCTAGTGAGGTGGTTTTACTAGTGACCTGAAAGCCAACCATCCTTACTGGTTCTATTATTGGCCAATTATTTTTAAACTGTTTTAGTTTCTCCATTTTCAAAACCAAACAAATCAATCTGGTCAATCTGATTCCTTGGGGTTAGGTAAAGATGAAAACGATTATGTTGACATTTGTTCCAGAGACAGACATCAATATGCTCAGTAAAGAGAATTGCCCATTTTTATTTTAATTTTATACACACACACACACACACACACACACACATATATATATATATATATATTTTGGAGACAGAGTCTCATTCTGTCACCCAGGCTGGAGTGCAGTGGCACGATCTCGGCTCACTGCAACCTCCGCTTCCTGGGTTCAACCAATTATCTTGTCTCTGCCTCGAGAGTAGCTGGGATTACAGGTGCATGCCACCAGGCCCAGCTAATTTTTGTATTTTTAGTAGAGATGGGGTTTCATCATATTGGTCAGGCTGGTATTGAATTCCTGAGCTCAGGTGATCCACCCGCCTTGGCCTCCCAAAGTGCTGGGATTACAGGCGTGATCCACCACACCCGGCCAGTTGCCCATTTTTAAATGAACAAGTGATTAAAACAACAAGAACATAAAAACAACAAACCGAAAACCAAATAACTGGGGAGAAGGAGGGAGGACTACAAAGTGGGAAGGTAACCCTTACATAGGTAAACTAGAGTCATCCCTCTTCAGGGTAAAGATTCTCTTGCCTAACCTCTAATACCATCATGCTGCAGAAAGCCATCAGAGTACACCTCCTCACTAAGCAAATGTTTCTCTGGTTGGTGGGCCAGTCCTGCCCAGTTGGGTGTGTCAAGCCTGATAATTTCTGGAGTAGAAACATAAGCTGAACATCAGAAACTAGCCTTGATAAACCCACAACTCACCTTAATTATTAAATTTTCCCAGAAAGGGCCAGGTGTAGCGGCTCCTGGCCACTTTGGGAGGCCGAGGTGGGAGGATGGCTTGAGCCCAGGATTTCAAGATCAGCCTGGGCAACATAGCAAGACTCCATTTCTACAAAATATTCAAAAAATTATTCAGGCATAGTGGTTCATGTCTATGGTCCCAGCTACTTAAGACAATGAGGTGGGAGGATTGCTTGTACCTGGGAGGCTGCTATGAGACATGATCGCACCACTGCACTCCAGCCTGGGCGACAAAGTGAGACCTTGTCTCAAAAGAAAAATGTTTTTTTTCCTAGGAAGAATCTATCCTTAGAAAAAATTTAAAACACGGAAAAATGCAATAAACAAAATATTTAGGCTAGTGATTATTTCTGTGAGGGAAGAGAGCTGGCTGCAACCAAAAAGAAGCACATGGGGGATTTCTAAATTACAAGCAATGTGTTGTATTTCAAGTTGGAAGTGGGTACTCAGCTGTTCATTTTATTTATCTATTTCTTATTTTTTCTCCTTGTGATTTTATTTATTTATTTATTTTGTTGAGACAGTCTTGCTCTGTCACCCAAGAGTGCAGTGCAGTCACTGCTGGAGTGCAGTGGCATTGATCACAGCTCACTGCAGCCTCAACTTCCCCGGCTCAAGTAATACTCCCACGTCAGCCTCCTGAGTAGCCGGGACTATAGGTGCATGCCACTATACTCAGCTAATTTTTAAAATTTTTTGTAGAGATGAGGTCTCACTATTTTGCCCAGGCCGGTCTTGAACTCCTAGGCTCCAGCAATCCTGTCTCAGCCTCCCGAAGTGCTGGGATTACAGGCATGAGCCACTGCACCTGGACCATTTTATTATTTTTCCTTCTTTCTTCTTTCTTCTTTTTTTTTCTTTTTTTTTTGAGATGGAGACTCACTCTGTTGCCCAGGCTGGAGTGCAGTGGCGCAACCTCAGCTCACTGCAACCTCCGCCTCCCAGGTTCAAGCCATTGTTGTGCTTCAGCCTTCCTAGTAGCTGGAACTACAAGTGTGTGCCACAATGCCTGGCTAATTTCTGTATTTATAGTAGAGATGGGTTTCACCATTTTATTATTTTTCTTTAAGCTTTTCTTATATGCTTTATGCAAGCTTTATACTTAATATAAATCACCTTAAATTAAAAAAATTTTTCTTAAGACAAGCTGTATTTCAAGTTTTGTTTATGTCAGTGTTATTTATAAAAACAACATAAAATGGAAATAGCCTATTTGTTGGAATAAAGTGAGTGTTAGTTCAACCATATGATGAATGGAATATTATTCAGTTATTTAAAATATTGTTAGGTAGCATTATAGAAAGAAAGAAACTTACAAGTTACCAAAAATGATCACATGACAAAAATAACCATGTGATTATAACCATGGAAAATAGTTCAAATAATAAGAACGTATGCCATTGTGATATAGCTGGGTTTTAGCAAAAGGGATTATGAGTGTTTTTCTCCTTGCCTTGTTTTTCTAATTTCCTATAGTGTGTTTATGTTGTTTTTAATAACTTTTGTATTTAATAACTTTAATAACTTTTGAGCCAGACATGGTTGTTCAGCACTTTGAGAGGCCAAGGTGGGTAGACCACTTGAGGTCAGGAGTTCGAGACCAGCCTGCCAACATGGTGAAACCCCATCTCTACTAAAAATACAAAAACTTAGCTGGGTGTGGTGGCATGAGCCTGTAATCCCAGCTACTCAGGAGGCTGAGACAGTAGAATTGCTAGAACCCAGGAGGTGGAGGTTGCAGTGAGCTGAGATTGTGCCACTGCACTCCAGCCTGGGTGACAGAGCGAGACTCTGTCTTAAAAATAACAATAATAATAATTAATAATAATTACAACTTTTATTACAAAAAGAAAAAAAAGATTTCCCCAGAAACATGTTTTGGTTTCACTGTAAATTTAAATGGCCAGAAATCATAACAGTTTATAAAGTTTTGTATAGGAGGGGAAGTTTTCACACAAAACATCCTTTCCTTGGATGTTTCTCAGTAACCTCTCAGCCTCTGCACCTCAGAGAACAAAGGTCTTTTGCTAAGATTCAAATTGTTTGCCAAAAATTGAGCTCCCCTCCTTTTGGTTTTTGCCATTGGCCAGTGTGCCTTTCTATCACCAGAGACCTCCAGTATCTTGCTCACATACATCTCACAGCAAGGAGCTGACTAATCCTAAGGCTGGGGCGGCTTGTTAGGCAACCTTTCACACAGTGCCCATTGCTACCCCATTGCACAATATATTTGACTGGGAATGATAAACCCGTGGTTTACATTTGACTCCAGTCACCTTGTTAGTGCCAGCAGCTTACGTGTGTAAATATCACCTACTGCCTTTAGAAAGACGTTGACAGTTGACATTGTGTTCCTGGCTCCGTAGTGTTGTGTAACACTGGGGAGGAGCAGAGGGGTGGGGAGACAGAACTTATAAGGAAGCATCAACGAAGATATGAACTTATAATCACTTCCAGCTTTATTTATGAAAGAAATGAAAAGCTGGACACTTATGGGTTGTAGCTTCAAATAAACTTAATATTAGAATTAAAGAACTAGAACAACAAATTAATCAACATTCAATACATTTCTATTAATCCATTGGTAATATATAAGTAAATCTTTGACAGAGGCAGCACATTTTTTTAGTGACTAAAATAGGTCAAATGGAAAACAGTCATTGCTCTATTATTACAAATTCTGTTGTAATTTCATCAATGTGACAATATAGAATGTATATGATAGAAGAAATCACTATGCAAAGAAGGTTCTGTGCTTTGTTTCTTGAGACTACAAGCCATTTCTTAAACACACACACACATACACACACACACAAAACCCTGTAGCTATGCCCAGATTAGGGGGAAAGAGGAAGTGGGGAACCCTAAAAGAGAAGAGAATAAAGATTTCAATTATCATTTGTTCTAGGAATGAATACTATCTTACTCAGGCTTTAAGCCTGTAAGAATATTCAGTCCATATAGTTCAGTACATTTACTGAGGTTAGATTAGTTATTTTTAGAGTCTTCCATGTCCCCTCTGTACACAGTGTGATAGTAACAGTAACATAAAAGCCACCTGCAAATTTTGTTTGCTAATAAGATTCCAGACCATTAATGAAAGGACATAGGTTGCTTTTGCTAAACAAAACAAAAACTCCAAGAATATCAAAAGCTTCTTTTGAGTGTGAAAGAAGAATAAAACAGATTTCATTTTTATTTGGCTACAAATAATGTATTTTTAAAAAGCTGGAAGAGAGTAAGGCAAAGGCTAACCACCCATTGATAAAGCAGGATATTGTATGGAAAATTATGCAATGGTTAGTGAGATTGCAGAACATTCAATATAGCGAACTTTCCTCAAGACTGAGAAGGACAAAGTAAGTTCCTTAGAATGAGTATCTTTGTATAGTAAGTTTGAATCATACCAGTACATATTAACCAGGTCATTTACTACTTTGACTTTCTCTTTCATTAATATTCAGGAATTACTGTGGTCAAAACCTTATCAACCAACAAAACCTGAGCGTGGAAGGTGTTTCCAACTTGGACAGGAGCAAAAGGCCAAAACTCACCTATAATGAATCACCAACAACTACCTTAGTGTTCTAAGTGTAACTGATATCCCTGCTAATATTCAATCCTTAAATGTTTATCACGAAGAATTTCACCTTTGGCCCCTAGGTATACAGAAATCTTTTTCAACCTCATTTTACCAGGTGGTTGTTTTTTTTTTTTTTTAAATGGGACCAGGGAAAATGGCTAAAATAGACTGTATATGTCATTGAGTTACATGCTATTGATTGATTGATTGAGATGGAGTCTCGCTCTGTCACCCAGGCTGGAGTGCAGTGGCACCATCTTGGCTCACTGCAACCTCCGCCTCCCAGGTTTAAGTGATTCTCCTGCCTTAGCCTCCCGAGTAGCTGGGACTACAGGCTTGTGCTACCACACCCATCTAATTTTTGTATTTTTAGTAGAGGTGGGGATTCACCATGTTGGCCAGGGTGGTCTTGAACTCCTGAACTCAAGTGATCTGCCCACCTCGGCCTCCTAAAGTGCTGGGATTACAGGTGTGAGCCACTGTGCCCAGCTGAGTTACATACTTTAAATGATGTTGGTCCTGTCTCTTAAAAATGTATATCCAGGGCTGGGTGTGGTGGCTTAAGCCTGTAACCCCAGCACTTTGAGAGGCCGAGGCGGGCGGACTAAATAAATGGGAACACATTCTATGTTTATAAATTAGAAAATCTGAGGCACGTACCAATATGCCCGACTAATTTTTCTATTTTTAGTAGAGATGGGGTTTTACCATGTTGGCCAGGCTGGTCTCAAACTCCTGGCCTTAGGTGATCTACCTGCCTCAGACTCCCAAAGTGCTAGGATTACAGGTGTGAGCCACCACACTTGGCAGAAAACACAGATGTAAATTTCCATGCTCTTGGATGAGGCAGTGGCTCCTTAGATTCCAAAAACACATGTGACAAAATAAAAAATAAAACTTTAATAAAGCTTCAATTTAATAAAAAATTAAACTTCTAAGTTAAAAACTTTTGTGCTTCAAAGGACACTATGAAGAAATTAAAAGGGCAGCCAGGCACGGTGGCTCACGCCTGTAATCCCAGCACTTTGGGAGGCTAAGGTGGGCAGATCACCTGAGGTTGGGAGTTCAAGTTCAGCCTGAACAACATGGAGAAACCTGGTCTCTACTAAAAATACAAAATTAGCTGGGTGTGGTGGCGCTTGCCTGTAATCCCAGCTACTCGGGAGGCTGAGGCAGGAGAATCACTTGAACCTGGGAGGCTGAGGTTGCGGAGAGCTGATATCACATCATTTCACTCCAGCCTGGGCAACAAGAGCGAAACTGTGTCTCAAAAAAAAAAAAAAAAAAAGAAAAAAGACAAAAGAAATTAAAAGGGCAACTCACAAAATGGAGAAAATCCATTTTTTCATTTGCAAATTGTTTATCTCACAAGAGACATGTATCCGGGATACAATATATAAAGAATAATTACAACTCAACAATGAAAAGACAAATATTAGCTGAGCATGGTGGCGCATGCCTATAGTCCCAGCTACTCAGGAGGCTGAGGAGGGAAGATTGCTTGGGCCAGGAGTTAGAGGCTGCAGTGAGCTATGATTGTACCACTGCACTCCAACCTGGGTGACAGAGTGAGACCCTGCTTAAAAAAAAGAAAAGAAACTCAACAAGTTAATTTAAAAATAAAGGGTTTGAAGTTTGAACAGACATTTCTCTAAAGATGATATATGAATAGCCAAATAAGCACATAAAAGATGCTCAACAATGATTAGTCCTTAGAGAAATGCAAATTAAAATCACAAAAAGATGCTACTTCATACATACTAGAATGGCTATAATTAAAAAGTCGGATAATAACAAGTATTGGTGAGTATATGGAGAAATTAGAACACTTATAAACTGCTGGTGGGAATGTAAAATGGTACAGCTACTTTGGAAAACATTTGAGGCCGGGCGCGGTGGCTCAAGCCTGTAATCCCAGCACTCTGGGAGGCCGAGACGGGCGGATCACGAGGTCAGGAGATCGAGACCATCCTGCCTAACACAGTGAAACCCCGTCTCTACTAAAAATACAAAAACTTAGCCGGGCGAGGTGGCAGGCGCCTGTAGTCCCAGCTACTCGGGAGGCTGAGGCAGGAGAATGGCGTGAACCCGGGAGGTGGAGCTTGCAGTGAGTTGAGATCCGGCCACTGCACTCCAGCCTGGGCGACAGAGCGAGACTCCGTCTCAAAAAAAAAAAAAAAAAAAAAAAAAAAGGAAAACATTTGATAATTCCTCAAAAAGCTAAATATAGAATTACTATATGGCTCAGTAATTTCCCTCCTATGTATGTATCAAAAATAATTGAAAACATAAATATCTACCCAGAAACTTATACTTGAATGTTTTTACCAGTATTATTCAAAATAACAAAAAAATGGAAACACCTAAATGTCCACTAATAAATACACAAAGAAAATGTAGTATATAAATGCAATGGACTATTCAGCTATAAAAAGGAAGGAAGCTCTGATCTAAATTACAATATGGATGAACCTTGAATACATGCTAAATGAAAGAAGCCAGATATGAAAGGTCATGTTGTATCATCCCATTTATATGAAATATCCTAAGTAGACAAATCTACAAAGACAGAAAATATATTAGTGGTTTATAGGAACTGAGGGTTGAGGAGAATGTGGGGTGACTGCTAATGAGCATGAGTTTTTAATTTTTTTTTTCTTTTTCGAGATGAAGTTTCCCTCTTGTCGCCCAGGCTGCAATGGTGTGATCTTGGCTCACTGCAACCTTCGCATCCTGGGTTCAAGCAATCCTCCTGCCTCAGCCTCCTGAGTATCTGGGATTACAGGCATGTGCCACCATGCCCGGCTAATTTTTGTATGTTTAGTAGAGATGGGGTTTCACCATATTAGCCAGGCTTGTCTCGAACTCCTGACCTCAGGTTATTCACCTGCCTCGGCCTCCCAAAGTGCTGCTCTTACAGGCGTGAGCCACTGCGCCCATTCTAGTTTTTATATTTTTTTGGTAGGGTGATGAAAATATCCTAGAATTCGATAGTGGTTACTGATGCACAAGTTTGCTAATATACTAAAAACTCCTGGACTGTATACTTTCAAAGTATAAACTTCATGTAATGTGAGTTATATTTCAATAAAGCACTTATTAAAAGTGTATTTATCTATATATCATGTACCTATTAGAAAATTGAATATAAACTTAAAGAAATTTCAGGACAATTTTCAAAGAAAAATTAGTTTAGATAGTTCCTTGAAAGTTTGGTGGCTAATTTCCTTGGTCGTGAAGCACCCTGCCTTAATCTCTAGAATTTTCACCTCAGCACGTCCACGTGCCCATAATATGTATATATAGACTTCAGGTGTTATCAAGGCATTGATATTTACCTAGTAAATATACTACTATTCCCTGGGCTCTGAGTTTATATTAAATTCTAATTTATCCAGCTTGGTTTTATAGACAAGTGTTCAGATAAAGTATGGCAAATGACCTCCAGGGAAGTAAAAGATAATTTGGGTTTTGAATGACCTAGATGGATTTTTTTTTTTTTCCTAAGCAGCTTTGCTGGATAACTGCTCACCACTTTAACTCTGCTACTGCAGACAGGGCGATCTCTGAGCATAGAAGTGTAATCCTCATGGCTTGAAATAAAGCAGCTACTTTTCCTGGCTCAGCTAAAAAAGCCCAGCTCTCAGGCTTCTTTTGTTAGCTGATAAAAGGGATAAAACAACTCGTTAAATAACAAATAAGTTTGGATAGTTATGGGTAGATGAATTTTGGACTTTGTTGATATTAAAATGTCCAAGAAAAAGGCTTAAGACTTGTTTAACTTTATATTGTTTAACAATATGATCAGTCTGTTATACATATGATTTTATATGTTCATATATATGCCTAGAAAAAAGATAATAGACATGTTATCAAAATGTTAACAATAATAATCTTAAAATGGTAGGTGATTATTGTTTTTTTCTTTTTTCTTTTGTGAATGTTCTAATTTTTCCACTCTATACACATTACACTATTTTTTTTTTCTAGCAATAGGGTCTCACTCTGTTGTCCAGGCTTGAGTGCATAGCATGATCATAGCTCACTGTAACCTTAAACTCTTGGGCTGAAGTGATCCTCCTGCCTCAGCCTCTAGAATAGCTGGAACTACAATCATGTGCCACCACACCTGGCTTCATTAAATTTGTTTTTATTGCAAAAATGATTGTAAAAGAATTCAAACACTAAAGAGGAATATAAAAAAAAAAATCAAGGTCCTCTACCTTTCTTCCAATCTGCCTTTCAGAGATAATCTCTTAATAGTTTGATGCATGTTCTTTTTTTTCTTCTTTTTGAGACAAAGTCTCGCTCTGTCACCCAGGCTGGAGTGCAGTGACACCATTTCAGCTTGCTGCAACCTCCACCTCCCAGGTTCAAGTGATTCTCCTGCCTCAGTCTCCTGAGTAACTGGGATTACAGGCACCTGCCACCACACCCAGCTAATTTTGTACTTTTGGTAGAGACGGTGTTTCACCATGTTGACCAAGCTAGTCTCAAACTCCTGACCTCAAGTGATCCACCTGCCTTGCCCCCTCAAAGTGCTGGGATTACAGGCTTGAACCATGTGCTTGGCCTAACTTTTTGTATAAAATAAGATCTTAATGTGTTCATGATTCTGCAACTTTCAATTCCAGTTAAAAATATTTGTCATTTCTCTAAGTCAGTCTTTTTTTCCGAGACAGTCTTGCTTGGTAGCCCAGGCTGGAGTGCAGTGGCGCTATCTTGGCTCACTGCAACTTCTGCCTCCCAGGCTCAAGCAATACTCCTGCCTCAGCCTCCCAAGTAGCTAGGATTACAGGTGTATGCCACTACATGGACTAATTTTTTTCTTTTTTGAGATGGAGTCTCACTCTGTCACCCAGGCTCGAGTGCAATGGTGAGATCTCGGCTCACTGCAACCTCCACCTCCTGGGTTCAAGTGATTCTCCTGCCTTAGCCTCCTGAGTAGCTGGGATTATAGGTGCGCACCACCATGCCTGGCTAATTTTTGTATTTTTAGTAGAGACAGGGTTTCACCATGTTGGTCAGGCTGGTCTCGAACTCCTGACCTTGTGATCTGCCTGCCTCAGCCTCCCAAAGTGCTGGGATTACAGGCGTGAGCCACCGTGCCCGGCCCACGTCAACTAATTTTTGTATTTTTAGTAGAGTCAGGGTTTCACCACGTTGGCCAGGCTGGTCTTGAACTGGCTGGTCTCGAACTCCTGACCTCATGATCCACCACCCCCCCCCCACCCCCTGCCTCCCAAAATGCTGGGATTACAGGCGTGAGCCACCGTGCCTGGCCAGTCATTCTTTTTTTTAACATCTGCACAAATTAGATGAATGTCTCATATTTTATTTATTCACTCTGCCATTGACATGACATATAGGCTGATTTCAATATTTAATAAATACTAAAATTCTGTAGTAAACATCCTGGTGTATTTCTTTCTGCAATCACTATAATTTCTTGATTATAGGCTTGATTCCTCAAGGTGTATTACTTCTTGTCATCAGGTAAAAAAAAATCATTTAACCTGGAGAGACAGCTAGGAGCTTCTGCACCCAGGCTTTCTTAATTCAAAATCTGCCCTGTCATTTACCGGATGTGTAACCTTACACAAATTAATCTCTGCAGGTCTTGGTTTCCCTATCTGTAAAATGGACATAGTAACATTATCTCCTTTTAAGGTTTGTTAGGATTAAATAAGTTAGTACAAGTACTTGAGGCTGGGTACGGTGGCTCATGCCTATAATCCCAGCACCTTTGGGATGCCAAGGCAGGTGGATCACCTGAGGTTAGGAGATCAAGACCAGGCTGACCAATATGGTGAAACCCTGTCTCTACTAAAAATACAAAAATTAGCCAGGCATGGGAGCAGGTGCCTGTAGTCCCAACTACTTGGGAGGCTGAGACAGGAGAATTGCTTGAACTTGGGAGGCAGAGGTTGCAGTTGAGACAAGATGGTGACACTGGGCAACAAAATGAGTCTCCATCTCCAAAAAAAAAAAAAAAAAGTACTTGAAGTGGTGCCTGGGTACATAATAAGCCCTGTACAAGTATTTTTTAAGTTAATTTTTAAAATAGTCATTCCGGCCGGGCGCGGTGGCTCAAGCCTGTAATCCCAGCACTTTGGGAGGCCGAGGTGGCTGCATCACGAGGTCAGGAGATTGAGACCATCCTGGCTAACACGGTGAAACCCCATCTCTACTAAAAATACAAAAAAATTAGCCGGGCGTGGTGGCAGGCACCTGTAGTCCCAGCTACTCGGGAGGCTGAGGCAGGAGAATGGCGTAAACCTAGGAGGCGGAGCTTGCAGTGAGCCGAGATCCTGCCACTGCACTCCAGCCTGGGCGACAGAGCGAGACTCCACCTCAAAAAAAAAAAAAAAAAAAAGTCATTCCTTTTGTTTTTTCCTAGAATAATAGTACCTGTTTAATTTTTTATGTAACAAAGTAAATATAGGAACACATTTACTTAAACTATTTTAAGTTTTAAAAAGCTTCAGTAAGCTGGATGCAGTAGCTCATGCCTGTAATCCTAGCACTTTAAGAGGCTGAGGTGGACTGACTGCTTGAGCCCAGGTGTTTGAGACCAGTCTGGGCAACACAGCAAGACCCTGTCTCTTATTTAAAAGTAATTTAAAATTTTTAGTTATAAAAAAATTAAAAAGATTAAGTATATAAGTATAGCTGTCTCCCTTTCCATAGATACTAATTTGGTTAAATGATACTGTTATTAAATTAAGAAATACTTCTCTCAGATTGTCTAGAAATACTGTATGTCAGTATTGCTTCCTTTATCCTCCTAGTCCTCCCATATTAAAAAAAAAATTACAAAATTTCATTATATACAAAAAGTGTAGACACTAGCATAATTATGAACTATAATATACCCATTACAAGTATTCAGTGGATCTACTCAGTATATGACCAATTGTGTTCATCTGTACTCTACCCACTGTCCCCTCAAATGACCTTGAAGTAAATCCTAATTACCATATCATTTTACCTATAAATATTTTTGCATGAATTTCTAAGCAATTAGGACAATTTTTTTTTTTTTTTTTTGAGATGGAGTCTCGCTCTGTCGCCCAGGCTGGAGTGCAGTGGTACAATCTCGGCTCACTGCAACCTCCACTTCCCTGGTTCCAACGATTCTCCTGCCTCAGCCTCCCGAGTAGCTGGGATTACAGGCATGCGCCACCATGGCCGGGTAATTTTGTATTTTTAGTAGAGATGGGGTTTCACCATCTTGGTTACACTGGTCTTGAACTCCTGACCTCAGGTGATCCACCCGCCTTGGCGGCCTCCCACAGTGCTGGGATTATAGGCATGAGCCACCCCCGGCCCCAGTTTTCAAAATCATACAACAATTATATAACTTTTCCCCTAATGTGCACTTTTTGCAATTTATAATAAGAAAATATAATTCTCTACAGAATTTAGGTTCTTGAAAGTTTTCTTTTTTAAAAAAATAACTTTAGATTAAAAATAAAAATATATTTTTCTTAAAGAGATTGGGTCTTGTGACCTTGCCCAGGCTGGTCTCTAACTCCTGGGTTCAAGTGATCCTCCCTTCTGCCTCAGCCTCCCAAAGTGCTAGGATTACAGGAGTGAGCCATCTTGCCTGGCCCTGGGTTCTTGAAAGTTTTCTATTGAATACATTTTTACAAATTAGATCCCAATTTTTCATTTAACTGGGCTTATAAAGTAATTATTATGTATCCAAGTATGTTTATGCAGAGTAATATTACGTATCCAAGTAAAGTTTATGCAGAGTAATACACTTTTTATCTGTTGGCAAGAATAATTTTCCTTAAGATAAAAGGGACAGGATATTTACAAAGAGCATATTATAGAAAGTTTTTTTTAGCCTTGGAACAACTAACTAGAAACATAAAGCACACAAATTTGACAACTACTATTTTTTTTTTCTTCACTACCATGGGACATGGTAAGATATAGTGAATCATGTAATAAACTGTCCAAATTCCAAAATTATTTTTAAACCATAATTTTTGAAATCTTTTTTTTTTTTTTTTGAGACGGAGTCTTGCTCTGTCACCCAGGCTGGAGTGCTGTGGCCGGATCTCAGCTCACTGCAAGCTCCGCCTCCCGGGTTCCCGCCATTCTCCTGCCTCAGCCTCCGGAGTAGCTGGGACTACAGGCGCCCGCCACCTCGCCCGGCTAGTTTTTTTGTATTTTTTAGTAGAGACGGGGTTTCACCGTGTTCGCCAGGATGGTCTCGATCTCCTGACCTCGTGATCCGCCCGTCTCGGCCTCCCAAAGTGCTGGGATTACAGGCTTGAGCCACCGCGCCCGGCCAATTTTTGAAATCTTTAGAAAATAAGCAGTGATTCTTAGAAGACAGCATTACTAAGAATTAGTTTTCTCAAGATAAATTTACTGTCTTATTTAACTTTTTATTTTGAAATAAGTTTGGGGTTATAAAAGTTGCAAAAGTAATTGTAAATTTTATTTATTTTTTTACTTTTTGAGATGGAGTCTTGCTCTGTTGTCCAGGCTGGAGTGCAGTGGGGCGATCTTGGCTCACTGCAACCTCCACCTCCCGGGTTCAAGCAATTGTTCTGCCTCAGCCTCCCGAGTAGCTGGGACTACAGGAGAACACCACCATGCTCAGCTAATTTCTATATTTTTAGTAGAGATGGGGTTTCATCATATTGGTCAGGCTGGTCTTGAACTCCTGACCTCAAGTGATCCAGCCGCCTCGGCCTCCCCAAGTGCTAGGATTACAGGCATGAGCCAGTACGCCGGGGCTAAAATTTTCTATATGCCCTTAACCCAGCTTCCCCGAATGTTACTGGGATGATATAAATGATGTAACTGAATTTCGAGAAGGCATTGGCAAGATTTTCTTTAAAGTTTTATTAGAGACAAGCTGGGTGCAGTGGCTCACACTCATAATCTCAGTACTTTGGGAGGCCGAGGCAGGCAGATCATTTGAGGCCAATATGTTGTTATTATTATTATATTGACCTACGTCAGTGATTCTCAGCCTTGGCTATACATTGGTGACCTAGAGCTCTTTAAGAAATACTGATGCCTTTTGTCTAGAGACTGATGATAACCAGTAAGCCTGAGACAATGGGCATATATCATTAAGGAATTACAAATTAAAACAACAATGAGATCACTAAACACCTATTACAATGGCAAAAATCCAAAACACTGACAATACCAAATGCTGGCAAGAATACGGAGCAAGAACTCTCGTTGCTTGATGGTGAGAATGTGAAATGGTAGAGCCACTTGGGAGACAGTTTGGCGGTTTCTTATAAAACTACAAATACTCCAGGAGGCTGAAGCAGGAGAATTGCTTGAACCTGGGAGGCAGAGGTTGCAGTGAACCGAGATCATGCCACTGCACTCCAGCTGGGGGGACAGTGCAAGATGCCATCTCAAAAAAAAAAAAAAAAATACTCCTACTTTACAATCCAGCAGTCATACTGCTTAGTATTTACTCAAAAGAGCTGAAGACTAATGTTCACACAAAAACCTGCATATATATGCTTATAGCTGCTTTATTCATAATTGCCAAAACCTGGAAGCAAAAAACGATGTCCTTCAGCAGGTGAATAGATAAACTGTGGTACATCTATACAGTGGAATATTATTCAGCACTAAAAATATATGAGCAGCAGGGAAAGGTGGCTTGTGATTGTAGTTGCAGCTATGTGGGAGGCTCAAGTGAGAAGATCACTGGAGTCCAGGAGTTTGAGCCCTGGCCTGGAACTTGGGTTGGTTTAGGGCCAGCCTGGTCTCAGTATTGAGACCTTGTCTGAAAAAAAAAAAAAAGGCCAGGTGCAGTGGTTCACATTTGTAATCCCAGCACTTTGGGAGGCCAAGGCAGGTGGATCACGAGGTCAAGAGATGGAGACCATCCTGGTCAACATGGTGAAACCCTGTCTCTACTAAAACTATAAAAATTAGCTGAGGTGGTGGCATTTGCCTGTAGTCCCAGCTACTCTGGAGGCTGAACCAGGGAGGCAGAGGTTGCAGTGTGCTGAGATCGTGCCACTGCACTCCAGCCTGGCGACAGAGCAAGACTCTGTGTCAAAAAAAAAAAAAAAAAAAAAGAAATAAAGAAAGAAAAGAAGAAAAGGAAGGCTTGGCATGGGGGCTCACGCCTGTAATCCCAGCACTTTGGGAGGCCAAGGCAGGTGGATTACAAGGTCAGGAGATCAAGACCATCCTGGCTAACACGGTGGAACCCCCGTCTCTATTAAAAATACAAAAACTTAGCTGGGTGTGGTGGTGGGCGCCTGTAGTCCCAGCTACTTGGGAGGCTTAGGCAGGAGAATGGTGTGAACCCGGGAGGCGGACGTGGCAGTGAGCTGAGATCGTGCCACTGCACTCCAGCCTGGGCGACAGAGACTCCATCTCAAAAAAAAAAAAAAAAAAAAGAAAGAAAAGAAAAAAGGAAGAAGATCTATTTTAAAACCTAGAAGCAATCATATTTCAGGTATTCCAGGTCTCAATATGGAGACCCCGTCAAGAAAAAAAAAAAAAAAGGAAGAAGACATGAAAGGAAGAAAAGTCTATTTTTAAAAAAGTTCCCCAGGTGACTCTAATGTGCAATTAAAGTTGAGAACTATTGACCTTTTTTGAACACATAATCTCCTTCAACTTTTATAATATCCATCAAATTATGTAGCTGTTGTTATCCCATTTGATATATTAGGAAACTAAGGTTTTTTGGTTTTTTTTTTGAGACAGAGTCTCGCCGTGTCACCCAAACTGGAGTGCAATGGCACAGTCTCTGCTCACTGCAACCTCCACCTCCTAGGTTCAAGCAATTCTTGTGCCTCAGCCTTCCCAGTAGCTGGGACTACAGTCGCACAACACCATGCCCGGCTAATTTTTGTATTTTTCTTTGAGACAGGGTTTTACTATGTTGCCCAGGCTGGTCTTGAACTCCTGACTTCATATGATCCACCTGCCTCGGTCTCCCAAAGTGCTGGGATGATAGGAGTGAGCCACTGCTCTTGGCCAGGTATTACCTTTATTTTACATAAGAGGAAAAACTCAGAGGTTAGACGACTTCCTTGGAGTCTCACAACTAGTAAGGGACAGGTTTCATTCTCAAATCCACGTCTTCAACTCTATGGTTCTTAGAATGTAAGGAACATTAAAGATAATCTACTCTACTTTCCCTCATGCTAAAGTACTGTGCACCCGAGTAGTACTGTGCACCATCCCTGACTAGTGTGTGTGTGTGTGCATGTGTGTGTGTGTGTGTGTGTGAGAGAGAGAGAGAGACAGAGACAGAGACACAGAAAGAAGGGGAAGGGAGATAGGATCTCACTCTGTCATCCAGGCTGGAGTGGAGTGGCATGATCTTGGTTTACTGTAATCTGAGTCTTCTAGGATGAAGTGATCCTCCTACCTCAGCCTCTGGACTAGCTGGGACTGCAGGCTAAGTTTTAAAAACTTTTTACGGTGATGAGGTCTCACTGTCTTGCCCAGGCTGGTCTTGAACTCCTGGGCTCAGGCGAGCCTCCCACCTCAGCCTCCCAAAATGCAAGGATTACAGGTGTATGCCACAGCCCCTGACCCATTCCTGACTTGTTTTCCAGTCTCTTCTGTCACATTTCCAGTGTTGGCAAATTATTACTTCATGAAGCAATGCATTTTACTTTGATCTACTAGCTCCAATGATTACAAAATGGTACGACCAAGTATACATATGAGAGTTGGCAGATTGATGTTTGAAACCCAGTTCCCCATTTTATTAGGTAGGTGAATTTGGGAAAGTTATTTAACATCTCAAAACCAGTTTCCTGGCTAGGTGCAGTGGTTCATGCCTGTAATCCCTGCACTTTGGGAGGCTGAAGGGGGCAGATCACTTGAGGCCAGGAGTTCCAGACCAGTCTGGCCAACATGGAGAAGCACCGTCTCTCCTAAAAACACAAAAATTAGCCGGGTGTGATGGTGTGCACCTGTACTCCGAGCTATTCGTGAGGCACAAGAATTGCTTGAACCCAGGAGGTGGAAGTTGCAGTGAGCTGAGATCATGCCACTGCACTCCAGCTGGGTGACAGAGTAAGACTCTGTCTCAAATAAATAAATGAATAAATAAATAAATAAAAACACAGAAAATACCTATTTTAAGTGTTAATCATTGTATATATAATAAACTAATGTATAAGGACTAAATAATAACATATATTAAAGTATCTTTCTAACTGTAGCCAGGCGCTGTGGCTCATCCCTGTAATCTCAGCACTTTGGGAGGCTGAGGTGTATAGATCCCTTGAGCCCAGGAGTTGGAGATTGACTTGGGCAACATGGTGAAACCCTGTGCCTACTAAAAATTCAAAAATTAGCCAGGCATGGTGGCGCAGGCCTTTAATCCCAGCTACTCAGGAGGCTGAGGTAGGAGAATCGCTTGAACCTGGGAGGCAGAGGTCGCAGTGTGCTGAGATTGTGCCACTGCACCCCAGCCTGGATGACAGAGCGAGTCTCTGTCTTAAAAACAAAAAACAAAAACAAAAAAATAACATATCTTGCTAACTGTAAAGCTTAATGGAAACAGATTTTAACTTTAAAGTGGTTAATGGGCCGGGCACGGTGGCTCAAGCCTGTAATCCCAGCACTTTGGGAGGCCGAGACGGGCGGATCACAAGGTCAGGAGATCGAGACCATCCTGGCTAACCCGGTGAAACCCCGTCTCTACTAAAAAATACAAAAATTAGCCGGGCGAGATGGCGGGCATCTGTAGTCCCAGCTACTGCGGAGGCTGAGGCAGGAGAATGCCGTGAACCCGGAAGGCGGAGCTTGCAGTGAGCTGAGATCCGGCCACTGCACTCCAGCCTGGGCCACAGAGCAAGACTCCGTCTCAAAAAAAAAAAAAAAGTGGTTAATGATCCTAAAACCTACACGGCATCTCCGTACTTTCTTGTTTTAAATATCCAAAAGCTCCCCTTGCCCAAAGAGCAAAGTTCAAACTCATTATGGTGCTCAAGACCCTTAAGAAATTGTCTTCAATTAACCTCAATGATCTCTTCCAGCCACTAACACCACTCTAGGTACCAACCAAACTTAGTTTCCCACTCTTCCCAATTGCAGACCACATTCTTTCATACCCAGAACTTCACAGAAGTTGAGGAAAGCCAGGGACACTTACATTTGTAGTTCAAACTTGAAGACATGTCCAAACAGACATTTTCTGTAGCATATTTTATAGGTTTACATCTACCAATTATGCCTTTGATACACAAAAAACATAATGCTATATCGTTGTGCTATTCATAACTATAAGATTAACTTTAGAAAATTAATTCATAGTACATACCAGTTGATGAAATGAGTTTAGATTTGTATGACGAATATCTTCCTTTTAATTAATAGTCGTGTGACTTGATCCCAGCGACTGTGTACACATCGAAGTTCCTTCGTCAAAGTGGAGTCTCGCCAAAAGGCAGCCTGTTGCTTCATTCTGCCAAGAGGGACACTCTTCGTACCTCTGTGCCTGTCCAGATGCTTTTCCTAATTATCTGGCCAGCTCTGACTCAACATCTGAGATTTAATTCACATTTCATTCCCAAAGCTTTCCAAGATGCCATCTCCTACCTCCTTAATGTTGCCAGCATGTACCTGACAATATCACCTAATAAGCGCCATGATAGAGGAGACACAGAGGAGTGTGTTTACATCTACCTTTATTGAGAAAGGGGTCTGTGACTTACTGAGCCTTACACTGTGCCTGGCACAGAGCAGTTCTCAATGGTCTATGATTCTTGGATTTTGTAAGCAATGGGAAATATCAGCATGTAAACAGTTTCTGGTTTCTTGGGATAAGTATTCAAGTCTGGTCAGTTGCCTTTACCTGGATATTTGGTTGTCTTCACGACTTCATTTCTTCCCTTTAATGCTCTTGTTCTGGGATCTCATGCTTGAATTCTTCTTTTCTGTTTGAGTTTAAAATAATAACATGGGCCGGGCATGTGGCTCATGCCTATAATCCCAGCACTTTGGGTGGCCAAGGCTGGAGCATTGCTTGAGCCCAAGAGTTGGAGACCAGACTGGGAAACATAGTTAGATCCTGTCTCTACAAAAAAATAAAAATAGCTGGGTGTAGTGGCGTGGGCCTGTAGTCCCAGCTACTCCGGAGGCTGAGGCAGGAGAATTGCCTTAAGCCCAGGAGTTGGAAGCTGCAGTCAGCTAGGATCACACTGCTGCACTCCAGCCTGAGCCACAGAGCAAGACCCAGCCTCTAAATAAAAACCAAAATAAATACGATAATAAAATCTTTAAAAAGTGCAATAAGCGTCACAGCATTCTTTTGATAAGGTTTCTTTAAAGCACACTAGTCATTAACCTTGCAGGCAGGAAGTGGGTGGTACATGTAGAGATAGTGCACGATAAAAAAAAATATATCTTACAAACTTGGTAAAGGTAGCCGGGTGCAGTGGCTCACGCCTGTAATCCCAGCACTTTGGGAGGCTGAGGCGAGAGGATCACGAGGTCAGGAGATCGAGACCATCCAGGCTAACACGGTGAAACCCCGTCTCTACTAAAAAATACAAAAAATTAGCCAGGTATGGTGGCGGGTGCCTGTACCTGTAGTCCCGGAGGCTGAGGCAGGAGAATGACTTGAACCCGGGAGGCGGAGCTTGCAGTGAGCCGAGATCGTGCCCCTGTACTCCAGCCTGGGCAACAGAATGAGACTCCATCTCAAAAAAAAAAAAAAAAAACCTTGGTAAAGGTATAGTCCCTTTTACTAACTTTTCTATTTTTTGTTAATTGCATTACCATTTTCCTAGCTTCCAAGTCCTCTTTTCAGGTAAGGTTTTTTTTGGTTGTTGTTTTTTGTTTTGGCAGGATCTTGCTCTATTGCCCAGGCTGTAGTGTAGTGGCATGATAATGGCTCACTGCAGCTTCGACCTCGAGGGCTGAGGTGATCCTCCTGCCTTTGACTCCTCAGTAGCTGGTACTACAGGTGTGCACCACCACACCCAGCTAATTTAAAAAATTATGTTTAGAGACAGGGTCTCCCTATGCTGCCTAGGCTGGTCTCCTATTTCTGGGCTCAAGTAATCCCCCTGCCTCTGCCTCCCAAAGTGCTGGGATTACGGGTGTAAGCCATGGAGCCCGGACAGAAATTTTTAAGTTAATCATTTAAATTCTGCTATATCTTCTTTCAAAAATTATTTTTTGATTTCTTCCCCATTCATATTGCCAATAATTAGACTTCTTTTTCCCCTCCATTATTGGAGCATTTCAGCAACCTCCAGCTAATCTTGTCTAGATAGATCCTTTTAATCGTTCTGGACACTTCCCATAATTAGTCTTCTTAAGACTAATTTTTCCAGCGTTGTAGTCCAGAACTTGCTACTTAGCTCAGCCTAATTTCTGCATTCCTCATTCAAGGCCTTCCCCACTTGAGCTCCAAATTTCTCTCTGTTGCTTACCATTGGTTTTTTGCTGGGGGCACAGGTGACCTTTCCTATGTCTAGGAATATATCAGGCTTTGCTTACGTTCTTCCTCTCCTTTTAGTGTCCACATTGTACCCATTCTTCAAGGTCCAGAGGGAATGCCACTTCCTTCTTGAAGTTTCCTGGGAGCTCCAACTCACACTCATGACAGCTAAATAATTATCCTCATGGGTTGGAGTTGTGACAAAATAGTTGAATCCTCTTTTTCTCGTTTCGTTAACAAGATACCTTAAGGGACCATTACCTGCGACAATGGGACATGCGCGGATAGCTATCTGAAGTACACATTTGTCATTTCCAAAATACTGATTCTTTTTCTGAGGAACCAGTAAAAAAGAAAAAAAAAAAAACCCAGTATTTTGGAAATGACAAATTTGCTTAGTCGCCTAGGCTGGAGTGAGGTGGCATTATCAAAGCTCACTGCAGCCTCAATTTCCTGGGCTCGAGGGATCATCCCATCTCAACCTCTCCAGTAGCTGGGACCACAGGTGTGCGTCACCACGTCTGGGTAATTATTTTTTTAATTAAAAAAATTTTTTTTTCAGAGACCAGGGTTCTCTGTTGCTCAGGCTGGTCTCGAACTCCGGGTCTCAAGAGGGTAAAATCATAAAGTGCTGGTATTACAGGCACCGCAGCAGCCCTAAATGCTGTTCTTGACTCATACCTAGCAGCTCCTCTGGTTGCTTGAGGGACCATGTCTCAAATACTACCATGTATTGATTTTTCTTTTTGTTTAAAGGATAAAAGTGAGAGTACAGTAGGACGTCTCCGGGCTCCAAGTACGTCCTATAACCATTCATCTTTTATTCTTAATGCGTGTGTGAAATAAAGTTTGAAAATTATAACCACAGACATACTTGTGACCACAAGCCACAAGAAACGTAGTCAAAAGTGCACTCTCAGTGCTGCTGCCGACCGGGCACGGCGCTAGGCCTGCATCTGCGCTTTCCTGAAGCCTCAGTGTCTCATCTGTACAACGTTGATAATCCTCGGCAGCATCTCTTTCCCAGGGTTGCTCTGAAGGGTTTTCTTTGGGGTGAATCGCCGGGCGGTCGGCCTCCCAGGAGCTGGGGGAGGCGCCTTCCTTACGCGACGCACTTCCGTGCGCGAGGAGGGAAGATCGTGGCGGAGTGCGGTGGCCTGGGCAGAAGGCTCAGCTGGGACAGGTTGGGCCGCAGCTTTGCTGTGCTGTGCGGTGCGACGCCCTCCGCGGTAGTGCGCAAAGTGTTAGCCACCGCGCCAAGCAAGCTGGACGTGCGTGCACGAGGGCGCTCGGACTGACAGGGAAGCGAGAAGGGCGCCAGGGCGCACCATAGAAAAGTCGCGGCATAAACGTACGACTCAGCCCGAGGCGGCGGGGACAAGAGCGCCGGGGCAGGGGCGGCGACGCGGCGGCGACGCGGCGTCCCCAGTTGGCGCCCCTGTGCGGCGGTCGGCCGTCTCCGCAGCGCCCCAGGTGGCCGCCGGCGGGGTCGCCGCCGGGGGAGCGGATTTGCTCCGCCTCCGCAGGGCTCGGCTGCCCTCGGCAGCTTCCCCGCCTGGCTCTCGCTCGACCCTCCTCCCCTCCCCCTCCCGGTTCGCGATGGACGGGGCCTCCCCCCCTCGCCGCCGCCGCCGCCGCCCGCAGCACCGCGCGGGCCTCTGAGCTGCAGGGCCTGAGGAGCCGCGTGCTGGGAACGGGACGTGCGCTGGCTGCTGCCGCACGGGAGAACCTCTCGCTTCCCTGTCACCAGGTCCCCGCGGAGGAAGGGGAGGGACGAGGCGCGGCTTTTCCTGTGCCGCCTGCCCGGTTCGACCTGCGCGGCCTGCGGCTTCTTGGGAACTCTAGGGCCGCGGCCGGGCCTGGCTCTGCCCGCGGCCTGCTGGGAGCTGGACCCGAGCGGTTTGGAACGACAAGCCCGAGTAAGAGCCTGCGGGAAGGGGAGGCGGGAGCGCCTCGGACCGTCGGAAGGGCCCTGCGTGGGGGCCAGGATCCCGGACGCCCTGCGACTGGCGGAAAGCGAGACCCCGGCGCCAAGTGAGGTCGGCCAGGCTGCTGCCGACTTCCCCGCTGGCCCCTTTGTTCCCCTCCCGGGGCCCTGCCGGCGGCGGGGCCCGGCTTGCCCGCGCCAGGGCCCCAGGCCGGCTCCTTTTGCCCTTGAGAAGGGTTCGCTGCCAGGCCTTAGAGTTCCGGGCGCAGCTCCCGGGAGACCCGGCGCCCTGCCTGGCCCGGCGGCCTCCTCTCGGGCACGAAGGCTTGCTGCTGCTTCCCCAGAACTTCCCCTCCTCCTAGACACAGGTAGTTAACTTAGTGGGGTTTGGTGCTGGGAAACCGGAGCGCGGGGACCAGCGCCTCTCAGCTCCCGGCTCGGCCGGGCCCCGGGTGTGGGGTCAACCCCGCTGGTCGCCGCCGTTGGGTGCCTACCGCGCCCCGCCGCCGGCTTCCCACACCTGCGGCTGCGTTACGTAGGACCCAGAGCTGTCCTCCAGTCAGGGCGCTTACGGGGCGTTTTTGTAATGACTTGCCTGTTAGGGCTGCTTCTCGGTTTTGTTTTTGTTTTTTTAACCAACTGCCCTATCTTGTGAAGATGGGAAAGAGGGCTCTAGGTTGGCCTATATTCGGATCCGTAACCTGCTAGTCCATTGCATTTACTTTTAGTCTTTTTTTTTTTTTAACTTTTAAGAATAGTTGTCACGACTGCCAAAATTCCTAACCAACTATTTATTCATAGATAAATCTTATGTATAATTGTCGTTTGTATTTGGACATCTTTAAAATAGAAGTAAATTGAGAAGTCAGCAGAATTTGTGAAGTTGGTGGTAATTTTGAAGGAGAAACAATTTGAAGGGGGATTGGATCAAGGTGTTTAGAGTTTCCTCAAAATACTGAATCTAACCCTTATCTGAAGATCAGTTTTGGGTGAGAAGGAGGGGGATGAAGTTTGCCGGAAAAAACAGAACCTTTAGTTAGGTGTTCTTTGCTTTTTGGCATAGACTTTAGTGATAGCAGTAGTGGGATCTGAAGCTTGACTGTCTTTGACACAGACAGCTCTGGTTTCTAGTTAAGCAGCAACCTAATCAGCTTATATACTCTGCGAAACCGGTTTTCATTTGGTGTGATACCTGTACGTTAAACCTGGCGGATGAGGAAAGTTGAAAAACTGCATTAAGCACTCTTATGTCCAAACGTACTTAGCAGTCTTTTTTAATTGCTAGGAGGACACTATGAAAATTTGGTTCTAGCAGATGTAAAGGAAAAATTTAAGCCCAAGCTGATCAGTCCTGGACATTTAAAGGACTTTTTCCCCTTTACTTTTCAAATTTAAGCAAAGAGGCTTTTAAAAAACCATGGCAGATGTGGACCCAGATACATTGCTGGAATGGCTACAGATGGGACAGGGAGATGAAAGGGACATGCAACTAATAGCCCTTGAACAGCTATGCATGCTGCTTTTGATGTCTGACAACGTGGATCGTTGTTTTGAAACGTAAGTACATTCCTTCCTCATCTTCCTTTGGGTTACTGTAGTGACATCTGTTTTCAACCATTCGCTGACTTCAGTTTGTGTAGAAATTTCTCTAGTGAATTTTAACACGTATCTTTAAAAAAATTCCTGAAGAGTTTTGTATTTACACTTTTCCAAGAAATAAAAATTGGTAGGTGAAGTAACTCTAGGACTGATAATTACGATGACACAAATACATATTTGTTGAATGAATGGGAATTAGTAGGAATACTAATTTTAACCCATAGCTTGGTTGATTCATTTTCAAAATATGTCATGAACTGGGGAAAATACAAATATTTATATTCTTAAAGGTATGTATTTCTGTACCATGAAATTGACTTATGGAATAAGAGATGATAATAGACATATGTTTTGAACTGCCCATTTCTTCATTGATGTTATCATATGACAATACTTTTGTTAAAGCAGATCATTGGTTTGTAAATTTCAGTTTGGGACGATATAAATTGGATCTTAAGCATACATCGGAAGAGAAGAAAATTTGGAGTAGTAGAAATATTTTGAAGTTTGCGGAGTTTAAACAATTTTATTGAGAGGTTATAACTTAGTATTTATGTGAAAATATAAAAGATAATTCATACTAGATAGGCCTTAAAGCCATTTTTTCCCTCTTATATAAGTCATAACTTGTCCAGTCAGAATAACCATTCTTCTGAGTGTTGAACATGTGTTTAATTTTTACTGTTTATTTTATATTTGTATTTACAGTTTTGAACTCCAATAATAAGTAATTGAAAACTCTGATGTTTCTTTATTCATTTTAATGCCATTTTAAGGTAATTAATAGAAAATGTTTGAGATATTGACCTAAAATTTGATATAATTATCTTAATGTGTTTCAGGTGGGAATAAAGTCTATATTACTCAATTGGCAAAATTTTTAAAGTACCTTCATTTTTGATTATTCAGTAACTTTCAGTTGTAACTCTTGTTAAAACAGTACTAAGATAAAAATCCTTATTAATAAAATTTCCAAATTACAGTTAGTTAGTGGTCCATTTATTTCCACCGGTTTTTGTCATTGGCAGAGTTTTGAGTATGTAAGAATAACTTAGCCGTTAGTTGACACTTGTTTTAGCAGGATTTATAGTAAAGTAGATTTTTTAAAAATTTATTTTTTTTAATTGTTTTCCTCATCCTGACTCTCAAGATTAAAAATTGTGTTCATAGATTTCATTAGGGGTAACCTGGAAGTTACTTTTGGTATTTTAAAACTTATACTTGTCAATCAAGTCAGTTGACATTTCGTAGCTTCTGTTTAGTACTAATATGTAGTAGAGGTATTTGTTATGACATTTAAAAAAGTGTTGCCATGTTAAAACAGTTTAAAGGAAATTTTTAAAATGTAAAATTTATCTCTGTAAAATCCTTCCGTCCTAACATAACAACTGTTATTTTTTCCATTTTCCCTTCTAGGCTTTATTCACATATAGTATGATGTAATTTTTTTTTTTTTTTTTTTTTAAGAGACTGGGGCCTCACTATGTTGCCCAGGCTGGCCTCGAACTCCTGGGTTCAAGTGATTCTCCTGCCTCGTCCTCTTCACTAGCTGGGACTACAGGCTGTGACACCATACCTGGCTTTATAATGTAATTTTAAGGAAACGAACCTGAAGTTAAGTCAGATGTGATTTACTATGTGAAGGTACAAGAGTATTTCAAGTTGAAGGGGTTAGCCATGTTTGGTGTACCATACCAGTAACCTCCAAACACTAGACATTTGATTTAATATTGTGATTGTTTTGTTTTTAAACATTAGTTTGCTTTCTTCATTATATAGCCAGATATTCTTTTGTCCTGGTTCCTTCTTGAAACTAGTGAGGCAGGCATAGGGAGATGGAAAGAATGGGCTGTGGCCTCAGAGACTTGGGTTCAGATTCTTAGTCTGCTGTGTTCATTAGCCCCTGAGAGTCTTACTTTCTTCCCCTGTAAAATGGAGTCTTATACAGAGTCTTGCTCTGTCGCCCAGGCTGGAGTACAGTGGTGCAATCTTGGCTCACTGCAACCTCCGCCTCCCAGGTTCAAGTGATTCTCCTGCTTCAGCCTCCCGAGTGGCTGGGACTACAGATGCGCACCACCACACCTGGCTAATTTTTGTATTTTTAGTAGAGATGGGATTTCACCATGTTGGCCAGGATAGTCTCCATCTCTTGACCTCGTGATCCGCCTGCCTCAGCCTCCCAAAGTGCTGGGATTACAGTTGTGAGTCACCATGCCCAGCCGGTAGTCTTTTTTCCAGTGGGCTTGGGAGGATTAAAGGAGAGAATGTATGTTAAGTGTTTTGAGTAAAGTGGGCTACCCACTGATACCATCATTAATAAATATCTAATTTTTAATTTTATTTTAGCACTTTATTCCATGAATAAAGTGATTGTTTTGGGAAGGTCTTTTAAAATTCTTTTAAACAACTCAAGGCAGGCAAAAAAAGCAAGATGATGTGCATATTTTGAATATTGGTAAAAATCTTTCATACTACCTTGATTTCATAAAGTAGTAGCAAATAGGATTTAGTTCTGTCTAATAAAGCAAAACATGCCTGTATGTCATGATAATATGTTTACCTAGTTAGCTTGTCTTGATAGTTACACGTCTGTTTAGTCAAGAAAGGCAGGTGGTGTGGTAGAAACAATGGCCTCTGCAATGGGATAGACTTGGGTTCAGATACCTGCCTTTTCCAGTGAATAGTTGTATGATAGCCTTTGGAGTCTGTTTCCTCATCCTTGCAGGATTTTTCTGAAAATAAATGGGATAATAGTCAAGGATTTCTTTTTTCTTTAACTTAGTATTGTACATGGCTCTCCACTTTTTTTTTTTTTTTTTTTTTGAGACAGAGTCTCGCTCTGTCACTCAGGCTGGAGTGCAGTGGCGCGATCTCGGCTCACTCAACCTCCGCCTCCCGCGTTCAAGTGACTCTCCTACTTCAGCCTGCTGAGTAGCTGAGACTACAAGCATGCGCCACTATGCCCCGGCTAATTTTTGTATTTTTAGTAGAGACGAGGTTTCACCATGTTGGCCAGGATGGTCTGAATCTCCTGACCTCGTGATCCGCCTGCCTCAGCCTCCCAAAGTACTGGAATTACAGGCGTGAGCCACTGTGCCCAGCCGGCCCTCCACTGTTTGTACCCATTTTGACAGTGTCTTTTTGAAGTTAAAGGAATATAATTTTTTCTATGATGTGTCAGTGCTTCTTATTAATGCCTGAACTTATCAAGGTAATGCTCCAGAAAGTAAAACATGTTCAAGATTGGTTTTTGCTTTTCCTTGATGTATGATTGAGCTCTAAAATGTAATATGGCTAGGTGTGGTGGCTCACACCTGTAATCCCAGCTCTTTGGGAGGCTGAGGTGGGCAGATCACTTGAGGTCAGGAGTTCGAGACCAGCCTGGCCAACATGGTGACACCCATCTCTACTAAAAATACAAAAATTAACTGGGCATTGTGGCATGTGCCTGTAATCCCAGCTACTTGTGAGGCTGAGGCAGGAGAATCTCTTGAACCTGGGAGATGGAGGTTGCAGTGAACCAAGATTGTACCATTGTACTCCAGCCTCAGCGACAGAGTGAGACCATGCCTCCAAAAAAAAAAAGTAATATGAGTTGTTAGCTAATGAGTACTTTTGTATTCACATCAAAATAGGTGATCATTGTATGTATTAATGTTATAAATGTGTATCATGGACATTTATAGATCTTGCTACTAAATCTTAATATAATTTGAAAGTTACGTCCTCTGGAAATTGAACATCTCAGAAGATGCTTTTAGGTACCAGAAGGCTCTATTTAAAAAATAATGATGTCACTTAATTTTGAGGGCACAAAAGCATATACAGTAAAAAGTCTGTTGTCTTCCCTTTCCTGTCTCCTGGTTACTTGGTTCCTCTTCCCAGCGGAAACCACCGTTAATCATTTTCTAGTGTATCCTTCAAGAGATATCCAAGGAACATTTTGAGTCTGGATTCCAAAGCTGTTGAACACAGTGGTAAAAATCTTTTTTGGTATGTTTACACTAAAAGGTAAAAAAATACCTGTACAGAAACAAGTTTTTTAACCTTTAAATTGTCTACTTTATGTCAGGTCTTGGAAAGGTATGATGACCAAAGCAAATACAGGCTCTGCCCTTATGGTGCCTAATAGTCTAATAGGGAAGACAGATAATTGTGGGAAAAAATTGTGGTTACAAACTGTGTTAAGTGTCATGAAGGAAAAGCTCAGGGTACTATGACAGCATGAAGCAGGGACAAGACCTGGAGAGGTGGGGATGGGCAGAGTGGTCTTTGGGGAAGTGGTTTTTCTTTTTTTTTTTTTCGAGATAGGAGTCTTGCTGTCTCACCCAGGTTGGAGTGTAAGGCACGATCTGAACTCACTGCAACCTCCCCCCCCCCAGGTTCAAGTGATTCTCCTACCTCAGCCTCCCCAGTAACTGGAATTATAGGCACATGCCACCATGCCCGGCTACTTTTTGTATTTTTAGTAGAGATGGGGTTTCACCGTGTTGGCCAGGCTGGTCTTGAACTCCTGACTTCAAGTGATCTGCCTGCTTTGGCCTCCCAAAGTGCTGGGATTACAGGCATGATCATTTTTTCTTTTTTAAAAAAATTAGATGGAGACAAGGTCTTACTAGGTTCCCCAGGCTGATCTAGAACTCCTGAGCTTAAGTGATCCTCCCGCCTTGGCCTTCCAAAGTGCTGGGATTACAGGCACGAGCCACCGTGCCTGGCCAAGAAAGGGGAAGTGGTTTTTCCTAGAGCTAGGAAGGATGAGTAAGGAGAGATAGGAAGTGGGGACAAAACAAACAAATGCTTGTAGACTTGATCGGAGGCTGTGATCCAGAGAGACAGAGGGTTTTGTGGTAAAAGTAGAAAGTTGAATAGATTTGAGAGAGATTTGGAAGGCAAGATAATCAGGACTTGTCAAATGATTAAATATGAGAGAGTGAGAAGGAAGTGTCATGGATGACTGAGGTTACAATGGATGATGATGCCTCTCACTGAGACAGAACACTGGAAGAGGACCATGTTTTGAGGTATTGAGATCATGAGTTTGGATTTGGATATGTTGAGTATGCGGTACTTTTGGGACAACTCGGGAGATATTAAGGAAGCAATTGTATAAAGGACTCTGGAAATTGGAGGTGAAGCCTGGATTAGAGAAAAATGTTAGAGTCAAGCGCCTGTAGAGGTTAATTGTGGCTATGGGATTTGATTGAGGTCTCGGGCAGTGATACTTAAACTCTATGGTCTCAGGACTTCCTTAAGCTCTTAAAAATTATTGTGGATCCCGAAGAACTTTTGTTTATGTTAATATGCTTACTGCTATTTGCCATATTCAGAATGAAACTAGGAAGTTTTTTTTTTTTTTTTTTTTTTTGAGATGGAGTTTTGCTCTGTCACCCAGGCCAGAGTGCAGTGGCATGATCTTGGCTCACTGCAACCGCTGCCTCCTGGGTTCAAGTGATTCTCCAGCATCAGCTTCCCTAGTAGCTGGGATTACGGGTGCGCACCACCGCGTCCGGCTAATTATTGTATTTTTAATAGAGACGGGGTTTCACCATGTTGGCCAGGCTGATTTTGAACTCCTGACCTCAGGTCAGAACCCAGGAGGCGGAGCTTGCACTGAGCTGAGGTTGCGCCACTGCACTATGACCTGGGCGACAGAGCAAGCTCCATCCCCCCAAAAAATTATTATTATAATAATAAACCCCTTATGCGTTAAAATTTTTTTTTTGAAAAATAACTTTTTTGAAAGAAAATGTTTTGGGAGGATAGTGGCATTAATTTACATTTTTGCAAGTCCCCTTAAAGTCTGCCTTAATGGAAGATAGCTGGATTCTCATGTCTGCTTCTGCATTCAGTTTGTTGCATTATATTGTTTTGATTGAAATATATGAAAAAATCATCCACAGATGTATTTGGGGAAGGGAAGAATATTATATTTTTTAACATAATCATGGATATGCTTCTTTAATAACATATCAAAATTCAACAAGTGATAGTTTCTTAAGGATTAGTTATAATGTGGATTCTGTTTTTTTTTTTTTTTTTTTTCCTTCGAGACAGGGTTTCGCACTCAGGCTGGAGTGTAGTGGTACAATTTTGGCTCACTGCAACCTCCACTTCCTAGATTCAAGCAGTTCTCCCACCTTAGCCTCCTGAGTAACTGGGACTACAGGCACACACAACCACACTGGGATAATTTTTTTATTTTTAGTATTTTATGTTGGACAGGCTGGCCTCGAACTCCTGACCTCAAGTGATGCACCTGCCTTGGCCTCCCAAAGTGCTGGATTACAGGCATGAGCCACTGCACCCTGCCAGGATTAGTTATACAGTTATATTAGTTATAGTAATGTGGATTCTGATATCATGTCAGTGAACTTATACTCCATTACATTAAAATCTGATGGTCTGTCTTATACTTTGAGTGACTATTTTACCCATATTTACTTTTGCAAAAATCATGCATTGGTCATGTGGAAAATATCAGTCCACTGAGTTACATATATTTTCCAAATGTGGACATATCTCATTCCACAGTGCCAAAAAGTCGTATTTGTTAATATGACTACCACTCTCATCAGACAAGTTTTTAAATATTCAGAAGCTGGCAAGCTCATGGTATGAAATACAAGTTTTCCAAAATTGTCATTTTTGCTTGTTAAGTTGAGTGTTATGATTGGCATCAAATACTGTTGTTTTCCTTGAAATGAAAGGCATACGTGATTAAATTTTGAGAAAATGTTTGCCAGATATCTAAGTCTGAATAATCAGTTTGTCTCATAGTCCTTCAAGTAAAAATGGTGTTGCAAGAAAAAAGTGGCTAGTTCAGTTCTCAGGTTATGTACTTTGCCATGATTCTTCAGTATGCAGTGCTTTATAATTAATTCCCATTTCCTTTAAGTAGAATATTGAAAAGATATATCTTCAAGGGTTGAGATTTAGTAGATTTAATACTTTTGTTGCATCATGTAGTTTATTCTTTGGTGAAATTGGCTTTTTTCTTAATACTAGTGCTTGGCAGTGAAGAATACAGTTAACTAGTAGTACAGCTTAGTGCTAGTGCCTTGATTCATGTTAAAGCATGTGCAGTTTTATCCACCATTGCTTTTGCATCATTAGCGCACGTGTAACACAGGAAAGAAAATGATTCAAGAAGAGAAAGGGCAATTGTTTTGAATACTAGTGAGAGGTCAAGTAGGGTTAAGATGAAAAGATGTCCTTTAGATTTAGCAACATTCTCAAGGTCATTGATCTTAATGAGAGCTGAGTGGAGTAGTGGTAAGGGGCAGATTTAAATGGGTTGAGGAGTGAGTGGGAAATGAAATTGAGGACATTTGAAAACTTTTTTGAAGAATTGAATTGGAAAAGGAGTGTGAGTTTTTTTTTCTCTTAAAGGTCAAAGAGCTAAGAGAGCGAGTGAATAATCCCCAGGGTAAGGATTCTGAAAAACTGGGAGAGAATTGGCTTTTGTATAGAAGCAGTGCTTCTTAAATTTTAATGTGCATAATGAGAATCACCTAGGGATCATGTTAAGCTGCATATTCTGATTCAGTTGATCTTGTATGAAGCTTGATACTCTAAATTTCTAATATGGTCCTAGATTATGCAGAAGCTGTTGGTCAGAAAATCCCACCTTGAGTAGCAAAACCCTGATCTACTGGTGGAGAGATTGGTTTTAGGCCAGTCTACTAAGAAAGAAGTTGTATACTACCGTTATAACAGAGAAGATGGAGACGTTAGATGCACATGTTTTGGGTTTGATGGTAAAAAGTTGAAGCGCTGGGGCTGGGCGTGGTGGCTCATGCCTTTCTGTAATCCCAGCACTTTGGGAGGCCAGGGCGGGTGGATCAGTTTTGAGGTCAAGAGTTCGAGACCAGCCTGGCCAACATGGTGAAACCCCATCTCTACTAAAAATACAAAAAATTAGCCAGGTGTGGTGGCACACCCCTGTAATCACAGCTTCTCAGGAGGCTGAGGTATGAGAATAATTTGAGCCCAGAAGGTGGAGGTTGCAGTGATCTGAGATCACAACACTGCACTCCAGCCTGGGTGACAGAGTAAGACTCTATCTCTTAAAAAAAAAAGTTGAAGGGCTGGGGGTGGTGGCTCATGCCTATAATTTCAGCACTTGGGGAGGCAGAGGTGGGAGGATAGCTTGAATCCCGGATTTCGAGACCAGCCTGAACAACATAGTGAGACCCTGTCTGTATAAATAATAAAAAATTAGTTGGGTATGGTTGCATTAGTTGGTTATGGTTGCACCCGTAGTCACAGCTACTCAGGAGGCTGCGGTGGGAAGGATCGCTTGAGCCTCGGAGGTGGAGGCTGCAGTGAGCCTGGAATTGTGCCGCTGCACTAAGCCTGGGCTACAGAGTGAGACCCTGTCTCGAATAAGTAAATAAAATTGAAGGGATTTGCATCTGATGATTATTTTCTTCTTGAAGTATGAGATTAAAAAGAGTGGTAGTATCTGGGATTGGTATGGAAAAGTGAATATGCTCAGATAGTGCTAGTAGCTTCGTAACAGACATCCTTTCATCAAAGCTAATTATAACCAGAGTTATAGTCTTTTTTTTTTTTTTTTTTTTTTGAGCTGGAGTCTTGCTCTGTTATCCTGGCTGGAGTGCAGTGATGTGATTTTGGCTTACTTAAACCTCTGCTCCTGGGTTCAAGTGATTCTTGTGGCTCAGCCCCCCGAGTAACTGAGACTACAGGTGTGTGCCAGCAAGCCAGGCTTATTTTTGTATTTTTTGTAGAGACTGGATTTCACCATGATGGCCAGACTGGTCTTGAACTCCTGACCTCAGGTGATCTGCTCGCCTTGGCCTCCCGGAATGCCGGGATTACAGGTGTGAGCCACAGTGCGTGGTCCTGAGTTATACTCTTAAAAATTGGTTTGCCTGTACTACTGCCTTTTACAGAATCTGTTGGGTTCTTTACCTACTGGGTTAAATTTAAATGTCTTCAAAGACCCCTCCTGCATATTCTCACATGTATACACTACTACCACTTTACTATATTTTGAGTTCTTCACTGGACTACAAGCTCATCTTTGTTTTCCCATTGCTGAGCATGGTGCCTGGCACACAAATAGCTAATATCCAGATGGTGAAGGAGTGAATTGAAGAAATTCCTTATATTGGACCTGTTTTCCACCTAATGCCTAAAATGCCCTGGAAGGTGTTTGTGGAGTTGAGAAACTGGTTGTTAGTGTGCAGGTGGAAGAGTATTGTATTCTTTTTTTGTAGCAGAAATAGTTAACAGTATCAGTAAGTACTTTCCTTACTTTCTATGATAAATGTACCTGCCTTTTTTTTTTTTTTTTTTGAGATGGAGTCACGCTCTGTCGTCTAAGCTGGAGTGCAGTGGTGCGATCTCGGCTCACTGCAACCTCTACCTCCCGGGTTCAAGCAATTCTTCTGCCTCTGCCTTCTGAGTAGCTGAGATTACAGGCGTGTGTCTCCACACCCAGCTAATTTTTGTATTTTTTAGTAGAGACAGGGTTTCACCATATAGGCCAGGCTGGTCTCAAACTCCTGACCTCGTGATCCGCCTGCCTCGGCCTCCGAAAGTGCTGGGATTACAGGTGTGAGCCACTATGCCTGACCTGTACCTGCCTTTTCTATATTGACCTGTTTTCTTCTTCTACCCAGTGACAGAGTAATAGGGAAGTGAATTACTTTTGTTAATCAGCCCTGATCCTTCTCTGGAGAAGGAATGTTCATTGATATATTAAATACGTATAATCCTCAAGAGTTAAATAAATGAACCAAACACGGTGGCTCATGCTTGTAATCCCAGCACTTTGGGAGGCTGAGGCAGATGATGACTTAAACTCAGAAGTTCAAGTCCAGCCTGGCCAACATGGCAAAATCCCGTCCCTACTAAAAATAGAAAAATTAGCAGGGCGTGGTGGCACATTCCTGTAATTCCAGCTTTTCAGGAAGCTGAGGCACGAGAATCGCTTGAACCTGGGAGGTGGATGTTGCGTTGAGCCCAGATTGCACTACTGCATTCTAGCCTGGGAGACAGAGTGAGACTCTGTCTCAAAAAAAAGAAAAAAAATTAAATGAATTTCTGTAAACAGACAGCAACTGTGTATGTGCTTCTTTTCAGTGGACAGCAGAGAGAAGTGCTGGAATGAGAAACATTGTCTGTGAGGGTTTCTAACCTGGTACTCCAGGGGGCCATAGGTGATTAAATTCAGGGAACTTTTGTGACGATTACCAAAGTTTCTGTCAGCTAAAAAAAATGTAGAGGCCAGGCACGACTGGTGGCTCACACCTGTAATCCCAGCACTATGGGAGGCCGGGGCGGGTGGATCACCTGAGGTCGGGAGTTCGAGACCAGTCTGGCCAATATGGTGAAACGCCGTCTCTACTAAAAATACAAAAATTAGCAGAGCTCTGGTGGCATGCACCTGTAATCTTGGGATTACAGGTCTTGGGAGTCTGAGGCAGGAGCATCGCTTGACCCTGGGAGGCAGAGGTTGGGGTGAGGCGAAATCGCACCACTGCACTGCAGCCTGGGCTGCAGAGTGAGACCCTGTCTCAAAAACAAAACAAAAAAAAGTTAAAAACCACTGTTAATAGTTTTAACAGCAAAAATACAAGGAAAATTTATCAGAGATAGATTTTTATCATTTTTATGTATAGGTATGATATTGTGTTTTATAATACTTTGTAAGTGTGCTTTGCATAGTTCTTGACTGTATCATTAGATTGAATTCCTCAGAGTCAGTGAAGTCTTTCTTACTCACCTTTGTATCCTACCCCCAACACTTAGCATAGCACTTGGCATAGAAAGGCATTCAATAGATGTGTTGAATGAATTGCAGTCAAATTTGTATGTGTGTTTCAATTGGAGAAAAGCAAACTCATATCTTATAATTGGACTTTACCCCCTTTTTCTTTGCAAGGGAAAACCATAATTTTCAGCTACTGTACCAGGAGTTATTTTCAGCTCAGCAATACCAAGAAAGTTAAGGCTGGGAGCAGAGGCAAAAATGGAATATGAAATGGATCAAAGTATGTTGTGTTATTTATTGTCTTTAAGAAACCAGATGTGTTCAGGTTTTTCAGTTAAAATATTTCATTTTTTAAAAAATGAAGTGCCTGATTTACCAACTATTTTATAAAATATCTCTTCTACAGATAATGCCCTTTTAAAAAAAAAAAAAAAAAGTTAAATTCTTTCATGTCATTGCCAGTCTTCTGAAATCTTGGCCCAAGTCCAAGTGAGATAGCCTGAAAAAAGCATATGGTAGTTATAGTACAGAAAATATTACAATTCCCAGGGAAATTCTTTCTCTTTGGAACCTCATGTAACCTTTTTTATTGTTTTAAGATACTTATCTCTGCTTCCATCAGGGAAAGATTCTGATGTCTTTACAGGTAGCATTTTGGAAACCAGTGCCTAATTTGGAGTCATCTGAAGATTCTTCTTAATCTCACTTGTGTGGTTGACTACTCTGACAGAAGTTCTGTGTAGACTGATTGATCCTAAAGTTTCCTAAATAGGTCTCCTAATCTATTGGTGTTATATTAATAATATAGTACTCGTTTTAAGATAATGAGAAAGAATTTCTACCTATAATGTAAGAGGTAAATACTTGGCAAGCTTAAAATTTTGAATAACTGTCATTATGTATAAAATTTTGTGCCATAGAAGTACCATTTTAGCATTATTCAGGGAGGGCTGTGATTATTCTATGAATGATAGTTAATTTTTTCTTAAATTTGTTTAAATTACATATGGTGAAGTTAACTTTTTATTACTGTACATTGCTATGAGTCATGTAACCGCCACTACAATTGAAATGCAGAACGTTTCCATCACTTTGAAACATCATCTAGTGCTGTCCCTTTGAACTCAAACCCTTTTCACCCTAGTGCCTGGCACTTGGTGGCCTGTTTTCTGTTGATATAGTTTTGACTTTTCATATATATAATATGTAGTTTTTTGAGTCTGATTTCTTTCACTTAGCATATTGCATTTGAGATTCATCTATGTTGCTATTGTATCAATAGTTCCTTCTCTTTAATTGCTAAGTAATATTCCTTTTCATGGATGTTTTGGTGATTATGACCTAAACTGCTATAAACAGTAGTGTATAGATTTTGTGTGTGTGTAAGAACATAAGTTTTTAAAAAATATTTATTTATTTATTTTTTGAGATGGAGTTTCTCTCTTATTGCCCAGACTGGAATGCAGTGGCTCGATCTTGGCTCACTGCAACCTCCGCCTCCCAAGTTCAAGGGATTCTCCTACTTCAACCTCCCAAGTAACTGGGATTACAAGTGCCTGCCACCATGCCTGGCTAATTTTTATATTTTTAGTAAGAACGAGACTTCACCATGTTGGCCAGGCTGGTCTCAAACTCCTGACCTCAGGTGATCTGCCCGCCTCAGCCTCCCAAAATGCTGAGATTACAGGCATGAGCCACCACGTCCAGCCGTAAGTTTTTATTTCTTCTGAAATTCTTGGAGATAAATTCAGCAAGATGTAGACATTGAAAAACTTATTTCAAAATTTATATGGAAATGCAAAGGACAGGCTTGCCAAAACAACTTTTATGAAGAACAAAGTTGGGAAATAATGCTACTTTATCTTTCAATATTTTTTATACAGCTGCAGTAATGAAGACAATGTAGTATTGATGTAAACATAGACAAACAGAACAGTGGAACAGAATACAGAGTTCAGAAATAGACTCCCACATATATGGAAAACTTACTTTGACAAAGGTACAAAGGCAGTTCAGTGGAAAAAGGATAGTTTTTTTTTTGTGATGCTGAAACAATTGGATATCCATATGCAATAAGTTTAACTTTGATACGTATCTCACACTATATATATTTTTAAAAACCCAAATGAATCATAGACCTAGTTGTAAAACCTAAAACTATAAAATTTCTAGAAGAAAACATAGGAAAAATTCTTTGTAACCTTGAGTTACGCAAATATTTCTTTAGATAAGCACCAAAAGCACAATTCATAAGAGTAAATTTTTATGTTTGAAGGTTTTTACTACTAATTTAGTTTCTGTGATAGATACAGGATTATCCAGGTTATCTAATGTTTCTTGCGTGAGTTTTAGTAGAATGTCTTACTTTATTTTTTTTGAGATGGAGTCATTCCGTCGCCAGGGTGGAGTACAGTGGTGTGATCATTGCTCATTGCAACCTCCGCCTCCTGGGTTCAAGTGATTCTCCTGCCTCAGTCTCCCCAGTAGCTGGGATTACAGGCGCGTGCCACCATGCCTGGCTAATTTTTTGCATTTTTAGTAGAAATGGAGTTTCACCATGTTAGCCAGGCTGATCTTAAACCCCTGACCTCAGGTGATCTGCCTGTCTCTGCCTCCCAAAGTGCTGAGATTACAGGTGTGAACCACCACGCCCGGCCAGTAGAATGTCTTGTAAGGAATTTGTCTGTTTAGTCTGAATTTAAATTTATGGGCGTAGAGTTGTTTGTGATATTCCCTTTTATCCTTTTGATATCTGTAGGGTCATTAGTGATAAACCCCCTTTTCATCCTGATATTGGTTATTTTTATCCTTTTTATTTTGGTTAATCTGGCTAGAGATTTATCCATTGTCCAAGAACCTTTTCCAAGAACCAGCTTTTGGCTTCATTCATTTTCCCTATTTTTTCTGTTTAAAGTTTTATTGATTTCTGTTCTTTATTATTGCCTTCTGCTTTGGTTTTGTGTTTAATTTGCTCTTTTTTTCCTCTGTTTTCTTTTTTTTTTGAGGAGTTTCCCTCTGTCGCCCAGGCTGCAGTGCAGTGGCGCGATCTTGGCTCAATGCAAGCTCCGCCTCCTGGGTTCACGCCATTCTCCTGCCTCAGCCTCCCCAGCAGCTGGGACTACAGGCTCACGCCGCCATGCCCGGCTAATTTTTTGTATTTTTAGTAGAGACGGAATTTCACCATGTTAGCCAGGATAGTCTCGGTCTCCTGACCTTGTGATCCGCCCACCTTGGCCTCCCAAAGTGCTGGAATTACGGGCGTGAGCCCCCGCGCCCGGCCTTCTTTTTCTTTCTTTCTTTCTTTTTTTTTTTTGAGACAGTCTTACTCTGTCACCCAGGCTGGAGTGCAGTGACAGGGATCTTGGCTCACTGCAACCTCCAGCTCCCGGGTTCAAGCGATTCTCCTCCTCCTTCAGCAGATTACAGGCGCTCAAGACCATACCCGGCTAATTTTTGTATTTTTTAGTAGAGATGGGGTTTCACCAAATTGTCAAGGCTGATCTCGAACTCCTGACCTCAGATGATCCACCTGCCTCAGCCTCCCAAAGTGCTGGGATTACAGGCGTGAGCTACCGCGCCCGACCTTTTTCTCTGTATTCTTTCTTTCTTCCTTTTTTTTTTGAGATGGAGTTTCGCTTTTGTTGCCCAGGCTAGAGTGCAGTGGTGTGATCTTGGCTGACTGCAACCTCCGCCTCCTGGGTTCAATCCATTCTCCTACCTCAGCTTCCCGAGTAGCTGGTATTACAGTCATGCACCACCACACCTGGCTAATTTTTTTTTTGTTTGTATTTTTGTATTTTTAGTAGAGATGGGGTTTCTCCATATTGGTCAGGCTGGTCTCTAACTCGCAACCTCAGGTGACCTGCCTGCCTCGACCTCCCAAAGTGCTGGGATTACAGGCGTGAGCCACCACGCCCGCCCTTCTCTGTTTTCTTCTTTTTTTTTTTTTTGAGACGGAGTCTCGCTCTGTAGCCCAGGCTGGAGTGTAGTGGCGCAATCTCGCTCACTGCAAGCTGCGCCTCCCGGGTTCACGCCATTCTCCTGCCTCAGCCTCCCAAGTAGCTGGGACTACAGGCGCCTGCCACCACGCCCAGCTAATTTTTTGTATCTGTAGTAGAGAGATGGTTTCACCGTGTTAGTCAAGATGGTCTGGATCTCCTGACCTCATGATCCGCCCACCTCGGCCTCCCAAAGTGCTGAGATTACAGGCGTGAGCCACCGAGCCCGGCCCTCTGTTTTCTTAAGTGAAAGCTGGGGTTTGATTTTTGAAAGCTGGCATTTGAGGCCTTAAGCATTTAATGCCATAAATTTCTCTTTATATACTACTTTAGTTGTATCCTACAAAGTTTGATGTTACATATTTCATTCAGTTAGTAATTTTTTTTTTTTTTTTTTTTTTCTGAGACAGGGTCTGGTCCAGACGGAGAAACCCCGTCTCCAGCCCAGGCTGGAGTGCAGTGGTGTCATCTTGGCTCGCTGCAGCCTCGATCTCCCAGGCTCAAGCCATCTTTCCCACCTCAACCTCCTGACTAGCTGGGATTGCAGGCATGTGCCACCATGCCCAGCTTATTTTTGTATTTATTGTACAGACAGAGTTATGTTGCCCAGGCTGGACTGGAACTCCTGAACTAAAGCCATCTGCCTGCCTCAGCTTCCCAAAGTGTTAGGATTACAGGCGTGAGCCACTGCATCTGGCCGGTCACAACATATTAAATAAGGAAATAAGCTAATTATGGGATGGTATTTATGGTATGGTTCTACTTATGAATAATGAAAACATATGGAAAAGTGCCAGGCGCAGTGACTCAGGTCTGTAACCCCAGTGTTTTGGGAGGCTGAGGCAGGAGGATTGCTTGAGCCCAGGAGTTTGGAGCTCCTGAAACATCCAGGTAGTAGTGAGTTATGATTGCACAACTGTACTCCAGCCTGAGTGACAGTGAGATGCTGTCTTTTTAAAAAACAAAACCAAAAAAGGTGGGGTACTGTGGGGCATGCCTGTTATCTTAGCACTTTGGGAGGCTGAGGTGGGAGGATCATTTGAGCCCAGGAGTCAAAGACCACTCTGAGCAACAGAGAGAGAACTTACCTTTTAAAAAATCAATATATAAAAAATAGGGCCCAGCGCAGCAACTCCCCACACGTGGGAGGCCAAGGTGGGAGGATTGCTTGAGCCCAGGAGTTTGAAACCAGCCTGGGCAACATAGCGAGACCCCCATCTCTGCAAAAAATTAAAAAAAATTAGCCAAGCATAGTGGTGTTTAAGGCTGCAGTGAGCTGTAATTGTGCCATTGTACTCCAGCCTAGCCTACAGAGCAAGACTGTCTCTCTTAGAATTAAAAACAAAACAAAAAAAAACAAGAAAAGGACTAATACTCATCAGTCTTCAGATACAGTATTACCTCTTGTTTGGAATTATGGGGACTTTCACTGTGTACATTATGTGTTTCTGTAGTATTTTCATTTTATTGCTTTGTACTCAGATAAAAGCTAAGATACAATCTGGACTCAACGAGTTCATCCTGATCTGTTGCCCTTTGGCTCTGATTTCCAACTGCACCATGATACTTGCAGATCATTTATATCAGTTACTTACTGCTGTGTGACAAATCACCCCAAAGTTAGTAGTATACAACAAGAATTATGCTAACAGATTATCTGGATTTTGAAAACTGGAAAGGGTAGAGTGGAGATGGCTTATCTCTGTTCTGCGATATCTGGGACCTCAGCTAGGAAATCTCAAAGATGGGAAGTGACTTGACACTTAGGCACTAGAATCACCAGATGATTTGTTCTGTTGCATGTGGTTGAGCCTGGCTTCTAGCTGGGACCTTGCCTAGATTTGTTAGTTGGAACACCTACATGTGGACTCTCAATGTGGCTGCTTAGGCTTCCTCACAGGATGGTGACTGGGTTCTAAGAGCATGAGTCCCAAAAGAATGTGGTAGAAGCTGTATCATCTTTTGTTTATTGAGTTAGCATTTGAAGTCACACAGTGGTCACTTTCACTATAATCGTAAGCCTGCATGGATTCAAGTGGAAAGAACACGGGCCCTCTCTTAGGGAAGACTATCAAAGTCACATTGTAAAAAAGAATATGTGGAGTGGGAGATAGATAATGTTGTGGACTCACTGGAAAATACTAGCTGCCTCATCATGTAATTCCTCAAACATCTTTTCTAAGACAGGGTCTCACTCTCATCCAGACTAGAATGCAGCTCACTGCAGCCTCTACCTCCTGGGCTCAAGTGATCCTCCAACCTCAGACCTCTACCCCCCATCCGGTAGCTGGGACTATAGGTGTGCACCACCATGCCCAGCTAATTATTTAAATTTTTGTGGAGATGGAATGTCGCTGTGTTGCCCAGGCTGGTCTTGAACTCCTGGGCTCAAGCAATCCCATCTTGGCCTCCCAAAGTGCTGGGATTAATGGTGGGAGCCACTGTGCCCGGCTGATGCATTTGGATTTTATCCTCAGGGTACTGAAGGATATGAAATTAACAGATTTGTGTTTTAAAAAAATGTCTTTGGTAATAGAATGGTGAATGGACTGGAGAGTCTAGTGAGAGATTCTGGTTAGGAAGCTGTGGTAGTAATACAGAAAAGAAGTGAGGAGGGTTGGAATTCTAAGGACAGATACTAAACCGAGTTAGGAGGTAGAACCAAGAAGATTAAGTCTTAGATTTTGTATTTTAGAAACGAGTTCTGGAAAACTTTTATGAATTTTGCTTGAGTGACTAAGCATATGGTAGATTAGAGGATATGAGTAATGTGGCTTTTGGTAAAGAAGCTTCTTTTAGTCTTGGGCATTATGTTTGACAGCTCCTGAAACATATCCAGGTAGCGGTAGATGAGTAGGGGAGGCAGTTATGTCTGCAGTTCCGTTATTTAGGAGAGCAGTTTGGACTAGAGGCTGGAGTTGGCATTTTGCTTTACTATGGGAAATGAGAGAGATGGAAGTGGATTCAGTTGTTTGTGTTGGGAAAGTTGGGGGCAGATGGGTATACCTCAGTCCAGTAGCTGGGACGATAGGCGTGCACCACCACGCCCAACTAATTATTTAAATTTTTGTAGAGATGGGAGGTGGGTGACCCTGTGGGAGTTGGGCCAGGATGAAGTAGTGTGTGGAGGGATGGGGGTGTATTTGTGAGGGATTGGGCATGTGTGGTGGAGGTCGGTAAGGGAGCTGAAGGAATTCTTTTCATTTGGCTTCTCATTCTAGATGCAAAAAAAAGTTATTCAGCATGTAAAACACTAGTGTCACTTCCGTGCAGGAAACTCTGCTCCTTGCTGTATGAAATAAATCCCTAGTCCTGAGGAGTTTTTAGGAGAGAGTTACAATGGATAAGAAGAAATAAAATATAAATTGTAAAGGTAAGAGAAAAAACAGGCCTGTTTGGGGTGATTAGGGAAGGTAGTCTAAAAGTCTAGGAGGTGACATTTAGGCTGAGATAGGAAGAATAACAAGGCCAGGAGCGGTGGCTCACGCCTGTAATCTCAGTACCTTGGGAGGCCAAGGCGAGTGTATCACAAGGTCAGGAGTTTGCAACCAGCCTGACCAATATGATGAAACCTCATCTCTACTAAAAATACAAAAATTAGCCAGGTGTGGTGGTGGTTGCCTGTAATCCCAGCTACTGGGGAGGCTAAGGCAAGAGAATTGCTTGAACCCAGGAGGAGGAGGTTGAAGTGAGCTGAGATCGTGCCACTGCACTGCAGCCTGGGCGACAGAGCGAGACTCCATCTCAAAGAAAAAAGGAAGAATAACAAAGAGCCAGCTGTGAAAAGAGTTGGGGGAAAAGGATTTTAGACAGATGGAACAGCACACACATTTTCTTTCTGTCTATCTATCTATCTGTCTGTCTGTCTGTCTATCTATCTATCTATAACTATCTCTGTATTTTGAAAACCATGTGTTCAGGCCAGGTGTGGTGACTCACGCCTGTAATACCAGCACTTTAGGTGGCCAAGGTGGGCAGATCACCTGAGGTCTGGAGTTTGAGACCAGCCTGGCCAGTGTGCTGAAACCCAATCTCTACTAAAAAATACAAAAATAAATCTAGCCAGGGCCAGTGGCTTGTGCCTGTAGTCCCATCTCCTGGGGAGGCTGAGGCAGGAGAATTGCTTGAACCCAGGAGTCAGTGAGCTGAGATTGTGCCACTGCACTTCAGTGATGGAGCAAGACTCCATTTCAAAAAGAAAAACAAAAAACCATGAGTTCGTACAAGTATTTCTAGTTCTAATCTAACGCCACAGGGCTCATGCTAGTTTTCTCTTTCTATATTTTCAATTCTCTTTTCCTTCAGTGAGAAACATGGCTCCCACTATCCTTAATATATTTATTTGATCAGTTCTCCTGTATGTATCAATTGCCTATCACTGGGACATTCCATTGCACAAGTGTCCTGTTCATTTTGCTCATGCTGTAATATCCTATACCAGAATGATCTCTTCTTTCCAGATATGCTGCTCCTCAGTGCCAGTGCTGGACATAACTCTTATGTAGATGTATGAGGGGTTATTCCAGTAGTCCAAATCAGACTTTGAAGTTGGCTTAGATTAGAGGTTTTTTATTTGATTTTAATTTAATTTAATTTAATTTTTGAGAAAGTCTCACTGTGTCGCCCGGGCTGAAGTACAGCAGCGTGATCTCGGCTCACTGCCCCCTCCGCCTCCACGGTTCAAGCAGTTCTCCTACCTCAGCCTCCCAAGGAGCTGGGACTATAGGCACAAGCCACTGCCCCTGGATAATTTGATTTTTTTGTGTTTTTTAGTAGAGACAAGGTTTCGCCACATTGGCCAGGCTGGTCTTGAACTCTGTAAGTCAAGTGATCAGCCCATCTTGGCCTCCCAAAGTGCTGGGATTACAGGCATGAGCCACTGCGCCCGGCCTGTTTTCGCCCAGGCTGGAGTGCAGTGGTGTGATCTTGGCTCACTGCAACCTCCACCTCCCAGGTTCAAGTTATTATCCTGCCTCGGCCTCCCAAGTAGCTGGGATTACAGGCATGTGCTACCACGTCTGGTTGATTTTTGTATTTTTAATAGAGATGGGGATTCGCATGTTGGCCAGGCTGGTCTCGAACTTGCCTCTAGTGATCCGCCCACCTTGGCCTCCCAAAGTGCTAGGATTATAGACATGAGCCACTGTGCCTGGCCCGTAGGATATATTTTGGAGGGCTTAATTGGTGGGATTTTTTTTTTTTTTTTTGAGATGAAGTTTCACTCTTGTTGCTCAGGCTGGAGTGCAGTGGCGTGATGTTGGCTCACTGCAACCTCCGCCTCCTGGGTTCAGGCAATTCTCATGCCTCAGCCTCCTGAGTAGCTAGGATAATGGACACGTGCCACCACGCCTGGCTAATTTTTGTATTTTTAGTGGAGATGGGGTTTCACCATGTTGGTCAGGCTAGTCACCTACTCCTGACCTCAGGTGATCCACCTGGCTCAGCCTCCCAAAGTGCTGGGATTACAAGTGTGAACCACCATGCCCGGCCTAATTGGTGGGATTTAACTGATGGGTTGGGTGTGTAATGTGAGGAAAATGGGAGGAAGTCAATAATGATTCTCAGCTTTTTGGCTTTCTGGATGGTTGACATTTACTATGATGGAGGTTTGGGAATAGAGGCACACATCAGGAATTTTGTTTTGAATATACTCATTTTAAGATGCCTGTGATATTTCTAAATGGAGATAGTGGTATTGAGTCAGTCTGGGGTGGAGAATATACTTAGGGAGTTTTTGTGCTATGTAGATGAGATTTATATTTGTGGTGTATGAACTAAGAGAATGGATGAAATCCGTTAAAGAGGTAATTAAAGAGATAACAAAGATGATGAGGGAATCTAGGAAGGAGGCTGGAGTGGAAAACCAGGGGAGTCATAAATCGAGGGAAAATTGAAGAAAATACTCATTCTAGACCGTGAAAGAAATGTAGCAGAATTATTAGGTATTGTGCTCATTTAAGGTTGGTGATTGTAAATTTATAGTGAGGTCAAATTTCCTGATAATGTGAATATTTTTTCTTTGTCAATCCCTGTTGACATAGATTCAGACCTAGGGAATGTGGGTGGTCGTTCATTTAGCCAGAAATGGGGCAAGGGATTTGAGAGTTTTGCTCATAGAAGGTAGTCGAGTGCTTGTCCAATAACCACAAAGGTCAAGTTGAATTATCTTTTTTTTTAAACAGGGTCTCACTTTGTTGCCCAGGCTGGAGTGCACTGTATGATTATGGCTCACTGTAGTGTGGACCTCCCTGGTCTCATGTGATCCTCCTATCTCAGCCTCCTGGGTAGCTGGGACCTCAGGCGCGTGCCCCCACACCTGCTAAATTTTGTGTTTTTTGTAGAGACGAGGTTTTACTATGTTGGCCAGCATGGTCTTGAACTCCTGGGCTCAAGTGATCTGCCCACCTCAGCCTCCCAAAGTGCTGGGATTACAGGCATCAGCTACCATGCCTGGCCTCAAGTTGAATTATCTATCAACACAGGGTTTCTCTGAAATGATGCTATGAAATTCCCTAACAGTGGAAGCATCAGTTTTTTTTGTTTTATTTTTTGTTTTTTGTTTTTCGTTTTTTTTGAGACAGAGTCTCTCTTGCTCTGTCGCCCAGGCTGGAGTGCAGTGGCGCGATCTTGGCTCACTGCAAGCTCTGCCTCCCAAGTCTTGACTCAGTCTCCCGCGTAGCTAGGACTACAGGTGCCCGCCACCACGCCCAGCTAATTTTTTGTATTTTTAGTGGAGATGGGGTTTCACCGTGTTAGCCAGGATAGTCTCGATCTCCTGACCTCAAGATCCGTCTGCCTTGGCCTCCCAAAATGCTGGTATTACAGGCCTGAGCCACTGTGCCCAGCCAGAAGCATCAGTTTTTATATCTTACGTGTTTAAATTACAATGGCTATATTAAAGCAGAATATCCAGCCATGTATCTATTAGGAAATGACACTTGTTATTTGTTGTAGTTTCAATGTGAACTTTCAGGTAATACAATTCTCTCAACTATCTGTATTTTTTAGAATTAAGTAATTAATGTTGGCATTTTCTTCCCTGTGTGTTTGCTTGATTTATAGTTGGATTTTTGAGATTTTGTAATTGGCTTTTCAGTTGTGAATAAATACTATTAACCTATATGCATATGTGTGTATGTGTATATATATGTATATGTACACGTACATTTTTTAGTAGAATCTTACTCTGTTGCCCAGGCTGAAGTGCGTTGCGTGTGATCATGGCTCACTGCAGCCTTGAACTCCTGGGCTCAAGTGATCCTCTTGCCTCAGCCTCCCAAATAGCTGGTACTGCAGACATGTGCCACTATGCTGGCTAATTTTTTTTTGAGACAGGGTGTGTGGCTCACCCAGGCTAGAGTGCAGTGGTGTGATCTTGGCTCACTGCAACCTCTGCCTCTTAGACTCGAGTCATCCTCCCACCTAAGCTTTTCAAGTAGCTAGGGCCGCAGGTGCACGCCTCCCTGCCCGGCTAATTTTTGTATTTTTTGTAGTGATGGGGTCTTACTTTGTTGTCCAGCCTGGTCTTGAATTCTTAGGAGCTCAAGAGGTCCACCTGGCTTAGCCTCCCAAAGTGCTGGGATTACAGGTGTGAGCCACTGCACCCAGCTGCCTTATTTTTTAATCTTTTTTTAGAGACAGGGATCTCACTATCTTGCCTAGGCTGGCCTAGAAATCCTGGGCTCAAGTGATCATCCTGCCTCAGCCTTCTGAGTAGCTGGGATTACAGGAGTGAGTTACTGTGCACGACTTAACCTGTATTTTAATTGAGTACTTTTGTTAGGAATCTTCTAATAGTGTTTTAAAGTTTTTTTAAAGAAAAGTTTTTAGAATTATGTATAAGATAATGATTACATCTATTTTCACTTGAATAATATGTCTTTATAACTACTTACAATTTTATTATTTTGGGCAATTTTATTATTTATAAAGTGCTGTAATCCCAGCACTTTAGGAGTCCGAGACGGGAAGATCGCTGGAGCCCAGGAGTTCAAGACTAGCCTGGGCAACATAGCAAGACCTTGTCTCTACAAAAAATAAAAACAATTAATTACTGGGTGTGGTGGTGCATGCCTGTGGTCCCAGCTACTTGGGAGGCTGATTTGGGAGGATTGCTTGAGTCTGGGAGGTCAAGGATACAGTGAGCCAAGATCGTGCCACTGCACTTTAGCTTGGGTGACAGAGTGGGACCCTGTCTTTAAAAAAAAAAAGAAAATTTACTATTTCAAGAATTCTTATAAGTTTTCAGTTGAGTTGTGATGACAAAAAATTATTGGAATAGCTTTTGACTTAAAAGGCCCTCCACTGAGTTCAGCAGAATTTCTCTCCTCTGGAGACTGAATTATCTGAATTTGAGTTAACATTGTTTACTTCAGATAATTTTGACTAATCTTGAATTTCATGTGCTAAAATTTCTTATGTGTTGGAAATTTTATTTGCTGTGGTCTATTATAAATTAATAAATAAACAAAGGGGAAATAATATACCCTTGAATTCATTACGAAAGAAAACTGTGTTGTTTATTTTTAAAACCTCATTTATGAGCAACTGAATTTATAACAGAATAAACTTTAGAGCAAATTTACCTGTTCCATTATGTAAGTATTGTTAGCATGAGAGATATCCAAGTACATTAACTTTGAGTTAACTTTCAAAAATTTGTTACTCATGTATACCTTTTTGGTAATACAGTTCATGTAAATACAGTGTAATTATATTTATGTATATTTTAAATAAAATATGACAAATTATGTATATATATTTTTAATGTATATGTTTTCACATACTGATTGCTAGAGGGTTACTGAGTTTTACATCAAATTTCTTGCTTTATTTTTAGGAATCTGATTTGGGATTTTTTTTACCTTTCTTGTGTGTAAAGTAAATTTTAGTTAAGTTTTCATATTAAAGAGATAATTTTCAAGGATTTGGCTGTATTTGCCATAAATTAGTGGCCCTATTACAGGAAGTATCACGTAAATGCAAGGAGTCTGCCTAATCCAGCTGATTTCCTTTTGCATTGGCAATTAATGTATTCATAATAGTAACTTATAGTAATGTGAGTTTTTGTTTGTTTGTTTGATTTAATTATTATTTTTTGAGACAGAGTCTCACTCTGTTGCCCAGGCTGGAGTGCAGTGGCGTGATCTCGGCTCACTGCAAGCTCCACCTCCCAGGTTCATGCCATTCTCCTGCCTCAACCTCCCGAGTAACTGGGACTACAGGCACCTGCCACCACACCTGGCTAATTTTTTTGTGTTTTTAGTAGAGACGGGGTTTCACTGTGTTAGCCAGGATGGTCTTGATCTCCTGACCTCATGATAGGCCCACCTCTGCCTCCCAGAGTACTGGGATTATAGGCATGAGCCACCGTGCCCGGCCAGTAATGTGAGTTTTTATTAGCAAAACTCATAGAAAGAAAAACTCATTATCATATAACTAGTTTAATAGGAATGTTGGCTGGGCACAGTGGCTCATGCCTGTAATCCCAACACTTTGGGAGGCTGAGGTGGGCAGATTGCTTGAGCTCAGGAATTCGAGACCAGCCTGGGCAACATGGCAAAACCGCATCTCTACAAAAAATTTTTTAAAAACTAGCTGGGCATGTTGGCATACACCTGTGGTCCCAGCTACTTGGGAGGCTGAGGTAGGAGGAAGGTTGAGCCCAGAAGGTTGAGGCTACAGGAGCCTGATTACACCACTGCACTCCAGCCAGGGCGACAGAGCAACACCCTCTCTGAAAAAAAAAAAAGAAAAAGAGGCCGGGCGCAGTGGCTCACGTTTGTAACCCCAGCACTTTGGGAGGCCTAGATGGGTAGATCATTTGAGGTCAGAAGTTCTAGATCAGCCTGGCCAACATGGTGAAACCCCATTCTCTACTAAAAGTAGAAAAATTAGCTGGGCATGTGGTAGGCGCCTGTAGTCCCAGCTACTCAGGAGGTTGAGGCAGGAGAATTACTTTACCCCAGGAGGTGGAGGTTGCAGTGAGCCGAAATGGTGTCACTGCACTCCAGCCTGGGTAACAGAGCGAGACTGTCTCAAAAAAAAAAAAGGAAAAAAGCCACCTTTGATTTTCCTTGAGACCTTGATATAAAAAAAACAGTGCATTTTACATATGAAGGAATATGCCCCAGATACCTTCTTATTGTTGAAAAAGTAACTCAACAGCTGAAAAAATGATTGTTTTGGCCAATAGCCAAAGGCACAACAGATATTTCTTAGGAACACGATTGATCACAATTAAAATCTGAGACCCTATGAGGTTAAGGCTTTCTGGGTTTTTACCTTTTTTAAACTGGCACTGTGTTTTTTTTGTTTTTGTTTTTGTTTTTTTTTTTTGAGACAGAGTCTTGCTCTGTTGCCCAGGCTGGAGTGCATAGGTGCGATCATGGCTCACTGTAGCCTTGATCTCCTGGGTTCAAGTGAGCCTCCTGCCTCAGCCTCCCGAGTAGCCAGGACCACAGGTGCGCACTACCAGCCTGGCTAGCTTTTTGGTTTTTTGTAGAGATGAGGTCTACTTGGGATGCCCAGGCTGTTCTCGAACTCCTGGACCCAAGCACTCCTCCCATCTTGGCTTCCCAAAGTGTTGGGATTACAGAGTGATCCACTGCGCCCAGCCTAAACTGGCTCTTTAACTACACTTGTTCAGGAAATTCATCACATTTTAGGGAACACAACAGGAACTATTATTCCCCAAATTAACAAATACTGCATTCCCCCATGAAATGTATTAAGTTTATACTAAGCATTGCTCTTAAATTTTATTTTATTTTTTGATGTGCGGTTTTTACCCTGGGTAAGAAAAATGGATGAATAATTGTATTAATATAAAGCATATGGTAATTCTGTTCTTGTCATTTGATACTTGGACTATCAATTTCATTGTTTTATTCTTTATTCACAAACTAGTATTTTCTAAAGAAAACACATTACTCTTTTAGACCGTGTTTTTTCTTTAGTATTAACACTGTAACAGTCTCTTCTCATTTCTTCCGTCTACTACATATGCATATGTAGAGCATATGTATTACGCTCTAACAAGGCTTAAGATTCTGATATGCTAGGCCGTTTTGTGACCTTACCTGAGAACTATGGGACTAGCTCTTACAACCTAGCCTCAAGGCATTTAATTCCTGACTTAGAAATATTACAAATGACTACATGTCATAGGTTGCCACTGTTGCTGGCTAATAAAAAACACCTCTGGCTGGGTGGAGTGGCTCATGTCTGTAATCCCAGCACTTTGGGAGGTTGAGGCAGGCAGATCACTCGAGGCCAGGAGTTCAATACCAGCCTGGCCACCATGGTGAAACCCCATCTCTAGTAAAAATACAAAAATTAGCTGGGTGTGGTGGCATGCACCTGTAATTGTAGCTGTGCTGGAGGCTGAGGCACAAGAATTGCTTGAACGTGGGAGATGGAGGCTGCAGTGAGCCAAGATCATGCCATTGCACTCCAGTCTGGACAACAGAGCGAGACTGTCAAAAAAACAAACAAAAACCTGTGTTTAATCAATGATTACTTAGTCATTGCATGAAAGATGTCTTCTATAAATGTTTTATTTTTATGTATTTTTTTAATAGTGAGTCTTGCCATGTTGCCAGGCTGATCTTGAACTACCTCAGCCTCCCAAAGTGCTGAGACTGCAAGTGTGAGCCATCATACTGGCCCTAAAATTTTTTTGACAGTATTCTTTCCTCTGAACCCTTTAAGTTAAGAGTCATCTAAGCCGATATTGAACCATAGAGTTAGATGTACTTTAACATTCATACAGAGTTTTTTTTTTTTTTTTTTAAGATGGAGTTTTGCTCTTGTTGCCCAGGCTGAAGTGCAGTGGTGTGATCTCAGCTCACTGCAACCTCTGCCTCCCGGGTTCAAGCAATTCTCCTGCCTCAGCCTCCTGAATAGCTGGGATTACAGGTGCCCGCCACTATACCCAGCTAATTATTTTGTATTTTTAGTAGAGACGGGGTTTCATCATGTTGGCCAGGCTGGTCTTGCTGACCTCAGGTGATTCACCTGCCTCGGCCTCCCAAAGTGCAAAGATTACAGGCGTGAGCCACCAGGCCCAGCCTCATACAGATATTTCTTAAAGGCTACTAAAGGTATGGGAAATATTCATTTGCATACACTAAAAATGGGAGGATAAATTATTCCATTAAAATGTTGAGGATATTACCCTTTGTGTTATCTGTAGCTATAGTTTAGTCTGTCTAGAGAAATTAGAATAATGCATTTGATGTCACATAGCTGAGATTTCTACTAAATGTAAATTATGATCTTTTCATATTTTAAGTGTTGATAAAATATAGGGAGTATTACTGATATCTCAGAAATTCTGTTTTTGATGGAACTGTCTTGTACAGGTTTGTGTAATAAGCATTAGACTGTTAAAGAGAGAGGATGGGGACTAAAGTTTAGTTTAGACACTGAGCTGTTTTTAATGGGTATTATTTCATTTAATCTTCATAACCATATAAAAGTATTATTTTATTTATTTATTTATTTAGAGACGTAGTCTCTCTCTGTCACCCAGATTGGAGTGCAATGGCACAATATCAGCTCACTTCAAACTCCCTGTCCCGGGCTCAAGTGATTTTCCTGCCTCAGCCTCCCAAGTAGCTGGGACTACAGGCAAGTGCCACTACGCCCAGCTAATTTTTGTATTTTTAGTAGAGATGGGGTTTTACCATGTTGGCCAGGCTGGTCTTGAACTCCTGACCTCAAGTGATCCACCCGCCTTGGCCTCCCAAAGTACAAGGATTACAGGCATGAGCCACTGTGCCTGGCCTAAAGTAGGTGTTATTTAGCTATTACTTGTGCTTTACAAGAAAGGAAACAGGCGCAGAAAAGTCACACAGTTGCTGTTCTTTTTTTTACCCCAGTCTTTTAGACCCCAAATCAGTGCTTCTTTCTGAAAAATATGAATTGAGCAGTGTTCTGGCCTTCTGGGACTTTTAAGTGAATAAGAAATAAAGGGATACATTAAATAGTATATGTGCTGCTTTTATGAAGTTTAAGGAACATGAAAGTACCACTTAAGTATTTGGGAGGTTAAGGAAGGTTTTATAGAGCAGTTCATGTTTGAGGTGAGTATTGAATTTTTTGTGTGTCATTTTTTTGAAATGGAGTTTGTTTTGCTCTTGTTGCCCAGACTGGAATACAGTGGCGCGGTCTCGGCTCACTGCAACCTCCATCTCCCAGGTTCAAGCGATTCTCCTGCCTCAGCCACCCGAGTAGCTGGGATTACAGGTGCCCGCCACCACACCCGGCTAATTTTTTGCATTTTTAGTAGAGATGGGGTTTCACCATGTTGGGCAGGCTGGTCTCCAACTCCTGACCTCAGGTGATCTGCCCGCCTCGGCCTCCCAAGGTGCTGGGATTATAGGCATGAGCCACCATGCCTGGCCGATTTTTTTTTTAAAACATGGTTTCAAGTTAATGCTGCTATTTTAAACCATTTACACCTTGGTATTTTCAACAGTGATGAAATTAGCATGTATTACTATGGAAGCAAAAACAATGTGAGAAATATTACCTAATAAACATTCAGATGTGGTATTTAGCACAGTATGTTACATTATAACTTTTTATTTTCTGTTATTTTCTTAATATTTTGCTGTTAAGAATTTAATAACCCTAGATGTAATATGATTTCTTTCACTACAGATGTCCTCCTCGCACTTTCTTACCAGCCCTTTGCAAAATTTTTCTTGATGAAAGTGCTCCAGACAATGTATTAGAGGTGACAGCCCGTGCCATAACATACTACTTGGATGTATCTGCAGAATGTACCCGAAGGATTGTTGGGGTTGATGGAGCTATAAAAGCACTTTGTAATCGTTTGGTTGTAGTTGAACTTAACAACAGGACTAGCAGAGACTTAGCTGAACAATGTGTAAAGGTAAGTGTTATTTATTGGCTCATTACTTATTTTTCTCGGACCTCTCAGGGATGAGTATTGGCTCATTAAAATATCACTTAGAGACTGAAAAATATATTTACTAAAAAAAAAAAATTCTTCCTATTTTCAGTCTTACTTTGTTGAGAGTAGTTGAGAACAGTGGAAATCAGAACCCTTGTGGTACCAAAGGAGGTCCCATAGGCTTGGGAAAAGAAATCTTATCTTAGAAGGAAAACTGTAGGTCATTGCTATGTTCTGTGCTGCTTCAGTGCACTTCAGTTCCTGGTAGTCTCTTAGAGATAGGTTATCCCTATTCTTACCCCAAATAATTTTGTATTATAGTAGTAACAATCACCACAACAGCCACCACCACCCACTAGTGCTAGGCATTATTCTGAGCACTTTAAGGTATTAACTCATTTAATCTTCACAGCGACTCTATACAGGATAGGTTGGTGCCAGGAATATTATCTTTTTTTTGTTTTTTTGAGACAGTCCCTATGTTGCCTAGGCTGGGATGCAGTGGCACAATGTCGGCTCACTGCAACCTCCGCCTCCCAGTTCTAGTGATTTTCCTGCCTCAGCTTCCCAAGTAGCTGGGACTACAGGTGCCCACCACCATGCCTAGCTAATTTGTTTTGTATTTTTGGTAGAGACGGGGTTTCACTATGTTGGCCAGGCTGATCTTGAACTCTTGACCTTGCGATGCCCCTGCCTTGGCCTCCCAAAGTGCTGGGATTATAGGCGTGAGCTACCACCCCCTGCTGAATATTATCATTTCTATGTTACAGATGAAAAAAATTCAAGTATACTGAGGTTAAGGAACGTACTTGGGAGTAGTGAGCAGCAGAGCCAAGACTTAAAGTTTAGGAATTTGAAGATTAGGAAGTCTGGTTCTAGGGCCCAGGGATTTAACTATTTTGCTATATTCCCTGTAGCGTAAGCTGTTGTCTTTATGTAACTCTAAAACTTTGTGTAGTTCTAAAAGCATTAGTACTATATTTTACATTTAGTACTAAATTAATACATTTAGATTTTACATGATTTTATTTTATTTTATTTGAGGCAGTCTTGCTCTGTCTCCCAGGCTGAAGTGCAGTGGTGCAATCTCAGCTCACTGCAACCTCTGCTTCCTGGGTTCAAGCGATTCTCCTGCCTTAGCCTCCTGAGTAGGTGGGACTACAGGTGTGTGCCACCATGTCTGGCTAATTTTTTGTATTTTCAGTAGAGATAGGGTTTCACCATGTTGGCCAGGCTGGTCTCGAACTCCTGACCTCAGGTGATCTATCTGCCTTGGCCTCTAAAGTGTTGCTGGGATTACAGGCTTGAGTCACTGTGCCCAGCCCCTGATTATTATTATTATTATTATTTTATGATTTCTGCTTCATTCTTTTTATGATTCTTGCCGCTTTAGGTTAGCAGTTCTCAAATTTTTTGTCTCAGGATCCCTTTACAAGTCTTAAATAATTGAGGATACCCAAAGAGCTTTTGTTTATATAGGTTTTGTCTGTTTATTTAGCATATTAGATACTGAAACTGATAAATTTAAAATATTTATCTTAAAGTAATTACATGTTATACATAATAGCTTTAATGAAAAATAACTTTTTTTTTTTTTTTTTTTTTTTTTTGAGACAGAGTCTCGCTCTGTTGCCCAGGCTGGAGCGCAGTGGCACGATCTCGGCTCACTGCAAGCTCCGCCTCCTGGGTTCACGCCATTCTCCTGCCTCAGCCTCCCGAGTAGCTGGGACTACAGGCGCCCGCCACCACGCCTGGCTAATTTTTTGTATTTTTAGTAGAGGCAGGGTTTCACCGTGTTAGCCAGGATGGTCTTGATCTCCTGACCTTGTGATCCACCCGTCTCGGCCTCCCAAAGTGCTGGGATTACAGGCGTGAGCCACCGCGCCCAGCCAAAAAATAACTTTTTAAAATAAACAAAGTTAGTGAGAAGACTGGAATTGTTAGGCATTTTTGCAAGTCTCTTAAGAACATTCTTTACAGTAGACAGCTGGATCTCCTATCTGCTTCTGCATTCAGTCTTTACATCTGTGATCCTATTTACTGTCTTTACAGTAGACAGCTGGATCTCCTATCTGCTTCTGCATTCAGTCTAGTACAATGTCACACCATGCTTAGCTTCTGGAAAATGTTACCCTAGACTCATGAGAATGAGAATGAAAAAGACAAATAGTGTTAGAGTATTATTACAAGCTTTTGCTAAATTACTTGTAGTTCTTTAGCTTGCGATACAGATTTCACTTTCTAAACCTGCACTGTCCAGTATGGTAGCCAAGTGAGTCTACTGAGCACTTCAAATGTGGCCACTCCAAATAGAGATGTGTTATAAAGTATACTTGCAGTTTTAAAGACTATACATGAAAGACTATAATATATATCAGTAATTTTCTATATTGATTTCTTTTTTTTTTTTTTTTGAGACGGAGTCTCGCTCTGTCACCCAGGCTGGAGTGCAGTGGCCGGATCTCAGCTCGCTGCAAGCTCCGCCTCCCGGGTTCACGCCATTCTCCTGCCTCAGCCTCCAGAGTAGCTGGGACTACAGGCGCCCGCCACCTCGCCCGGCTAAGTTTTCGTATTTTTTAGTAGAGACGGGGTTTCACCGGGTTAGCCAGGATGGTCTCGATCTCCTGACCTTGTGATCCGCCCGTCTCGGCCTCCCAAAGTGCTGGGATTACAGGCTTGAGCCACCGCGCCCGGCTATATTGATTTCATGTTGAAATGATGATGCCTGGATATATTGGGTTAAATAAAATATTATTATTATCATTATTATTTTTGAGATGGAGTTTCATTCTTGTTGCCCAGGCTGGAGTGCAGTAGCACGATCTCGGCTCACCACAACCTCCGCCTCCCAGATTCAAGTGACTCTCCTGCCTCAGCCTCCTGAGTAGCTGGGATTAGAGGCATGTGCCACCATGCCTGGCTAACTTTATATTTTTTAGTAGAGATGGGATTTTTTTCATGTTGGTCAGGCTGGTCTCAAACTCCCAACCTCAAGTGATCCGCCCGCCTTGGCCTCCCAAAGTGCTGGGATTATAGGCGTGAGCCACTGCGCCTGGCTATTACTATTATTTTTTGAGACAGAGTCTCACTCTCTTGCTCAGGATGGGAGTGCAATGGTGTGATCATGGCTTACTGCAGCCTCGACCTCCTAGGCTCAAGTGATCCTCTAGCTTCAACCTCCTGAGTAGCTGGGACTATAGCACATGCCACTACTATGCCTGGCTAATTTTTGTATGTTTTGTAGACATCAGATTTTGCCATGTTGCCCAAGTTAGTCTTGAACTTCTGGGCTCAAGCGAACTGCCCACCTTGGCCTCCCGAAGTGCTGGGATCACAGATGTGAGCTACCACACCCATCTAAAATATATTATTAACATTAATTTCGGCCGGGCGCGGTGGCTCAAGCCTGTAATCCCAGCACTTTGGGAGGCCGAGGCGGGTGGATCACGAGGTCAGGAGATCGAGACTATCCTGGCTAACATGGTGAAACCCCGTCTCTACTAAAAATACAAAAAACTAGCCGGGCGTGGTGGCGGGCGCCTGTAGTCTCAGCTACTTGGGAGGCTGAGGCGGGAGAATGGCGTGAACCCGGGAGGCGGAGCTTGCAGTGAGCCGAGATCACGCCACTGCACTCCAGCCTGGGAGCACAGCGAGACTCCGTTTCAAAAAAAAAAAAAAAAACATTAATTTCATTTGTTTCACTTTTCTGTTTTTAATGTGTCACTAATAAATTTGGAGAGTGCATTATTTCTGTGATTCTTGAAAATCAGGCTTGCATTCTTTCGTTATGTTTGTTTTACTATTATAGGTATTAGAACTGATATGTACTCGGGAGTCAGGAGCAGTCTTTGAGGCTGGTGGTTTGAATTGTGTGCTTACCTTCATTCGTGACAGTGGACATCTAGTTCATAAAGACACCTTGCACTCTGCCATGGCTGTGGTATCAAGACTCTGTGGCAAAATGGAGCCTCAGGATTCTTCTTTAGAAATTTGTGTAGAATCTCTGTCTAGTTTATTAAAACATGAAGATCATCAGGTAAATAAGTTGCTGTTATATACTTTCCATTTTCAGAAAGTGATTTTTATAGTGTCCCCTATTTATAATTATGATTAATTTGTACTTTTCACTTGATGAAATAGAGGTAATTCCATCTTCTTTCTCTCATCTCTCCATGTGGTAATCTCCATTTTGGGAATGAAACTTTTCAGATTATAGATGTGATATATGTTTATTCTTAAAATTTAAATACCATAAAAATATTTTTACAGCTGTACTTGTACTGAGTATAATTTTGTTGACTTGGTGCAGTTTTGTTGACCTGATTTTGTTGACTTAAGATAGATCTCATTTAAAGTAAATAAGACAGTATTTTTTATTTTTATTATTTTTTGTGAGACAGAGTCTTGCTCTGTCGCCCAGGGTGGAGTGCAGTGGCATGATCTTCACTCACTGCAACCTCTGCCTCCCGGGTTCAAGAGATTCTCCTGCCTCAGCCTCCTGAGTAGCTGGGATGACAGGCACCCACCACCATGCCTGACCAATTTTTGTATTTTTAGTAGAGACAGGGTTTCACCATATTGGCCAGGCTGGTCTTGAACTCCTGACCTTGTGATCCGTCGGCCTCGGCCTCCCAAAGTGCTGAGATTACAGGCTTGAGCCACCGCGCCAGGCGTAAGACAGTATTTATAATCTTAACTGTAAACCCTTACTGAATTAGCATACTTTGGAAAATAAAACTTGACTTTTAATGCCTTTTTATTGTTCAGATGTTATTTTCAGTTGATATAGATTATCATGACAAAAGTACACATAATAATAGTTAATATTTTTGAGCTTTTACTATCCATCTAGATTCTTTATATGTGTTACCTCATTTAAGCTAACACAATGAGATATAGGTACCATTAATATCCCCATTTTACAAACGAGGGAACTGAGGCCTTAAGCAGTTTAAGTAACTTCCTTGGATTATACAGTTAGCAGTATATGGAGTTATGATTCAAATCTAGGCAGATCACATGCTTAATCACTTTGCTACAGTTGCCTTTCTTGTAGTGTCAGTATTGAAATGATCATTACTAACCCTTTGTGGGTGAATTTTATCTGTGGGCATTTTCTTCCCATTGTTAGGTTTCAGATGGAGCTCTGCGATGCTTTGCATCACTGGCTGACCGATTTACCCGTCGTGGTGTTGACCCAGCTCCATTAGCCAAGCATGGATTAACTGAGGAGTTGTTATCTCGAATGGCTGCTGCTGGTGGTACTGTATCAGGACCATCATCAGCATGTAAACCAGGTCGCAGCACCACAGGAGCTCCTTCCACCACTGCAGATTCCAAATTGAGTAATCAGGTGTCAACAATTGTAAGTCTGCTCTCAACACTTTGCAGAGGCTCTCCGGTAGTAACACATGTAAGAATGTTTTTGAATCTTTGCTTTTTAATCTTCAGAAAAAGTGTTTTTATATAATGCTAATATATTAAACTTCTTTCTTCCCATTCTCTTTCTAGGATCTTTTGAGGTCGGAGCTTCCAGATTCAATTGAAAGTGCATTGCAGGGTGATGAAAGATGTGTGCTTGATACTATGCGTTTGGTTGACCTTCTCTTGGTGCTATTATTTGAAGGACGAAAAGCTTTGCCAAAGTCTAGTGCTGGATCTACAGGCAGAATCCCAGGACTCCGGAGATTAGATAGTTCTGGGGAGCGCTCACATCGGCAGCTGATAGATTGTATTCGAAGTAAAGATACCGATGCACTTATAGATGCAATTGACACAGGAGGTCAGAAAATATTTTTTTTAAATACAAAAAGAAAGTTGTGAGATAAGCGTATAGGCAGTTCCTAGATTTTAGACAGTACTCTTAGAAATCCACATAACAAAGTGGCACCCCTTCAATATTATTCTCCACTCTCCCTGTGTATAATTGTGTAATTATCAGCTTGGTTCATGGTGAAACCTGAATAAATGCTTGTTGAATGAGTAAAACTTCTATAAAGTTTGAAATTTCTGTTTTATTACCTGAAGGAGATCTTGTAAATTCTAAGGTTTTCTCAAGATTGATGGAAACTGATGTGAATGAATTATAATAATGCAGATTTTTTTGACTGCTGCATGAGGTGATCAGCAAATACAAATTCCTGAAAGATGCTTCTGGGTCATCAGATTTGTTCTTCTGTGTTCTTTGGATTATAGATGTGCATTAGCCGCTTTTAGCAACTACTGCCTTATTGTGTATTTAGTGTTTTCCTTTCTTATTTCATGTTTGTTTTTAAGACTTAAAGCCTTGTGAATCCTCAGTGGCTTAAAAATTTTCAAATATTTTTTCTTCTTGTTTTTGCAGTGGGGACAGTCTTGCTCTGTTGCACAGGCAGGAGTGTAGTGGTACAGTCTTGGCTCACTGATCCTCTGCCTCCTGGGCTTGAGCGATTCTCCTGTCTCAGCCTTCTGAGTAGCTGGGATTACAGGCATGTGCCACCACACCCGGCTTATTTTTGTATTTTCAGTAGGAACGGAGTTTCACCATGTTGGCCATGCTGGTCTTGAACTCCTGACCTCAAGTGATCCGCCCACCTCGGCCTCTCAGAGTGCTGGGATAACAGGTGTGAGCCACCGTGCCTGGCCTTAAATACTTTTTCTTAGCTGACCTCAGGTTTCTGATTATGTACTACTTTATAGTTGAACTAAATATTTAAAACACTCTCTTGGCTCTTTATTTAGATGATGACTAATGACAATCTTAAAATGGTTCAGTCTTTAGAAAAGTTTTATATTATTTTATTGACTTTAAAAATACATTTTCTTTTTTTCTTCAAAATTTCAGCCTTTGAAGTAAATTTTATGGATGATGTAGGTCAGACTCTATTAAACTGGGCCTCTGCTTTTGGAACTCAGGAAATGGTAAGCTAATAAATAAAAGCTAGTATTTAAATTAAAGATAGATATATTAATAAAAAGCAGCTTTATGATTCGTTATCATTTTACAGGTAGAATTTCTTTGTGAGAGAGGTGCAGATGTTAATAGAGGTCAAAGGTCATCATCATTACATTATGCTGCATGTTTTGGAAGACCTCAAGTAGCAAAGGTAAAGTCTAGGTTTTAAAATTACTAATTTTTAACATTTACATGGTTTAAAAATTAGAATGATATAAAACCTTTTATTTCCATGCCATCCCCATCCACTTCATTCCCCCTTACTCACTATAAGTGTTTCTTTTTAGTGTTTCCTAATGCAGATTCAATAAAAACATATATATATGTGTGTGTGTTTCTTCCTTTTCTTATACACTCACCTGTACTTTGTTTTTTTACTTAATAATATAAATTAGAAAAAAAGTTCTCATGTAGAGAACTTTTTTATATCTGTATGCATATCCTATACTACAAGTTTATTCAACTAGTCACCTAGTGTTGAACATATGATTGTTTCTAATTTATTACTCTTGGCAATGAATAACTTTGCCTATATTTTCTGCTGTTTGTATTAATCAATAAAATGTCCCTTTTTAAAAAAATTTTTTTTAGACAGGGTTTTGCTCTTGTCACCCAGGCTGGACTGCAGTGGCACAGTAGCAACTCACTGCAGCCTTGAATTCCTGGGTTCAAATGATCTGGTGCCTCAGCCTCCTGAGTGGCTGGGATTATAGGCGTGTGCCATCATGCCTGGCTAATTTTTGTACTTTTAGTAGAGACAGGGTTTTGCCGTGTTGACCAGCCTGGTCTCAAACTCCTAGCCTCAGGTGATCTGCCTGCCTTGGCCTTCCAAAGTGCTAGGATTATAGGGTTGAGCCACTGCACCCAGCCAGATATTCTGTTCGTACAAGAATCACTTGACTCAGACTAGCAAAGGATTTTTGAGAGTTATTTTTATAGTTAGAGAAATTGAGGTTCAAAGAGGTTAAATGAAAAGGTTTACATCAAATATATGAACTAGATGTCTACAATCTGCCAATTGTGAAGTTATTTGGCTTAGTACGAGTTAGTCCACTTCAGAGTTAGTCCACTCTGAAGTTGGGCATACCTGGATTTAAGTCTCAGCTTATGCACAAAAAAGGCTGTGTGACCTTGGACAATTTATTAAGTTTATCTGTAAAATAAGTATATATTCTTAGGAAGATTATTGTGAGAATTAGAAACAATATTGTATAGATTTACTGTAGTTACCAGCATATTGTAGGTGCTCAAATGGTAGCTGCTATTATTGTCATCTTTACACTACAACAAAATTTTCAATAACAGGTTAGTAGCTTTCTAGCCTGAGAACAGTGGCCTCTTCAAGCCTGAATTCTGTTTGTTTGAATTGGTTAGTTTTTAGAGAGAATGTTGCTTCTAAGGGTGACTAATACTAAGTAAACAAAGAGGTTTTAGAGTTTCCCTTTCAAGTGCTTTTAAAGTCAACCGTTAACAAAAAAGTTTTTATTGAGCCATTGTGATTAAGTAGTTGGGGTATGAAATTATGAAAGGTTTAAGGTGTTAGTGGGTATAGATGGGTATATTGATGACTTTTATTTTTGAAACAGGGTCTTGCTCTGTCTCGCAGGCTGGAATGCAGTGGCACAATCATAGCTCATGTAACCTTGAATTCCTGGGCTCAAGTGATCCTCCTGCCTCAGCCTCCAGAGTCCCTAGAACTACAGGCGTGTGCCACCATACTGGCTAATTTTTATTTTTATTTTATGATTTATTTATTTACTTATTCGTAGTGATGAGATCTCACCATGTTGCCTAGGCTGATCTTGAACTCCTGGCCTCCAGTGATCCTCCGATGTAGCCTCCCAAAGTGCTGGGATTACAGGTGTGAGCCACCACACCTGGTTGACTTTTTGGTCTAAAATTTAATTGGACTTAACTTGGTAATTGGCAGTATATAGGAGGCGATGTCGTTGATTGTCAGGTCATAAACTATAACAGTACCTGTCTTAAAGAAATTGGGAGGTGGGGTTTGATGGAGAAAGTGACACGTTAAGATGGAACATACTTAATTTGAGAAGATGATAAATAACCAAGTACAATTAATTTGTAAGTTTTTCAAGATATGAATAGGCTGCTTTTTTGTTTTTTGAGATGGAATTTCGCTCTTGTTGCTCAGGCTGGAGTGCAATGGTATGATCTCGGCTCACCTTAACATCTGCCTCCTGGGTTCAGGCGATTCTCCTGCCTCAGCCTCCCAAATAGCTGGGATTATAGGCATGTGCCACCATGCCCGGCTAATTTTGTAGTTTTAGTAGAGACGGGGTTTCTCCATGTTGGTCAGGCTGGTCTTGAACTTCAGTCCTCAGGTGACCCACCCGCATTGGCCTCCCAAAGTGCTGGGATTACAGAATAGGCTGCTTTTAAGGTACTAAGTGCAAAGGCAGAGATTTGGATTGCCACCTACTTGATTAAGTAATTCTGGAAAATCTTTCATTTACATAGTTGGATGTCAAAGAAATAAAGTATTGTTATATTCAAATTAAATGCTTTTCTTCTCTAGACTCTGTTACGACATGGTGCAAATCCAGATCTGAGAGATGAAGATGGGAAAACTCCATTAGATAAAGCTCGAGAAAGGGGTCATAGTGAAGTAGTAGCTATTCTTCAGTCTCCAGGTGAGTGCTACATTCTTTCCCTTTTAAGCCATCTGCTGTTATTTTTCATCTTTCACTTCCATAGCTTTCTGTAGACGCATTAACATTATATAAATGAACTATTCCTATGAAGTCAAATAATTATATATGTATATCCTTACATTTGATAAACCTTTAACAGCTTAATCTTCTGTGTTCTTTGAGACCATGACTGCCTGATTCCAGAATGACCAAAATCTGAAATTCAAGGAATATGAGAATGTCAGATAAAGAATACTTTGGTGGTGTTTAGGTAGGGTAGTTTGACAAAAGTTTTAAGTTTTCAGAGAGTCGAATCCAGAAGCTCTGTGAAATAATTTTTGGAACCAAGTGGAGTATCCAAAATTACCTCCTTAATTTGTTATTGAGCTCATTGAAGTTACTGATGCTCTTCAATATTGTAAGCATAATTGAAACCGTGTTCTAATTTCAGTTTATTTGTTAATTAAAGATAAATATTGTTCGAAGTTGGATATTTCTTAAGGTTTTTTCCTTGAAAGCAAAAGTTTCCAAAAAAGTATTTCTTTAAAAAATATTTGTCTGCAGGTGATTGGATGTGTCCAGTTAATAAAGGAGATGATAAGAAAAAGAAAGATACAAACAAAGATGAAGAAGAATGTAATGAGCCCAAAGGAGATCCGGAAATGGCACCCATATACTTGAAAAGGTTATTGCCAGTGTTTGCACAAACATTTCAGCAAACTATGCTGCCTTCAATAAGGTAGTTATTCATACTATTTGTATGTGTTAGTCAAATTACACCAATTATATGGTTTTATCTGTCTCCCTTTTCCAGAAGGATTTGAGGTTTATTTTAATGTTAAAAAGGTGTGGTAAGAATAAAAATTAGATCAGAAGTGGGAAGTCCTATCTTTTCTTCTGACGATCTGAATGAAGAGGAGGGAGGTTTAGAAAAGATTCCTAGATTCTTAACAAATTTTTGGTAGGTATCTGAATATTAAATCTCTATTTGATAAGTATTGCAAACACTTACTGAGATTTTTGGAAGCCTGTTGGTAGGGGCAGTATGAGATGGCCACTGGAGGAGTTATACAGATAGATGAGACTTGGCTTTTGCTTACTCTTCCCCTTGTGGGCTAGTAAGGCTGTATGTGGGTAAAACACAGAGTGATAAGTGGTAGATTAAGCACATATTCAGGGTTCTCTGGGAATATAGATGATTTAACAACTAATTGGGCTGGACAGAATGGAGACAGTTTTATGCAGAGGTGAGATTTAAATTGTGGTTTAAAGGACACTTAGGAGTTTTCTAGGCAGACAGATTTGGAAGCATGGGTGAAGAAGAGTATGTGCAAATGCATGAAGGTATAAATCCATCCATCAGGAACTCCTTGTGGCTCTCCCTCTACAGTGCATCCATAGCTTGCTATTTCTTTTCATCTTTTGCTAGTCAGTACTCTGATCCAAACCTCAAAGACAGTGGTTTGATCACTGTAGTGGCCTCTTAATTAGTCATTCTGCTTTTTCTCTCTTGCTCCTTTACAATGTTTGTACATATTAGGCTGAATTATATCTGTAGATGTGTGTGTGTATATATATTTTTAATTAATTAATTTTTTGAGACAGGGTATCGCTGTCACCCGGGCTGGAGGGCAGTGGCTGGATCATGGCTCACTGCAGCCTCGACTTCCTGGGCTCCAGTGATTCTCCCACCTTAGCCTCCCGAATAGCTGGGACTACAAGTGTGCCACCGTACCCAGCTAATTTTTTGTACTTTTAGTATAGATGGGGATTCACCGTGTTGCCCAGGCTCGTCTCAAACTCCTGGGTTCAAGTGATTGCCCACCTCAGCCTCCCAAGTGCTGGGATTACAGACATGGGCCACTACACCTGACCATATATATTTTTAGAGACAAGTCTTGCTCTGTCACCCAAGCTGGAGTGCAGTGGCACAATTATAGCTTACTGTAACCTTGAACTCCTGTGCTCCAGCAGTTCCCTACCCCAGCCTCTCAAGTAGCTAGGACTACAGATGTATACCGCCTTGCCTGACTAATTCTTAAATTTTTTGTAGAGACGTGGTGTTGCTCTTTTGCCCAGGCTGGTCTTGAACTCCTAGCCTCAATTGATTTTTCTGCCTTGGCCTCCCAAAGTGTTGGGATTCTAAGTGTGAGCTTCTGCACTGCACCTGGCCCTAGCCTGAGAATTATGTACTTTTTTTTTTTTTTTTCTTAATTTTTTTAGAGACAAAGTCTTGCTGTCTTGTTTAGGCTGGAGTGCAGTGGCATAATCACAGCTTACTGCATATTTGAACTCCTGGGCTCAAGGAATCCTCCCACCTTAGCTTACTGAGTATCTAGGACTACAGGTGTGCACCACCACACCAGCTAATGTTTTTATTTTTTTGTGGAGATGAGGTCTGGCCATCTTGCCCAGGCTGGTCTTAACTCCAGGGCTCAAGCAATCCTCTGGCCTCAGCTTCCTGAAGTGCTGGAATTACAGGCATGAGCTACCGCACTTGGCTTGAGAATTATATATTTAAATCATAATTATATCACACTACTTTCTAGTTTGAACCCTTCATAGCTTCCAATTGGCTTTAACTAAAACTCAGCTTCTTAACCCTTAGGCTTGCAAGTTCTTAGATAATCCCAACCCAGCTCTCCACCTGAGTATTACCTAATATTTGGCCCATTAGACTTATGCTAGCCTTCTTTCTATTTGTGGAACCCTCCAAGCACATCCTTGCCTTAGGGCTTTTGTACTTATTTGTCATCTGCTTGAGACTTTCTGTCCCCAGATCTTCTGAATGGGTGTTTGCTTCTTATCAGTCAGATCTCAGTTCAAATGTTACATCAATTGAAGTCTGTCTCCCTGATTTAAATTTACCCTGTTACACTTTTTTTTTTTTTTTTTTAATTTGAGACGGAGTCTCGCTCTGTCACCCAGGCTGGAGTGCAGTGGCTGAATTTCAGCTCACCGCAAGCTCTGCCTCCCGGGTTTACGCCATTCTCCTGCCTGAGTCTCCCGAGTAGCTGGGACTACAGGCGCCCGCCACCACGCCCGGCTAGTTTTTTGTATTTTTTAGTAGAGACAGGGTTTCACCGTGTTTGCCAGGACGGTCTTGATCTCCTGATCTCGTGATCTGCCCGTTTCGGCCTCCCAAAGTGCTGGGATTACAGGCTTGAGCCACCACACCTGGCGCCTGTTACACTTTTTTTTATCAATAATGTTTTACTGACTTTACAAAGCTTACGCTATCTTGGCTGGGTGCGGTGGCTAACGCCTGTTATCCCAGCACTTTGGGAGGCTGAGGCAGGTGGATCACTTGAGGCCAGGAGTTTGAAATCTGCCTGGCTAACATGGCAAAACCCGTCTCTATGAAAAATTAAAAAATTAACTGGGTGTGGTAGCGCTTTTCCATATTCCCAGCTACTCAGGAGGCTGAGGCAGGAGAATTGCTTGAACCCAGGAGGCAGAGGTTGCAGTGAGCTGATATGGCGCCACTGCATTCCAACCTAGGCACCAGAGCAAGACTCCTTCTCAAAAAAAAAAAAAAAAAAAGGTTACACTATCTGAAATACTGCTTTTTGGGGGCTTTTGTTTGTTTTATTATCTCTTTAAGGTAAGCACCATGAGAACTGGTGAGATTCAAGTACCTTATGTACTGCTGCATTCCTACAAAGGCAAGGAGGTATAGAATAGGGCCTGATCCTTAGGTCCTCAGTGGATACTTACTGAATGATTGAATGAGTGTGTTTTGTTAGCAGTTGCAAATATTTCAGTATTAATGGAGTACAGGATACATTTGGAAAGCTCAGAGAGTAACGTTAAGAAAGTAGAGAGGAGCTTTTTATAACCTGTGAAGGCTTTTGTAGGCCATGTGAAATGATCTTGGCTTACTGCAGCCTCTGCCTCCTGGGTTCAAGTGATTCTCCTGCCTCAGCCTCCCAAGGGTTTAACAGGGATTACAGGCATGCACCACCATGCCCAGCTAATTTTTGTAGTTTTAGTAGAGATGGCATTTTGCCATGTTGGCCAGCGTGGTCTTGAACTCCTGACCTCAAGTGATCTGCCTGCCTCAACCTCCTAAAGTACTGGGATGACAGGGGTGAGCCACCGCGCCCGGCCCTTTAGACATTTTTAAACAATGTTTTAGCTTCAGGGTCTCACTGTCGCACAGGCGGAGTATAGTGGAGTGCTCATAGCTTACTGCAATATCAAACTCCTGGGCTCAAGGGATTTTCCCACCTCAGCCTCCCAAGCACCTGCGACTGCAGTTGTGCACCACTGCGCCAGCTAATTTTTTGGGGGAGCACAGGGTGGCTCACTCTGTCACCTAGGCTAGAAGGCTCACAATCTTGGCTCACTGCAGGCTCTGCCTCCCAGGCTCAAGCGATCCTGTCACCTCAGTCTCCCAAGTAGCTGAGACTACAGATGCAAGCCACCATGCCTGGCTAAACACCTGGCTAATTAAAAAAAGTTTTGTTTGTAGAGATGAAGTCTTGCTGTGTTGCCCAGACTGGTCTCAAACTCCTAGGCTCAAGCAATCTTCCCATGTCAGCCTCCCAAAATGTTGGGTTTACAGGCATGAGCCACCGTGTGTGGTCTGGTTTTCTTTTCTTTCTTTCCTTCTTTTTATTTTTTATTTTTTATTTTTTTTGTGACAGCATCTTACCCTGCTGCTCAGCCTGGAGTGCGGTGGTATGATCTTAGCTCACTGCAGCCTCAGCCTCCTGGGCTCAAGCAATTCTCCAGCCTCCCAAGGAGCTGATACTACAGGCGAGCACCACCACACCCGGCTGATTTTTTTTTTTTTTAGTGTAAACAGGGTCTCACTCTGTTGCCCAGACTGGTTTTGAACTCATGAGCTCTAGTGATCCTCCCAAAGTGCTAAGATTAACAGGTGTGAGCCACTGCGACTGGCCCAATATTTTTTTTTAAACAATTTGAGAGAAAAAAGTAGACTTGGTGGGATATAGTGGGAAGTTGTTCTTGGGTGAAAACATTAAATAATCTAAAGACATAAATTCTTCTAAAATTAATTTGTAGGTTATGCAGTTCTAAAGGAAATAACTACAGAATTTGTTTTAGAACTTGACAGATCCCAAAGTTCATCTGGAAGAATAAATAGGTGAGATTATTAAAGAAAAATCTGAAAAGTTAGTGTAACCCTTTAGCAATGAAACCTTTATGATAACTAGCAGAATAGTGTGTAAATCAATGGAATAAAATAGTCCCCCCAATATAACCAGTTATATATAGGTATTGAACGTATTATAATGAATGTTTCTCAGATCATTCACGGGAGGGAGTACTATTTACTGAGTGGTACTGGAATATCTGCTTTGTAGTTTGATTTTAAAAATCACCCAAATCTTTTATCTTATATTTTAAATCTAAACAAATTCTAAGACTTAAAAACTAAAGTATTAGGAAAAGAAAAAGGTAAGATACTTTTTTTCCCTGTCCTCCAAAACTTTTTTTTTTTGAGACAATCTTGCTCTGTCACTTAGGCTGGAGTGCAGTGGCATGATCTTGGCTCACTGCACCCTCCGACTCCCAGGTTCAAGCAATTCTCGTGCCTCAGCCTCCCGAGGAGCTTGGAATTAAGGACATGCACCACCATGCCCAGCTAATTTTTGTATTTTTTTAGTAGAGATGGGGTTTCACCATGTTGGCCAGGCTGGTCTTGAACTCCTGGCCTCATGTGATCTACCCTCCTCGGCCTCCCAAACTGTTGGAATTACAGGCGTGAGCCCCTCCGGAACCTCTGAGCAAAGGAAAATATACTTGAATGTTTATCAGACCTTGATAGGAAGAACGGCTTTTTGTTTGTTTGTTTTTTTGAGACAGAGTCCTGCTCTGTTGCCCAGGCTGGAGTGCAGTGGCGCCATCTCGGCTCACGGCAACCTCTGCCTCCTGAGTAGCTGGGATCACAGGCACACACCACCATGCCTGGCTAATTTTTTTGTGTTTTTAGTAGAGATGGGGTTTTGCCATGTCGGCCAGTCTGGTCTTGAACTCCTGATCTCGTGATCTGCCCACTTTGGCCTCCCAAAATGCTGGGATTACAGGTGTGAGCCACCATACCCAGCCTGGCTTTTTCTTTTTTCTTTTCTTTTTTTTTGAGACAGGGTGTTGCTGTCACCCAGACTGGAGTGCAATAATGTGATCATGGCTCACTGCAACCTTGAATTCCATGGCACAGTGTATCCTCTTGCCTCAGCCTCTTGAGTAGCTAGAACTGCAGGCACACACCACCAGGTCCAACTAATTTTTATTTTTAGAGACAGCCTTGCTTTGCTGCCCAGGCTGGTCTTGAACTCCTAGGCTTAAGCAGTTCCCCTGGCTTGACCTCCCAAACTGTGGGATTATAGGCGTGAGCCACTATGCCTGGCTTACTTTAGAAACTTATTTGCATTAGCCAAATATGTCCTTTTAAATTTATTTTATGTAAAAAGCATAAAACTACTACATACCAGAAACAATATTAACTGCAGCCACAGATGTCCCAGAATAGAAACTTTTAATCTAAATAAATTTGCCAGCAGGTGGGTACTTGTTAGCAAATATGACAAAGGGATGCTGTCTTTATTATATAAAGGGCATATACAAATTGATCGTAAAAATTTCAGAGCCATTTGAGTAAAGTAGCCAATGAAATTAAGGCACAGTGTTCAAGAAGAAACAGCAAAAAATTAATATAGAAAAATATATTTCCTAGCTGGGCATGTTAGCTCATGCATGTAATCCCAGCACTTTGGGAGGCTGAGGTGGGAGGATTGCTTGAGTCCAGGAGTTTGAGACCAGCGTGGGCAACATAGTGAAACCCTGTCTCTATAAAACACACAAAAATTAGCTGAGTATGGTGGTGCATGCCTGTAGTCCTAGCTACTTGGGAGGCTGAGGTGGGAGGATTGCTTGAGTCTGGGCAGTCAAGGCTGCAGTGAGCCAAGATTGTGCTGCTGCACTCCAGTCTAGGTGACAAAGTGAGATGCTGTCTCAAAAAAAAAAAATTTCCTTACTAGTAAAAAGCAAAACGTTTTAGAGATAAGTAAAATTTGGTGTCATTTTTACCTATTCGACAATTAAGAAACTTAAATATTAGAAATTTTTTTAAGTAAAGAGGAGTATTGTAGATACTCATATTTAGTGATAATTTAAGGTGTTAACAGCCTTTTTTGAATCAGTTTGCCAATACGAATGCAGTACTCATACACATTCAATACTTAATGAAAGTGTTTAGGCTCTTAGATCTGAGAATCCCTCTGTATTGAAGGAATGTGAAGAAACTATTTCCACAAAAATAAATAGTGCTATTTTTAATAGAAAAGACTGTAAACTACATGTTCAAAATTTATATAATAGTGTTAAACAGAAAAATTTTATGTTGTAAGTATTATGTATCATCTGCTGATTAAGAGATAGAATTTGAATACAGGCTCTGTAATGTATTAGCTTGGTGATCTTGGTAGACTGATCTGTCTCTCAGTATCTTCACTTGTAAATTCGAGATAGTAAAACCCACCTCATAGATTTTGTTGTGTGGATTAAATTAATTATGTTTTTAAAGTGCATAAAAAGATTCCTACTCATAATGCCTCAGTATGTGAGAGAGATAGATAAATAATATATAAACATTCTAATGCATTGTTAATTGAAATAAGTAATGATATAAAACTAATACTTAAATTCTGGTATTTACAATGGAATATAAATAAAAACTGGGGCCAGTAATAAAAACTGGGGCCAGGCACAGTGACTCATGCCTATAATCCCAGCACTTTGGGAGGCCAAAGAGGGTGGATCTCCTGTGTACAGGATTTCGAGACTAGCCTGGGCAATGTGGTAAAACCCTTTCTCTACAAAAATAGAAAAGTTAGCTGGGCATGGTGGCCGGTGCCTGTAGTCCCAGCTACTTGGAAAGTTGAGACACAAGAATCACTTGAACCTGGGAGTCGGAGGTTGCAGTGAGCCAAAATCCTGCCACTGCACTCCAGCCTTGGGGACAAAGCGAGATGCTGTCTCAAAAAAAAAAAAAAAAAAAAAAAAGAAATTATGGCTGGGTGTGGTGGCTCACGCCTGTAATCCCAGTACTTTGAGAGGCTGAGGCAGGTGGATCACCTGAGGTCAGGAGTTTGAGATCAGCCTGGCCAACATGATGAAACTCCGTCTCTATTAAAACTACAAAAATTAGCTGGGTGTGGTGGTGCACACCTGTAATCCCAGCTACTCCAGAGGTTGAGACGGGAGAATCGCTTGAACCCAGGAGGTAGAGGTTGCAGTGAGCCGAGATCACACCACTGCACTTTAGCCTGGGTGACAGAGCGAGACTCTGTTCCAAAAAAATAAATAAATAAAACTAAATTAAAAACAACAAAACAAAAACTGGAAAGAATCAATCCTGTTAGAACAGTTTGTCCTCTGTCCACCTATCATTTTCTGTAATGTACTTGAATTTGTAATAAAGCATATTCCTTCATTAAAGAAATATAATGTTATAACTTCAGCTAGAGAGAGTTATAAAATATGTAGAGACCCCATGCTGTAGAAATACAGCTGTGTCACATGCTTCTCTGGGACATCAGTTGAGAATTTTGCCTCTTTATTCTTCTATCAGTCACCTCAAGGGTAATGATATCTGCAGCTTAGTGCCTAGAACATTGTTAGATACTTAGAAAATATTTGTTAAATGAATTGGTTATTGGCTCTTACATAATAGACAAACCTCTTTTTTTTTTTGGTTTATTTGTTTTTAAGATAGAGTCTTGCTCTGTCGCCCAGACTGGAGTGCAGTGGCACGATGTTGGCCTGCTACAACCTCCACCTCTAGGGTTCAAGCAGTTCTCCTGTCTCAGCCTCCCGAGTAGCTGGGACTACAGGTGCCCACCCTGCCCGAATAATTTTTATGTTTTTGATAGAGATGAGGTTTCACCATATTGGTTAGGCTGATCTCGAACTCCTGACCTCAGGTGATCCACCTGCCTCAGCCTCCCGAAGTGCTGGGATTACAGGCATGAACCACCTCTCCCAGCCAAGCCTCTTTTTAGTAATAGTTTATTATCATTTAAGTGTATGTGGATATGTGTTTTTTATTTTAAAAGATGAGGTTACATGTTATAAAATTGAGGTTAATTTGGCCGGGTGCGGTGGCTCACGCCTGTAGTCCCAGCACTTTGGGAGGCAAAGGCGGGCAGATCACGGGGTCAGGAGATCGAGATTATCCTGGCTAACATGGTGAAACCCCATCTTTACTAAAAATACAAAAAATTAGCCGGGCGTGGTGGCGTGTGCCTATAGTCCCAGCTACTTGGGAGTCTGAGGCAGGAGAATGGTGTGAACCTGGGAGGCGGAGGTTGCAGTGAGCTGAGATTGTGCCACTGTACTCCAGCCTGGGTGACAGAGCGAGACTCTTATTTCAAAAAAAAAAAAAAAAAAAAAGAGCGAGATTAATTTGTGTGACTTTATTGAGTGTATTTTATGGTCTAAGCAAAGCAGTACGTAAATAAAAGGGAAAAAAGGCATGTGAATTTGTTAATGGTGGGAATATTTTTGGGGTGTGGGATTATTAGGATCTCTTATTTTCATTTATATGAGCCCATAGTTGTAGTGAACATGGATTTTAAACTTGATGAAAGACAAATTAATTTAAAATTTTGTTTTTCATATAAATTACCTGGTATCTTAAGTTCTTAGAGCATTGTATTTTGGATTATAGGAAACTTTAGATTAGTTATAATTTGTATCATTTATTTTCTTTTCTTTTTTTTTGAGATGGAATCTCCTTCATTCTCCCAGAATGGAGTACAGTGGCATGATCTCCTGGGTTCAAGTGATTATTCTGTCTCAGGCTCCTGAGTAGCTGAGATTACAGGTGCCTGCCACCATGTCTAGCTAATTTTTGTATTTTTGGTAGAGGCGGGATTTCTCCAAATTGGCCAGGCTAGTCTTGAACTCCTGAGCTCAAGTAATCCACCTGCCTCAGCCTCCCAAAATGCAGGGATTACAGGCATGAGCCACCGTGCTGGGCCCCATTTATTTTCTTGGTAGTTGTAGTACTTTTTACTTAATTTTCTAAAATTATCATGACATGTTAATGTTCATGCTGGTAAAGTGTAGAATATAGAATAGAAGAGTGCATTTAAGAAAATTATAAGTCATTTTTGGTGAGCTCAATATATTTATAATAGAAAACAAATGGAATTATCTCAAAAATGAACATGTGCTGAGTCCCAATTTTTTTGTATTTTTTTATTAAGTGTATTCTTTTAGAGTGTATAAAATGTAACATTGGCTATTTTACTGTTCATTAATGCATGCATTTTGGTTTAACTTCATTTGGCTTCATATAATTCTATTTTTACTTTTCAAGGAAAGCAAGCCTTGCTCTAATTCGAAAAATGATTCATTTTTGCTCTGAAGCACTGTTAAAAGAAGTTTGTGATTCTGATGTTGGTCACAATTTGCCTACAATACTAGTGGAAATCACTGCAACTGTCCTGGATCAAGAGGTCAGTTTCTTTTTCAAAACTCTTCTAGCATTAATTTCCTTTAGGTAGTAGTCTGAAATAAAAATTTTGTTTTAATTTCAGTAAATCATTTTGTGCAAATTACTGCATTTCTCTGCTCCTGGCAACTAAACTTATTTTTACTGTTTTTCTTTCACTTCCTTGCTATCATGTACTTCCCCCCTCCTTTTTTTTTTTTCTCTCAGGATGATGATGATGGCCACTTGCTGGCTTTGCAGATCATAAGGGATTTAGTAGATAAAGGCGGTGATATATTTTTGGATCAGCTAGCCAGACTTGGTGTAATTAGCAAAGTGTCAACGTTGGCAGGTCCTTCCTCTGATGATGAGAATGAAGAGGAATCAAAACCAGAAAAAGTGAGTGGTCTTAAGGTATCAGGAAGAGTTTCTTTTGAGGAAAATCTAGTTTCGATTTTTGATGGGTTTTGACAAGATGACAATTATCTTGACAAATAAATGACAATGAAATAGTTCTGTATAATTTTTAAATTGGTCAATTTTCTTTTAAAACATTTTATGGATCAACAATTTTAAACATACAGAAATGTTGCAAATATAATTAAAGAATATCAGAATACTCTCTATCCACATTGACTAGTTATTAACATTTTGCCCCATTTCCTTTAATATTTTTTCAGACACGTGTCTCTGTGTGTGTGTGTGTGTGTGTGTGTACATTTTTTTTTTTTTTTTTTTGAGATGCAGTTTTGCTCTTGTTGCCCAGGCTGGAGTGCAATGGCACGATCTCAGCTCACTGTAGCCTCCGCCTCCCGGGTTCAAGTGGTTCTCCTGCCTCAGCCTTCCGAGTAGCTGGGATTACAGGCATGCGCCACCATGCCTGGCTAATTTTGTATTTTTAGTGGAGACGGGGTTTCTCCATGTTGGTCAGGCTGGCCTCAAACTCCCGACCTCAGGTGATCCACCCGCCTTGACCTCCCAAAGTGCCGGGATTACAGGCGTGAGCCACTGCCCCAGCCAATGTGTGTACATTTATTTTATTTTATTTTTATTAATTTTTTGAGACGGAGTTCCACTCTTGTTGCCCAGACTGGAGTGCAATGGTGCGATCTCAGCTCACTGCAACCTCCACCTTCCTGGGTTCAAGCGATTCTCCTGCCTCAGCCTCCTGAGTAGCTGGGATTACAGGCATGTGCCACCACACTCAGCTAATTTTGTATTTTTAGTAGAAACGGGCTTTCTCCATGTTGGTCAGGCTGGTCTCAAACTCCCGACCTCAGGTGATCCGCCTGTCTCAGCCTCCCAAAGTGCTGGGATTACAAGTGTAAGCCACAGTGCCTGTCCATGTGTACTTTTAAAAAATATTTGATGGTGGCCGGGTATGATGGCTGACGCCTGTCATTCCAGCACTTTGGTAGGCCAAGGCGGGTGGATCACGAGGTCAGGAGTTCAAGACCAGCTTGACCAATATGTTGAAACCCCGTCTCCACTAAAAATACAGAAAAAATTAGCCCGGCTTGGTGGCACGTGCCTGTAGTCCCAGCTACTCGGGAGGCTGAGGCAGGAGAATTGCTTGAACCTGGGAGGCGGAGGTTGCAGTGAGCTGAGATCGTACCACTGTACTCCCGCCTAGGCGACATAGTGAGACTCCATCTTTTTTTTTTTTTTTTTTCCCCCAGACGGAGTCTCGCACTGTCGCCCAGGCTGAGTGCAGTGGTGCGAGTTTGGCTCACTGCAAGCTCCGCCTCCTGGGTTTACGCCATTCTCCTGTCTCAGCCTCCCGAGTAGCTGGGACTACAGGCGCCTGCCACCACACCCGGCTAATTTTTTGTATTTTTAGTAGACACAGGGTTTCGCTGTGCTAGCCAGGATGGTCTTGATCTCCTGACCTTGTGATCTGCCCATCTCAGCCTCCCAAAGTGCTGGGATTACAGGCGTGAGCCACCGTGCCCGGCCTGAGACTCCATCTTAAAAAAAAAAGATGGTAAGCTGAATACAAAGTTTTCCCTTTTAACCTAAATATTTCACCAAAAAACCAGGACATAGTTGTAGTATCATTATCAAAATTGTACTAATCAGAAAATTTAATATTTATGTAACACTAATATTTTCTCTGGAGACCGTATTCAGATTTTGCCATTGTCTTTAATGGCCTTTGTAGTAATTTTTTTTTCTGGTCCACAATGAAATCCAGGAGTACACATTACGTTGCTTATCATATTCCTGAGGACCTGCGACAGTGTGTCCTGAGAACCTATAACAGTCTGTCAGCCTTTCTTTTATTTTCATAGCTTTGGTGTTTATGAAGAGAATAGAACAGTTAATTTGAACAAAGAATCTAACTTTATGTCATGTTTCTTTGTGATTTAATTCAGCTTATGTGTTTTAGCAGAAGTCCTATAGAGGTGATACTATGCTGTTCTAGGTGCATAATGTTCCTTCTTGGAGGCACATTCGTGTCTGTTTGCCCTGTTGGTTATGATAACTTGGATCACTTGCTTAAGTTTTTTCTCTTCCAGGTTTCTCTACTATAAAGTTGCTCTTTTTCCTTTTTTTTTTTTTTGTTGGGATCTTGCTGTGTTGCCCAGGCTGGAGTGCAATGGCATGATCTCGGCTCACTGCAACCTCCACCTTATGGGTTAAAGTGATTCTCATGCCTCAGCCTCCAGAGTAGCTGGGATTACAGGCACGTACCACCACGCCCAGCTAATTTTTGTATTTTTAGTAGAGGCAGGGTTTCACCATATTAGCCAGGCCAGTCTCAAACTTCTGACCTAGGTGATCCCCCTGCGTTGGCCTCCCAAACTGTTGGTATTACAGGCATGAGCCACTGCACTTGGCCTCTTTTTCCTTGTAATAAGTAATTTGTAGGGACATAATTCCAGACTCTGTAAATATGCTGTTTCTCGGTAAACTTAACCGACCCATTTTTGTATTCATTGGTAACTCTTGCCTTAGACTGCAAATTTAAATATACCTTTTCCATCTCTAGTGATTCCCAGCAAGATTTATTTCTAATATTTAGTGAATGCTTATTGTATATTAGTAACAAGGTAGTAATATTTTTGAAAAAAATGGTGGCATATGAGTTATAATTGTAGAATTCCGAGGGTGGTGAAAAGAGAATGTGTATGTGTTACCCAGATCTGGTTAATTGTCAGAATTACTGGGGGATTTAAGGAAAAACAAAACAAAAATCTCATCTGAGTTTATTCTCTGGAGCTCTTCCTCTCAAGAAATAGGTTACAGAAATCCCAACCAAGATCCCAGCAGTCTTTTTGTAGAAATTAACAAGGAGATTCTAGGCTGAGTACAGTGGCTCACGAGTGTAATCCCAGCACTTGTGGGAGGCCGAGGCAGGGAGATCACCTGACGTCAGAAGTTCGAAACCAACCTGGCCAACATGGTGAAACCCCGTCTCTACAAAAAATACAAAAATTAGCCAGGCGGCTGGGCGCGGTGGCTCAAGCCTGTAATCCCAGCACTTTGGGAGGCCGAGACACGAGGTCAGGAGATCGAGACCATCCTGGCTAACACAGTGAAACCCCGTCTCTACTAAAAAATACAAAAAAATAGCCGGCGAGGTGGCGGGCGCCTGTAGTCCCAGCTACTCAGGAGGCTGAGGCAGGAGAATGGCGCAAACCCGGGAGGCAGAGCTTGCAGTGAGCTGAGATCCGGCCACTGCACTCCAGCCTGGGTGACAGCGTGAGACTCCCTCTCAAAAAAAAAAAAAAAAATTAGCCAGGCATGGTGGCACTTGCCTGTAGTCCCAGCTACTCGGGAGGTTGAGGCAGGAGAATCACTTGAACTGGGAGGTGGAGGTTGCACTGAGCTGAGATCGCACCACTGCACTCCAGCCTGGGCAACAGAGCAAGACTCTGTCTCAAAAAAAAAAAAAAAAATTAGCTGGGCGTGGTGGCACGCACCTGTAATCCCAGCTACTTTGGAGGCTGAGGCAGGAGAACTGCTTGAACCTGGGAGACAGAGGTTGCAGTGAGCCGAGATCGTGCCATTGCGTTCCAGTCTGGTTGACAGAACGAAACTCCATCTCAAAAAAAAAAGAAAACAAGGAGGGTCTAACATTTATATATAAATGCAAATATTCTAACATTTACATATAAATGCAATAGCCAAAGCAACCTGGAAAAGGAGCAGCATGGAAGGATATACATCAACAGATTTCAAGTCTTTTATAAAACTTCAGTAATCAAGGAAGTGTGACAATAGTGTAAAGATAGATTAATGACCCAGTACACATATGGTCAATCAGTTTTCAACAAAAGTGCTAAGACAATCAAGAAAGGATGATCTTTTCAGAAAATGAACAGGTCAATAGCATATGCAAAAGAAATTGAACTTCAACCCTTACCGTATATATATAAAGTATATATATAGTATCATTTTTCTTTTTCTTTTGTTTTGTTTTTTGAGATTGAATCTCCCTCAGTCTCAACCCTTACCATGTGTATATATAGCATTATATATATACATTGTATATATACATGGTAACGGTCCCATATACAAAAATTAACAAAATGAACCATAGACTAAAATGTATACACTAAAATTATGAAACTTCTAGAGAAAAAGAGAAATCTTAGTGACCTTGGGCTTGGGAAAGATTTCAAAAATGAAACTTCAAACGGTTATACTATAAAAGAACACATAATTGCTAAGTTGTACTTCATCATCACACACTTTTGCTCTTCAAAATACATTGAAATGGTCGGCTGGACACGATGGCTCATGCCTGTAATCCCAGGACTTTGGGGAGGCTCAGGTGGGAGAATTGCTTGAGCCCAGGAGTTTGAGACCAGTCTGGGCAAAATTGTGAGACTCTGTGTCTGGTTTTTTTTTTTTTTTTTTTTTTTTTGAGACCGAGTCTTGGCTCACTGCAAGCTCCGCCTCCCGGGTTCATGCCATTCTTCTTCCTCAGCCTCCCGAGTAGCTGGGACTGCCACAATGCCTGGCTGATTTTTTGTATTTTTAGTAGAGACGGGGTTTTACCATATTAGCCAGGATGGTCTCCATCTCCTGACCTCGTGATCTGCCCACTTTGGCCTCCCAAAATGCTGGGATTACAGGCCCGAGCCACCATGCCCAGCCAACCCCACCTCTATTTTTATTAAAAAAAAAAAAAAAAAAAGAGAGAAAATTAAAAGGGAAGCCAGATAATTATCTCAGATTGTATTTATCTGAAAATGTCTTTATTTGGCCTTCTTTTTAAATTTTTCTTTTTTGAGACAGGGTCTTGCTCTGTCACCCAGGCTGGAGTGCAGTGGCGCGATCTTGGCTCATTGCAACCTCCGCCTCCCGTGTTCAAGCAATTCTCCTGCCTCAGCCTCCCAAGTGGCCGGAATTATAGGTGCACACCACCATGCTCAACTAATTTTTGTATTTTTAGTAGAGACAAGATTTCACTATTGTTAGGCAGGCTGGTCTTGAACTCTTGACCTCAAAGTGATCCACTGCACCTCACCTCTTTTTTTTTTTTTTTTTAATTAAAAAAATATTTATTTTATTTTTTGTAGAGATGAGGGTCTCACTATGTTGCCAAGGCTAGGTTGGTTTTTGGCCTCAAGTTATCCTCCTGCTTTGGCCTTCCAAACACTGTGATTCTTTGTCTAGTAATTTTTGATTTGCTACTGGATATTGTAAATGTTATGATATTGAGCTTTGGGCTTTGTGGTCTTTCGTAAGGAATATTGGGCTTTGGCCAGGTACCTTGGCTCACGCCTGTAATTCCAGCACTTTGGGAGGCTGAGGCGGACAGGTTGCTCGAGCCCACGAGTTCAAGGTTAGCCTAGGTAACATGGCAAAACCCTGTCTCTACAAAGAATACAAAATTGTCATTGCATGGTGGCAGAATAGCTTTTACTCTAGGGAAGTTCACCCCTGTGATCCTGAATTTGTGATTTCTCTGAATTCACTGAATATCCTGGCGATCCATGAGGATTTTCTACTCTGGCTGTTTGGAATGCAAATGTCTGGCCGCTTGTATGATCTCTTACAACTTTCCAGTTGTTCTTTGCCCAATCTTATGGAGTATCACCCTGTATATGACTGTAGTGCTCAGTGGAAACTACTTTGCAGATTTCTGGAAAGGCTTTTTCTCTTTAGTTCCCTAATAGTGAACTCAGCCTCCACATATTCCAGTTGCCTTAAACTCCTCAAACTCTGATCTGTGTTTTCTTAACTTGTACTGCTAGGTTCTGTGTTCCCCTTCCTCATGAGCTCAGCCAGCAAATGGTCTCTACTTTGTTTGCTTTCATTTTCTTAAGGATCATAGTCTTGCATGGACTGTTGTTTAGTGTTTGAAAACACATTTTTCATGTATCTTATCTATATTTTAGTTGGTTGTAATGGATGTATTTAGATAATTTAATAATTTTTTTATGTGAATATTTTCAATTTTTAAATATGTCCAAAGAAAGTTTTAGGAACACAGACTGAGCTACAAAATGTTTATAGATTGTTTTTTTCAAAAAACATGCTCAGTTGGGCGCGGTGACTCATGCCTAATCCCAGCATTTTGGGAGGCTGAGGCGGCCGGATCACGAGGTCAGGAGATAGAGACCATCCTGGCTAATACCGTGAAACCCTGTCTCTACTAAAAATACAAACAATTAGCCAGGCATGGTTGTGGGCGCCTGTAGTCCCAGCTACTTGGGAGGCTGAGGCAGGAGAATGGCGTGAACCAGGGAGGCGGAGCTTGCATTGAGTGGAGATTACGCCACTGTATTCCAGCCTGGGTGACAGAGCGGGGGGAAAAAAAAAAGCTGTAGCTAAAATACTTGTATGATCATGGGAACGAGTATATTTGATTCACTTGGCTAAAGGTGGGGCCTTGGAATGAATGAATGAATTTTATTTACTTATAATAGATAATATATATTATAATATATAAATTATAAATATATGTAATATATTTATAGAGAGAGACACTGTCTCTATTATCTATATAGAGATAATAGACAGTGTCTCTATTAGCTAGCTAGCTAGCTAGATAGATATAGATAATAGAGACAGAGCCCCAGTCTGTCACCCAGGCTGGAGTTCTGTGGCACAATCCTTCACTATAACCTCACATTCCAGGGCCCAAGCAGTCTTCCTGCTTCCACTTCTCTAGTATCTAGAGCTACAGGTGCACACTGCCACCCTCAGCTAATTTTTAAATTTTTTTTGTGGAGACAGACTCAGTACGTTGCCCAGGCTGATCTTGAACTCCTGGCCTAAGCAGTCCTCCTGCCTTGGCCTCCAAAAGTGTTGAGGTAACAGGCTTGAGCTATCACTCTCAGCCAAAATTTATCTTTAAAAAGCTTCTTTGGTGATTCTGTTATACACTTCAGTTTGGATACCATTGAGCCTCTCTAAATCATCATTTTTTACAAATAGACCCAGAGATGTAGTGAGTTCAGCAAGGTTTTAGGTTATTATCTTGTTGTTTGTAGTGCTCTAATCCATTAGTCTTTACCCCACTACACCTGGACACGATATAATGTAGGTCATTAATTACATGAATTTCTTGATATTTTTAACACTTATTTGTAAGATTTAGTTATAGGTAATTAATTTGAATTGAGAGCCAGCTGCTGTGGCTTGGACCTGTAATCCCAGCTACTTTGGAGGTTGAGGTGGGAAGATTGCCTGAGGCCAGGAGTTAGAGGCTTCTGTAAGCTATGATGACACTACTGCACTCCAGCCTGGGTGACAGAGTGAGACCATGTTTCTAAAAGGAAAAAAAAAAAAATTAAACTACACGCAATTGAGTATTATGTTCAGAACATTTAAATTTGAAATTAGATTCTTGTTTTTAAAATACGTATAAATATTTGAAATTGAAATTATTTCCCATGTTTAATTGAATAATTCTACACATTTAGGAAGATGAACCACAGGAAGATGCTAAAGAATTGCAGCAAGGTAAACCATATCATTGGAGAGACTGGTCAATCATTAGGGGAAGAGACTGCTTGTATATTTGGAGTGATGCAGCAGCCTTGGAATTATCTAATGGCAGTAATGGATGGTTCAGATTTATCTTGGATGGAAAACTTGCCACCATGTATTCAAGTGGTAGTCCTGAAGGTGGATCTGACAGTTCAGGTAATATTTTGTTTCAATTAAAATATTTTCCCAGTTTCTACAGTTTTTTTTTCTCATATTTTTGCTACCATTGTCATGGTATTTTATTTAATTTTTTGAGATTGAGTCTCACTCCGTCACCCAGGCTGGAGTACAGTGGTGCGATCTCGGCTCACTGAAACTTCCACGTCCCGGGTTCAGGCAATTCTCCTGTCTCATCTTCCCAAGTAGCTGGGACTACAGGCACCTGCCACCACGCCTGGCTAATTTTTGTATTATTAGTAGAGATGGGATTTCACCTTGTTGGTCAGGCTAGTCTCGAACTCCTGACCTCAGGTAATCCACCTGCCTCAGCCTCCCGAAGTGCTGGAGTTACAGGTGTGAGCCACTGCGCCCAGCCCATCATGGTATTTTTAAAAAATATTTGTTTCTTTATTTTTTAATATCCATTTTTTTTTATCAGTAGAGAAAAATTATTATACCATGAAAATGTTTCATAAATGTCTTTTTACTGCATGGACAAGGAACAACACTATATCTACTTTTTAAAAAATATCTTTACAAATATAGCTCCTTTTTTGGGGGCGGGGGGAGACAGTGTCTTACTCTGTCTCCCAGGCTAGAGAGTGGTGGTGTGATCATAGCTCATTGCAACCTCAAACTCATGAGCTCAAGTGATCATCTCGCCTTAGCTTCCCAAGTAGCTGGGACTACAGATGTGTACCACCATGCCTGGCTAATATTTCCAGTTTCTAATTGAGTTTTACTGTTTAAAATTTATATTTTAATAGGTCTTTTTTTTTTTAAGAGAAAATACATGTTATATTTGAAAGAAATAAGATTTTTAAAACAAGTATTTTGTCTTCATAGAAAGCCGAAGTGAATTCTTAGAGAAGTTACAAAGAGCTCGAGGCCAAGTAAAGCCATCTACTTCAAGTCAACCTATACTGTCAGCACCAGGACCCACTAAACTTACTGTAGGAAATTGGTCACTGACATGTTTGAAAGAAGGAGAAATTGCTATTCATAATTCAGATGGTCAGCAAGCTACAATATTGAAAGAAGATTTACCTGGTTTTGTATTTGAATCTAATAGAGGAACCAAACATTCATTTACTGCAGAAACTTCCCTGGGTAAGTATGTAGATATGTAAGGTTAGTAGGTAAAAATAAATGAATATGTTAAATTGTAATAAAGTATGCTCTATGAATGTTCTTTTCTTCCCCCCAAGGTTCAGAATTTGTGACTGGCTGGACTGGCAAAAGAGGCAGAAAACTGAAATCTAAGTTAGAAAAAACAAAGCAAAAGGTATATCTGTTGGATGTGCTTTATTCTTGTCTTTTATACTGATGTTGTAAATTTTCAGTGGTTAAGTATAAGCATTGAAAAAAATTGAGCCATAGAACATAAGCATCCCTAATATAACGTATTTTAGTTTTCCTGTTTTCAGTGTTCATTTTCTTAAATATTTACATATTATTTTTATACTTGTACTAAATACCAACATTAAAACAGAATCAAAATGGATATTAGTATGAAACAAAATGTAAATTACTTATTAATTGCATAAAAAAATTTAACTCATTGAAATTTTTTCTTTTCTTTTCTTTTTTTTTTTTTTGAGACTGAGTCTCACTGTGTTGCCCAGGCTGGAGTGCAGTGGCGTGATCTTGGCTCACTGCACCCTCCGTCTCCCAGATTCATGCCATTCTCCTGTCTCAGCCTTCTGAGTAGCTGGGACTACAGGCACCCGCCGCCACACCGGCTAATTTTTTGTAAAGACAGATTTTCACTCTGTTAGCCAGGATGGTCTCAATCTCCTGACCTCGTGATCCGCCTGCCTCGGCCTCCCAAAGTGCTGGGATTACGGGCGTGAGCCACCACGTCCGGCCTGAAATTATTGATGATAGTAATATTTTTAGTGTTACAGTGGGATTGAAAATGACTATTGTATTTTACAGTCTGGGTTAATACCTTGTGATACAGCAACTTAACTGCCTGGTTCTAAATTCAGATTATTTTTGATGCTTAATTTAATGGCTATGGCAGCTGAAATTATTACTTCAAGAAGATACTGTAGCAGATGCGTAATTGACTAATCTTTTAATGCTTTCATCAGGTTTGCATTGTTATTTTCAAATATGGCCAGTATATTTCCATGTTAATCGCATAGTTAGATTCAACATTTTCTGGTGACTAGCATGTTTATTTTACCTGTAATGGTAATATAAAATAGGATTTGTTTTTTATTTGTTTTGTTTTGAAACAGTCTCTCTGTGTTGCCTAGGCTGGTCTAAAACACCTGAGTGCAAGTCATCCTCCTGCCTCAGCCTCTCAAGTAGCTGGGACTACAGGCCCTATGCCTGGTTCTAAGATAGTTTTTAAATACAGTATGCAAAGAATGCTTGTACGTGATTGGGATTAGGGGAGAGTTCTTGTGTTTTTTATGGCTTTGACCAGAGAAATTGTAATAATGGTGTTTCTTTTTCTTTTTCTTTTTTTTTTTAAAGAAACTTAGCGAAACCCTTGTAATAATGTTTTTTTTTGAGACTTGGTTTCGCTCTTGATGCCCAGGCTGTGGTGCAATGGTGCAATCTCGGCTCAGTGCAACCTCTGCCTCCCGGGTTCGAGCTATTCTCCTGCCTTAACCTCCTGAGTAGCTGGGATTACAGGTGCCCACCACCATGCCCAGCTAATGTTTTGTATTTTTAGTAGAGATGGAGTTTCACCATGTTGACCAGGCTGGTCTCAAACTCCTGACCTCAGGTGATCTACCTGCCTCAGCCTCCCAAGGTGCTGGGATTATAGGCATGAGCCACTGTACCTGTCCTGTAATAGTGGTTTTTATTTGAAGCAGATGTTTTATATAAAGATGTTCATGTCTTTATTTCCTGTTTGAATACGCTTGGTTATCCCAAAGATATTTCAGGTGCCACACTTTGGAAAGAACATAGATTTTTTGTTTATTTTTATTTTTTTTTGAGATGGATTCTCACTCTGTCACCCCGGCTGGAGTGCAGTGGTGCTATCTCGGCTCACTACAACCTCCGCCTCCCCAGGTTCAAACGATTCTCCTGCCTCAGCCTCCCGAGTAGCTGGGACTACAAGCACATGCCACCATACCCGGCTAATTTTTTATATTTTTAGTAGAGACAGGGTTTCACTGTGTTAGCCAGGATGGTCTCCATCTCCTGACCTCAAGTGATCCACCCGCCTCAGACTCCCAAAGTACTGGTATTACAGGCATGAGCCGCCATGTCCAGCCAACAGTAGTTACATTTTATAAAGTTGTTGTGAATATTGAACCATTGCTTGTAGGAGAAATACTGGGTTAGATTTCTTCTAGGCCTAGAGCCTGTTGTGACAACATTTTTGTCACCTTTTTTATAATGTTTTTGATTAAAGACACCTTATTTGCTACGTATTGTTTTTTGTTTTTTGAGACAGAGTCTCACTCTGTTTCCTATGTTGGAGTACAGTGGCACAGTCTTGACTCACTGCAACCTCCATCTTCCAGGTTCAACCAATTCTCCTGCCTCAGCCTCCCAAATACCTGGGACTACAGGTGCACGCCACCATGCCCGGCTCATTTTTGCATTTTTAGTAGAGACGGGGTTTCACCATGTTGGCCAGGCTGGTCTCGAACTCCTACCTCAAGTGATCTGCCCGCCTCGGTCTCCCAAAGTGCTGGGATTACAAGCCTGAGCCACTGCACCCAGCCTGATATGTATTGTTGATTTGTTAGTATTGAACTGGCCAACAGCACTGTTATGCTTGAACAAAGTGTATGTTAGCATACACTTTTTTTCTCTTTTCCCCTTGTAAGGTACATCACAGTCTTCTTGTGCTTAGAAACACTAGATAGCACTTAAGTACTGTGTTTGGGGGCCATTTTAAACAATGAAATCAGGAAGAAAAAGCCCCAAAATTCGATAAGTGTGACGCTAAGTAGATTGGGAGTAGGGCACTTGTTTATAGTATGAGACCCGAAGCAAGAAAGATTGTCACCTTTTTGAATTCTGCTGGGAACGTGCATATCGGGCACTGTAAATTTATTGCTGCACTGTGCATGTCCGTGAATGAATGTGAAAGCTCTGAAATGATTGATTTTGAGGTTACAAATTTTAATGAATACTCATATTTGCAAGCATGGAATCATTGAATAATCTGACTATAAATTACCTGTCTCAAGAGCTTTTTGGTATACCTAATATGTCATTATTAACCAACCAAATCTAGACTACAGGGGACTGAAATTTCGTAACACAAACTAAAAAAATTCAATGAGAACATTGTCTCAATCTTGTATTCTCATTAAAAAAATAAAAATTTTGGAGGGTGTGGAGTGAGGGTGGCAAGAGTTCCAAAACTTGGGTACTATGCTCACTACCTGGGTGTTGAGATCATTTGTACTGCAAACCTTAACATCACAATATACCCATGTAACCTGCACAGGTACCCCCAAATCTACAAGTTGAAATTATAAGATAAAAATTTTAAAAATTGGCCGGGCGCGGTGGCTCAAGCCTGTAATCCCAGCACTTTGGGAGGCCGAAATGGGTGGATCACGAGGTCAGGAGATCGAGACCATCCTGGCTAACACGGTGAAACCCTGTCTCTACTAAAAAATACAAAAAACTAGCCGGGCGAGGTGGCGGGCACCTGTAGTCCCAGCTACTCGGGAGGCTGAGGCAGGAGAATGGCCTGAACCCGGGAGGCGGAGCTTGCAGTGAGCTGAGATCTGGCCACTGCACTCCAGCCTGGGCCACAGAGTGAGACTCCGTCTCAAAAAAAAAAAAAAAAAAAAAAAAAAAAAAAAAAAAAAAAATTTAAAAATTATTGCTTCACTTTCTTGATTTAAAATCAGTAGCAACTCAGTGAGTAGGTGGCTGTCCTTTTGCATATATAAACAAGTATGCATCAAAATATTTTAGGCAAAAATAATTTTAACTAATTTTTATTTTTTATTTATTTTTTATTTTTTGAAGCAAAGTCTTGCTCTGTCACCCAGGCTGCAGTGGCACAATCTTGGCTCACTGCAGCCTCCACCTCCCGGGTTCAAGTGATTGTCCGGCCTCAGCCTCCTGAGTAGCTGGGACTATAGGCATGCACAACCATGCCCAGCTAATTTTATTTTTAATTTTTAGTAGAGACGAGGTTTTACCATGTTGACCAGGCTGATCTTGAACTCCTGACTGACCTCAAGTGATCTGCCTGCCTCCGCCTCTCAAAGTGCTAGGATTACAAGCATGAGCCACCACACCAGTATTAATTATTAATACTGTTTTATAAAGAGATAGTTTCTTCAAAGTCGTCTGATATCCATGATTGCCATCTTTTAATTCTGAAGGGCATACCAAAATAGAATAGAAAGTATTATTAAGTAGTTTACAGCAATAGGTTTTTTCTGTTGCATTAGAGTTATGCTGGTTTGTTTGGGATTAAAATGGCATTAGGTGAATCCTAAATTTACATTACTTAAGCATATGATTTGTGAATAATATCATGTACTAAATTTCATCAGACCCAGAACATAGACAGGTTGTTTTCTTAAATAACTGTAACTTCAAGAGCTCATTTGCCCAAATGACAGTACATACCTTTTTATGGTGAAATAAGTAAATATGAGTGTCTATAAAAGTGAAGATTTGGTAAAATTATTAATTGTAGTAAAAATTCACATTTGTTATGCTTATTTTGGTAGGTACGAACTATGGCTCGAGATTTATATGATGACCACTTTAAAGCTGTTGAAAGCATGCCTCGTGGAGTAGTGGTAACACTCAGAAACATAGCAACTCAGTTAGAGTCATCTTGGGAGCTTCATACAAATAGACAAGTATGTCAACCTCTAGATTTTGATGATGTGTAGTGAGTTTTAGTTTGATGTCTTCCCCTCTATCCTTTATGTCATGGGTATTGAGTAGGGGGTCAGCAAATTATGGCCCAGGAGCCAAATCTGGCCTGCTCCCCATTTGCGTATGGCTGCATGAGGTAAGAATGGTTTTTATACTTTTAAATGATTGAAAACAAACCAGAAGGAGAATTTCAAGACACATGAAAATCAGATTTCAGTATCCATATAATTTATCACACGTAGCCATGCTTATTCATTTACATATTGTCTAAAACTACTTTGGTGCTACAAGGGCATGGTTGAATAGTTGTGACGTAGACTATATGGCCTGCAAAACCTAAAATATTTGCACTGGGCCCTTTACAAAAATGTTTGCTGACCTCTGGTAGACATAATTTGTGTTAATCATTTTAACTTTTAATTTTGCTTAATATCTAAATTATTGTCATGATAATTGGTATTCTGATAAGTTATTTTAAGAGCTATATTTATGTTTTTGGTTGTCTTCATGAATTTTTTTTTTTATTTTAGTGTATTGAGAGTGAGAACACGTGGAGAGATTTAATGAAGACAGCTTTAGAAAACCTAATTGTACTTTTGAAGGATGAAAACACAATTTCACCATATGAAATGTGTAGCAGTGGCTTGGTACAGGCACTTCTTACTGTGTTAAACAATGTAAGTTTATCAAGTAGTAAAGAACAAAAATATAGTTTTAAAAATTATTTGTAGTTACTCCTTTGGTAGAGTAGTTTTTAGTTTGTTTTGTCAAGAAATATTTAAAAGCTGAATGATGTTAATATTTCTAATTTCTTCATCCTTTAAGTTTTATCGTTAGTTTGAGCCAAATGAATTAAATAATGGTTTATTTTGATTTCTAAGTTGCCAGTTATAATATGCTAAAGGTTTTGTTGACTAAAAACACTGAAGCCTAAGATTTATTATTCACTGCTCTGATTTTTACCTAAGTTATATAAAATAGAATATGTCTGTAGACCTTAAGTACTCAAGTTATATACATAATGTATGAACAGTGAAAGTTTAGGAAGTTTATGATGGAAGGAACTCTCCACAGGGCCTGTTTTCCAAAGAAAAGTATTGTTTGGAGGAGCAAAGTTGTAAGCCTACCTAAGCATATCATAAATGTATTCAAAGATAACTCAGACCCAGTCTTGTGGATGGAAATGTAGTGCTCGAGTCACATTCTGCTTAAAGTTGTAACAAATACAGATGAGTTAAAAGGAAAAAAAAAAAAGACAGTGTAGGAAGTTTATGTGAAAATTTGATAAATATTTGCTAATAACCTTATATATTTTTTTGATTTAAGAATGCCTCTTTATTGTGGTAAAACTTTTTTCCTTTGTTTATATATTTACTTATTTTTGAGACAGAGTCTCGCTTTGTCACCCAGGCTGGAGTGCGGTGGTGCAGTCCTGACTCACTGCAGCCTCTGCTTCCTGGGCTCAAGTGATTCTCCTGCCTTAGCCTCCTGAGTAACTGGGATTATAGGCGCCTGCCACCTTGCCCGGCTAACTTTTATATTTTTAGTAGAGACGAGGTTTTGTCATGTTGGCCAGGCTGATTTCGCACTCCTGACCTCAAGTGACCCGCCTGCCTTTGCCTCCCAAGTGCTGGGATTACAGAAGTGAGCCATTACACCTGGCTCTTTTTTCCTTTATTTTAATGAAAGAATTATTTTCATTTCAGTTCTACTTAGTTCTATCTAATTAATTATTTATATTTTTAAAAATTTGGAATGCTTCACGAATTTGTGTGTCATCCTTGTGCAGGGGCCATACTAATCTCTGTATCATTTCAGTTTTGGTACACGTACTGCTTGCTGAAACGCAAACTACTCAGTTTTAATTGTTTTTAGTGTGTGTGCCTGTGTGTGTGTGCACTTGCCTGTGCGTGTGCATCTGCGTGTTCACCATGTTGCCCAGGCTGGGCTCAAGCTATCTGCCTGCCTTGGCCTCCCAACGTGCTGGGATTACAGGTATGAGCCACTGTGCCTGGCCAGAGTTGATTTCTTGATCTTAATCATTGTATGTGCTGATGCACTTTTAAGATTTACTTTAGGCTGGGCACGGTGGCTCATGCCTGTATTCCTAGTACTCTGGGAGGCCGCGGTGGGCAGAACACTTGAGGTCAGGAGTGCGAGACCAGCCTGGCCAACATGGTGAAACCCTGTTTCTATTAAAAATACAAAAAAAATTTAGCCAGGCATGTTGGCATGCACCTGTAGTCCCATCTACTCTTCTGTAATTCTGAGGCAGGAGAATTGCTTGAACCTGGGAGGTGAGGTTGCAGTGAGCCGAGATAGCACGACTGTACTCCAGCCTGGGTGACAGAGCGAGACTGTGTCTCCAAAAAAAAAAAAAAAATTGCACTTGAACTTCAATGAGTCCCATAGTCCCTTCATAAACTTTACTATTTGCATTTATTCCCATTTATTACAGTGATATATCACATTATATCACTTAGTAATCTATGAAATAGTTTTGATGTGCCAGTTTTTTTCTACTACTTATTAAAGTAAATAGTACTGTTAAAATGGAAAATGTTCATTCCTATATTAATATAATCTGAAACCATCTTGTATACTTGGGGAAACACTGATTTTGCAGCATAATTGCTGAGTACATTATAACATTGAAGAAGGAAAAAATTTTGTATGTTAGCCATGGCCTACTAGTCACATAGTAAAAATAATTTTAATTGAAAAATGAAATGATTAATGATTTTATTCAGATTGTAGTGATCATTGTATAACAATATGTTAACATTTGTCTCTTAGTTTTCGATAAATTTCAGTAAGATCCTTAAATTATTTTTTTTGAGACTTTATACTTTTTGTTTTCTTTAGAGCATGGATTTGGATATGAAACAAGATTGTAGTCAACTGGTAGAAAGAATAAATGTTTTTAAAACTGCCTTTAGTGAAAATGAAGATGATGAAAGGTAAAACCCCAAATTTCTTTGAATTTGATGTTTGTAATGTTTACACAGTTGGTATGCTTCCTTTAAAATAAGTCTAGTATAACATTTATGCACACAAAAGAAACTCTTATTTAACAAGAAAGTAACATATTATACGTGTATAATAGGAAAATTTTTGAAGTTTTTAATCTAATGGAATAAAAAGAAACATTGAAATTACATGTCTGGTATGCATGCCACTGATCACTTAGTTTACTTATTCATGATAATTATTATTTTGTAAATTCAGACAAGGTTTTGCTCTGTTGCCCAGGCTGGAGTGCAGTGATGTCATCTTAGCTTACTGCAGCCTCAACCTCCTGGGCTCAAGCATTTCTCCTGTCTTGGCTGCCCAGAGTGTTGGGATTATAGGCATGAACCACCGTTCCTGGCCTGATCACTTAGTTTAAATTACATGACTGTTTAAGATAGTTGAAAATTTGAACACTGATGAAATGTTTGATAAATTAAGTGATAATTTCTCTTTTTTAAAGTGTAATACTTTTTTTAAAAAATAATTTTTTTGTTAGATTTATGTACAAAGACTATCTCTGGATGAAATGATAAGCTCTTTAGTATTTTTTCAAAATATGTAAGAAGGAGAGGCCAGGCACGGTGTCTTACACCCGTAATTCCAGGACTGTGGGAGGCTGAGGTGGGTGGATCACTTGAGGTCAGGAGTTCGAGACCAGCCTGGCCAACATGGTAAAAAACGATCTCTACTAAAAATAAAAAGTTAGCTGGGCCTGGTGGTGGGCATCTTTAATCCCAGCTACTCGGGAGGCTGAGGCAGGAGAATCCCTTGAACCCTGGAGGCAGAGGTTGCAGTGAGCTGAGATCATGTCACTGCACTCCAGCCTAGGTGACAGATTGGCCATTAGTAGCTAATTGCTAAAGCTGGGTTGATGAAGGTTCATTATATTATTCTGTGTACATTTGAATGGGATTGCACTTTTAAAATAACAAGTTATACAATTTATTCAGATAATTGTGTTAATTTCAAATTTCATTTTTAATGAATGCATATTATATATTTATGGATGTATAATAATGTATTGAAGTATTGCTATGTTAAACATTTTAGCTCTTTGAAAACTATTACTAATACTCAAATGTACTAGTCTCAATGGAAACATCTTTTTACGTAAATTCCGTAAGTGGTAATACTGTGTTAAAGGTTATAGATTTTTTTTTTTTTTTTTTTAAAAAGAGATGGAGTCTTGCTGTGTTGCTGAGGCTGGAGTCCACTGGCTATTTACAGGTGCCATAATTTTGCACTACAGCCTCAAACTCCTGGGCTCAAGTGATTCTCTTTTCTCAGTTTTCCTTGTAGCTGGGACTCCAGCATATACCACCTTGCCCAGCTCTGCAAGATGATTTTTAAAAGTTCTTGATTCAAATTTTCACATTGTTTTCTGGAAGTGTCATCGCAATTTACAGTCTAACAATGAGAAAGGATATGTTGTAATATCCTTGCCATCAAATATTTTTTCAAAACTTTGTTGCTTTATATTCTTTTTTATTTATCAAATATCAAATAAAATTATTTAAACTTTAAAAATAAATCATACGTCTGCTTTAAATATAATTAAGTTTTTATTCGAAAAATGAAACGTTTTATTCTTAAGTGAAGGAAATTGAGTTGTGAGAGTATCTCTACTCAGACATAATCTAATACAAAAATTAAACTTTGTAGTCATGAAAAAGTAGGGGTATATAGTGAAGTTGATTACTATATTTTCTGCATGAACATTTACATGTAGTTATACAAAAGCTCTTAATAATAATTATTTCTTCACAGTCGACCAGCAGTTGCATTAATTCGAAAGTTAATAGCTGTACTAGAATCTATTGAACGCCTACCTCTCCATTTGTATGATACACCAGGATCCACATATAACCTCCAGGTAACCATAAAAAATGTAGTAGCTAGTATTGCTGAATGCATCTAGGAACAGTGTGACACTTTTCTTTAAAAAAATTATTTTCTTTCACGTTGGATTAAAATAAAAATGATTCACTTAATCTTTAAAGATTTTAGCTTATATGCCATTCGATTGATCTTAATGACTTGAAATCTGTTTTGTTTGATCAAATCACTGGGAAATGATGCATTTATTCATTTAATATTTGTTAAAAGAATTATATTTCGTAGATCATAAGTGGCAAAAGATATTATATCAGTGGAAAAAGCTGAGAAAAGGGTTCCTCTTATTCTACAATTGTGAGTCAGTTCTGTCTTAGTCCATTTGGGCTGCTGTAACAAAATTCCTGCGAACTTAATAAACAGAAATTAATTGCTCACAATTCTGGCAGCAGGGAAGTCCAAGATCAAGGTGCCAGCAGATTTGGTGTCTGGTGAGGGCCTATTCCTCTTAGATGGAACCTTCTAGCTGTGTCCTCACGTGGTAGAAGGGATGAACAAGATCTCTCAGGCTTCTTTTAAAAGGACACTAATCCCATTCATGAGGGCAGAGCCCTCCCAAAAGTTCCGCCGTCCAACATCACTGCACTGGGGATTAAGTTTTAACACGTGAATTTTGCGGGGACACAGACATTCAGACCATGGGAAGTCCCTTCCTTATCTCTATATTGTAAACATAAGAAAAAACGTCAAGATGTTTTAAGCACAATTTTTTTCAGGTCTTTCTTGATGTCAGTGGTTAGAGTCAGATTGCCCAAGTCTTCACTAGTCCTGTCAGCCACATGGTTTCATAGCCTGTTTCTTTTCCTTCCCTCCTCCTCCCCATATATATATCTCTGTATATAATATGTAACTTCCTACTTATATTCTCATTCATTCATTTATTCTTTTCTTTAGTAGCTGGGATCTAGAGGCAAACAAACAATACATTTTACTAATATCCTAGCCCAGAACTTTTATCACTTTTTTTGTGGGTTTCTTAAGAGTTTCCTAGGAAGGCCTTCTGCTTTGAATTTTGTTCTGCATTCTACTGAATGGAATAGTTTCTTTTAAATAATAGCCTTCAATGAGTGACTGAGGATCTATATATGCCAAAGCAATGCAAAGCTAACAAAACTTGCCATACCTCTGAGAACCCAGTACTGTTACCAGTGCCAGTAGACTCCCAAACTGGAGTGCTTATCTAGGGAGTTTTACAGTGCAGTAGTTGCACCTGATATTCTATATGTAAAAGATGTAGAGGGCTACTTTGTGTTTTGTTTCAGACAGAATAACCGGGGTAAGGGGGACTGTTTGGTCCATCGTTTTTAAGCTTTGTTTCTGGTAAGTGGATGAGTTGGAGATAAGTCTCAAAGACAGTGCACCAATGCCTTTTATTACGCATTTTTCACTTCAGGAGATTTGCAAGATCCAAAGAGAGGAAGGCCAGGAATGTGCTCTCTGGTGATTTTGCTGTCTAAAACTACCAAAATGCACATACAAATCTTTAATTGTCTTTATAGGAATTAGTTAAGATTTGTACAGAAATGAAACTACCTAAAATTGCTAGTCCTGTGCTTGTTGCTTACTAAAATGTATTGGATTAAAAACTATTTTGCATCTCTTAAAGTTTATTAGCCTTTGATCATACAGGTTGAGTATTCTTTATCCAAAATGCTTGGAACGAGAAGTGTTTTGGATTTTGTAATATTTGTATTATACTTACCGATTCAGCATTCCTAGTCCAAAATCTGAAATGCTCCAGTGAACATTCCTTTGAGCATCATGTCAGTGCTCAGAAAGTTTCAGATTTTGGAGCTTTTCAAGATTCCGGATTTTTAGATTAGGGATACTTATCCTGTAGAATATATTCTAGCGGAGTAAGCCAATTAGCTACTTTTCAAAAACTTACCTGGAAAATTGTGAGTTATAAGTCACTTTGGTTAAAAAGTTTTATAAGTTTGTTTAAATTGTTGTGTATTTGAAGTTGTTTAGAAATTCTAGGAAGTTAACTATCTTTTTCTTGATAGCCACTGTAACTTACTCAGTGGCCTTTTTATAAAAGAATCTTTCCCTGTAGCGTTGTTTTTTGGAGTGCAGTGTCATGATCTTGGCTCGCTGCACCCTCTGTGTCCCAGGCTCAGTTGATCTTCCCACCTTAGCCTCCCCAATACTTGGAACTACAGGCATGCATGCCCGGCTAATTTTTTGTTTGTTTGTTTTAATATGTAGAGATGAGGTCTCACTGTGTTGCCCAGGCTGGTCTTGAACTCCTAGGCACAAGCAATTGATCCTCTTGCCTCAGACTCCCAAAGTGCTAGGATTACAGGTCTGAACCACCATGCCTGGCCTAAAGAATGTTAAATAGGCTGGGCATGGTGTCTCACGCCTGTAAACCCAGCAGTTTGGGAGGCCAGGGTGGGCGGATCACCTGAGGTCAAGAGTTTGAGACCAGCCTGGCCAACATAGTGAAACCTGTCTCTACTAAGAATGCAAAAATTAGCCAGGGTGGTGGCATGTGCCTGTAATCCCAGCTACTTGGGTGGCTGAGGTAGGAGAATCGCTTGAAGCCGGGAGGCAGAGGTTGCAGTAAGCCAAGATCAATCCACTGCACTCTAGCCTGGGCAACAGGAGCGAGACTCCATCTCAAAAAAAAAAAAAAAAAAAAAAAGAATCTTTAATAGAAAACAGACATTTGTTCATAGTTCCATTATGTTTATACTTCATACATCGCAGTTGTTTTAGGGTGTATCATTTTTTACAACTCTGAGACAAAAACCAAGACGTTTTCCAAAGTATTTTGATCGTTTTTGTGTAGATACTTACAAGGAGATTACGATTTCGGTTGGAACGTGCACCTGGTGAAACTGCATTGATTGACAGGACTGGCAGAATGTTGAAGATGGAACCTTTGGCTACAGTCGAATCTCTGGAACAGTACCTTTTGAAAATGGTGAGTTTCTGGCAAGGGCATGGTGAAATAGGCATTCTGAGCTGTGGTTTAGCCTTTTAGAACAGTAATTTGGGAAGTATGTATCCAGAGTTATGGTAATACAGTTTGGCCCAGTAATTCCATTTTAGAACTGATTTCTACATGAAGATGTTTATTATAATTTTGTAATATTGAAATACTAAACAAAAACCTTAATTCAAATCAATGAATTAATGTTAAATAGATAATTCATATTAAAAATTTAAATTTAATTGACAATTGTGTATAATTATTTCTGTTAATTTGAATATCATATAGCCATAAAAATGTATAAAGACTAATGATAACTGAAAAATGTTTTTGTACAGTATGATCAAGAATTTATTTTATCCTATCCATTGGAATAATAAACTAAAGAAATACTCTGTGTAATAGCAAGGTGCTTTGGTTGTGGGACTTTTTATTTTTCTTTGTATTTTTTGCATATTTTTAAATGAACATTTGTGTTTTTTGTTTGTTTTTTGTTGTTGTTGTTGTTGTTGTTTTGTTTTGAGACGGAGTCTCACTCTGTTGCCAGGCTGGAGTGCAGTGGCACAATCTCGGCTCACTGCAACCTCCGCCTCCCAGGTTCAAGTGATTCTCCTGCCTCAGCCTCCCGAGTAGCTGGGACTACAGGTGCCTGCCACCATGCTTGGCTAATTTTTGTGTTTTTAGTAGAGACAGGGTTTCACCATTTTGGCCAGGATGGTCTCCATCTCTTGACCTCATGATCCACCCGCCTCAGCCTCCCAAAGTGCTGGGATTATAGGTGTGAGCCACCGCGCCCAGCCTAAATGAGCATTTGTGATAATAAAAGAAAACAATTCACATTAAAGAGTTAGGAAAAAAGTAGGTAACATGCTTGAAAACAGCATTATTAAGGTGACTGTCTTTCATATTTTCTTTGGTTTAGGTAGCAAAACAGTGGTATGATTTTGACCGATCTTCATTTGTTTTTGTTCGAAAATTAAGAGAAGGACAAAATTTTATATTTCGGCACCAGCATGATTTTGATGAAAATGGAATCATTTACTGGATTGGAACAAATGCAAAGTAAGTCAGTCATTCTACTTTAAGCTTGAGTGACCATATTCACTTGGTAAAAGAATTGTAGGAAGTAGAATAAAATTGTTAACACTCTGAATATTCTGTGGTTTAAGGAAGTTTGCCTTGTAGGTAGAAGTTAAGATTATCCAAATTACTTTTTATGAGGAAAAAAATGTCTAAATTGCTAATTCTAGAATTGTACTTAATATACTTTTATATTTAAAACCTTCTGCAAATGCAATTATCTTAACATTGTTATTTGCTAATTTTTCTTTATTTTTGTATAGAACTGCTTATGAATGGGTAAATCCAGCTGCCTATGGACTTGTAGTAGTAACGTCATCAGAAGGAAGAAATCTACCTTATGGCCGCTTAGAAGACATACTAAGTCGTGATAATTCAGCTTTAAATTGTCATAGCAATGATGATAAGAATGCCTGGTTTGCCATAGATCTGGGTCTCTGGGTGATACCATCAGCATATACACTTCGTCATGCTCGTGGTTATGGAAGGTCTGCACTGAGAAATTGGGTTTTCCAGGTATCCAAAGATGGACAGAACTGGACTTCTTTGTATACCCATGTTGATGACTGCAGTCTCAATGAACCAGGGTTAGTTGAGGAGTCTTTGCAAATTGGAAAACTCACTAAAGAGCTTTGTTTATTTTTATAATTTTATACTCTAGAGCTCTCTTCTTTGTGAAATATTGAAGCAAAATTTTCCTTCTAAAAACAAATCACTTGATACTTCAGGCATTAAAAGTTTGAAACTTTACTAAAACTTTGTCAAAAGGTTTAGATTAAATAGTAGAAAACTGAGCTGAGTATTTTACACTGGATCTTAGCCAAAAGGCTGAGAAGCTATGAATATTTTAAAAATTGGTATATAGCTATATATACATACACACACACACACACACACACACACAGCACACTAATGGACACAAGTGAAATAAGCTTTCCATCAACTCCATATAATCACGTAATACTTTGGAATGTTCAACATATTAGCAGTGGCTATTGCTGGTTGTAGAATTAAGGCTGACTTAAAATGTTTTTATTTTTATCTATCCTTAAATTTTATGTATTGAATTAGTTTTTAAAAGACAAGTCAGTAACTTCTAAAATATTAGTTATACTAAATTTTATTTATACATTTTGGCACATATCAAGGAGTAGATTATATACTTAAATTGCTTTTGGCATTTGATATGGTATGAGAGGAGCTTCTTAACATTAGGATTAATAGGTGATGTTTTTACCCCTTTTTCATGCTTTAAAGACAAAATATTAATACGTTATTTAAAACTTTGCAAAAAACGTTTTTAAGTCCTTTTTTCCATCATAAGAGAATTTCTCCTACTCTTTGTAAACTTTTTTTTTTCTTTTTTCTTTTTTGTGTATGAAGAGAATGGGGTCTTGTTATGTTGGCTGCTTTCTAACTCCTGGCCTCAAGTGATTCCCCTCACCTCAGCCACCCAAGTAGCTGAGACAACAGGGGCACACCACTGCACCCATCGTTTTGTCTTTTATCTTTGAATTATATTAATCATAAATCATTAATGTTATGAGTCAAATCAATAGCGTACATTTAAGCGTTTCATTTTTAACTTGTTTTCTTGACTACTTTTTTTCCCTTGATTTCTTGATTCTTGTAATGAACTGTTGAGTGAATATGAAAGTTAGTGTATTTTTTCTACAGGTCTCTGTTATATAAAAAATCTTCCCCATCTTGAATTTCTTTTTCATCTGTTTTAAAATATTACATAATTTTTTCTCTAACATATTAACAGGTCAACTGCAACTTGGCCTCTTGATCCACCAAAGGATGAGAAACAAGGGTGGAGACATGTGAGAATTAAACAGATGGGGAAAAATGCCAGTGGACAGACACACTACCTCTCACTATCTGGATTTGAACTTTATGGCACTGTAAATGGAGTATGTGAAGATCAGCTAGGTAAAGAGATGATAGGAGACTTTTCTAACTTATTGAAACAATTACTTTTGTAAAAAGTGTTTTGGTTTTTATTTCTCCAATTTCTGCCTAAAAGGGAAAGCAGCTAAAGAAGCAGAAGCTAATCTTAGACGGCAGAGACGTCTAGTACGCTCCCAGGTTCTGAAATACATGGTTCCAGGAGCTCGTGTTATCAGAGGCTTGGATTGGAAATGGCGAGATCAGGATGGCAGCCCACAGGGAGAAGGCACTGTCACAGGAGAACTGCACAATGGTGAGTAGGTGCTCAGCACATTTGTGTAGAAAATGGGTAGTTAAGTTTTTTCTTATGTCTTTCAAGATAATTTATAAATTGCATAAATGTATGAGCACTGTTTAGAAGAACTGTTGATATCACATTGTAAATGGAAAAAATGTAAAGAAAATAAGGGAAAATTTTAAGTTCTTGGGTTTTGACTAGAAACTTGTAATATTTTGGAAGTGATCAAGCCTAGTGTAAGTTGAGTATCTTCAAGATACACTTCTGGTTTTTTTCCCTCTAGTTTATTTTCAAGCTTACTGTGAGTTTTATTTTAACTTCTTATGCTTTTCTTTATCTTGTTAGTGTCACAGGAATCACGCAATAATTTTTATGGTATCATAAATCATGTAGAAGAAAAAGGATTAGCATTTTTACTTAACTATTTTTTAATAAAGCATGGAACAAAACGCATCGTCTCTTAATCTGTTAGTAGATTATTATTGTTTCAAAATGTTTCTCAGCCTACCTGCTTTTTTGGGAGGAGTTTATCATGTTTTGTAAATATTGCTATGTGAGTTGAGTTTCTTTGATGCTGCAAAGTTTAGCAAAGTCATCCACTTATTGCTATTAACTTCAAAGCAATTATAGTGGCAAATTGTTTTCTTCAAACTATAAGGTTGATTTATTAGCAGATAATTTGCCTAAACATCAGTGGGTTTGTTTTTATCAATTTTGTATCAGTTTTTAGCATTTAAAAAAGTAAAATGTTTATATTCTCAACTTAAAGCACATTTGTTGTGGCTTTTTTTTTTTTTTTTTTTTGAGAGAGTCTTGCTTTTGTTCCCTGGAGTGCAATGGTGTGATATCGGCTCACTGCAACCTCTGCCTCCCGGGTTCAAGCGATTCTCTTGCCTCAGTCTCCCAACTAGCTAGGATTACAAGCGTGCGCCACCATGCCCGGCTAATTTTGTATTTTTAGTAGAGACGGGGTTTCTCCCTGTTGGTCAGGCTGGTCTCAATCTCCTGACCTCAGGTGATCCACCCGCCTCGGCCTCCCAAAGTGCTGGGATTACAGGCATGAGCCACCACGCCCGGCAACTTACACCACATATTTAAAGAGCTAGAATAAATGTGACAGTACTTAGGAGAATGACTGACATTTAATTTCATGTGTTATGTGGTAAAGACATTCATTTATTCAAATAAACCCTTTGATTATATTGCTTTTAAGATTCTATTTCTTGGATTATTTTACTGCCAGATGTTTTTATGTAGTATCAGGCCCTAATTGCAAATCATTTTAATCATACAGGTTTACAGTGACCTAAAATTCATAAATACCAGTAATAGTTGAGACATCAGTAGTACCATTCAACTCAGAAATTTCAAATTTTCTTGTTTTTTGGGCATCTTGATGATACTTATTAAAAAGTTGTTATTCTGTTTCCTGTAATTGTTTTGGCCTTGATGTATGTGACTTGAGAAGAAGAGGCTAGTTAGAGGCGTGTGAATGCAGTTCTTTTTTCTCGGGATGGAGTCAACTGAAGCAATTGCATAGGGAAATTAGAATATTTTTTTTTCCCCCAAGATACAATGGCACAACAGTTTTAATACAACCACCAATCTTCACAAAATAATTTTAATACTTTGTGTCTGGACTAGCAGCATCTTGCACTGTGATATTCCTATACATACATAAGCATTTTATTGAAGTACAAATGTTAAAAGCAGAGTAACTTAAGCAATTGCCTATACAAAGGTAAATAGACACTGTAGGTTATTTTTCTTCTTGATTCATTTGTGCTGCATAGTAAGTTGCAATTACATTTCAGTATAATGTTACTGATCTATAAAAGACATTTGAACTGTGAGGTATGGCATCTCCTTATGACAGAGTGCTCACATGTAAATCTGAATATTTTGAGTGTTTTTTTTTTGTTTTATTTTGTTTTATCTGCCACAGATGGGAAAAACAGAAATCATGTAGCCTAGAAATTTCAGGGTTTAGCATTCAAGAAAGGCCTATTTTTGCTGATCTGACAAATGTAGAAATTTAGTTTTGGCTAATCAACATGACCGTTCCCATCAAGTTATGCCTTTAAGTCTCTATGTCAGAGAGGGTTCTTAGCTTTCAGATACTTAAGCCAACCATTTTTAATGATGGCTAGTCATTACTGACTCTATTTTTTTTGTCTATCTTTTCGGCATAGAAGGAGTTGAGAGAGTATGTTTTTTGGGCCAATTAATACAATACAAAAGTTACTTTTATTTGAGATTGGGCTATGTTTTTGAACCTTCTTCTTTTCTCACACATTTCTGTGTAGCAGAAGAGATAGTTAAATGTTGGTTCTTCAGAGATTATTTCAGCATACAGAAAACAATAGAGGCAATTGAAAAATCTCATCTAAGCTACTTATGTAGATTTGGGGCAGTCACTTTTCCTTTCAAAGAACACATATGCAGATAATCCCCACAGGTAATTCAATATTATTTCCCTCTGAGTGCCAGCATAAACATATGAACTTGGTGTATGTGTGGGTGGGCATCTGGGTGTGTGGATGGGTGTGTATGTGAGCTTGGGCCCCTTTTATGTGTGGGTAAGAACTTTATAAAGGCTTGTTATAGTTTTAAAAAAATGTTTTTTGTGTCTTATGTTTTTCCCTGAAATAGTTAGCTTGTAACACTAAAATAAGATTGTAAAATTTATATTAATTTTCTTTTAATAGACAATTTTTTTTTTTTTTGCTTTTGGAGATTCATTATCTTTTTTAAAAAAGAATATTATTTTTCAACTACAAGTAAATATATAAATTGAATATCATTATGCTCATTAGTTCTGTACATGTTAGTAGCTTTAGCAGATAGTTTCTAATAAAAGAGCTCAGTATGCTCTTTAAATTTTTTTTTAGAATTTTCTGTGCTTATTCAAATTTATTGAACTTAATTATTTAACATAAGAGAACCAAGGAACCACTGAACTTTGAGAACACAACCGAAATGCTAACTTTAGTATTTTATTTGAGCTAGTGACCTAAAATTTCTGTGGTAATATATGAGTATTTTGAGAGGTTAGCCAAAATTAATGGTAAGAAATTAATGGTAAGCTAGCACGTTTTTCTAGACAGAAAATTTGACTACACATAATTATACTTAGCAATTTAAAAACTTTTACCTAGATTGTGTTTACTTGCAGAAGTGGCCGTATTTTACCACGTATATCAATCTTTTAAAATTTCTTAAACAGTTCTTCCATTTAAGAAGTAACCAAGCCAGGTGCAGTGGCTCACATCTGTAATCCCAGCTACTCAAGAGGCTGAGGTGGGAGGATCATTTAAGCCCAGGAGTTCAAGATTAGCATGGGCAACGCAAGACCTCATCTCTAAAAATCAAATAATTTTAAAAATGAAAAACAACCCAGTAGATTTAAACATGACCTTTACATTGCTTTTAAATGTCATAGACTGAATAGTTCAGAAATAAGGGAAATAAAAGGAAGAATTTTAAACATTTCCTGGAAACCCTTGTATACAGTACATATTTCTTGTCCTTAAAATATTTTTATCATGAGAGTTAAATATTATAGACTTTCAGATAACTAGTCATATAGTCAAATAATTGAGTCCAAAAATTTACATATATTTTAGTTGGCAGACCTTGATTGACTAGAAATTCAGAAAAGGACAGCACTGATGAAAAGCTGATCCCATATTGTGGAGCTACTGTCTGACACGCTCCTATCTGCTTTCTGCTGGGTCTCACAAACTCCTGTCCCTTTCCAGGCTGGATTGATGTCACCTGGGATGCTGGTGGCTCAAACTCTTACCGTATGGGCGCAGAAGGAAAATTTGACCTCAAGCTTGCACCAGGGTACGACCCTGATACAGTGGCATCACCCAAACCTGTTTCATCCACTGTTTCAGGCACAACGCAATCATGGAGCAGCTTGGTGAAAAACAACTGTCCAGACAAGACATCTGCTGCTGCAGGCTCCTCAAGTAGAAAAGGAAGCAGCAGTTCTGTGTGTAGCGTGGCCAGTAGCAGCGACATCAGCTTGGGTTCGACCAAAACGGAACGGAGATCAGAAATTGTAATGGAACACAGTATAGTTTCAGGAGCTGATGTCCATGAACCAATTGTTGTTCTTTCATCTGCTGAAAACGTCCCTCAAACAGAAGTAGGGTCGTCTTCCAGTGCAAGCACCAGCACCTTAACAGCGGAGACGGGAAGTGAAAATGCTGAAAGGAAGTTAGGCCCCGATAGTTCTGTTCGTACTCCTGGGGAGTCTAGTGCAATATCCATGGGAATTGTCAGTGTTAGTTCTCCTGATGTTAGTTCAGTATCTGAATTAACTAATAAAGAAGCAGCTTCACAACGACCTCTTAGCTCTTCAGCAAGTAACAGACTGTCAGTGAGTTCTTTGTTGGCTGCTGGGGCCCCTATGAGCTCTAGTGCAAGTGTACCTAACCTGTCCTCAAGAGAAACATCTAGCTTGGAGAGTTTTGTAAGGAGAGTGGCAAACATAGCACGGACTAATGCCACGAACAACATGAATCTAAGCCGAAGCAGCAGTGATAACAACACTAATACTTTGGGGAGGAATGTGATGAGCACAGCAAGTAAGTGAGCTTTTCCTTCTGGAACCAATGCTTTTTCCACTTGGAGGGATGCAAAGTAGGGTCTCTTGTTCTGGCTGCAGTTTTTAACTAGGTCATTAACCATATTAGATAAAGCTACATCAAATTTAGCACTTCAGGAATATGAAGTTAAGTTCTCTAGAATCATCATATTTTCAGAATTCAGATTAGGTGTGATAAAGAACCTCTTATTCTAGAAGGATAAAACAATACTTCTGATTTTCACTCCTTTATGATACATCATTAAGCAAAGTTGCATGAGGAAATAGATGACTATTAAATGTTATCATAGTGCAGTGAAACCAAAGCATCATGTAAGTATAGCTTTTATTTAGACTCTACATTGATCTTAGCTTCTGAAAGTTAAATTCCAATTTAAGCTGCTAACAGGTCAAAATAATTCCCTTGGAAAATACATTGGGAATTATTTCATTGCTTGTTTCATTTCTTTAAAAAAGTTAGGCATAATATTTAAAAATATAATAGTGCTATAAAAAGAATTTTTAGTTGGATTTCAGTTGGGTTCCCAAAGTTGTTGCTTTTCAGGAACCATTTTATTATTAGTGTGTTTTATGACCTCACTCTTTAAAAAATATAAAACTTGGTTTTTCTAAGGTTTCTACAGTCTCACCTATTTGTACTGATTTGCTTCATTTTTGTCTTTAGCTTCTCCTCTTATGGGTGCTCAGAGTTTCCCTAATTTGACCACACCTGGTACTACATCAACAGTGACTATGTCAACGTCCAGTGTTACTAGCAGCAGCAATGTAGCTACAGCAACAACAGTTTTATCAGTTGGTCAATCATTAAGTAATACTTTAACCACCAGCCTCACATCAACTTCCAGTGAGAGTGACACAGGTCAGGAAGCAGAATATTCCTTATATGGTAAGTTATAATTCAAAATTGAAGTATTTAGACACTTAAATAATGATACTTTTATTATGTTTTCTCCTGATATTTTATTTTATTTTATTTTATTTTTTATTTATTTTTTTATTTTTTTTTGAGACGGAGTCTCGCTCTGTCGCCCAGGCTGGAGTGCAGTGGCCAGATCTCAGCTCACTGCAAGCTCCGCCTCCCGGGTTCACGCCATTCTCCGGCCTCAGCCTCCCGAGTAGCTGGGACTACAGGCGCCCGCCACCTCGCCCGGCTAGTTTTTTGTATTTCTTAATAGAGACGGGGTTTCACCGTGTTAGCGAGGATGGTCTCGATCTCCTGACCTCGTGATCCGCCCGTCTCGGCCTCCCAAAGTGCTGGGATTACAGGCTTGAGCCACCGCGCCCGGCCTCTCCTGATATTTTAAACTTTTGTTTAAAGAGAATTATTCTCTCTTCTTATAAATATGTAATCTTTGGGCCAGGCGCAGTAGCTCACGCTTGTAATCCCAGCACTTTGGCAGGTTGAGGCAGGTGGATGACGAGGTCAGGAGTTCGAAACCAGCCTGGCCAACATGGTGAAACCCTGTCTCTACTAAAAATACAAAAAAAATAGCTGGGCGTGGTGGTGGTTGCCTGTAATCCCAGCTACTCGGGAGGCTGAGGCCGGAGAATGGCGTGAACCCGGGAGGCGGAGCTTGCAGTGAGCTGAGATCCGGCCACTGCACTCCAGCCTGGGTTACAGAGCGAGACTCCGTCTCAAAAAAAAAAAATTGCAGTTATCTGATTATACATGAAGTAGATCTAGGGACTTTATGTGTCATTTTTTTTTTTTTTTGCCTTTTGTCACAAAAGTTTTAATGGAAGAACCATAAAGTGATTTGACACTCTTATTACTGAGAGAAGAACTGTAATAGATTCATAAGGTTTGTAAAATGATACTCCTTGTATGCTGTTATCAAAGACTTTTGGAAATAATTCGTTAGTTAGGTAACGCATGATTCTTGCAAATTAAATTTTATTCAGAAAGTTCAGTAACAGCCTTATGGCTTCCATGTTGTAATCAAAGGGATGTATTTGATTCAGTTAAGATACAGTCTGTGTTTCTATTTCTCTTATTTTATCTTATTAGAAAAATAATGCTCTGAATAGAAACTAGAAGAAAATTAAAATCGTCTAGTCACCACCTACCAGTGACAACCACTGTTAATCATTTGATGTATATCATTTGATGTATGATTTTGCTTTTTTAACAAAAAAGGATCATATCCTTTTCTGCCAGCTGTTTTCACTCAATACATTGTGAAAACATTTTCACATATGTTGGATGGGTTTCTGTAACATTTGAAATGACTGTCAAATATTTCACTGTATGATCATTTAATAAATTATCAATTTTTTATATTTAAGTTATAACTTTTTCGTTACCATAAACATCATCATGAATGAACTTTCTTGTACTGTATTTTAGTATATTTCCTTAGGATAAATGCCTAAAATAATAATTACTGAATTGCTTTCCAAAACATTGCACTCCATCCCTATTGTTTTGGAATACCCTTTACCATATATCCTTGATCATATTGCCTGTTTTTCTTTAAAAAAAAATTGGGAGTAATTTTAAAGACAAAGTTTATATGAAAATACATTTTTAAAGTGCTATTTTGTGTATACCCCCTTTTTAATGTTTTCTTCATTTTTGTGAGAATATAGCCTCTCCTAATTCATAGCAAGAATTTGATATGATGTTCCAAAGTTTTAAGAAAGTAGTTATATTTCTGTTTCCGCTTTTCTTATCAAACAAATGTGTAGCAAAATGGTGATTATTACACCAAAATGTTATAAATTGATTGCATAAACTGTTTTCTGATTTATTATTTCTCATGGTGGCCCTGTGCCCCTCTCTACTTATTTGTTATTATGTTAACTTCAAGCATTAGTTCTTGGTCATGGGAAGTTAAAGATGATCGTGGGGAGGGAAGAGTAAACTGGCGGGGCGCTATGGCTTACGCCTGTAATCCTAGCTCTTTGAGAGGCTGAAGTGGGCATATTGCCTGAGGTCAGGAGCGTGAGGCCAGCCTGGGCAACATGGCGAAACCCTCTTTACTAAAGTACAAAAAATTAGCCAGGTGTGGTGGCCCACGCCTACAGTCCTAACTGCATAGGAGGCTAAGGCACCAGAATCATTTGAACCTGGGAGGCAGAGGTTGCATTGAGCCAAGATTGTGCCATTTGCATTCCAGCCTGGGTGACAGAGCAAGACTCTGTCTCCAAAAAAAAAAAAGTTAGAACTACTGATTGACTTTTAAATTTTGTTGTTAGGTTTGACCAGCCTTAAAAAAATTTATTGTTGGCCGTGTGCAGTGGCTCATGCCTATAATCCCAGCACTTTGGGAGGCCGAGGTGGGCAGATCACAAGGTCAGGAGTTTGAGACCAGCCTGGCCAATATGGTGAAACCCCGTCTCTACTAAAAATATAAAAACTAGCCGGGTATGGTGGCGGGCGCCTGTAGACCCAGCTACTTGGGAGGCTGAGGCAGGAGAATCTCTTGAACACGGAAGGCGGAGGTTGCAGTGAGCCAAGATTGTGCCATTGCCCTCCAGCCTGGGGGACAGTGTGAGACTCTGTCTCAAAAAAAAATTTATTGTGAGGTGATGAAAAAAAATTTAATGTATTTTTTATTTTAGATTCAGGGAATACATGTGCAGGTTTGTTATAGGGATATATTGCGTGATGCTGAGGTTTGGACTTATATTGATCTTGTCACTCAAATAGTGAACATAGTACCCAATAGGAAGTTTTTCAGTCCTTGCCCACTCCTGATTCCTTTTGGAGTCACTAGTGTCTACTGTTCCTATCTTGATGTCCATGTGTACCCAAGGTTTAGCTTCTACTTATAAGTGAGAACATATGATAGAAGATTTCTTTTTTATATTGTTAAAGCTGGTAGACACTTTAAGACTGCTGGGGTGAAGGATCAGAGTAACATCAGTTTATACCATCTGTATATGCCGTGTAAACTTTTACTGTGTTTTGTGGTTTTTCTCTTACCACAGGCACGAATACCATAACATGTTGTGTTTTGAGAGACATTTCATTCTATGATGTGGTCACATGTGTGAAATATAGAGCTTTTTAATGCTGGTGAAAAAGGGAAGATGAGAAAGAAAAAATGGACATCAGTCAGTTGTAACACATTAGAGATAGAATTTCAATATATGAAGTTAGATTATGTTTCTTAAAAGATAAATAGAGTGGAATAGATTTATTTTGTGTATCACCACATCATACCAGTTCCTAAATTGCAGGTGGCTCCTTACAAGTGTTAAAGGGTAACATATTTTATCAAATTTAAGATGCCTTTGATTGTAAGACACACCAATTTTTTTATATTGCTAAGGTTAAAAATGTTGCAATTTAATTCTGACTTGCCATTGTTTGTAAGATACATTCTGATTTCAAAGCATTACAATGTTTTAAAAATGTAGACCTTTCAACCTGAGAAAGTTGATTACAAAAAAAAAAATGTGTACCCTTAGAAACTAATTAAATATAATGGCAGACTTCTTCTACTGGCCATCCAGTAAAAGGCACTGAATGTTTAGTCCTGTGTGATTATTGGACTAAAAACTAATTGGTTCAGTGGTCTGTAAGTTTCTGAGTAACTATAAATTGTCTTCTGGATGTTCTTTAGCAATATAAAGTATTTTGTTTTTTATCCTTTGTGCCGTTCTGATATTATATTTGACTATTTTTTCCAGATCCAGTAAAAACTTCTGTTTTAATCCGTTTAGTCCTCTTTTTTTCAGTTTTTATGAAGAACAGTTTGTCAGCATCTTCATTTATGCAGGACAATGTAATTTGACCCAGTCTCCATTGAAAGCAAGAGATTCTAAGAAGGAAGGAGATTAAAGTGATTCAAGTTATTTTGAACTTCCTTATGTGCTAGATAATATGGATAATATGAAAGATGCCACATACATTATTCCATAGTAAATAGGCATTATCTTAAGTAGTCATTGTTTTTGAGTAACCTACCAGATCAGTGTCTCTCCCTGTGAGCTTCATGGGGACTCAGACCGTGTCTTCTTTGTTTGCAACTTTATATACCTCGTGCCTAACACTGTGCTTGGCACATAGTATTTGTTCGAGGAATGAGTAACTCCAAAGTGTTCTCTTTTCTAACATGTTCTGCTTCCTGGGACTTATTCAGAGAATGATGATAGGGGTTTCTTTGGGTTTTGTTTTTGTTTTTTGTTTTGAGACGGAGTCTCGCACTGTCGCCCGGGCTGGTGTAAAGGTTTATTTTTTGGTGGTTGTTTTTTAAATAGTCCAAATGGTTATCCTTTTATATTATGATTTTGTAATTCAGGTTTAGTTTATGGTTGTCCTTTATCCCTTTTTTCTTCATGGTTGTGTCTATACTCATCTTGTATATGGTGGCAGAACGCAACACTTGTCCCTTTTGAACTTTCGTTTTGTAAAAACTTAAAATGCAAAGTTCCTTTGTTACACTTTCTTAATTATATTGATAAGGTTGTGGATTTTGTTTTCAAGATTTCCTTGATAGCTGCCGTGCCAGTACTCTGTTGGCTGAGCTCGATGATGATGAGGACTTACCTGAGCCAGATGAAGAAGATGATGAGAATGAAGATGACAATCAGGAGGACCAAGAATACGAGGAGGTTATGGTAGAGAGAGTACCCCATTGTCTTCACAAAGATAGGTTGTTAATAGTTGAAATGAAGAAAGGAAAAGCTAAGTCATAATCAGACTTTGAAGCAAGGAAATGTGGCAACAGTATAAAAAATGTGGTTAAGAAAGGCAGTTTTAATCTGAGCATTTATGATTCTCCACTTAAAGAAAATAAATTGGTTATATTTGAAAAACTATAGAATGTCACATGATGTTTTAACAGGCTTAAAAGTGTGTAAAATTAGGCTGGGTATAGGACTCATGCCTGTCGTCCCACACTTTGACACTTGTAGTGCTGGCTACTTGGGAGGCTGAGGGAGAAAATCACTTGGGTCCAGGAGTTCCAGGCTGCAGTAAGCTGTAGTTGTGTCACTGCACTCCAGCCTGAGTCACAGAATCTCACACATACATGCACACGTGCTCACACGTGCGCACACACACACGCAGTGTATGAACTTTGCCAGTGCAGTGACTTGTGCTGCAGTGAACTATAATTGGGTCACTGCACTCCAGCCTGAGCCACAGAATGACACACACACACACACACACACACACGTGTATGAACTTAGCCAGTGCAGTGGCTCATGCTGCAGTGAGCTATAATTGCGTCACTGCACTCCTGCCTGAGCCACAGAATCTCTCACACACACACACACACGCACAAACATGCATGAACTTCGCCAGTGCAGTGGCTGGTGCTGCAGTGAGCTATAATTGGGTCACTGCGCTCCAGCCTGAGCCACAGAATTACACACACACACACGCACGCACACACGTGTATGAACTTAGCCAGTGCAGTTGGCTCGTGCTGCAGTGAGCTATAATTGCATCACTGCACTCCAACCTGAGCCACAGAATCTCTCACACTGACACGCACACGCACACGCACACACGTGTATGAACTTAGTGCAGTGGCTCGTCCTGCAGTGAGCTATAATTGGGTCACTGCACTCCAGCCTGAGCCACAGAATCTGACCCTGATGCACACACACACAGAGAGAGAGAGAGAATGAACTTAGCCAGTGCAGTGGCTTGTGCTTGTAATCCCAGCTACTCAAGAGGCTGACGTGGCCCAGGAGTTTGTTTTTTAGTACCTATGGTTTTGCAAGCAGGGTCCATCTGTTTTCTCATTAGTTGTCATATGAAGGAATGAAGTAGAGGCGTAAAAAAAATAATTTGCCCTTATCATCAGAGTTAAGTGGAAGAGTGAGGACCCAAGCCTAGGCAATGTGATCCAGAACTCTCAATACTTAACCACTAGGATTGTATTCTAATTGAAAGTTGTGCCTAAAAAATACCCTTTATTGTAACTAACTGTATATTTAAAATTTCTCTTTATAAAAAGTTACTAGATTTCAAAAAAATTGATAAGTTGAGTTTTAATGGGATAAAGAAATTTTTAAAATCTTTTAGTATATGGTTGCTAAGAAAATGCAATACTTCTTATGAAGGAGGTTATTATAAAATGCATGATGAATTTAAAACATCGAACTCATAACTTTTCTGAAGTTGGCTAATGAAAAAGTTTTCAGTGACACTTTCGTTAATAGGGGTTAATATATTCAGGTCATGGCTGAAAGGGGGCATATATGGGTCAAATAATTAGACATATATCTCTTGGGATTGTTTTATTTTAGATTCTGAGACGCCCATCCCTGCAGCGTCGAGCTGGCTCCCGCTCTGATGTAACGCATCATGCTGTTACCTCACAACTACCACAGGTTCCTGCTGGAGCAGGGAGCCGACCTATTGGGGAGCAGGTAATACCTTCGTGTTTATCTCCCTGCCGTATGTGTATTTTTCCCTTTCATAGTAAGGCACCAACCTAAATGCCTACAAAAATGTGCAGTGTGGAAAGGGTAAGAAGAGGGAGCTATCAAACAGTTACACAAAGAAACTTCCCCTACTGGTTGGGTTTCATATTCCATATAGAATCTATGATTGCTGTGACATAATGCATGCAGGAGCTTAATGCTTGAAACCCCTTTACCTTGGTTTGGGTAATAGTAAACATATATTAAAATGGTTAATATACAGTATCTAAGATTTGTAGTTATAGTAGCAGTAGTAGAGGTAGTAGTAGATGTAGTAGTAGTAGTTTATTAATAGCTAACACTTAATGATCACTAATTAAGTGCTAGAGTTGTTTCTGTTTTTGAGACAGGATTTTGCTTCATTGCCCAGGCTGTTCTTGAACTCTTGGACTCAAGCTTGCCTGCCTTGGCATGAGCCACTGCCTGGCTGGCATAGTTCTTAATACTTTATGCATATTAGCTAATTCTTTCCAACAGCCTTTTTAGGGTTATTATTAGCTCTAATTTTCAGATGAAGTAATTGCTAAAAGTCATACATATAATAGTAGTTTTGGTTCCAGGATGCAAACCCAAACATTCTGGAACCAGAGCTGTCAGATGTCATTTTGTTTCAGTTAAGTGTTTAAACCAAACTGTGGATGTGCACGTGTGCTTACATGCTATCTGCCTCATAGTGATTTAAAGCAACTCCCCAGCATTTTATTTGGTATGTAAGTAATTCAGTACAAAATGTAATTTACATTTTAAAAGCCAACTTATTTTAAAATAATTATAAGTTCATAGGAGGTTGCAAAAATCCTTGAGAGGTCTTATGTACTCTTTACCTAATTTTTCCCATTGGCTAGTTTCATATTACCTAATTTTAGTACAGTAACAAAACCAGGAAGTTGACGATGTTTGTGAATGATTATCCTTTTTTTTTTTTTTGAGACAGAGTCACTGTGTCTCCTAGGATGGAGTGCAGAGTGCAGTGGCACGATCTTGGCTCACTGCAACCTCTGCCTCCTGGGTTCAAGTGATCCTCCTGCCTCAGCCTCCCGAGTAGCTGGGATTACAGGTGCCTGCCACTATGCCCAGCTAATTTTTTATATTTTTGGTAGAGATGGGTTTCACCATGGTGGCCAGGCTGGTCTTGAACTCCTGACCTCATGATTCGCCTGCCTCGGCCTCCCAAAGTGCTGGGATTGCAGGCTTGAGCCACCGCACCCGTCCGTGAATGGTTATCATTTGGTGAAATGTGTAGATTTGTATAACCATCATGGATGCAACTTACTTTGGGTAAACTGAAATGATTAAGAAATGTGTGTATCTATACATGTTTAGATTAGCTCATTTTGGGTTTAAGAAATACGGCTAAGGAAATGCAATAGTTCTAAAGAACTAACACATTGCTTTTGCAAGAATGAAATTTTGCATCTTATGATGTTTGTGTGTGAAATTTTATTTTGATAGGAAGAAGAAGAGTACGAAACTAAAGGAGGACGCCGGAGAACATGGGATGATGATTATGTGCTAAAGAGACAATTTTCTGCATTGGTTCCTGCTTTTGATCCTAGACCTGGTCGTACTAATGTCCAACAGACAACTGATCTAGAAATACCACCCCCAGGTACAGGATGTTTTGGTTTTATGATTTATATAGTTTGAAAAGTAAGGTGCTGCTTGTGTATGCACGTTATTAAAAATTTTTTTTAGTTTTGTGTATACAGGTTATAAAAAAATTTTAGTCAGCCACACATTCTTTAAAAAGTACAGGTTTTTTTAAAGGAGCAAATTACAAATTATTTCAAATTTTAAAAACCAACATCTGTTTTGTATTCGTTCAATTTTTAAGGCAAAGTCCCACTGAAAGGTGGGAAATTCTTATTGTATTTTCTACTGGATCAAAATTCCCAAGGATTTATTCGTCTCAATTTTGACAGGCTCTCCAGTGGTTACAGTTATGCCCTCTAGAGTCAGTTGGTCTGAGTGACAACCTTGTCCCTTACAACTCGTATTTTATTTTATTTTATTTTATTTTATTTTATTTTATTTTTTTTGAGACGGAGTCTCGCTCTGTCGCCCAGGCTGGAGTGCAGTGGCCGGATCTCCGCTCACTGCAAGCTCCGCCTCCCGGGTTTACGCCATTCTCCTGCCTCAGCCTCCCGAGTAGCTGGGACTACAGGCGCCCGCCACCTTGCCCGGCTATTTTTTTGTATTTTTTAGTAGAGACGGGGTTTCACCGTGTTAGCCAGGATGGTCTCGATCTCCTGACCTCGTGATCCGCCCGTCTCGGCCTCCCAAAGTGCTGGGATTACAGGCTTGAGCCACCGTGCCTGGCCTTACAACTCGTATTTTAGAGTGTGGTAGGCATACTTAATTGCTCCCCCAAAACATTCAGGTTCTAACCTGTGGAACTTATGATATATTATCAAAGCAGACAAAAGAGACTTTGCAGATGTAATTAGGGATCTTGAGAAGGGGAGATTATCCTGGATCATCCAAGTGGACACAGTGTAATCACAAGAGGCAGGAGTCAGAGAAGAACACGTGACTAAGGAAACAGGAGTCAGAGTGACGATGAGCAATGAGCCAAGGAATGTGGGCAGCCCCTAGATGCTAGAAAAGGCAAGGAAACATTCTTCTCTAGAGACTCTAGAAAGAATGAAACCCTGCAAATCCATTTTAGACATTCGACCTCTAGAACTATGAGATAATAAATTTGTGGTAGTTTTTTGTTTTTTTTTTTTGAGATGGAGTCTTGTTTTGTCACCCAGGCTGGAGTGCAGTGGCACAGCCTTGGCTCACTGCACCCTCCACCTCCCAGGTTCAAATGATTCGCCTGCCTCAGCCTCCCGAGTAGCTGGGATTACAGGCACGCACCACCATGCCCAGCTAATTTTTGTATATTTGGTAGAGATGGGTTTCACCACGTTGGCCAGGCTGGTCTCGAACTCCTGACCTCAAGTGATCCACCCACCTCAGCCTCCCAAAGTACTGGGATTACAGGTGTCAGCCACCGTGCCTGGCAAGTTTGTGTTGTTTTAAACCACCCAATTTGTGGTAATATTTTATAGCAGCAGTAGGAAACGGATACATTGGGTAAGTCACCAAAACTATCTAAGCTTGAATTTCTTCATCTCTTACATGAGAGAATAAAGGTCCCTGTTGGACAAGGTAGTTAAAAAGCTTAAATGAAGTAAGGTATGTAAAGTGCTTAGTGTGCTGCCTGATGTGTGCCTCAATAAATGTCAGCTATTATAATCACTAAATTATCCTTAACAAAGATTTAAATTGACGATTAAGCGAGGAGAGTTGACCACGGTGGCTCACGCCTGTAATCCCAGCAGTTTGGGAGGCTGAGGCGGGCAGATCACGAGGTCAGGAGTTCAAGACCAGCCTGACCAACATGATGAAACGCCATCTATACTTAAAAATACAAACATTAGCCGGGCTTGGTGGCGCACGCCTGTAATCCCAGCTACTCAGGAGGCTGAGGCAGGAGGAATTGCTTGAACCCGGGAGTCAGAGGTTGCAGTGAGCCGAGATCATGCCACTGCACTCCAGCCTGGGTGGTGACAGAGTGAGACTCTGTCTCAAAAAAAAAAAAAAAAAAAAAAAAAAAAAGATACCTGTATTAAATATGAAAGTAAGTATACTCTGTAGTATGAATGTTCTTTGGGGAGGATAGATAGACTGAATCAAGGTGTTTGTTCTAAGGGTCCTTCAAAAAGGAGAATCTTGTTTCTTTGGATCTCAGAGAAAAAAAAAATTAATTATAAAAAAGGAAAACATTCTAGAGAGTATAAATAGGCACAAACTTTTTGTAGAGCTCTCTACCAGTATATTTTGTATCTTTTGAGAATGTGTTTTTGCCTATGGTAATTTTAAATACTAGCTCTGTATCCCGTTTTGTACACATAGGTGACTGCAGAAGTATTTATATTTTCAAAAAATTGGAAATGACCTTAATTATGTCCAGTAATAGGGATATGCCTCTGTTTAGGTACAGTGGGATACTGTGCAGTGAAAGAAATAATATTTTAGAGGACGATCATGATAATGAAGAAAACATTCATGAGCTAATAAAAAATGAGAACATTCTCCAAATACATGATGAAACTAATTATATTTGTGTGTGTATATGTGTTTACCTCATGATGCAGTTATTCAGTGTGATAAAAGGTTGACACGTCATTGGCCCAGAATGTGTGGTTTTCTCTGAGTATGGATAGTTTTCTCATTTATATAAAAAAAAATTTTTTTTGAGATGGAGTCTCATTCTGTCACCCAGGCTGGAGTGCAGGGGTGTGATCTCAGCTCACTGTAACCTCCACTCCCAGGTTCAAGTGATTCTCCTGCCTCAACCTCCTGAGTAGCTGGGACTACAGGTGGGCACCACCATGTCCAGCTAGTTTTTGCATTTTTGGTAGAGACGGGGTTCACTATGTTGCCCAGGCTTGTCTCAAACTCCTGACCTCAAGTGACCTACCCATCTCGATCTCCCAAAGTGTTGGGATTACAGGCATGAGCCACCACTCTTGGCCTCTTTATAAAATTAAAATGTTTCCTAAGTATTCATACAGTATTATTTTCATATAAAAACGAGAGAGCTCTCTATCATACACATGTATTCTCCTTTAGCACTCTTTCAGTAACGTAAGTGTAATTATTCCCATTAAAAAGAAACGGAAAACAGGCTGGGCACAGTGGCTTATGCCTGTAGTAATCCCAGCACTTTAGGAGGCTGAGGAGGGTGGATCACTTGAGATCAGGAGTTCGAGACCAGCCTGGACAACATGGTGAAATCCCGCCATCTTTACTAAAAATACAAAAATTAGACAGATGTGGTGGTGAGCACCTATAATCCCAGCTACTTGGGAGGCTGATGCGGGAGAATTGCTTAAACTTGGGAGGCGGAGGTTGCAGTGAGCTGAGATCATGCCACTGCATGCCAGCCTGGGCAACAGAGCAAGACTCCATCTCAAAAGAAAAAAAAAAAGAAACAGAAAACAAAAATGTCAAGGCCTAGAGTCTTAAGTAGCTGACATCCTTTAGCTAATGTATGGCAGAGGGGTTTGGATTTCATGTAGCCTTGTCGCCTAGTGTAGTGACCTTTCTTGGACTGCTTGTTTTAGTATAATTGTTTTTCACACATCTTCCAAATTTTTAGGGACACCTCATTCAGAGCTCTTGGAAGAAGTCGAATGTACTCCGTCACCTCGATTAGCCCTCACTTTGAAAGTAACAGGTCTTGGAACGACTCGTGAAGTTGAATTACCACTCACCAATTTCAGATCAACCATCTTTTACTATGTACAAAAATTGCTTCAGTTGTCCTGTAATGGCAATGTGAAATCAGATAAACTTAGGCGTATTTGGGAGCCCACATACACGTAAGAAATTTTAACTTAATGTTTTGATAGATAATGCCCTAGTGTATGAGCCAAGAAGCATTGTGTTTATTTTGGATTATAGGAACAGAAAAGATTTGGTTTTTATTCTGTGGCTTACAGGAACAGATAATAGTGTTTGGGACTCTTGGTGTTGAATGATTAAGTTTTAGAAGCAGAAGGACATTTACAATCTACACTAGCTTCTTAACGTAATTGTTGAGAAGAGCGTCATTTGAATTCTTTGACTAATATGAGTACTAAATATTTTATTTCTGTTCTTTATTTTGGGGGTGTGTGGGTTAACACCTGCCTTTCTTTGTACAAATAATTATCAATGACTTAGGGTAAATTTATTTTAACATTTTTGTGCCTCACATTCCTAATCTATAAAATGAGAGTGGTTGTAAGGAATTAATGAATTAATATGTATAAAGTGTTTTCTTTACTTTTCTTTTTTTCTGAGACAAGGTCTCTCTCTGTTGCCCAGGCTGGAGTGCAGTGGAGTGCAGTGGAGTGCAGTGGTGCGATCATGGTTCACTGCAGCCTCAAACTCCACAGGCTCAGGTGATTTTCCCACCTCAGCCCCCTGAATAGCTGGGACTACAGGTGTGCACCACCAGGCCTAGCTAATTTTTGTATTTTTTGTAGGGATGGAGTTTTTTCGCCATGTTGCCCATGCTGTTGTCGAATTTCTGAGCTCAAGTGATCCATCCACCTCAGCCTCCCAAAGTGCTGGGATTACAGGTGTTGAGCCTCTGTGCTTGACCTGCAAAGTGTTTTCAATACTCCCTAGGATATATTAAGTGCTCAGTAAATGTTATCTATACAATATTTGTTATTTAATAATAAATTATATCGTCATTCTTACTGTAACTTCACTTCCATTAGTATGTTTTCTGATGTTCTCTTAACATCACTGATAATCTTATATAATGGTCAATAAAAGTAATGTAGGTCCTTTTGAGATAGAACAGAAAATCCTAATGGTATTCTCCTGCCCTTCTATTTTTTTCTCTAAGTTCCCAAGAGCTAGAAAAACCTCCCTTCAATTTTTATTGCAGTTTCAAAATTGATCTCAACTGCCTTATTTGAACATAAGCACTCCTGATCATTGTTATTTCTATCCTTCTTTCCATCTAGACACAGAGAACCTGTTTCTTATCCCATTGTATTTTTGCAACAGTTATAGCCATATGCTATATAACAACTTTTCAGTCAGTGATGGACCATGTATGACAGGGGTCCCATAAGATTATAAAGCCATATTTTTACTGTACCTTTTTTATGTTTTTATACACAAATACCATTGTGTTACAGTTGCCTGTAGTACTCAGTACACTGATATATGCTGTTAAGGTTCGTGGCCCAGGAACAATAGGCTATAAGACATAGCCTAGGTAGATAGTAGGCTATACCATTTTGTTTTGTGTAATGCACTCTATGGTGTTTCACAACAACCAAATCACGTAATGCTGCGTAACACTTGATACAGTCATATCTTTAAAAGTTCTAGATTTGATATATGCTTTCTTTGTAATGATGCTAAATTTATAAATCGTAATTCAGGAATATGGTTTCTGCTACTTTGCCCTTATGTTTAACGAATTAACATTTTTTCTTAAAAATCCTCCTTGAGGCTGAGTGTCGTGACACACCTTAATCCCAGCACTTTGGGAGGCCAAGACAGGAGCATTGCTTGAAACCCGCAGTTTGAAACCAGCCTGGCAACATAGCAAAACCTTATCTCTACAAAATATACAGAAAAAAAGAATTCTTGAGTTCAGTGTTCAGTGCAGACATATGTCTAGTAAATGATGTTCATTTTTTTTAAAAGAATTGAAGCCTTATTGAAAATAATCACAAATTATATGTGAATTAACTTGAATATCTTCATGTTTAGAATCATGTACAGAGAAATGAAGGATTCTGATAAAGAAAAGGAAAATGGAAAAATGGTAAGTTATTTTTGAAAAATTGGTCTTACTCTTGGCTATTTAGTAAAAAGAAGAAAGATAGTAAAACTAACACAGTATTGCAGTTGAACATTGAAGGGAATAATGACTAACATGGAATTCTTTAGATTAGGGTAAGTGCATGATCTTAAAGCTACCTCATGTAATGCATGTGAAATATCATAGACTTTATAATTGGGAAAGGCCAACATTTGGTTTTTCCTGTTGTAGGGTTGCTGGTCTGTAGAGCATGTGGAGCAGTACCTTGGCACTGATGAATTACCAAAGAATGACTTGATAACCTACCTGCAGAAGAATGCAGACGCTGCTTTCCTGCGTCACTGGAAATTAACCGGCACTAATAAAAGTATTAGGAAAAACAGAAATTGTTCTCAGCTCATAGCTGCATATAAGGTATATATTGGCATCAAAACACTATTTTGATTGCAAGTGGCTTTGTGCTTTGTTTTGCAGCTTTGGAAGCTTCTTAAGGAACAGCAGTTCATTGAGACATAATTTTTAAAATGAGGTTGAATTAACACTGTTAATGCACAAATTCTAAAATTTCAAATATGGCTTGTAGCATTGAATCTGAATACAGACTTTGACCATGGCTTAGAGTGGTTATATTTTATTCGGGAATTTTAATGGTTTAGAATGCCTTGATTTATGTCTTGTGTTATGTTTTTATTTAAAAAGAAGGCACTTTAAAAAATTCCAACCCTTTCATAGTAGTATTGATAGAATGATACACTTTTTCTTGAAAATATGATTAATGGCCAGGTTTTCTAATTGTTTCTATAGGATTTTTGTGAGCATGGAACAAAGTCTGGGTTAAACCAGGGGGCCATTTCTACTCTTCAAAGTAGTGATATTCTTAATTTAACAAAAGAACAACCTCAGGCCAAAGCAGGCAATGGACAGAACTCTTGTGGAGTAGAAGACGTCCTTCAGCTTCTGCGTATTCTGTATATAGTTGCAAGTGACCCTTATTCAAGAATATCCCAGGAAGGTCTGTAAGAAGCCTTGTTTCATTTCTATAGCAGTTTTAAAGCAAGTCAGTTTATATTTTTATTAATTTTATTAATTAATTTTATAGATGGTGATGAACAGCCTCAGTTTACTTTTCCACCAGATGAATTCACTAGCAAAAAAATTACAACAAAAATATTACAGCAGATTGAGGTAATAAAATCAGATAGCTGAACTCTTCATTCTATTACTGTTGGACTTTTCCTAATATTCCCTTTACTTTCTTTTCTACCTCTGACCATCTTTCCCTTCCCTCTGATTGGTAATTTGAGCTATATGGTCCTTTGCATTCATTTCCTAATTACAGGTTTAGAATGGACTCTTCTTTTCTTTTGGTCATTTTTAATAATTGCCTTATAGGGCCAGGTGTGGTGGCTCACGCCTGTAATTCCAGCACTGTGGGGGCCAAGGCGGGTGTATTGTTAGAGGCTAGGAGTTTGAGAGCAGCCTGGCCAATATGGTGAAACCCCGGCTTTACTGAAAATACAAAGATTAGCTGGGCATGGTGGCACACACCTGTAATCCCAGCTACTTGGGTGGCTAGGGCAGGAGGATCGCTTGAACCCAGGAAGCAGAGGCTGCAGTGAGCCGAGATCGCACCATTGCACACCAGGCTGGGCAACAGAGTGAGACTCTGTCTCAAAAATGAATGAATGAATGAATGCATGCATGAATGCCTTATAGCACTAAGACATTGTTATTTGTTAATTCACAGGAACCATTGGCATTGGCAAGTGGGGCTCTGCCAGACTGGTGTGAACAGTTAACCAGCAAATGTCCTTTTCTAATACCATTTGAAACTAGACAGCTTTATTTCACATGTACAGCATTTGGTGCCTCAAGGTAAGATGATGATGTTTCACAACAACCAAATCACCTAATGCTGCATAACACTTGATACAGTCATATCTTTAAAAGTTCTGGATTTGATATATGGTTTCTTTGTAATAATGCTAAATTTATAAATCATAATATAGACCCAGTACTTTCTCAGTTTCCTGTTAGGTGAGATGATTGTTTACCTTAAGTACATCTTTTTATGTTTTTAAAATAAGTATGTTTTTATGTTATATAAGTTGAAAATAATACAACTATACTGTCAGGACTGATAGAGGGGATATATTATCTTGTATTCCTATGAAGAATAGTCAGCATTGCCTTTTGGTCTAAACCACCAATCTTCTAGTAATTCACCAAAATGACTAATCCAAAGGAAAGGAGGAGAGATACCCGATAGATGTTCTCTAGGTCTTTTAGAAAACATGGAATTGTTCCTTTGGCCACATATATGCAGATCTAAAAGAGAGGTGACATTGTAGACATTAAGGGAATGGGTACTGTTCAAAAAGGAATGCCCCACAAGTGTTACTGTCGCTAAATGGGAAGAGTCTACAGTGTTACCCAGCATGCTGTTGGCATTGTGTTTTTGTTTTTGTTTTTTGTCTCACTTTGTTGCCCAGGCTGGGGTGCATTGGCATGATCTTGGCTCACTGCAGCCTCCGCCTCCCGGGTTCAAGTAATTCTCCTGCCGCAGCCCCCCTGAGTGGCTGGGATTACAGGTTCATTCATTGTTGTAAACAAACAAGGGCAAGATTCTTACCAAGAGAATTAATGTGCATATTAAGCACATTAAGCACTCTAAGAGCCGAGATAGCTTCCTGAAACGCATGAAGGAAAATGATCAGAAAAAAAAGGAAGCCAAAGAGAAAGGTACCTGCATTTACCTGAAGTGCCAGCCTGTTCCACCCCGAGAAGCACACTGTGTGAAAACCAAGGGAAAGGAGCCTGAGCTGCTGGAACCTCTTCTCTGTGAATTCATGCATAATGTTTAAAAAAAATAGCTAGGTGCGGTGGCTCACGCTTGTAATCCCAGCACTTTGGGAGGCTGAGGAAGGCAGATCACGAGGTCAGGCGATTGAGACCATCCTGGCTAACGCAGTGAAACCCTGTCTCCACTAAAAATAAAAATTAGTCAGGCGTGCTGGCGGGCGCCTGTAGTCCCAGCTTCTTGGGAGGCTGAGGCAGGAGAATGGTGTGAACCTGGGAGGCGGAGCTTGCAGTGAGCCGAGATCACGCCACTGCACTCCAGCCTGGGCAATGGAGCAAGACTCCATCTCAAAAAAATAAAAAATAAAAGACCTCTGGACTGTAAAAATGTTTCTCTTCATTGAGTAGAAGTGTGGTGTCCTCTCCCCCAAAGAAATATTTAAGGCAAACTATAATTGTGTCCTAAGCCTAATTGTGTAGTGTCTTTACCATTCAAATTTAATGTATTTCTTGCTGAAAGATGTGCGATGGCTTATTGTGCAACAGATTACTCAATTGGTTAGAAAATGGTCTGATATTATTTACGAAATATTTGTACTGGTTTGAAGATAGTCCCTCTGAATAATCATGGAAGAAATAATTTACCGAAAAAAAAGAAAACATTTAAAAAGTTTCTGTTTCCAGGCTGGGCACAGTGGCCCATGCCTATAATCCCAGCACTTTGGTAAGCCAAGGCAGACACATCACTGGAGGCCAGGATTTCGAGACCAGCCTGGACAACATGGCGAAACCCCATCTCTACAAAAAACCCCACAAAAATTAGCTGGGCATAATTCCAGCTTTTTAGGAGGCTGAGGCATAAAAACTGCTTGAACCCGGGAGGTAGAGGTTGCAGTTAGCCGAGATTGCACCATTGCACTCCAGCCTGGGCGACAGAGCAAGACTCACTCACTGTAGGTGCTCAATAAATATTTTGTTGAATGATTGTTTACCTTAAGTACTCTTCCAAAATAATTGTTAAAAAAAAGTTATAATTTAAACTGTGTTTCTTCCTTGATAGTTACATTTTTGTACCATTTAATGCCATTTACAAAGCATTTATATACATAGAACTATAGGCATGTTGTGATAACTGGCATTGATAATAATTTTTGTTTTATAAATGAGGAAATTGATTCTGCACGTACTTAGTTAATTTGCCTAAGATCATGAAAAAATAATAGCACACATGAGAATAGAACCTTCAGCTTCTTATTCCTAATTACTGGTTCTTCCTCCCACCATAAATGGATTGTTATTAAAAAAACGAAAATGTGGCCAGGTGTGGCGGCTCATGCCTGTAATTCCAGCACTTTGGGAGGCCGAGGCGGGTGGATCAGTTGAGGCCAGGAGTTCAAGACCAGCCTGGGCAACATGGCAGAACCCGTCTCTACTAAAAATACAAAAATTAGCCAGGCATGGTGGCACGTACCTGTAATCCCAGCTACTGGGGAGGCTGAGGCAGGAGAATCACTTGAACCTGGGATAGGGAGGTTGCAGTGAGCTGAGATCATGCCACTGTACTCCAGCCTGGGTGACAGAGCAAGACTCCATCTCAAAAAAACAGAAAAGAAAAATTGTTTTAAAATTATAATTGATGGTGGCCTTTGTCTCACGTGTCCATGTGAAGAGACCATCAAACAGACTTTGTGTGAGCAGCATGGCTGTTCATTTCACCTGAGTGCAGGCAGGCTGAGTCCGAAAAGAGAATCAGCAAAGGGTGGTGGGATTATCATTGGTTCTTACAGGTTTGGGGACAGGCGGTGGAGTTCAGAGCAATGTTTTGGGGGCAGGGGGCGGATCTCACAAAGTACATTCTCGAGGGTGGGGAGAATTACAAAGAACCTTCTTCAGGGTGGGGGAGATTATAAAGAACCTTCCTAAGGGGTGATCAGTTAGGGTGGGGTAGAAACAAATCACAATGGTGGAATGTCATCAGTTAAGGTTATTTTCACTTTTTTTGTGGATCTTCAGTTGCTTCAGGCCATCTGGATGTATATGTGCAGGTCACTGGGGATATGATGGCTTAGCTTGGGCTCAGAGGCCTGACAGCTTTCAGTCTGAAAGACAGCTTAATCATTTTTAAATTTCTCCGATAGGAAACATTTGTCCTTTTTTTGAATGATGTTGGGGGCTGGACAACAGATTTTTATTTTTATTGAACTGCTAAAATAAGGAGGGAAAACACAGACCCAGTACTTTCTCAGTTTGCTTAAGGCAGATTATAATAAAAGGAGTTTCATATATTTTTACTTGTGAAAGGAAGCAATTTATGTAACAAAAAAGATTACTGTGTTTTAAAAATCACCTGATAAAATACTATTTTTTAATTTCTTAAATCTTTGAATTCTGTTGCTGGTTTAGTAGTACATTCAGCTGTTAATGTATGCTGCAGCTCATAGATATTTTTCTATTTCAGAGCAATAGTGTGGTTACAAAACCGACGTGAAGCCACTGTGGAACGAACGAGAACCACAAGCAGTGTTAGGCGAGATGACCCTGGAGAGTTTAGAGTTGGTCGTCTCAAGCATGAAAGAGTAAAAGTTCCACGTGGCGAATCACTGATGGAATGGGCTGAGAATGTCATGCAAATACATGCAGATCGGAAATCAGTTCTTGAGGTAATCTCATAAAATTAGATTTAGGGAACAGGAATGACACTTAGGGAACCAGCCCAATGTGTCTTCACTGCATTAAAAACTGTGGTAGGTAAACATGAAGAGGGGTTTTCCTATTCTGTCAGCAGAAGCCTTCTCTGGCAGAGCATCTTTTTCATAAGAGGATGTCAGTCCACCTCCTTAGGGGTTAGGTCTTGCGCCATTAATGAGCAACAAAGAAGATCTCCACTCTTGAGGCGGCAAAGTGCTTGTTCTGCCTGAGGGCTTCTACGTATTTCATAACAAAGTTGGACTAAAATAATAGTACTCACAAGGGATTCTTTTTGACCCCTGTATTAAACTGCACTGTTGGATATTTTGGGAGCACTTGGTTTTGTAATATTGTTTCACTTAAATTGTGCTTGGTATTATATCACTGGTCTGTGTTGAGAGATGTTATAGCAAATGGCAGTATGAAATTTAATATATTTAGTTTAGAAATGTTACTGTGGACATTGTTGGTTATATTTCGTATACACAGTATTCCCTATATGAGGAAGAGTGGAAATACCTCTCCTGTCACAGGGGTGAAACCAATTGGTTTGTTTTTAACTTTTGGATCATAAACTAATTGCAAGAAATATGATACATCTCTAGAAGATGTCCAAAGCTTTACGTCTTTCACTTTATATACAGACTTTCATTGTGTTATTCCTCCTACCCTTACGTTCTTCTTCTTCTTCTTCTTTTTTTTTTTAATACAGACAAGTTCTCACTGTGTTGCCCAGGCTGGTCTCAAACTCCTGGGCTCAAGTGATCCACCTGCTTCGGCCTCCCAAAGTGCTGGGATTACAGGCGTGAGCCACCATGCCCAGCTGCTTACATTCTTCTAATTTAGATAATCTTTTTTTTTAACCATATGCTATAGTTTTTATGATACTTTATGCAATCACTTTAAAGGTTTTTGTCCATGCTCTTCCTGTTGCAAAAATGATTTAAAGCGTCTTTAACTCAGAAATAAGCAGAAGAGGCCAGGCGCAGTGGCTCATGCCTGTAATCCCAGCACTTTGGGAGGCCGAGGTGGGTGTATCACCTGAGGTCAAGAGTTTGAGGCCAGTCAGACCAACACAGTAAAACTGTCTCTACTGAAAATACAAAATTAGCCAGGCATGGTGGTGCATGCCATAATCCCAGCTACTTGGGAGGCTGAGGTAGGAAAACTGCCTGGACCTGGGAGGCAGAGGTTGCAGTGAGCTGAGATTGTGTCATTGCACTCCACTCTGGGCAATAAGAGTGAAACTCTGTCTCAAGAAAAGTAAAAAAGTGGAAGAGTTTAGGCTTTGGTGTCACACAGACACACACAAAAATCTGTACACCATCATTTCTTCAAGCAAATTATTTCACCTCCTTATGTGAGATTTGGTTTCCTTTGGTGTAAAAAGGAGATAATTATTTTGCAGAGTTGTCGTGAGAAGTAAATGTGTGAATGATGCTTGGCACAGTGCTTAAGCATGTAATAGTGTACAAGTGGACTCTTCAGAAAAATTACAATAACACTCCTATGCTGTTTATAATATATACACTGCTATTTTGAAAAAAGGTATATTACTGGATCAGATATGATAAATTTTGGCAAGAATTAGATTATTTTAAAAATACCCCAAACTTTAAGTTTATTTTAACCCACAATTTATTTGTTCATATTTTAGGTTGAGTTTTTAGGAGAAGAAGGAACTGGCTTGGGGCCTACATTAGAGTTTTATGCTCTGGTGGCAGCGGAATTCCAGAGAACTGACTTGGGAGCTTGGCTTTGTGATGATAATTTTCCAGATGATGAATCTCGTCACGTAAGAATATTTCTTATTTTGTGACTTGAGTTGTGACTTTGTTTTCAAAAGTGTTAAAAATAGGTTATGTGTTCAGAACATAAGCCAGGTTTCTGACTCTACTTTTATTATTGAATAATCTTGATACAACTAAAATATTTCTAAAGCGATAAAATTTAGTTACCAAAAGCTATTTAATAAAATTACATACTTTTAGATAGCCAAATTTATGAAGATGTTTAGTTTATGGATTTTTTTCTTAGATGATGATAGGCTTAGTTTCTATTACCTTTTGTTTAATTTTATTTGCATTTCACCCTCTAAAAAATTAGGTTGATCTTGGAGGTGGATTGAAACCTCCTGGATATTATGTGCAGAGGTCATGTGGACTGTTCACGGCACCATTTCCACAGGATAGTGATGAGCTTGAAAGGATCACAAAACTGTTTCATTTCCTTGGAATTTTCTTGGCCAAATGCATTCAAGACAATAGACTTGTGGACTTACCTATTTCTAAACCTTTTTTTAAACTTATGTGTATGGGTGACATTAAAAGCAATATGAGTAAACTGATTTATGAGTCACGAGGTGATAGAGACTTACACTGTACTGAAAGTCAGTCTGAAGCTTCTACAGAAGAAGGTCATGATTCACTCTCAGTAGGAAGCTTTGAAGAGGATTCAAAATCAGAATTTATTCTTGATCCCCCTAAACCAAAACCCCCGGCTTGGTTTAATGGAATTTTGACTTGGGAAGACTTTGAATTAGTAAACCCACACAGAGCCAGATTTTTAAAAGAAATTAAAGACCTTGCTATCAAGAGGCGCCAAATTTTAAGCAACAAAGGTCTTTCTGAAGATGAGAAGAACACAAAATTACAGGAACTAGTGCTGAAGAATCCATCAGGTTCTGGGCCTCCACTTAGCATAGAGGATTTAGGGTAAGCATTATATGTACATTCTTCAATACAATGGATGAGTAAGTTCTAAAGCTTTTGTTTCTTTGTCCTCACTGATTTGCAATATATGAGAAAACAGTCTGTCAAAAACAGTAATATGCTGTAGGAAATACTGATGATCGACTTGAACCTTGATTTAATATTATAAAGACAACACTCAGAATACTAGAATATTAGTTTATTAATCATCAAACCTTTACAAGATTACCTGACTTAGCCAATGTGAATTTATATGCCTGTGTAAAATGTCTAGAGTCAACAATATTTTGACAAATTCATTTGCTAATATATGGCCCACTTTGCAAAGCTCAAAAATTGGTTGGTATGTCAGCTTTATCACCAATGGCTGTAGTAGCTGAGATGCTGCAGATCTTTTGATAAAACTCTGTTACTTTATGTACAGGTAATTATCATATCTTCAGCTGTGATTTTAGGTTAACTGCAAGGCCTTTTTTTTTTTTTTTTAATGTTTGCTGATAATGTTGGTAAGCTGTGTTTGATAAATGGTTATATAGTCAAGGTTTTTTTTTTAATGCATATTTTTGTACATAGCATGATTGACTTCAGTGAAGCAACCGTTTCTTCCTAAACGACTTATAAACGTTGCCATCATAATTAATTGCAAAATTTTTAGTTAATTAATTTTGTGCCATAAGTTAGAAGTAAAATATAGAAAGGTGGTTTCATACAATCTTCGCAAAGCCAGACAGATTTGGTAACAGCTGGCCTAGTAGATTTTGTCCATAGAATGAATATTGCATTTGAAAAGGCCTCAACTTCTTCTAAGCTGGTGTACTGATTTTGTTGGAGGAGGAGGGGGCTGGGAATTATGGTTTTGATAGCCATGTTATTATATTTATTTAATTTTTTCTCTTGTACCCACTGATGGCAGATGATAGTCATGTTATAAAAATTAAACACCCTTAGTAGTAGCTGCATGTCAGTTAATTTAATCTTTTTTGTCCTCCCAGTTTAAATTTCCAGTTTTGCCCTTCCTCAAGAATATATGGTTTCACAGCTGTGGATCTCAAGCCAAGTGGTGAAGATGAGGTAAAAAAGTTCTGAAATATCCTCTTAGCAAAGCCAGTTGTACTAGACACTCCTGAAATATTTCTAGATACTGACAGATTTTCTTTTGCAGATGATAACAATGGATAATGCAGAAGAATATGTGGATTTGATGTTTGACTTTTGTATGCATACAGGTATTCAGAAACAAATGGAAGCCTTTAGAGGTAATTTTAAAGGATTTTTAGCATAATTGCTCTCCTTTGACTTTGAGACAGTTGAAATTATGGTCAAGAATTGCTGGTGGTTGGCTGGGCATAGTGGCTAACGCCTGTAATCCCAGCACTTTGGGAGGCCGAGGCGGGCAGATCACCTGAGGTTGAGAGTTCAAGATCAGCCTGACCAACACGGAGAAACCCCATCTCCACTAAAAATACAGAATTAGCTGGGCATGGTGGCGCATGCCCGTAATCCCAGCTACTCGGGAGACTGAGGCAGGAGAATCGCTTGAACCCAGGAGGCGAGGTTGCGGTGAGCCGAGATCATGCCATTGCACTCCAGCCTGGGTGATGAGCAAAACTCTGTCACAAAAAAAAAAAAAAGAATTGCTGGTTGTCGGGTGTGGTGGTACTCACGCCTATAATCTCAGCACTTTGGGAGGCTGAAGCAGGAGGATCGTTTGAACCCAGGAGTTCAAGACCAGCCTGGGCAACACGGCAAGACCCCATCTCTACAAAACATTTTTTAAAAAATTAGCCAGATGTGGTGGCATGTGCCTGTGGTCCCAGCTACCTGTGAGGCTGAAGTGAGAGAATAGTCTGAGCGTGGGAGGCTGAGGCTGCAGTGAGCCATGTTTGTGCCACTGCACTCCAGCCTGGGCAACAGAGGGAGACCTTGCCTCAACAAAGAAAGAAAGAAAGTGGACATAGGTTGCATACATTCTAGATTACTTGATCAGGATGAATTAAACCATGAAAGAATCATGATGGGAACGAGTATATTATATGGTAAATTACTTTTGAAAATGAGAACACAGTTTTGCCTGACTTGTATGACAGAAACTGCTGGCGAACTCCAGACTGAGTAGTAACAAGAATTTGCATGCTGACCATAGCAACTGAATGTTCTCTCTCTCTTCACATTTGTAATAAGCAGGAATTTCTTTTTTTTTTTTTTTTTTTTTTTGAGACGGAGTCTCGCTCTGCCGCCCAGGCTGGAGTGCAATGGCCAGATCTCGGCTCACTGCAAGCTCCGCCTCCCGGGTTTATGCCATTCTCCTGCCTCAGCCTCTGGAGTAGCTGGGACTACAGGCGCCCGCCACCTCGCCCGGCTAGTGTTTTGTATTTTTTAGTAGAGACGGGGTTTCACCATGTTAGCCAGGATGCTGTCGATCTCCTGACCTTGTGATCCGCCCATCTCGGCCTCCCAAAGTGCTGAGATTACAGGCTTGAGCCACCGCGCCCAGCTAAGCAGGGATTTCTTTTTTTTTTTTTTTTTTTTTGAGGCAGAATCTCACTCTGTTGCTCAGGCTGGAGTGCAGTGGCGCGATCTCGGCTCACTGCAAGCTCTGCATCCTGGGTTCACACCATTCTCCTGCCTCAGCCTCCCGAGTAGCTGGGACTACAGGCGCCCGCCACCACGCCAGGCTAATTTTTTGTATTTTTAGTAGAGAAGGGGTTTCACCGTGTTAGCCAGGATGGTCTCGATCTCCTGCCCTCGTGATCCGCCCGACTCGGCCTCCCAAACAGTTTTAATTTCAAGCTGTCTTAATTTATGCTTGTTTACTCAAACATTTATGAATGTTGAATATTCATCTTATGTCCATTTCATTGGTAATGGGTATTTTTTAATTGTTACATAATATATGTACATGTTTATGGGGCATTTTGATACATAAATTGTGTAATGATAAAAATCGGTATTTAGGATATCCATCATCTTGGACATTTATCATTTCTCTGTGTTGGGAACATTAAAATTATTCTCTTCTAGCTTCTTTGAAATATACAATATATGACTGTTAACTATAGTCACCCTACTATGTTAGAAAACCTTAGAACTTACTCCTTTTATTTAATTGTAAGTTTGTACTCATTAAACTACCTCTCTTCATCCACCTCCACATGCAACACTCCCAGCCTCTGATATCATTCTTTTCTTTACCTTTATGAAATCAACTTTGTTGTTTGTTTGTTTGTTTGTTTTAAGACGGAGTTTTTGCTCTTGTTGCCCAGGCTAAGAGTGCAATGGCACAATCTCGGCTCACTGCAACCTCCACCTCCCAGGTTCAAGCAATTCTCCTGCCTTAGTCTCCTGAGTAGCTGGGATTACGGGCATGTGCCACAACACCCGGCTAATTCTGTATTTTTAGTGGAGATGGGGTTTCTCTATGTTCGTCAGGCTGGTCTCAAACTCCCAACCTCAGGTGATCTGCCCGCCTCGGCCTCCCAAAGTGCTGGGATTACAGGTGTGAGACACCTTGCCTGGCCAAGATCAACTTTTTAAGTTCCCACATGAGTGGGAATATGTGATACTTGTCTTTCTGTGCCTCGCTTTTTTCACTTAATATAATGACCTCCAGTTCCACCCATGTTCCTACAAATGAAAAGATTTCATTCTTTTTCATGGTTGCATAGTATTCCATTGTGTATATATACCACATTTTCTTTACACATTCATTCCTTGATAGATACTTAGATTGATTTTGATAATGGGTATTTTGGTTTGAAATTTGGTATTTTGGAATCATAACTTGGAAACTGAGTTGTATGTTTTTTGTGTTTCTGTACATGTATGATGTAGATGGGTTTAATAAAGTTTTTCCAATGGAGAAGTTAAGTTCCTTCAGCCATGAAGAAGTCCAAATGATTCTTTGTGGAAACCAGTCACCATCCTGGGCAGCAGAAGATATTATCAATTACACTGAACCTAAGCTGGGTTATACACGTGACAGGTATGTGATACTATTTTCTAAGATCAACAAAATTATTTATATTCCCCAAATCAAGTGACAGGTTCTCTAAAGTAAACTATAACTCAATGAATTACATTCATAAAGTAAGTGAGAAAGCAGTGGTGTCTCACAGTGACCAGAATGCATATCCATTGATAAGGCTGGGAGGATACAAAAAGACAACTGATATCAGGCCGGGCGTGCAGTGGCTCACACCTGTAATCCCAGCACTTTGGGAGGCTAAGGCGGGCGGATCACTTGAGGTCAGGAGTTTGAGACCAGCCTGGCCAACATGGTGAAACCTTGTTTCTACTAAAAATACCAAAAATTAGGTGGGCGTGGTGGCAGACGCCTGTAATTCCAGCTATTCGGGAGGCTGAGGCAGGAGAATCACTTGAACCCAGGAAGTGGAGGTTGCAGTGAGACAAGATCGTGCTATTGCACTCCAGCCTGGGCAACAAGAGTGAAACTCCATCTCAAAAAAAAAAAAAAAGACAACTGACATCATGGTTGATGTTGATTCCTTTTCTCATTGTGTTTTAATTGTTCATTTTTAAAATTTGGTAAATTGTAAGCTGTTAGGCTACACTACATTTATATTAAACTTTTTATTGAATATAACAGATAAGTACACACGTCATATATACAGTTTAGAGGATTTTCTCAAAATGAACACACCTATATAATTGGTATCCAGAATATGAAGCAACTTCAAAAATCCCCCTTCCCATGATATTCTTTTCTGTTAATTTAATCACCATATGTTGATCAGTTTTGCTTGCTTTTGAACTTCTAATGTAAAATCATGTAGTCGGTTTTCTTTGTGGTCTGGTTTCTTTTGAGTAACATGATGATGAGATTTATCCATGTTCTGGCATATAGTTCATTTACTATTTCATTACACAAATTTATCACAAGATAATTATTTTGCTGGAAAAAAAAATTGATTATTTCAGATCCCCTTTGGTATATTCATCCATATTTGGAATGATTTTGCAAATGCATCCTATGTTTTTATGATTTACTGACTTTGTTGCATAATAGATGGACCCCATACACCATCAGTATTTTTTAGTTCTTACAATTTATAAGTGCAAGACAGGCTTTGAGGGATATTTTTTTTTTTTTTTTTTTGAGATGTAGTTTCACTCTTGTTGTCCAGGCTGGAGTGCAGTGGCATAATCCCGGCTCACTGAAACCTCTGCCTCCCAGTTTCAAGCGATTCTCCTGCCTTAGTCTCCCAAGTAGCTGGGATTACAGGCATGCGCCACCATGCCCAGCTAATTTTGTATTTTTAGTAGAGATGGGGTTTCACCATGTTCATCAGGCTGGTCTCAAACTCCTGACCTCAGGTGATCCATCCGCCTCATCCTCCCAAGGTGCTGGAATTACAGGTATGAGCCACCACACCTGGCCAGGGATATTTTTAAAGTAGCTTGTCTTAGCCCATTTCATACTTACCCAAGAGTCTCTCGATGTGTAGTTCTTCTGGTGTGAGGATATTGTTTTTTAGGGGGCTTGTTGCTGGCTTACAAAGTAGTGGTAGTGATTTTCATTTAAATCTGCAGTCAACTCAGTATAACTATATTTTTGTTCTTTTAGCCCTGGTTTCCTGAGGTTTGTGAGGGTTTTATGTGGCATGTCTTCTGATGAAAGGAAAGCATTCTTGCAGTTTACCACTGGTTGTTCAACTCTACCCCCAGGTGGACTGGCTAACCTGCATCCCAGGCTCACGGTTGTACGCAAGGTACAAGCTCTGTGGCTAATTGGGAATCCAAATGAAATTTAGTTACTTTACTTTTGAAAGAAAGAAGTATTTAAACTCATGGTCTTCTGTTGTGTTTGCTTTCTTGCTGTAGGTTGACGCTACTGACGCAAGCTATCCATCAGTCAATACATGTGTGCATTACCTTAAGTTGCCTGAATATTCTTCCGAGGAGATCATGAGAGAGCGCCTGCTAGCTGCTACAATGGAGAAAGGCTTTCATCTCAATTGAGCTTTGAAGTGCAATGGGAGACATCAGAGACTTTAAAAATACTAGTGAAGCCTCTTGTGTTTATGTGCAGAGAAGTATATGATCCTCCACGCTAATGACACTTGCCTTTTTTTCCACCATTAAGGCTTTAAGAACATGTGGAATAAGTTTGTTAGCTGCTAATGACAAAACAAATCCTGTAACTACCCAGCCAGCAAGTATATAGCACAGAACACTGTGTTACTTTACAAGGGCTTATGTGACTGGAATAAGGTGGTCCTACTTGACTGTTCCAAAGAGCAGCTTCTCAGATCTTCAGTGTTCACTGGTAAATTTCTAACAGTGTATTTGTGTAAAGTTTGTCATTTCATACTCCATACACTACAGTTGCCGTCACTGATCCCTGTTTTGCTGGCTTTTAAGCTACTTGGTCAAAAAATCCTGCTTCCTTAAAACATAGAGAATTAATGAGCATCTCAAGCTTTTTCTTTTCCTTTTTAATGATGCCTGCACTATCAAGAGTATTCTAGTGTTCTCTCTTTGTTTGGCATATAATCATGCACCAACCTTTTATTTCTTTAAGGTGGGAGTATATTTTTATTTGCTAAATGCTGTACTATGAAGATCAAAGTCTTAAGTGTGTTTGTGCAGCTCAAAAATAAAGATGTATTAAGGGGGGAAAACACTGGTCTAAGTGCAAGGCACACTTAAAGCAAGTTTTACTTTTGGTTGTATTTTCTTTGTATATTATAAACATTTATTTAACTTGTTGCCGTTTGAAGTAAAAAATTTCCAAAATGTATGCTCAACAATAATGATTAAAATGTTTGCAGCGTACAAAACTGTGTCGTGTGACTATTTCAGTGCAGTCATCAGACTTCAGAGCTTTACCATGTACTTGTCATTTTGAATCATCCAAAGTTTTCTGAAATTACTACATAAAGAAATGTGTTTTTCTATAGTAAATACGGTTATTAAAATTGAAAGACTAGAAGAAATATATATTCACACACTTGTGATCCAATGGTTGGGTTCAGTTTTAAAGTATGCCTCAGCTAGAACTGACCAGTTACTTGTGTTAATTGTTTTAAAAAACACCAGATCCACAACTATTGTATCTGCAGGGATATGTAAAGTGAGGATGTAAGAAAGATCCAAGAATGATTTTTAAATGTTGTGTTAGTGTCAAAAGAAAACACAAAGATACTGTTGTTTTGTGGTTTTGAAGAAGGGACTGTATTTCCAAATTCCAAAGTGGATTTTCCAAATTCCAGTTATTACCATATCTGTGCTTATAGGTGAAAGGAATGACACTAGGCCTGATTTAGCCAAATAGCTTCTTTTTTTTTTTTCTTAAAGACAGGGTCTTGCTGTGTTACCCAGGCTGGTCTCAAACTCCTAGGTTCAAGCAATCCTCCCACCACAGCTTCCGGAGTAGCTGGGATTACAGATGTGTACCACCACACCTGGCTCACACGTTTTTTAAGGAACCAAAAGCATGTTTGAAATTGCCCAATACTGACTGTTTAAAAGGCAAATTCTCTTCCTATAAGAGATACCTTCTGCTATAATTACTAGTCTCTAAGATATCTATCAGTAGTCAGCTTTTACCAAGACTAGCCTGGCACCAGGGTTAGCAAACTATGGCCTGGTGCGTGTTTTTGAATGGCCTATGGCTAAGCGTGACTTTAAAATTTTTAAATTGTTGGGGAAAAAAAAATCAAAAGAATAATATTTTATGTGAAAATTATGAAATTTAAATTTCAGTGTCACAAACACAGCCACGTTCATTCATTTACATGGTTGCTTTTGCACTACAATGGCAGAATTGAGTAGTTGGCAGAGACCATATGGCCCACAAAGCCTAAAATATTTACTATTTGGCCCTTTACAGAAAAAGCTTGCTGAACCCTGGTCTAGCAAGTGGCTACAGCAGATAAGTTGATAGCTTTACATAAAATCGGGCAGGGCACGGTGGCTCACATCTGTAATCCCAGCACTTTGAGAGGCCAAGCAGGGTGGATCAACTGAGGTCAGGAGTTTGAGACCAGCCCAACCAACATGGTGAAACCCTGTCTCTACTAAAAATACAAAAATTAGCCGGGCGTGATGGCACATACCTGTAATTCCAGCTACTCTGGAGGCTGAAGCAGGAGAATCACTTGAACCCAGGATGCGGAGGTTGCAGTGAGCCGAGATCGTGCCATTGCACTCCAGCCTGGGCAACAGGAGTGAAACTCAAATAAAAACAAAAAGTTTACATACAATCGTAGCTGTTTTTGAAATATTAGGAGTCTTCCTCAGAAAAAATCTAAGAACAAGGTAAGGCTGACCAAATGTAAGTATGAAAAGTCACTTAAAGCATCTTAGTGAAGTTAGATGGAGACACAGCCTGTAAGTACAGATACGCATGAGTCAAGTGTTCTGAGACATCTACTGGGGTCTCCACCTCAACTGTAAGTTCTTAAATATTGTTTCCTATGATACCTACCAACTATTTTTTTTTTCAACTGTTATTCTCTCAAGGTTCTAAAATCTGTGCCAAGATGTAATTCAACTACTATTTTGGTGTGACCCCAAAATTAATTTTGTTCACTCCCTAGCTACTCTGGTGTACCAGTTTCAGCAGTTACCTGAATGTGCTACTGATTAAGTACCTACCAACTAGGACAGTGTTTTCCAACTACTGTGTCTCAGAAAGGCCTTCATAGCACTTTGGTCTAGACTGGGCTTTCCCCAGACCTTGGCTACTTGATACAAAGGTGTATCTGTACACACAAACCACTCATTGTTCCCACAGGTTGAAGCCTTCCTTTTGCCTTCCTGAACGAGTCCAAAAACAACTTGGGTTTGGAGTCCTCTATTGACTTTCTGCGTTTTTACAGATACAAACCTTGATACTGCAAGTGGATTTTTAGAAGAGGATAAAAAAAGGCTCCACTCCCTACTGCCCACAATACACAGACAAACCAAACAGAACAGTGCTGAATGATGTGTCTCTGAAATACGCATCTGGCCAGGCGCGGTGGCTCACACCTGTAATCCCAGCACTTTGGGAAGCCAAAGGCGGGCGAATCACTTGAGGTCAGGGTTTTGAAACTAGCCTGGCCAACATGATGAAACCCCATCTCTACTAAAAATACAAAAATTAGTCCAGTGTGGTGGCACACGCCTGTAATCCCAGTTGCTCAGGAGGCTGAGGCAGGAGAATTGCTTGAACCCGGGAGGTGGAGGTGGCAGTGAGCTGAGATCATGACACTGCATTTCAGCCTGGACAAACGAGCAAGACTCTTGTCTCAAAAAGGAAAAAAAAAAATGCATTTATGCATTTATGTCCTATTTTAGAGGCTGGAGTGTCACAGAAGAATGGACTATTGGATCATTCCATAGGCTGGGACTGTATCTTAATATACCAAAAATAGATTTTGGCTGGGCAGGGTAGCTCATGCCTGTAATCCTTGCACTTTGGGAGGCTGAGGTGGGAGGATTGTTTGAGTCCAGGAGTTTGAGATCAGCCTGGGGAACATAGTGAGACCCTGTCTATAGTTAAAGAAAAAAGATTTCTACTTTCTTCACTGTACCTGACCTCCCACCCCTACATGCATGTATATAGACCTCCCTATTCTTGGGGGATAAGTTCTAAGACCCCCAGTGGATATCTGAAACTGAGGATAGTACCAAATCCTATATATATATAGAGAGAGAGAATGTTTTTTCCTATACATACATACCTATGATAAAGTTTATAAATTAGGCACACTAAGATTAACAATAATGGAACAATTATTACAATATACTGTAAGAAAGTTATGTGTAAGCTGGGCATGGTGGTGTGCACCTATAGCTCCAGCTACTTGGAAGGCTGAGCAGGAGGATGGCTTGAGCCCAGGAGTTCAAATCCAGCCTAACAGTGACCCCATCTCTTAAAAAACAAAAGATGGCCAGGTGTCGTAGCTCATGCCTGTAATCCCAGCACTTTCAGAGGCTGAGGTAAGGAGGATCGCTTGAGCCCAGGAATTCAAGACCAGCCTGGGCAACATATGGAGACCTCGTCTCTACAAAAAATAAGAAAAATTAGCTCAGTGGGGTGGCACACACCTGTGGTCCCAGCTACCTGGGAAGCTGAGATGGGAGGATCGCTCGAGCCCAGGGGGTTGAGGCTGCAGTGAGCCGTAATCATGCCACTGCACTGCAGCCTGGGCAACAGAGCAAGGCTCTGTCTTAAAAAAAAAAAAAAAAAAAAAAAATTATATATAGATGAATATATATGAATGTAGTCTCTCTTCCTCAAGACCTTATTGTACTGTACTCACCCTTCTCTTGATCTGTCCATCTGGTAACCAAGACAGTTACTAAATGACTGTCAAGTGGGGAGTGTATACAGCATGCATATGCTGGACAAAGGGACGATTCACCTCCCAGGCAAGATGGAGCAGGACCGAGCAGGACAAAGTGGGACGGTGAAAGATTTTATCACACTACTCAGAATGGCATGCAGTTTAAAACTTATACATTATTTATTTCTGGAATTTTCTATTTAATATTTTGGGACCTCAGTTGACCATGAGTAACACAAACCACAGAATGCGAAACAGTGGATAAGAGAGGGATTATTGTACATACTTTCGCCTAAGACAGTTGTGTATATTCTGTTAACTGGGTAGCAAAAGCATATAGAAAGGTTTTGGGGGCATGCAGTGCATTACTCTTCTGTAATGACAGTAATGTACTTCAAGACATTGCAGGAGAAGGGGTTAAAGGAGTAAAAGGGAGGAAGAGAAGGATTCATGCCTATCTGTACAGAGACATTTTCTTGCATTCCACTTTTTTTTTTTTTCTTTTTTGAGACGGAGTCTCACTCTGTTGCCCAGTCTGGAGTGCAGTGGCACGATCTCGATCTCAGCTCACTGCAACCTCTGCCTCCTGGTTTCAAGTGATCCTCCTACCGCAGCCTCCCAAGTAGCTGGGATTATAGGCATGTGCCACCATGCCCGGATAATTTTTTGTATTTTTAATAGAGACAGGGTCTCACCATGTTGGCCACGCTGGTCTTGAACTCCTGACCTCAAATGATCTACCCACCTTGGCCTCCCAAAGTGCTGGGATTATAGGCGTGAGCCACTGTGTCTGACTGCATTCTACTTTTAAACTTTGAACTACATTTCATTTCATTAACAGTAAGCTTATTAATAAGCAAACCCTTTAAAATGTGGCATAAAAAGACTGGGCACAGTGGCTCAGGCCTGTAATCCCAACACTTTGGGAGGCAAAGGCAGATGGATCATGTGACCGCAGGAATTTGAGACCAGTCTGGGCAACATGGCGAAACCCTATCTCTACAACAAAATACAAAAATTAGCTGGGTGGAGCAGGTGTGCGCCTGTGGTCCCAGTTACTTGGGAGGCTGAGGTGGGAGGATCACCTGCGCCCAGGAGGTAGAGGCTGCAGTGAGGTGTGATCACACCAGTGCACTCCAGCCTGGAAGACAGAGGGAGATGCTGTCTCCAAAAAACAAACAAAAAAGGGGGCATAAAAGATAGCTGTAGCGACTCTCAATGTCTGACCATCCATTATCTGAAAGTAATGTTCTCTATAGAATTAATTACATAATGGCATTGTAATTACTAAGTGCCCTTAAAATGAGTATCAAAGGCTTTTACAAACTGGCAAATAAAGGAGTGCAGCATTGTGATCATAGTTCACTGCAGCCTCAAACTCCTGGGCTTGATCAATCCTCCCACCTCAGCCTCATGAGTACTTAGGAGTACAGGTGCTCACCACCACAGCTGGCTAACTTTTTAATTAATTATTTATTTATTTTTAGAGACAGTCTCACTCTTGCCCAGGCTGGAGTGCAGTGGCATGATCTCGGCCTACTGCAACCTCTGCGTCCCGGGTTCAAGCAATTCTACTGCCTCAGCCTCCCGAGTAGCTGGGATTAGAGGTGCCTGCCACCAAGCCTGGCTAATTTTTTGTATGTTTAGTAGAGACAAGGTTTTACCATGTTGGCCAGGCTGGTTTCAAACTCCTGACCTCAAGTGATCCACCTGCCTCGGCCTCCCAAAGTGCTAGGATTACAGGCATGAGCCACCACACCTGGCTAATTATTTATTTTTTGTAGAGATGTGGTCTTGCTGTGTTGCCCAGGCTGGTCTTGAACTAATGGGCTCAAGGAATCCTCCTACCTTGGCCCCCCAAAGTGTTGGGATTACAGACCTGAGCCACCGCACTCAGACTTCTTTATTTTCGAGACAGGATGGAGTGCAGTGACACGATCATAGTTCATTGCAGACTCGAACTCCTGGGCTCAAGCAATCCTTCTGCCTCAGACTCCCAAGTAGTTGAGACTACAGGTATGTGCCACCACGCCTGGCTAATTTTTGTATTTTTTGTAGAGACGAGGTCTGTGTTGCCCAGGCTGGTCTTGAATTTCTGGCCTCAAGTGATCCTCCTTCCTCAGCCTCCCAAAGTGCAGGGGTTACAGGTGTGAGCCACTGCACCAGCCCCACATTATAAAGATTTTAAAGCTAGGCCAGGAAAGTTCAAGGTTGTAGTACAACATGATCATGCCTGTGAATAGCCACTGCAGTCCAGCCTGGACAACACAGCAAGACCCGCTTCTCTTAAAAAACAAAACAACAACAACAACAACAACAAAAAACACGTCTTGGCTGGGCATGGTGGCTCATGCTTGTAATTCCAGCAATCTGGGAGGCCGAGGTGGGTGGATCACTTGAGGTCAGGAGTTCAAGAACAGCCTGGCCAACATGGTGAAACACCGTCTCTACTAAAAATACAAAAATTAGCCAGGCGTGGTGGCGCATACCTACAGTCGCAGCTACTCAGGAGGCTGAGGCAGGAGACCTGCTTGAACCCAGAGGTGGAGGTTGCAGTGAGCTGAGATCACGCCATTGCACTCCGGCCTGGGTGACAGAGTGAGACTCCGTCTAAAAACACACACACACACACACACACACACACACACACACACACCCCTACACATCTCTTAAAAAGTAAATTTTACTAAGTCTTTTAAAGGAATAAGACAGCCTTCAGAAGTCGGGCACTGTGGCTCACATCTGTAATCCCAGCACTTTGGGAGGCTGAGGCAGGCAGATCACCTGAGGTCAGGAGTTTGAGACCAGCCTGGCCAACATGGTGAAACTCCATCTCTACTAAAATTACAAAAATTTTTTGTATTTTTGTATTTTTTGTGGTGGCGCGTGCCTGTAGTCCCAGCTCAGAAGCTGAGGCAGGAGAATCGCTTGATTCCGGGAAGTGGAGGTTGCAGTGAGCCGAGAATGCGCTAAGTGACAGAGCTAGACCAGACTCCATCTCAAAAAAAGAAAAAAAAAGACAGCCTTCAGAAAATAGCATTACTCAAAATGCCTTGTGTTTAAATTTTAAAACTTTATTGGCTGACAGAAAACTGCCATACTTTCTTCCCACTACCATCCTGCTATTCCTGAATTTGATTTGCAAAAAGAAGCATAGACCAATAAGGGTTCCTTAGGCGCTCAACAGAATTTAAAGAAGTGGGAAAGATATGTTTACAATTAGAATATAAAACTTCTCTCTCAGTTTAAACAATTTTTTTTCTTTTACATATTTTAAAGTACACTTTGTTTTCTTTTTAGGAACTGTGGGAAACGCCTATTTATAATGTCTTTGGAAGGATACCCCATTTTGTAATTGTGGTCTTCCAGATTCTTCTGGTTACAGATGTTGAGATGTATTCCACGGTACTCGCATTTCTGATAAATCCATTTGTCTGGAAGAGGCTTCCTTTCAGCTTTCTGACATCTTATCAAGAATTAGTAGAGGGGCAAGAATTCTTGCCCTGTTAGTTTCCACAATGCAGCCATTTAACACCATCTCATCCAAAATGATGTGTACTTTATCCAAATTAAACATTATCTAGGGTTGTATTAAGGAAATTAGTTTAAAGTTATAAAAATGTTAACATTCAGTAAAAATTTGTGGCTTAACCTGGAGTTTTCCCAGTGTAAATTAGTCTAAGCATGAGGTTTTCTGTACAGAATTTCTGAAATTAAATTTAAAACTGGCATCCATATTAGAAATTGTTACCTTCACATATACATACCTAGTTTCACCTTGGTTAAGCTAACAGGATAAGTGGGGATAAAAACGAAACAGCTACATTTTTTAACCAAAGGGATAGGGAGTCTACTAAGTGCTAGAGAACACAGCAAGTGTCATGTGGCAAGAGAATGACCTGAACTCAAAAATAATGGTGTCCTCCCAGACAATAATAATAACAGTAACAACCATTTGTTGAATGCTCCTGTTCCAGACATTGTGTTGAGTTTCAGCCCTCTGTAAATCTCTGATGTATGTTGTTACATATTATCCTTAGTTTACCCAGGATCAAACAGGTTCAAAGCATAGTCCAAAGCCACATGGCTAGCAAATGCCAGGCTGGAATTTAAATCCAAAGCTTGGCCTTGACTGCTCTGCTTCCAGGCTCCTCAGGAGCGGCTTGACACCTCCCTCCTCAGCCCCCAAACCTCCACCCCAAAATAAATGCCTTGTTCCTTCAGTTATCTTCTCTGTCAGACAGACTGACGTAAAAATAATTATGAGGAGAAAACGAATGAAGAAGGCACGGTGTAATAAAATTTCTGGATTTCACGACAGTATCTCTTACAAATGGGTAGTTCTAAGAAGTCATTTGAGAATGATGGAGCCACTTTGGCTTACAGGTGTTCTTTTTTTTTTTTTTTTTTTTTTGAGATGGAGTCTTGCTCTGTCGCCCAGGCTGGAGTGCAGTGGCGTGATCTCGGCTCACTGCAAGCTTCGCCTCCCAGGTTTATGCCATTCTCCTGCCTCAGCCTCCCCAGTAGCTGGGACTACAGGCGCCCGCCACCACGCCCGGCTAATTTTTTTGTATTTTTTTTTTTTTAGTAGAGATGGGGTTTCACCGTGTTAGTCAGGATGGTCTCGATCTCCTGACCTTGTGATCCGCCCGTCTCGGCCTCCCAAAGTGCTGGGATTACAGGCGTGAGCCACCGCGCCCGGCCGGCTTACAGGTGTTCTTACCGGAAAGTTAGCATGGGGCATCAGGAAAGAAGAAAATATTGTTAGACTATGATGTCTAGCAAACTAGAAAGAACTAAATACTTCCCTCAAGAATCCCTTCAACTGAATACCTAACTTTTCTTTTGTGAAAGAAGGGGAACTGGAATGAGATGATGACAATGAATGTTTCCCAATTCTACACCTTAATATCTGAAGTTCTGTATCTACTTATAAAGAGCAGGATCACGGTCTGTTACAAAAACAAAAACAGTTGACAGATTGTTTCAAACAAACTTCATTCAACAAATAGGTAATTCAATGCGCTAGGGGAGTTCAAAATTAAATCTTTGTAAAGTGAATTGTTCCCACTTGATTTTTTTCAACCAGACCAGATGTTCAAAGTCTACACTGTATTTGCTTAGTGAAGTGCAACTACACAGAACAGGACAAACGGTGAATGACTTTAAAGTTTTTATTAGGCTCTGTGTGAATATCTCATTAAGCTCTGTGCAAATAGTCCTCCAGCAGAATAAACTGTTTTCCAGGGGCCCATGGGAACTGTCCTTAAGTGACCCAGAAAAAAAAAAAAAAAAACGCATCACTCTGATATACCTATTAATAATGTCTTCCAATTATACAGATGACTGCTTTGTCCCATGGCCAAACTGGGACTGGCATGTTAGGCCCTTGACTCCAACCTGTTTACTAGACCCAGAAGCCAGAACTTAGGTGAGACAAAGTAGGAATGGCAGCCAGGTATATACAGAAAGGCAGAGCTGAGAAGCACAGGTGGCTACGTGAAAAATGGCCTACAGAACCTTCCTGTTGTACTCACTAAGGGCAATGAAAGCCTTAGTGCCTTTGAAAATGTCACCTTCTCCAAGATAACTTCCTTTGAGATACAAGGAAATCTAATTTTAACCCATGAATTGGTTTGGGGATCAAGCTGCTCTGTGGCCTGCCCCATCTCCGGCAAGCAGATGATTCGCTGTTCAGATGTCGCCTTGAGCAACTGCCCAACTGTTTTGAAATTCAGATCAGAATTTACTGCTAAATCTGGCCGGGCGCAGTGGCTCAAGCCTGTAATCCCAGCACATTGGGAGGCCGAGACGGGCGGATCACGAGGTCAGGAGATCGAGACCATCCTGGCTAACACAGTGAAACCCCGTCTCTACTAAAAATACAAAAACTTAGCCGGGCGAGGTGGCAGGCGCCTGTAGTCCCAGCTACTCGGGAGGCTGAGGCAGGAGAATGGCATGAACTCGGGAGGCGGAGCTTGCAGTGAGCTGAGATCCGGCCACTGCACTCCAGCCTGGGTGACAGAGCGAGACTCCGTCTCAAAAAAAAAAAAAAAAAAAAAAAAGAATTTACTGCTAAATCATATAAACCACTGACATCCCCACATTACAAGGACAAGGTCCTCCAGCAAGTCAATTTCCCAACATCCTGGAAACATGAGTTGCTCAGTGAGGTCATTGTATACTGTGGACATGTGACTGCCTGTGTATCTGTGTATCTGACTCAAACTAACAATCATGCAGCTTTCTGGCACTATATGGGGAAACTACAGACCAAATCCACTGTGAGGCAAAGGGCTGAAAGCTGATTTCCCCCTGGAATCATGTGACTCTTTTAAAATAAGAATCCAGCTGTTGTTTACATCTTGATTTGGTTTATGAGCAACTTGTACACCCTGGTGAGGCCAAGAGTAATGGCATTTAGGCCATATGCCAGGTAAGCAGGGACCAAAAAATACCCTATATGCTAAGCCCATGGAATAAACACACTGCAATGGTGACATTTGAAATAGGAGGAAGTAAGAAGGGCCCAGACTGTTGGTATACTAATGTAGTGAGCTGAGAATGGCTATTGAAAGATGGTCTTACCTTCAGGCTATAATGAACTTGACTGACTCTAAATATCCTAAGGAAACTTGTTTTCTTTCATGGGCCCCAGAGGTTGAGCTGACATGAACTAGAAACAATCTCCCAAAGAAGGGAGTTACTGAAGTCCATTTTCTCCCAACCTAGAAAGCTAAGAACCTTTCTGAATTTTCACATAATGTGGATTGGAATTGAACATTGCAGGGCTCATAGAATATTAGTGCCACCTGAAATCAACTTTTTAATGACAGTGATTGAAATGAGGCTGGGTGCAGTGGCTCATGCCTGTAATCCCAGCACTTTGGGAGGCCGAGGCGGATGGATTACCAGAGGTCAGGAGTTCAAGACCAGCCTGGCCAATAAACCCTGTCTCTACTAAAAATACAAAAATTAGCTGGGCATGGTGGCATGCGCCCGTAATCCCAGCTACTCGGGAGGCTCAGGCAGGAGAATCACTTGAACCTGGGAGGAGGAGGTTGCAGTGAGCCGAAATGGGGCCACTGCACTCCAGCCTGGGCAACAGAGTAAGACTCTGTCTCAAAATAAATAAATAAATAAAAATGAAAATAAATAAATAAATAAATAAAGTGATTGAAATGTTTATGGTCCCATCATTGGAATTTTATTTTTTTTTTAGATGCAGCTTCTCTCTATTGCTCAGGCTAGAGTGGAGTGGCGTGTTCTCGGCTCACTGTAACCTCCATCTCCTGGGTTCAAGGGATTCTTGTGCCTCAGGCTCCTGAGTACCTGGGAGTACAGGCATGCGCCACCACACCCAGCTAATTTTTTTGTATTTTTAGTAGAGATGACGTTTTGCCACGTTGGCCAGGTTGGTCTCTATAACTCCTGAGCTCAAGTGATCTGCTTGCCTCAGCCTACCAAAGTGCTGGGATTACAGATGTGAGCCACCGTGCCCGGCCCCAACACTGGAATTTTGATCTCTGGATAATAAAACACTTTTCCGTCATGAGTATTTTAACACCACAGTGGCAATCAAATTATCCTTTAATAAGTGAGAAACTGAGCAGCACAGACTCAAATGGAACCTCAAAAGGAATTCCAGGGCAGAGACCAACCTAGAAGCTACAATTTCTAACTCTAGGCTTGGGTCTCAGATCCCTTGGTTTCTCATTTTATTTCTTTTTTAAAAACATATTCTAGCTAAGTGTTCTTTAATAAAATATGTAGGGTGGGAAAACTTGCTTTCTTACTATTCATACTTTAATTTCCCACCAAATTGGATAAGCGGCCAAGGGCCACTGTGTTCACATTTCCCCCAGAAAATACTACCATATCGAAGGCTACCATTATGAAGATTCTGCATAGTCCTGGAGACATTCTTCTTGTAGTATAGTATAGTCTTCTGTTCACTTTTTTTTTTTTTTGGTGAAGAAAAGGTCTTGCTCTGTTGCCCAGACTGGAGTGCACTGGCACAATCTTGGCTCACTGTAGCCTCGACCTCCTGTGCTCAAGTGATCCTCTCACCTCAGCCTCCCAATTAACTGTGACCGTAGGTGCGCCACCACACCCATCTAATTTCTTTATTTTTTGGAGGGATGGGGTTTCACTATCTTGCCCAGACTGGTCTTGAACCCCTGTGCTAAAGTGAGGCACTTTGCCTTACTCGGCCTCACAAAGTGCTGGAATTACAAGAGTGAGCCACTGTGCCTGGCCCTGTTCACATTTTGTCTCTTGCTAATTAGGCCACTGAAAGGGACTCTTTTTTTTTTTTTTTTTTTTTGAGACGGAGTCTTACTCTGTTGCCCAGGCTGGGGAGCAGTGGTACGATCTTGGCTCACAGTAACCTCCGCCTCCCAGGTTCAAGCAATCCTCCCACCTCAGTCTCCCAAGTAGCTGGGATTACAGGTGTGTGCCACCACGCCCAGCTAATTTTTGTATTTTTAGTAGAAATTAGGTTTCACCATGTTGGCCAGGTGGTCTCGAACTCCTGACCTAAGGTGACCCGCCGGCCTCAGCCTCCCAAAGTGCTGGGACTATAGGCGTGAGCCACCGCGCCTGGCTGTTATCTTTTTTAAAGTTGGTTTTCATTAAAGGCCCACTCATATTCTGAGAACAACGGGATACCCAGCTGTGGTTTTGCTTAAAGTTTATGTAGGCTTAGTTATGTAGGCTAAAACATAAAGTTTCTGTTTGCTTAAAGTTATGTAGGCTTATGTAAAATTAAATATGAAAGTCAGAGGTGGGTCAATGAGCCTGTTATTATTCTCATTTCTCCCCCTAAATCTCTCTTGCTTCTCATAACTTGCTGTCACTATTCCTGACTAAAATGGAACCCAAAAAAATGGAACAAAAGGAATAGGGTTAAAGCTGAGGGACCTGGTGGTGAGGAATGCTGGTGGATGAATATAGCACCTACAGGGCTCCTTAAAGGAAAGAGGAAAGTGGTCAGGGCTAGTGGGAGCCAGAAAAAACCTGGAGGCAGAACTGTTGGATCTGTAACATTCACATCTCCTTCTGGGGTACTGGCTGACTCCTGGGGACTGTTCCTATCCAAGACTCTCATCACCCACCACGGCCCTGGCTAGAGCTCCCATGCTGGAGAAGGCCCTGGGTCCCTCGTCCCTCAGTGCCTGCCCTTCCCATGGAGGAACGGCTGCACATGTTCCCTCGGACCCACAGGCCAGTCCTCACTCTCTGGCAACGAGGCTTTCCATTTCATATTTTCAAAAGGAAAAAAGATGTTTCGAAATCTGAACGTGAACTCCGCTTTTGGAGAGCATGTTCTCAACAAGACATTCACAGATACTCTCAAATGTTTTCATCCTTTCTGACTCCTCCAACCAAAGGCATTTCTCTAAAACATCTCCCCTTATTCACAAAAAAGCTTCGACAACACCAAGGCACCATGGTGACAGGCATTTTATAAATGTTTTGTTAGAGACTAAATTGCCACAGTCTACTCCAGATGATTAATTTTTTAAAAATATGTCAAATTTAGGCTGGCTGCAGTGGCTCACATCTGTAATCCCAACACTTTGGGAGGCCAAGGTGGACATATCACTTGAGGTCAGGGGATCGAGTCCAGCCTGGCCAAAATGGAGAAACCCTGGGTCTATTAAAAATACAAAAATTAGCCAGGCATGGTGGCAGGCGCCTGTAATTCCAGCTACTCAGGAGGCTGAGGCAGGAGGATCTACCTGAACCTGGGAGACGGAGGTTGCAGTGAGTTGAGATTGCACCACTGTACTCCAGCATGGATGACAAAGCAAGGCTCTGTCTCAGAAAAAAAAAGAAAAGAAAAAAAATGTCAAATTTAACCTGCCCAATTTATAATCCTAGAGTCAAGGGCCCTGGCAACCCAGAAACTAGTACCAGCTCTGCCCTAAAGTAGCTCTACGGATTGGGACATGTCACAGAACCTCTTTGGGCCTCAGCCTTTTTACCTAAAAAGTGAGGTTTTACACCAGCCAACGGTGACTCACCCAGCCCTATGGGAGGCCAAGGTGGGAGGATTGCTTAAGCCCAAGAGTTCAAGACCAGCCTAGGCATCATACTGAAATGCTGTTCTTATTAAACAAAATTTTTTAATTAGCCAGCTGGGTGTGGTGGTGTGTGTCTGTATTCCTTGATGTATTTTTTTTTTCCTTGATATTTTTGTTTTCCTACTCTGGAGGCTGAGGTGGAAGGATTGCTTGAGCCCAGGAGTTTGAGGCTGCAGTGAGCTATGATCACAACACTGCACTCAAGCCTGGGCAACAGAGCAAGACCCTGACTGTAAAAATTTTTTTTTACATTAATTTTTTAAAGTGAGGTTTTAACCTGATGATTACGTGTAGGTGTCTTCTAGCTCCAAAGTATCTGGCTCCTACGACTCTAAATATAACCTTCAGGGAAAGCGGAGCTATTCTTTTCTGATAATATCAAGCCATTCCTGGCTGGGTGTCGTGGCTCACACCTGTAATCCCAACACTTTGGGATGCCAAGGGGGGCGGATCACTGGAAGTTGGAAGTTGGAGACCAGCCTGGCCAACATGGCAAAACCCTGTCTCTACTAAAAATACAAACTAGCCAGGTGTGGTGGTGCATGCCTGTAGTCCCAGCTACCTAGAAGGCTGAGGCAGGAGAATCACTTGAACCTGGGAGGCAGAGGTTGCAGTGAGCCAAGATGACACCACTGCACTCCAGCCTGGACAAGAGAGTGAGACTCTGTCTCAAAAAAAAAAAAAAAAAAAAAAAAAATCAAGCCATTCCTGAAGTCATCACATGCTCCATCATACCTCAGAAGAAATGCTTAAATAATGATTTTATTGGCCAGGCGCGGTGGCTCAAGCCTGTAATCCCACCACTTTGGGAGGCCGAGACGGGCGGATCACGAGGTCAGGAGATCGAGACCATCCTGGCTGACACGGTGAAACCCCATCTCTACTAAAAAAAAAAAAAAAAAAAAAAACAAAACTATCCAGGCAAGGTGGCGGGCGCCTGTAGTCCCAGCTACTAGGGAGGCTGAGGCAGGAGAATGGCATGAACCCGGGAGGCGGAGCTTGCAGTGAGCCGAGATCGCGCCACTGCACTCCAGTTCATTTAGAAGCTGCTGCTTCAGTGTTGGATGCTTCCCTGAAGAATTTGTTTGTTCTTCTGGCTGGTATTCCTATAGCCTCAGTTTGAACAAGTATTTTTGCAATTCCGCATTAAATCAGGCTGACATTATCTCCTACTTGGAGAAGCCCTATTCTGGTTTCCGGATCTCTAAAAGTATTTCAGATTTTAGGAAGCTGATGGAACTAGAGGTAGATGCCCCACAGTGGGCCTGATGGAGGCCTGCCTGCAAACCATGGTGGTGCTGATCTCTGCTGCCTGCACACCATCACTCTTCCAGGAAGCACCATGACAGATGCTAGCGGAGTCACAGAGAGGGCACACAGCACTGAGGCCCTTCCTATGCCCCACCCTCAACTGCAATAAAAGGAGCATGAATCAGGGTTCTTTCACACAACCCACCAGAGCTTTACGGCTCTAGAATCAACTGCTCAGGCTTTGAGATTTTAAGAGTTTATAAAATACAAACAGGAATGTTGTAAAGATGTTTTTATTTTTATTTTTAAAGACAAGGTCTTGCTCTGTTGCCAGATTGGAGTGCAGTGGCACAATCACGGCTCACTGCAGCCTCAGTCTCCCAGGCTCAAGCGATCCTCCCACCTCAGCCTCCCTAGTAGTTGGGACTACAGGCTCACATGACCAATGCTTGGCTTTTTAAATTTTTTGTAGAGACTGGGTCTCCCTATGTTGCCCAGGCTGGTCTCAAACTCCTGGCCTCAAGCAATCCTCCTGCTTCAGCCCTCCAAAGTGCTGGGATTACTGGCATGAGCCACAGTGCCAGGCCTGAAGGTGTTTTGAAATCAAGAAAACATTCTGGATTCTAGCGTATGTTTGTGGGACCTGGATGCTAGCCTCTATCTGTGCCTCACAAGAGTATAAAGTAGAGATCCCAGCCTGCTCTCGCTTGTCTCCCCAGGCACGTAGGTGGGACATCCCCGCTACCAGCCCAGCCTTCCTATCATTCCTGCCCCTAGTCTTGGGGTGAAGGTTGAGGAGAGGCTTGCAGAGGCCGTGGTGGCAGGCTCTGGGATATCTAGGGACCTTATAAATTCTAGGAAGTCAGAGGATGGTCAAGCAGTGGACAGGGAGGGCTGGTGGCCAACTGCCCCATAATGGGGAAGGGGTGCTGGCGAAGCAGAGACAGAGTGGGCCCTCTAGAGCACAGGGCCCGAGGAGACCCTGACTGTCCAGGCCTGAAGGCTGTACTGCTGCATTCCATTCTAGCCAAAATAAACTAAGTCTTTAGGCCTCTTTAAAGGCACCAAATACTGAAAAGGCTGTGGAGGTTTTCTGTACCTTCATGCGCAGAGCAGGTGTGCACCGATTTGAAGAGTAGTTGGTGTGTCTCCCATACTGTGCTGTTCATCGGTGCCATCCCCTGGCTATTCAGTAGATGGGGGTGGTGGAGGCAGCTCCTTTGAATTATGAACTGTCTGGAGAAAAGCAAGCCTGCTGGGGCTCCAGGGCTGAGCATATTTTGGGAAGTTCATCAATTGGTTCCTTAAAAAACCACCTTAATTCATAAAATTTAAAGTCTTAAATAAATCTACCAAGGTATGTGATGGGGCAAACTCTCCCTATAGAAACAGGCTTCACGAATCTTCAGGCCTCACTGCAGCCGGGTGGGTGAAGTGGAACTGAAGAGTGCACAGGAGTGTATTCATAGCACGTGAATGATTTAGGTCACTGACGGGCTTGGTCCCGAGGGGGCAGCCCGCCCCACCTGACACCACTGCACCAGAGGGTTTCCACTAACTGGAAGACTTTCAGCAAGCCGGAGTTGCTGTCCTGATTTCTTATGCTTAGGTCATTTCTTTTTAAAATCCAATCTGTCTTGGTCTGTGATGTCAGCCTTACTAGAAGTAGAACAAGTCCATACTAGGGAGAAATGTAAATGGTGCACTGTATTTCTCCAAGTCTAACTGTACAGGTTCTCGGAAACTTCCCTAGCCTTAAAAAATCAGGGGGAAAAGCCTCTGGAGAAAAAGACGGGGCTTCCTGGGAATTTATGAGGTTTTGACTTCCTTCTCCTGTGCCAAAACCAAGCTTTAACTCACATCTGTCCCATGTGGGCTGACAGGGGGGGCTTTCTTAAGCCTGAGCAAATACAAACAAGATTATGTACCGTTAGCAGTCGAAGGACCAAATCTAGGTTGCCATTATAGCAGTTTGCTTGTTTTCAACCTTTTAAGGCCTAAGGGAGCTTTCCTGGCAGAGTGGATATAAGCACTGCTGGCTGCTCCAGGAGGTGCCTGGCTACATGCTACCACACAGTGATGCAGAATGCCTACACCCTCCCCAGATGGAGCAGGAGCCGCAGCCGAGCCTCGATAAGGTCCCCTTGTCTTTCTGCTGTGTAACTAGTCTGCAGAGGTCCTCCTTGGACATGTGATGGTTAAAAAGGACTACGTATGAAGCAGAGAAGAGTCATGGGTTTTTAATTAGATATTTTTCAGATGGCTAAGGGTGGTAATCTTTTAAGAACGTCAACACTTTGGGAGGCCAAGGCAGGAGGCTTGCTCCAGCCCAGAAGTTTGAGACCAGCCTGTGCAACAGAGTGAGACCCCATCTCCACAAAAAAAAAAAAAAATTAAAAAAATTAGCCAGGCATGGTGTTGGGTACCCATAGTCCCAGCTACTTGGGAGGCTCAGGTGGGAGGATCACTTGAGCCCAGGAGATCCAGGGTGTAGTGAGCCATGATCACACCTCTGCACTCCAGCCTGGGTGACAGAGCAAGAGCCTATCTCAAAAAAAAAAAGTGTCAACAGAAAAGAGGGGGCGCATGCCCTTCTCTGCTGCCTGCTCCACTTTTAGACCACTGGAAGTACAAGTGAGATCAAATCTGGAGAAAGACGTAAACTTCCAGGTCTAGAGAGACTTAGTTCCCTTCTCTAAATGATGTAAAATTCCTAATTTGCCAGATGGATATGCCTAAGTAATTCCTAAGGACAGTAAATATATATAACTTGGTTAGAAGGGAAGAGAGGGTGAAAATGAAACCAGGTAAAATGAAGGGAAAATCGTATATCTTGGCGTAAAATTGTAATTCAAACAAGAATGCTGGAGCTCATCACATAGACCTATACTACACACCAGAAGGCTACAAAGACAAGTATCCCCATCTTTATTTCTAGTAAACATCTAGTAAATATCCAACACATCAACACGACTCATCCAACTAGAACACATATCCCTTCACCTCTGAGTCACGTTAACTCTCTCAATATCTAGTCTTGTAAGACTCTCTTCCTGTTTCAGATCATGGCAACATCAACTATTAAGGCTGAGCAGATGTTAAAGCTCTTCCAGTCTTCATTCTCTCATTTTAAGACGAGGGGGTTATGTGCCTTGTCCAATACACACAGCTAGTCAGTGGCAACACCAAAAGTGCAAATTGAGTTCTCTACTCCCAGTGAAGTGTCTTTTAGCCCTTGCTATCTTCCTGATGACTGTTTAAATCAAAAAGCTTTTTGTCTACTTGTACTTTGTTCAAGTAGGAAGAGATTTATTTTGAATTGCTTTGGATGGCTTAATTCAGATAGAATATTACATGTTGAATAAAAACATACTGTAATATACAGACCATGCTGAATGAAAATACACCATAATATACACCATGGTCTGTATATCACGGCACTTTTTATTCAGCATGCTAAAACCTACGAAGGGATCTATAATCCCTTCTAGGTCACAGTGATCACAGATTTGGGTCACTCACCACTAGAGGGCACTCAGATTTTCCCAGTTAGTTCACAGAGGCTTCCAATTACAGTGTACAAAACGAATTTTATCAACATGGCGACATTTCCTATCAGTAATAACAAGTAAACAGCCATTTCCCCAGAAATATTAAGTGGATGCAAACATACTGGTTCTGGGCATTTATATAAGTGTATCTATAAGTTTGTAAATTAGGCTGGGCACGGTGGCTCACACCTGTAATCCTAGCACTTCGGGAGGCTAAGGCAGGTGGATTATCTGAGGTCAGGAGTTCAAAACCAACCTCGCCAACATGGTGAAACCCCGTCTCTATAAAAAAAAAAAAAAAATTAGCTGGGCATGATAGCGGGTGCCTGTAATCCCAGCTACTCAGGAGGCTGAGGCAGGAGAATTGCTTGAACCCAGAAGGCCGAAGGCTGCAGTGCGCCATAATCACGCCACTGCACTCCAGTCTGGGTGACAGAGCGAGACTCTGTCTCCAACAAACAAACAAACAAACAAAATATATAAATTAGACACCTACACACACACACACACACACACACACACACACTCTGTCTTAAAAAAACCTTTTTTTGGCTGGGTGAGGTGGCTCACACCTGTAATCCCAGGACTTGGGGAGGCTGAGGCAGGTGGATCACCTGAGGTTGGGAGTTTGAGACCAGTCTGACCAACATGGAGAAATCCTGTCTCTACTAAAAATACAAAATTAGCCAGGCATGGTGGCGCATGTCTGGAATCCCAGCTACTCGGGAGGCTGAGGCAGGATAATGGCTTTAACCTGGGAGGCAGAGGTTGCAGCGAGCCGAGATCGCACCACTATATTCCAGCCTGGGCGACAAGAGCGAGACTTCGTCTCAAAAAAAATTTGCCATATATATATGGTCAGGCACAGTGGCTCATATATATATTATATATATATTTCATATATATATGATATATGATATCATATGATAATCCCAGCACTTTGGGAGGCCGAGGTGGGTGGATCACCTAGGGTCAGGAGTTCAAGACCAGCATGGCCAACATGGTGAAACCCCGTGTCTACTAAAAATACAAATATCTCATTTATATATGATATATATATGAGAAATATATATATATACACATATGATACATATCAGACACTATGCCCAGAACCAGTAGTTTCGCATCCACTTAATATTTCTGGCAAAATGTGGAAAAATGGCTGTGTGTTTGTGCATGTACTCACACATACACACACATACAAATAAGTGTATGTATATATACACATAAACATATTGTTATAATTTGTATATAGTTGTTATATTCTAATATATATAAATATTTATATATAACATTTGTTATAGTTAATTTACTATTTTAGATTGAAACTTGATGTGTTCTTCAAGGACTCAAGTGGTAGGTAGATTTTTGAAGTAAAAAATAAACTTGAAAGTTAGCTGGCCTCCCAAACACTGGCACAAAGCCTAAGGGCTCCTGCCAAAATCTGGGGGCCTGCAGTACTCTAAGCAAATCATGCTTGTTTTGAGGGTACTTGGATATTGTGATTTAAAAGAGACAGAAGAAAACGAGAAAAGGAGAACTTTCTCTGCTATCAAGGAAATGAATACATTTGATAGCAATGATTACAAGCCAGGCAATTTCTTTAACCTTCCGGTTTATCAACACTGAAGGCCTTATCTGGTCACGTAGGGCATTTCTAGATATTTATACCTGGAACCCTGGAAATCCAGTTTCTGTAGGAGGACTAAACACTTTTTTGGCTGTGTTATTTAAATTTTGAAAATGCCTATTCCATATGTTTAAAGGAAATTAAATTAACAAATAGTAGCTATTAACTACTATGATAGAGCTGTCCTGCCTGAAAAAAAAAAAAAATCTTAAGAGTCATCTTGCCAAGTACAGTGGTTCGCGCCTGTAATCCCAGCACTTTGGGAGGCCAAGGTGGGTGGATCACCTGAGGTCAGGAGTTGGAGACCAGCCTGGCCAACATGGTGAAACCCCGTCCGTGTCTACTAAAAATACAAAAATTAGCTGGGCGTGGTGGTGGGCACCTGTAATGCCTCAGGAGGCTAAGGCAGGAGAATCACTTGAACCCAAGAGGCAAAGGTTGAAGTGAGGTGGAAGTTGCAGTGGGCAGAGATTGCGCCATTGCACTCCAGCCTGGGCAAGAAGAGCGAAACTCTATCTCAAAAAGAAAAAACAAAGAATTGTCTTGTTGAAGAAGGGGGACGAGGTGGGGGAGGAGTTCTGCAGAACACCCACACCTCCGGCTGTCTTGTCATGGCTGTTGGTGATGAACACTCTGGGCTGCTGAATAGTTTTCCTGCTCCGTGGCACTTACCTGATAAGGACTAGAGTGAGCTTGCCAAGTACCGTGGAAAACAGTATTGAAAAAGGATACGTCTAATTCACTCTGGAAGAGAGAAAAAGAGTGCAAGGGTGAGAACAAAGACATTGGGACCCGTTGCTCTTAGCAGAGTCAGACTGAAGAGGCTTCTGCATCCATAGCAGTGGCCTCTCCTACCTGCTTCTGGGCTTGGAGGCCACAGCAGTCTGACTCTGCCAAGGCCCTGAGTTTGGGACTGTAATTTTTTTAAAAATAGGCTGTAGTTCAAAGGAATTTTACAGGCCAGTACCATTCATCTTTAGAAAGCAGAGGGAAAAAGAAACTAACTCAACCTTTACAGATGTAGGTAATTTGATGTGTGTATCAGAGATGGTAACAATGTGCCACACCTTTGAATCCACTAATGTTACTTCTAGGAGTTTATCCCAAGGAAAAAATTAGACAATGGCACAATGATATATGACAGGATATTCAGGGTAATGGTGCTTGTAATAGCAAATTATTGATAATAACCTAAATATCTATCAAGGAGGGGAACTAAGTAAACCGTAGCATATCCACAAATGACAATGTAGAAATATAAGTACTCACATATTGTTATAAAAAGTTACAAAATGCATACATAGTATTATCCTATGTATGCATGTATACAGATCAAGATATATATGGTTATATAGCTACAGACAGACATAGAAAGTCTAAAAGGAAATGTACCTAACAGCAGTTATCAGTAACTGATGGGCTTACTGATGATCTTCTTCTCACTTAAAAAAATCTATTTTATTTATTTATTTCGAGAAAGTCTTTATTTATTTATTTTGAGTCAGTGTGTCACCCAGGCTGGAGTGCAGTGGCATGATCTTGGTTCATTGCAACCTCTGCTTCCTGGGTTCAAGTGATCCTCCCACCTCTGCCTCCCAAGTAGCTGGGACTAGAGGTGTGCGCCACCACACCTGGCTAATTTTTGTATTTTTTTTTTAGAGACGGGGTTTTGCCATGTTGCCCAGGCTGGCCTTGAACTCCTGAGCTCAAGCGATCCACCTGCCTCAGTCTCCCAAAGTGCTGGGATTATAGGTGTGAGCCATCACGCCTGGCCAAAAAATACATTACTTTTTAAAGAGCAAGTTTTAGGTTCAGAGCAAAACTGAGGGGGTCTCTACTAAAAAATACAAAAAACTAGCCGGGCGAGGTGGCGGGCGCCTGTAGTCCCAGCTACTCGGGAGGCTGAGACAGGAGAATGGCGGGAACCCGGGAGGCGGAGCTTGCAGTGAGCTGAGATCCGGCCACAGCACTCCAGCCTGGGCAACAGAGCGAGACTCCGTCTCAAAAAAAAAAAAAAAAAAAAAAAAACTGAGGGGGAGGTACACAGACATCCCATCCCCTGTGTCCCTCCGAATGTGCAGCCTCCTCCTATGATCAGCATTCCCCACCACAGTGGTACATTTGTTAAAACTGACAAACCTACACCATTCTCACCCAAAGTCCACAGTTTACATTAGGGTTCACTCTGGTGGTTTACGTTCTATGGGTTTAGACAAATGTATAATTACATGTATTCGCTTTCCTCTTTCTCTTTGCTTATATGTTTAAAAATTTTTAAAATAAAAATAAAATAGATATTTATATAGTGAAAAAAGTATGGAGGAAGAAAAAAGTAAAGAGAATTAAGTTCAAATATGAAAGGACTTAAGGTTTGTCAAATGCAGCACTGAAAATTCCCTGATATCACTTCTTCAACAGCAGCCACCCTCACCTCTGGCAAAGTCGCATCCTTTGAAGCTAACTGGGTTGGCTTTTTGTTTTAGAAATGTGATGCTGAGATGCTTCTCTCAGCCCCAGACAGCATGAGACTGATCTCCAAATTTAAGATTTGGAAATTCTCGAAGATTAAAAATAGCCACAGAAAGAATGTTTAAAATTCACAAACCTAAAAATAAATCTTACATGACAAGGCTGTCTCTGTGAGGGGGACAGATCCCGTTTTCTTTCCCATAGTGCTCTTTTCCCTCTTCCTCTTCTTCTTTTTGCTATGGTTTGATCCTAAGCCAAGTCGTCCCTTAGTATCTACCGTCCAAGTCCTGCAGAATCACCTAACTGAAATTAAATTCTAATCTTTACTTTTGTGGTTTATGTGGTCTCTGACTCTCCCTAAAATTATACCTATAATTCAGTAATATGCTATTTATTCTTAGTTACTGAATATAATAATAATTTTAAAAACCTTAGCAATGATTGTACTTGTACCCACTTTTTATTCTCCTAGGCTTAGAACATTATTATTTTGGGAAATTATATTCTTCTTGGTGGGTGTCACCTTGAAATGGCTAATCATAGCTCTGATCATAGACCCTGACTTGCAACTAGTCCATCTAAACAAGAAAGTGGTCATCACAAGGTAAAGAGAAGCTAGAGCTATGCTGTCCAATATGGTAAACACCAGCCTCATGTGGAGATTTAAATTAAGTAAAATTAAAACTTCATTTCCTCAGTTATACTAACTGCATTGCAAGTGCTCAAGAGCCACATCTGGCTAATGCCTACTGTATTGGATGGCACAGGTACAGAACATTCCTATCTCTGCAGAAAGTTTTACTGAACAGTGCTGGTCTATGTCTTGCCAAGCAATCAACACAGAGATAGATTTTAAAGCCAGTCTCCGTGTCCTCTGTCCTCTAAGGCCAGTCTCTGGAATGACCACCTCTTGGTCTCTTTCGGCTTTGGAAGGCACCAGCCCCTTCCTGGCCAGAGGCATCACCACATCACAGACCACTAGGCATGTTCCCAACACCAACTCTTGAATCAAGAAAAGGCTGACAGCGGCCAGGCGCGGTGGCTTACGCCTGTAATCCCAGCACTTTAGGAGGCCGAGGCAGGCGGATCAAGAGGTAAGGAAATCAAGACCATCCTGGCCAACATGGTGAAACCCCGACTCTACTAAAAGTACAAAAATTAGCTGGGTGTGGTGGCATGTGCCTGTAATCCCAGCTACTCGGGAGGCTGAGGCGGGAGAATTGCTTGAACCAGGCAGTCGGAGGTTGCAGTGAGCCAAGATTGACAGAGCGAGACTCCATCTCAAAAAAAAAGAAAAGAAAAAAACCAAAAACGCTGACAGCAAGCCTCATGCACTAAGGCAGTGATTACCAAAATTAAGCATATGTCAGAATCACCTGGAAGCCTTCTTAAACCAGATTTCTGGGCCTCAACCTAGAGCTTCAGATGCAATGGTCTGGGGTAGGGCCCAGAATTTGAATTTCTAACAAGTTCTCAACTTATGCTAATGGTCCAGGAATCAGACTTTGAGAATGGTTGCACTAAGACGATGAAGACAGGCTAGCTGACTGTCCCATGAAGAAGGAGTTTGCCAAACCTCACTTCTGGCATTAGGAGGTGGGCTGAAGACATAACTTCCTAATCTGCGTTTTGCCCTTTCCGGGTTTTAGTGCACACAGTATTACTAATTAGGGAGCACATTCTGCTCACTGCCTCAGGAAGAAGCTTGGAAACAATTCCTTAATTGTTTTTATTAAATTGTTTTTATTGAAATTAAATGAAACAACTTTAAAAAATAAGCTTGCGCTAGCCGGGTGTGGTGGCTCACGCCTATAATCTCAGCACTTTGGGAGGCTGAGGTGGGTGGATCACCCGAGGTTGGCAGTTCGAGACCAGCCTGACCAACATGGAAAAAGGAGAAACCTTGTCTCTACTAATAATACAAAAATTAGCCAGGTGTGGTGGCATATGCCAGCTACTTGGGAGGCTGAGGCATGAGAATTGCTTGAACTTGGGAAGCGGAGGTTGTGGTGATCCGAGATCACGCTATTGCACTCCAACCTGGGCAGCAAGAGCAAAACTCTGTCTCAAAAAAAAAAAAAAAAAGCTTGTACCACTGCTACTTCTCAAGAATATCTAACTAAAGCTCAGGAAGGCCTACGGCAGCAAAGTAAAACATCTTTGCTGATTCTTTTTAAAAGACTGGTGAGTTTCAAACTTACTATAAAGCTACAGAAATCAAGAGTGTGCTACTGATGTAAGCTAGACATAGAGATCAATGGAACAAAAGTGAGAGGCCAGAAATAAACACTTACATTTATGGCCAATTGATTTACTGATAAGGGTGCCAAGACAATTCATTGGGGGAAAAAACAGTCTTTTGAACAAATGATGTTGGAATAATTGAATCTTTACAAATGAATGGGAGAAAATATTTTCAAATCATGTATCTGATAAGGGACTTGTATTCAGAATATATAAAGAACTCCTGCAACTCAACAATAAGATAACAAATAATGCAATTTAAAAATGGGCAAAGGATTTGAGCAGACATTTCTGCCAAGAAGATAGACAAATGGCTAATACACATATAAAAAGATGCTCAACATCCTTATCCATTAGTGAAACACAAATGACACCTACAATTCATTGGCGTCTGTACCACTTTACATCTACCGGGATGGCTATCATATAAAAGACAGATAATAACAAGTTTTGGTGAGGATGTGGAGAAATTGAAACCCTCATGTACTCCTGATGGGACTTTGAATCACACCAACACTTTGGAAAACAGTTTGGCAGTTCATCAAAATGCTAAACATGGGGTTACCACATCGCACTCCTAGGTAGTCCAAGAGAACCGAAAGCATGGTTCTATGCAAAAATGTGTCCACGAATGTTCATATAAGCATTATTTACAATAGCCAAAAACTGGAAATAACTCAAATGTCTACCAACTGATGAATGGATAAAAAAAATTTGGTATATCCATCCATACAATGGAATATCATCTGGCAAGAAAAAGGAAAGAAGTATTGATATATGCTACAACATGGATGGCTCTTGAAAACACTACACTCAATGCAAGAAGCCAGTCACACCAAAATCACATGTTGTACAATTATATTTATATGAAATATCTAGAACAGACAAATCTATAGAGACAGAAAGTAGATTAGGTATATATCCAAAAGAAAGGAAATCAATGCATTGAAGAGATGTCTGCAGTCCAATGTTTATTGTAGCACTGTTCACAATAGCCAAAATATGGAATCAACCAAAGCACCCATCAATGAATGAATGGATAAAGAAAATATGGTATATATACATAATGGAATACTATTCAGCCATAAAAAAGAATAAAACCCTATCATTTGCAGAAACACGTATGGAACTGAAGGTCATTATGTTAAGTGAAATAAGCCAGGCACAGAAAGACAAATATCACATGTTCTCATTCATGTGGGAAGTAAAAAAGTACATATCATGAAGATAGACAGTAAATTGGTGGTTACCAAAAGCTGGGAAAGGAAGAGGAAAGAGGAAATGAAGAGAGGTAGATTAATGGGTGCAAATACGCAATTAGATAGAAGAAATAAGACCTAGTGTTTGATAAATCAGTAGGGTGACAATGGTTAACAATAATCTATTGTATATTTCAAAAGAGCTAAGAGAATAATTCGAATGTTCCTAACATAAAGAAAATATAAATATTTAAGGTGATGGAGATCCTAATTACCCTGATTTGGTTTTTATACATTATATGAATGAATCAAATTATCACAAGTATCATGAAAATATCTACATCTCTTATGTATCAATATAAAAAATAAAAATAAAAAACTTACCAAGAAAAAAGATAGGTCACTAGTCACCTGGTGTGGGTGGAGGGGGATAATGAGGGGAAATGCTAATGGGTATGTTTCCTTGTCAAGTAATGAAATTTCCTAAAATCCTCCCACCTCATCCTCCTGAGTATCTGTCCCTACAGGTGCTTGCCACCACACCCAGCTTAATTATATACTTTTATTTATTTATTTATTTTGAGACAGAGTCTCCCTCCCAGGTTCACGTCATTCTCCTGCCTCAGCCTACCGACTAGCTAGGACTATAGGCGTTGGCCACCACGCCCGGCTACTTTTTGTATTTTAGTAGAGAGGGGGTTTCACCATGTTAGCCAGGATGGTCTCCATCTCCTGACCTCGTGATCCACCCGCCTCGGCCTCCCAAAGTGCTGGGATTACAGGCGTGAGCCACACGCCCGGCCAATTATACACTTTAAATGGGTGAACTGTATTATACATAAAATATATTTCAATATAGCTATTAAAATGGCTTCAAAAAGATTTTTGGAAAGGAGCTCACATATTCCTTAAGGAGAACTGACTTTTGACCCTCAAAACAAGGGTTTGGATGGGAATGATTCTTGAAGTGAAAAGTATCCTGGTGTCTTAGGAAAGAAGGCAGCAGGGGCCAGGCGCGGTGGCTCACGCCTATAATCCCAGCACTTTGGCAGGTGGAGGCGGGCGGATCACTTGAGGTCGGGAGTTTGAGACCCACCTGACCAACACGGAGAAACCCCAGCTCTACTAAAAATACAAAATTAGCTGGGCGTGGTGGCACACGCCTATAATCCCAGCTACTCGGGAGGCCGAGGCGGGAGAATCACTTGAACCCAGGAGGTGGAGGTTGCGGTGAGCCGAGATCGCGCCACTGCACTCCAGCCTGGGCAACAAGAGCGAAACTCTGTCCTTCATCTCAAAAAAAAAAAAAAAAAAAAAAAAAAAAAAAAAAAAAAGAAGAAAAAGAAAAAAAGAAAAAAAAGAAAAGAAAGCAGAGGAAGAAGAAAAGAGGAGGTTGCCGGGAATAAGCCTGGAATTAAAGGCCCCTTGGGAGGCTGAGACAGGTGGATCAGGAATATCAAGACCATCCTGGCTAACACGGAAACTGCCTCTGCTGTGGTCACACCAGTCGGTTGTAGGGCGCTGTCTCCAGTTACCGGGAGGCCGAGGGCAGGAGAATGAGCGTAGTCCTGAGTGCTATTACGTCGAGATCCAGCCAGATCTGAAAGAGATCCATTCAAAAAAAAAAAAAAAGAAGTAAGTCAGATCATTAAAGCCTCGACCAGAGAAAACAATAAGTGACGGAGTTTTGTTTTTTTGTTTGTTTTTTGATGTCCGGCCTGGTCTGGCTGAGGGCAGGGATATTGATCTCGGTTTCACTGCGTTCACCTGGTTCATCACGATTCTGTCTCCGAGAAGACTACAGGGATACCACCACTCGCCTCGCTAGTTTTTGTATTTTCAGTAGACACGGGTTAGTCACTGTGTTAGTCAGGATAGTCTCTAATCTCCGACCAGATCCTACCACTGCCTCCCAAAGTGCTGGAATTATAGGCGCGGAGCCACCGTACGGGCTGTAAGAGGGGTTTTTTTTTCCAGTTCTGCAAAGATCTCAGGCATATATGGGCTTGTAATACTTTGGATAAACCAGCAGGAAAGATAAAGAAAATTTGGCATCACTTAAGTTTTAATTTTTACTTATTAAAACTCTGTATTAACACATGTTCTTGATATAGGTCCAAAGAGACTCAATTTCTGGGAAACTGGGTTGAGGAAGTAAACCATTTTTTAGCCATTAGACTTACCACTCGGCTGAAATACTCATCTAAAACTTCCACAAAGTTATGAATGAATTCATAAATAGCCATCTCGTTCTAAAATAAAAGAAGAAAGGTAGAATCAATTTTAGTGTGGCCCTCATGCAAATCAGACAGAACATCTCAGTCAGCTTCCAGCTTTTAGTGAACTGATAATGTGAGGAAAGTAGCCTCCCACTGACAAATACTCGGAACAGTTCTGTACTCACTTGTTTAAAAGATGCTTATCAATAGGGGAAATGTAGATAAACCTTAACCTCTAGGATTTTTTTTGGGCCAGGTTTGGTGGTTCGTATGTGTAATCCTAGCAAGTTGGGAGGCCAAGGTGAGAGGATGGCTTGGGGCCAGGAGTTCAAGACCAGCCTAGGCAATATAGTGAGACTCCGTCTCCACAAAAAATTTTAAAAACTAGCCAGGTGTGGTGTTGCATGCCTGTAGTCTCAGCTACTCACGAGGCTGAGGCAGGAGGATGGCTTGACCCCAGGAGTTCAAGGCTGCAGTAAGCTATGATGGCACCACTGTACTCCAGCCTGGGAAACAGAGCGAGGTCCTGTCTTAAAAAACAAAAAGGTCATGCGTGGTGGCTCACACCTGTAATCCCCACCACTTTGGGAGGATGAGGTGGGAGGATCACTTGAGCCCAGAAGTTCAAGACCAGCCTGGGCAACATAATGAGATCTCTTCTTTACAAAAAATTTAAAAATAGGCTGGGCGTAATGGCTCATGTCTGTAATCCTAGCACTTTGGGAGGCCGAGATGGGCAGATCACTTGAGGTCAGGAGCTCAAGACCAGCCTTGCCAACACAGTGAAACTTCGTCTCTACTAAAAATACAAAAATTAGCTGGGCATGGTGGCACATGCTTGTAATCCCAGCTACATGGGAGGCTGAGGCAGGAGAATTGCTTGAACCTAGGAGGAACACTTGAACCTGGGAGGCTGAGATTGAAGTGAGCCAAGATCGTGCCACTGTACTCCAACCTGAGTGACATAGCAAGACTCTGTCTCAAAAAATAAATAAATAAATAAACAAAAATAAATAAATAAATAAATAAAGTAAAAATATCCAGATATCTTGACATGAGCCTGTAGTCTTAGGTACTCGGGATCATGACGCTGAGGTGGAAGGATCACTTCAGGCCAAGAGGTCAAGGCTCCAGTGAGAGGTGAAGGTGCCACTGCATTCTAGCCTGGGTGACAGAGAGAGACCCTGTCGTAAAAAATTTAGGCCGGGGCCAGGCGCGGTGGCTCAAGCCTGTAATCCCAGCACTTTGGGAGGCCGAGACGGGCGGATCACGAGGTCAGGAGTTCGAGACCATCCTGGTTAACACGGTGAAACCCCGTCTCTACTAAAAAATACAAAAAACTAGCCGGGCGAGGTGGCGGGCGCCTGTAGTCCCAGCTACTCGGGAGGCTGAGGCAGGAGAATGGCGGCGTGAACCCGGGAGGCGGAGCTTACAGTGAGCTGAGATCCGGCCACTGCACTCCAGCCTGGGCGACAGAGCGAGACTCTGTCTCAAAAAAAAAAAAAAAAAAAATTTAGGCCGGGTGTGGTGGCTCACGCCTGTAATCCCAGCACTATGGGAGGCTAAGGCAGGTGGATCACGGGGTCAGGAGATCGAGATCATCCTGGCCAAAAGGTGAAACCCCGTCTCTACTAAGAATACAAAAATTAGCTGGGCGTGGTGGTGGGCACCTGTAGTCCCAGCTACTCGGGAGGCTGAGGCAGGAGAATCGCTTGAACCCAGGAGGCAGGGGTTGTAGTGAGCCGAGATGGTGCCACTGCACTCTAGCCTGGTGACAAGGTGAGACTCTGTCTCCAAAAGAATCTTTTTTTTGAAGTCTATGATAAATCTAGCCAGATTAAAATCTTAGTGTCTAGTATTTAGAGTTCTTAGCTCCATTTCCTGACTTTACCACAAATTGGTTTAAGCAATTGTTCAGGTTCTTCATGCCATCATTTTTCTATCTGTGGAGATGGGAAAACCACTTCAAAGTTTGGTTCATGGATAAAAAACAACAAATCAATATTTCAGCTAGATGTAAAACATCCTTTCAGGGATTCCATGTCCATAGTGCTATTGATCTGGGAGTGGCATTTGTGAAGGGGTGAACTAAATAAATTTGAGGGGATGTAATCACAATACAATCATCTTTATAGTTTTCACTGGCTTTTGATATATCAGCCCATGTTTAATGCCAAAATCAGTTGGTCTCTATACTTATCTGAGCTGCTTCATTGTTCAAGAGAACAAGGGCAGGGCACTCGTATTGCTTACAACAGAAAAAGGCATTCTGTGGTTTGGGGCTTCTCTACTTTGCAAGCTCCTCATCTAATCCAAGAAACATCCTAGATATTTCTCTTCCACACAACTTTCCTCATCCTTGCTAGAAACCAAGATCCTAGCCAGGCACAGTGGCTTATGTCTGTATTCCCAGCTACTTGGGAGGCTAAGCCAGGAAGATCGCTTGAAGTCAGGAGTTCTAGACCAACCTGGGCAACACAGTGAGACCCCGTCTCTAAAAAAAATAAAAGCAAAAAAATTAGCTGGGCTTGGGAGTGTGAGCCTGTAGTCCCAGCTAGTCAGGTGGCTGAGATGGGAAGATGCTTGAAACCAGGCATTCAAGGCTGCAGTGAGCTATGACTGTGCCATTGCACGCTAGTCTGTCTCTTAAAAAAATAAAAATAAAAATAAATTGGGAGTCTGAGGCAGGCAGATCATGAGGTCAGGAGATCAAGACCATCTTGGCCAACATGGTGAAACCCCATCTCTACTAAATACAAAAAATTAGCCAGGTGTGGTGGCACGTGCCTGTAATCCCAGCTACTTGGGAGGCTGAAGCAGGGGAATCGCTTGAACCTGGGAGGTGGAGGTTGCAGTGAGCTGAGATCGTGCCACTGTACTACAGCCTGGCAACAGGGCAAGACTCCGTCAAAAAAAAAAAAAAAAAAAAATCAAGAGACTCATAATTCTTAGGGAGGCAAGTAGAAAGAAATTCTTGCATTTTCCAAGGGCTCTTCTATTATCTTACCTCAGTGTCATTAACTCCAACCACAATGAAGAGAGCTGCATACTGCCGATATATCAGCTTAAAATCCTTATATTCAATGAAAGAGCACTAGACAAAACACAATGAGATATTAACTCCTGTTGTTGAGAGAGAGTTATTTAAAATGACATGCATAAGTTCTAGGTTCTGATTCATCTGACAAACATTCCTAGAAATATAAAATATTAAGATGTTACACAACCACTGGTGGCCTTCTCACAATATTCAGGGGACCACTTGGAAGCATCTCTAGTGGAAATTGGAGAAGTCTTGGAAAAAAGTCTGAGTGTTCACATGGGTTCCCACTTACACTCCTTCTCATTCCTTTGCTTGGCTCTGTGTGGAACTCAGCAGGCAAAGATAATGAATAATCAGCAAAGTGCCTCTGAAGTGAAAATAAGCAAACATGATAAAGAAGACTTTCTTCTCCTCACCTCCCCAAGACTTTTTTTTTTTTTTTTGAGACGGAGTCTCGCTCCGTCGCCCGGGCTGGAGTGCAGTGGCTGGATCTCAGCTCACTGCAAGCTCCGCCTCCCGGGTTCACGCCATTCTCCTGCCTCAGCCTCCCAAGTAGCTGGGACTACAGGCGGCCACCACCTCGCCCAGCTAGTTTTTTGTATTTTTTTTTTTAGTAGAGACGGGGTTTCACCGTGTTAGCCAGGATGGTCTCGATCTCCTGACCTCGTGATCCGCCCGTCTCGGCCTCCCAAAGTGCTGGGATTACAGGCTTGAGCCACCGCGCACGGCCCCCCGCAAGACTTTTTTGGAAGCAATTAGATATTCTCGGTTTTGTACTATTTAATAGTCATCGAGGAGCCAAATACATGGTACAAACAAACAAAAATTGGTTGCTTTTTCCTAGACTCATGAAAAGAATCCATGTAGATTATTTTACAAATCATTTAAAGATGGCCTTTTTGTGGCAGATGCTAGACAAAATCTCGCATTGTAAACATTGCTTCGTATGAATTAATAACTAGCCTGCCACCACTGACACATGGATAAAACTCCCATCTCATTTATCCCTTTCCTATCACCTTTGTACAAAGAGTTATGGGAAGGCGCTGAGTGGATGGGAGGTGGAGAGTGGGCAGAAGCACAGGGTTACTCTCCTTCTGGATTTTAGGGTGTGCTGGATGTGTTGCTCTTGGGTGCCCGGATGTACCTGGGAATGAAGCTGCAAGTTTTGACCATGGAAATACCTCTATGGGAAAGCCATCTGACAGTCTATAAAATGAAGGAATTTAGGTTTTTATTTAAAATTAGGATAAAGGTAATGAGTACAGAAGCATTCTGCAGCTTTTGGCTCACTGTAGAGCCAGTGTGATCTCTGCTCAGCTGGATCTTTCAAGGAAACACAACCTTTTTGAAAGAACTGAGGAACATTTTTCAAAGCCTCTCAGGAGTTTCTGACATTAAAAAAAAAGTATCAAAGCACCTCTATGGATAAAAACTAAGCTGCTATTATGCTACGTTGGTGCCTGATTATGCCAAAAGCCCAGTGGACTCCTTTTAAAATCTAAAATAATTTAGAATGCATCAAAAGTATCTAACAGTATATTCATTCCAAAGCTTTCGTTTCAAAGGGTAACCTATCAGTGAAAATGATGTTTGAAATTGAGTGCCTGCATTCTGCAGAAAGGTTCAAACAGGAATGCTTCTAAGAGTATTTACTTTTACTTAAAGTATGTGGCTATTAACACAGCCCTTTAAAAGTTTCTGTTTCCAGGCCGGGCGCGGTGGCTCAAGCCTGTAATCCCTGCACTTTGGGAGGCCGAGACGGGCGGATCACAAGGTCAGGAGATCGAGACCATCCTGGCTAACCCGGTGAAACCCCGTCTCTACTAAAAAATACAAAAAACTAGCCTGGCGAGGTGGCGGGCGCCTGTAGTCCCAGCTACTCTGGAGGCTGAGGCAGGAGAATGGCGTGAACCCGGGAGGCGGAGCTTGCAGTGAGCTGAGATCCGGCCACTGCACTCCAGCCTGGGCGACAGAGCGAGACTCCGTCTCAAAAAAAAAAATAAAAATAAAAATAAAAAAATAAAAGTTTCTGTTTCCATCTGACAACATGAAACAGTGTGTGCCATGGCAGGCCAAAGTAGTAATTCAAAGAGGAACTCTGAGATGTCCCAACTGAAAAATCAGTTTAGATGCCAGTTTGTGCCATGTTACTTTTGAGCACTGATGTAGCTTAATATTTTATGATTTAGCAGTGGTGCTCACAGGCAGCCCACTATGCAGTGAAATGGAGAACTGACAAGATTAAAATGCATGAGTTAAACAAGTTTTCTGATTTTCCCTCAGTTGTTGAGTAATTTCCAATAGATCTGGCAAGCTTAGGACCTGGATTAAGTAATTCTCTAAATAAAATTCTTCATAAAAATTTTGTTCAAGGGGCCGGGCGTGGTGGCTCACGCCTGTAATCCCAGCACTTTAGGAGGCTGAGGCAGGTGGATCACTTGAGGTCGGGATTTCAAGACCAGCCTCACCAACATGGAGAAACCTCGTCTCTACTAAAAATACAAAATTAGCCGGTCGTGATGGCACATGCCTGTAATCTCAGCTACCTGGGAGGCTGAGGCAGGAGAATCACTTGAACCTGGGAGGCAGAGGTTGCAGTGAGCCGATATCATGCCGTTGCACTCCAGCCTGGGCAAGAGCAAAACTCTGTCTCAAAAAAAAAAAAAAAAAAAAATTTGTTCAAGGTATGAGCTAGGGAAAAAATTCTTTACAAAATGGACTCGGTTTTTGGCCAGGCGCAGTGGCTCATGCGTGTAATCCCAGCACTTTAGGAGTGGCTCATCCCTGTAATCCCAGCACCAAGGCAGGCAGATCACTTGAGGTCAGGAGTTCGAGACCAGCATGACCAACATGGTGAAACCCCATCTCTACTAAAAATACAAAAATTAGCCAGGTGTGGTGGCACACACCTGGAATCCCAGCTACTCAGGAGGCTGAGGCAGGAGGATCGCTTGAACCTCGGAGGCAGAGATTGCAGTGAGCCAAGATGGCGCCACTGCACTCCAGCCTGGGCGACAAAGGAAGACTCCATCTCAAAAAACAAAACAAAACAAAAATGGACTGGCCGGGCGCGGTGGCTCAAGCCTGTAATCCCAGCACTTTGGGAGGCCGAGGCGGGTGGATCACGAGGTCAGGAGATCAAGACTATCCTGGCTAACATGGTGAAACCCCGTCTCTACTAAAAATACAAAAAAGTAGCCGGGCGTGGTGGCGGGCGCCTGTAGTCTCAGCTACTTGGGAGGCTGAGGCGGGAGAATGGCGTGAACCTGGGAGGCGGAGCTTGCAGTGAGCCGAGATCACGCCACTGCATTCCAGCCTGGGAGCACAGCGAGACTCCGTCTCAAAAAAAAAAAAAAATAAAAAATAAAAAAAAAAATAAAAAAAAAAAAAGGACTCAGTTTTAAAATTCCTATTTAACCTCTTTTTTTTTTTGAGACAGAGTTTTGCTCTTGTCGTTCAGGCTGGAGTGTAATGAAGCAGTCTTGGCTGACTGCAACCTCCACCTCCCATGTTCAAACAATTTTCCTGACTCGGCCTCCCCAGTAGCTGGGACTACAGTTGTGCATAATTACGCCCAGCTAATTTTTCACCATATTGGCCAGGCTGGTCTCGAACTCCTTATTTCTGGTGATCCACTCGCTTCTGCCTCCCACAGTGCTGGGATTACAGGCGTGAGCCATTGCACCCAGCCTTAATCTCCATTTTGGAAGATGGATAAATGTGTTGTTTCATATGAATTTTTAATTTCCATTTTCCCCACCTAGATAATGAAATCAAACTTGTTTTGTTTTTAAATCACTGGTTTCAGCATTATATTGGTGGTATATTTACAAAAATAATAAGCAGAATAAAACCACCCCATTTGAGAATAATATTATCCTCTGGCACAAAATGGGTCTTCAGTATTTACCTCTATACCAATCATCTGATCTTCATTTTTTGGCTTATAGAAAGCTACCTGCTACAGGCACTCATGAGAGTTTCAGGGGCTGAATTCATAAGAACGAAAAAAGAAGAGGTGTCTATTAGCAGAAGGAAATTTTATTGTCGTTTCCAAGGTGCATTGAGACAAATATGCTGACTTAAATAAGAACCCAAGATTCTTTTTTTTTTTTTTTTTTTTTTTTTTTGAGACGGAGTCTTGCTCTGTCGCCCAGGCTGGAGTGCAGTGGCCGGATCTCAGCTCCGCAAGCTCCGCCTCCCGGGTTCACGCCATTCTCCTGCCTCAGCCTCCCGACTAGCTGGGACTACAGGCGCCCGCCACGTTGCCCGGCTAGTTTTTTTGTATTTTTTAGTAGAGACGGGGTTTCACCATGTTAGCCAGGATGGTCTTGATCTCCTGACCTCGTGATCCGCCCGTCTCGGCCTCCCAAAGTGCTGAGATTACAGGCTTGAGCCACCGCGCCCGGCCAAGAACCCAAGATTCTTCCAGGTTTTCCTTGGTTTAATTTTCTTAAAGGGATGTAAAGAGAGCTATGCTTCTTTCAGTTTTTCATTTCACATCACTTCTTATTTTCCTTAGTAGCTGTTGAAGGAATATAGATCAAAGAAAATGACGGCCCCTGAGACTCAGTAATAACAAATCTACCAAGGCCGAGTTGAATGCAGAGATAAAGGAGAGGACCAGAGACTTACTTGTTCATTGGAGCGAGAGAGACAGCTCTTTATGACTTCTGTTTCCAGAAGTGTACGCTTATTAATATCCACATGTTCATAGTACTTAGAAAGTCGAGTCTGCCCTTGTTTATTCACCATGAGGAAAAATTTTATCATTTTTCTTTCCTGGCCAGTAGTTTTCGAAATATAGTTCAAAAATTTTGACAAGAGATGGCTGTAACTGGAACCTTGAAGACAAAAACAAACAAACAAACAAACACCCAGAAAGGCAAGATCAAATTTCTCAAAGAATTATATTAAATGTTTTATAGATAAACAGTAAATAAAGTAGTAGTAAATATCATCTGATAATATCAGTCTTCATTCCTATGAACTAATTGAAGTTTTAATAAATAAAAACCAACGATAAATTTTCATCAGTTATTCTCCAAAACAATTCTGAGCAACTGCAGTACTTCTGTTTATATTCATTCAATGTATTCATCCATTTTGCTGGATAACAACGACGTGTCAAGCACCAGAAGAATGGGGAGATGAAGTAGTAAGGACTTCTGATCTTCTGATTTTTATACCTAGCAAAGGTGCGAGGTAGGTAAACAACGGCAGTACAGGCCGGGCGCGGTGGCTCAAGCCTGTAATCCCAGCACTTTGGGAGGCCGAGACGGGCGGATCACGAGGTCAGGAGATCGAGACCATCCTGGCTAACACAGTGAAACCCCGTCTCTACTAAAAAATACAAAAAACTAGCCGGGCGAGGTGGCGGGCGCCTGTAGTCCCAGCTACTCCGGAGGCTGAGGCAGGAGAATGGCGTAAACCCGGGAGGCGGAGCTTGCAGTGAGCTGAGATCCGGCCACTGCACTCCAGCCTGGGCGACAGAGTAAGACTCCGTCTCAAAAAAAAAAAAAAAAAAAAAAAAAAAACAACGGCAGTACAAGGTGATGAGTTATAACTGGGACAGCTCTGCTTCCATGGGTGTACAGAAGGGAGGGACAAGGAACGTCACAGGAGAGTGAAGAACTGCTTCCCAGAGAAGGGGCACTGATGTGAGGTCATGAAGAATGAGCTACAGGGACGACTGAGGCAGAGAAAATGGGTATGAAAGCTCTGCGAAGTTCACTGGGGCTGCAGTTCAGGGCGTGGGAAGAATAGTTGCTGGAAATTAAGCTACTCACATATGATATAGTTGGCTTTAGACGTCATGCTAAGGAATTTGGGCTTTATTTTATGGGCAATGGAGACAAGATCTATAGTAAAGCTTTTCTTTCCTTAGTGGTGGAAATAGTAGTGATATCAATTTATCAAATTCGTCTAGGCCTTATAACAAGCTCTGTAAGGTCCTATCCTGAGCAATTCTCACAACTGTTTGAGGCAGGTACTTCTGTTATCCTTTATTTTTGAGATAGGGCCTCACTCTGCACCCAGGCTGGAGTGCAGTGGTGCAATCTCAGCTTACTGCATCTTCCTCTGTACTCAAGTGATCCCACCTCAGCCTCCTGAATAGCTAGGATTATAGGCATGCACTATCATGCCCAGCTAATTTTTTAACTTTTTGTAAAGATGAGGTTTCACTATATTGCCGGCTGGTCTTGAACACTTAGGCTCAAGTGATCATCCTGCCTTGGCCTCCCAAAGTGTTGGGATTATGGGCATGAGCCACCATATCAAGCATGTTATCCTTATTTTAAGGTCAAGCAGGTTAAAGTTTAGAAGGGCGCGGTGGCTCGTGCTTGTAATCCCAGCACTTTGCGAGGCCAGGCAGGCGGATCATTTGAGGTTAGGAGATCAAGACCAGCCTGGCCAATATGGTGAATCCTTGGCTCTACTAAAAATACAAAAATTAACTGGGCATGGTGGTGCATGCCTGTAATCCCAGCTACTCAGAAGGCTGAGGCAGGAGAATTGCTTGAACCCGGGAGGTGGAGGTCGCAGTGAGCTGTGATGGCGTCACTATACTCCAACTAAGGGAAGAGAATCTCTTGAGCCCGGGAGGCGGAGGTTTTTTTTTTTTTTTGAGACACAGTCTCGCTTAGTCGCCCAGGCTGGAGTGCAGTGGCGCGATCTCGGCTCACTGCAAGCTCCGCCTCCCGGGTTCACGCCATTCTCCTGCCTCAGCCTCCCGAGTAGCTGGGACTACAGGTGCCCGCCGCCTCGCCCGGCTAATTTTTTGCATTTTTAGTAGAGACGGGGTTTCACCGTGTTAGCCAGGATGGTCTCGATCTCCTGACCTCGTGATCCGCCCGACTCGGCCTCCCAAAGTGCTGGGATTACAGGCGTGAGCCACCGCGCCCGGCCTTGGGGCGGAGGTTATAGTAAGCCAAGATTGTGCCACTGCACTCCAGCCTGGGTGACAGAGCAAGACTCTGTCCCAAAAAAAAAAAAAAAGAAAAAAGAAAAGATGATACCCAAAGTCACTGCATGGCTTTGTGTCAGAGGTGGGCTGCGATTCAAAGGCCAAGCATATGCATGGATCCATGACACCCCTAACTCATCCTCCTCATTCAGGGGTTCATGCTTGTGCTATTATGTCTAACTCAGTTGTATTGAATCTCGTGTTTGTTTCTCTTACATTCAACATAGGTTTTGGAAAAATCAATGCAAGTGAGCATAATATTGATGAATGGCCAGTCCTTCTTTCATCATGACCACCAGAGCTGGCTGGTCTGGCTCAGCTGACAAAATCATATTCACATTGTGTAATATCTGTGAGAATCAGTGCAAAAAACTAAGATGAATAATAGTTCTTTTTTTGAGACGGAGTCTCACGCCAGCCGCCCCAGGCTGGAATGTAGTGGGCGCCGATCTCGCTCACTGCAGCCCTCGGCCTCCCAGGTTCAGGTGGCCATCTCCTGCCTCAGCCTCCCGAAAGTAGCTGGGACTACAGGCGCCTCGCCACCACGCCTCGCTAGTTTTTGTATTTTTAGTAGAGACGGGTTTCACCATGTTAGCTGTGGGATGGTCTCATCCCCTGACCGTGATCCACGGCCTCCCAAAGTGCTGGGATTACAGGCTTGAGCCACTGCGCCCGGCCTGAATAATAGTTCTTAAATGAAATTTTAACATTTGAAATTTTAGATTTATAGTAAAGTTGCAAAGATGGCCAAAGTTAGCATCTCACATTACCATGGTACATTTGCCAAAACTAAGAAACCAATATTGGTACATTATTATTAACTCCAGACTTTATTTGGAGTTCATCGATTTTTCCACTAATGTCCTCTTTTTGTTCCTGCATCCCATCCAGGATACTATAGTGCATTTAACTGTCATGTTCCGAGACGGGTGGATCACGAGGTCAGGAGATCGAGACCATCCTGGCTAACACAGTGAAACCCCGTCTCTACTAAAAAATACAAAAAAACTAGCCGGGCGAGGTGGCGGGCGCCTGTAGTCCCAGCTACTCGGGAGGCTGAGGCAGGAGAATGGCCTGAACCCGGGAGGCGGAGCTTGCAGTGAGCTGAGATCCGGCCACTGCACTCCAGCCAGGGGGACAGAGTGAGACTCCGTCTCAAAAAAAAAAAAAAACAAAACAAAACAAAAAAAAACTGTCATGTTGCTTTAGTCTGTTCTGGTCTGGAACAGTTTCTCAGTCTTCCTTGTTTTTCATGTCCTTAATAGTCCTGAGGATACTGGCCCAGGCTGGAGTATAGTAGTACTATCATGGCTCACTACAGCCTTGAACTCTTAGGCTCAAGTGATCCTCTAGCCTCTGTTTCTCAAGTAGCTGGGAGTAGCTGGGACTACAGATACATGTCACTATGCCCAGTTAATTTTTATTTATTTTTATTTTTATTTTTGAGCCAGAGTCTCACTCTGTTGCCCAGGCTGGAGTGCAATGGTGCAATCAATCTCAGCTCACTGCAACCTCTGCCTCCTGGGTTCAAGTGATTCTCCTGCCTCAACCTCCTGAGTAGCTAAGACTACAGGTGCCTGCCACCATGCCTGGTTGATTTTTGTATTTTTAGTAGAGACAGGGTTTCACCATGTTGGCCAGGCTGGTCTCGAACTCCTGACCTAAAGTAAGCCGCCCGCCTCGGCCTCCCAAAGTGCTGGGATTACAGGCATGAGCCACTGCGCTTGGCCTTTATTTTTATTTTTGTAGAGATGGGGGGGTCTCACTATTTTGCTCAGGCTGGTCTTGAACTCCTGGCCTTAAGGGGTCCTCCTGCTTTAGCCATCCAAGTGCTGGGATTATAGGCATGAGCCACTGCCTCCAGCCAATATTTGCTTATAACATAAATTCCTAGTGAATTTTTTTTTTTTTTTTGAAACAGTCTCACACTCTGTCCCCCAGGCTGGAGTGCAGTGGTGTAATCTCAGCTCACTGTAAGCTCCGCCTCCCAGGTTCTCCTGCCTCAACTGGGACTACAGGCGCTCCCCACCACACCCAGCTAATTTTTTGTATTTTCAGTAGAGATGGGGTTTCACTGTATTAGCCATGATGGTCTGGATCTCCTGACCTCGTGATCCGCCCGCCTCGGTGTCCCACAGTGCTGGGATTACAGGTATGAGCCACCATGCCCGGCCAATTCCTAGTGAATTCTTACTGTGTGCTATCAGAGAATCCATTTGATTTCATTAACTTTAGCATCCTCATCTGGTAATGTAAGTATATTAAACTAGAACACAGACCCCTCTGAGAATACAAAGAAAGCTAATGAATCTTTTACAGAAAAATGTGCAAGGAGATACGTACTTAAATGCTGTAAAAGAACCTCAGGACATCCATAGACTTTGCTGACACCTATTCTGGGCTCCAGGTTGAGAACCCTGAGCAGGGTGATTCCTAAGGTCCTTTAAAAATAAATAGACCTGGCCGGGTGCAGTAGCTCATGCCTGTAATCCCAGTGCTTTGGGAGGCCGAGGAAGGCGGATTGCCTGAGGTCAGGAGTTCAAGAACAGCCTGGTCAACATGGTGAAACCCTTTCTCTACTAAAAATACAAAAAGTAGCTGGACGTAGTGGCAGGCGCCTGTAATCCCAGCTACTCAGGAGCCTGAGGCAAGAGAATCACTTGAACCCGGGAGGCGGAGTTTGCAGTGAGCCGAGATTGTGCCACTGTACTCCAGCCTGGGCGACAAGAGCTAAACTCTGTCTCAATAAATAAATAAACCTCCAGGATTTAAAAAATTTTCCCATTCACTTTATCACTATTTGCTATGCACAAAACACTAGATTTGTGTCTAGAATAAATGAGAAATTATGTGGAATAAACGTGGCATACAGATCAATCTGAAATCTTGGTTAAAAATTTGATTTTACAGCCAGGTGCGGTGGCTCACGCCTGTAATCCCAGCACCAAATTTGGGAGGCCGAGGCAGGCGGATCACGAGGTCAGGAGATCGAGACCATCCTGGCCAACATGGTGAAACCCTGTCTCTACTAAAAATACAAAAATTAGCTGGGTGTGGTGGCATGCACCTGTAGTCCCAGCTACTCAGGAGGTTGAGACAGAAGAATCACTTGAACCTGCAAGGCAGAGATTGCAGTGAGCCGTCGTCGCACCACTGCACTCCAGCCTGACAACAGAGCGAGACTCCATCTCAAAAAAAAAAAAAAAGAAAACAAAGTTGGATTTTAATGTATACTTACAACTTGTTCACAAATATTAGGTGTCACTTTTAGCAGCTGCAATTTCAGGGACCAGTTTCCCAATCTGCTGCTTAGGAGACTGAAAGTGGGGGAGATTATTACAGGGCTAGGTCATCCCAGGTAAGCATTTGCAGCTGGTGATCTTAGCAACAGTTCATCAGAAGGTGTCTGTTAAGAGTCAGTTTGCTAAAAGCTTGGCTGTCAGAATACCAGTCAGAGGCTGATTTACAGGGCTTGATCTACTTCACAGCCTCTTTGAGCACAAAACATTAATTGTCTGTTTGATGAGGCATCCATGCCTGTTGAAGAGTGGAGTTGACTGCCCAGGCAAGCAGCGGCTCACACCTGTAATCCCAGCACTTTGGAAGGCTGAGGTGGGCGGATCACTTGAGGTCAGGGGTTTGAGACAAGCCTGGCCAACATGGTAAAACCCCACTATCTACTAAAAAATACCAAAATTAGGCCAGGCACAGTGGCTTATGGCCGTAATCCCAGCACTTTGGGAGCCTGAGGCAGTGGATCATTTGAGGTCAGGAGTTCGAGACCTCATGGTGAAACTCGGTCTCTACTAAAATACAAAAATATTATCTGGGTGTGGTGGCATGAGCCTGTAGTCCCAGCTACTCAGGAGGCTGAGGCAGGAGGATTGTTTGAACCCGGGAGGCAGAGGCTGAAGTGCGCCGAGATCGTGCCACTGCACTGCAGTCTGGGCGACACAGGGAGACTCCGACTCAAAAAAAAAAGAAGAAAAGTAGAGTCGAGACTCTCCTTTATGATTCTCCCTATTTCACTAGATGCCTGAATGTCCTTTTTCATGTGTCATCCCATGCATCTAGTGAAATAAGCAGATTGCATGGAAGAACAGGACCTTTGGTGAATGAGTAGTTCTTGGACTAATCAGAATCCCAGCAAATACAGAGGCTGGGGAACACCACGATAGAGGATGGGTCCCACTAAGCACTGGGCTAAACAGCTAAGTCAAGCTGGAAACCAGCAAGTATTTTTTCCTTTGGGGGTTTTGCCTGCTTGAGGAGATAGGAGAATGCATTGCTTAAAAGCTCAGACCTGGCCGGGCGCGGTGGCTCAAGCCTGTAATCCCAGCACTTTGGGAGGCCGAGGCGGGCGGATCACGAGGTCAGGAGATCGAGACCATCCTGGCTAACATGGTGAAACCCCGTCTCTACTAAAAATACAAAAAACTAGCCGGGCGTGGTGGCGGGCGCCTGTAGTCCCAGCTACTCGGAGGCTGAGGCAGGAGAATGGCCTGAACCTGGGAGGCGGAGCTTGCAGTGAGCCGAGATCGCGCCACTGCACTCCAGCCTGGGTGACACAGCGCGAGACTCCGTCTCAAAAAAAAAAAAAAAAAAAAAATAAAAGCTCAGACCTGAGTAAGACAGACCTGGCTAAGTTTTGGCTTTGCCACATACCTGCCATGTGATGCTTAAGTTGCTTGGGTTTTTTGAACCCCAGGGGATGGTTAACTCTGAGGTGTGAGAGTGAGATGGGTAACACAAATAGCACTTAGCAAAGGGGCTGGTCTACAGTAAATATTCACTTTACAACTGAGCTGTTTTCATTACAGTCAACCCTTGGTATGCAGGTTATTAGTTCCGGGACTGCCTTGAGTATAACCAAATCTGTGCATACTCAAGTCCTGCAGTAGGCCCTGTGGAAAATACGTACACAAAAAGTCAGCCCCATATAACTGGGGTTTTGCATGCCACAAACACTGTATTTTCCATCTGTGTTTGGTTGGAAAAAAAGCTGCATATAAATGGATCTGTGCAGTTCAAGCCTGTATTGTTCAAGGATCAACTGTATTATTTCCTTGCTGCAACTAGAAACATTATGATATAATACTTGGACTAAGTTTTATATATATATATATATATATACATTTCGTCCTCCCAGCTCACTTCTTGTTTCCTAAGCCCTATCAGACAGGTGATTATGTTTTTTTTGTTTTTTTTTTTTTTGAGACGGAGTCTCGCTCTGTCGCCCAGGCTGGTGTGCAGTGGCTGGATCTCAGCTCACTGCGAGCTCCGCCTCCCGGGTTCACGCCATTCTCCTGCCTCAGCCTCCCGAGTAGCTGGGACTACAGGCGCCCGCCACCTCGCCCGGCTAGTTTTTTGTATTTTTCTTTAGTAGAGAAGGGGTTTCACCGTGTTAGCCAGGATGGTCTCGATCTCCTGACCTCGTCTCGGCCTGCCAAAGTGCTAGGATTACAGGCTTCAGCCACCACGCCCGGCCACAAGTAGTTATCTTACAGCAATTCTAAACACTAAGGTGTAAAGAGCCAGGCCCAGTGTGGCCAAGCCTAGGGTTGTTGCCTTCACTCCCTGTGTAGAACAGGATGTTATCTAGACCAGCTCAGCTGGGGATATAACAGCTGTGCCATGGGGGAGGCCTGTGGCCATTCACTCCCTTTTCCAGGAAGATAAGCTCATGGCTGTGGGTGGGGTTGCAACATACTCTGTGGTGTTTAATCATTTGCTATTAAATGCTGCTTTTACTTGTCTCACAAATTACTGTCAGTAAATTATGGCAGGTTACCAGGAAGTTAAGATCACCATCCTTTCTTTTACTCCCTTTCAGCAAAGTTATTTAAAAACCATCTAAATAAAAACCATCTTTATGATAGTTAGAAATTATAATTCTATACCTTGGATTTCAACTGCCGGGTAAAAGGAAAATGTCTCAAAGGTACTCATGGCCAAACCTTTGCCTTTAAATGTCCTGCTTGCATTAAGTGGTAAAATGAGATGTAAAAAGATCTCGTTGAGGTGTTACATCAAGGGATCAAATTGGTTTCTACCTTACAAGCACAGCATTCCTTCCCACTGACTTCAAGAGCAAAGATGACAAATAAGGACATGTTGAATTGATATTCATTAGGATGTAAGTTTTGAAAAGAGTAAATGAAGGTTTCCAAAGACTCGGATATATCTTTCTTTTCTTGCACACTCTTAAACATTAGACAATTTTAACTGTAGCAGGATGCAGTGGTAAAAAACTAGAGAAACACAACTTTAAACTATTTCTACTATAAAATATACAATGCCAAAATAAACATTGTGGAGACTCGAGAGACAAGTACACATCTGAGAACTGAAGATGAATGCTGTAAGCACCTATCATAGTTATTAATCATCGAGGAGGAGGGAAATGAAATAATTATGAAACTGAGGTAAGACAGTAAGAAGGGAATATGCTTAGACAAGTGTTGGGAGTGGTGAGGGAGAGGTATGAACTTCCTTTTTTAAACTATTTGCATTCAGTGACACACAATGACATTCAATGATGCCTGGGCCAGAGAGGCCAGGCGTGGTGGCTCACACCTATAATTCTAGCACTTTGAGAGGCCATGGTGGCAGGACAGCTTGAGACCAGAATTTGGGGACCAGCCTGGGAAACACAGTGAGACGCCATCTTTACCAAAAAAAAAGGAAAAAAAAAAAAAAAAAAAAAAGCCAGGCATCGTGGTGTGTACCTATAGTCCCAGCTACTTAGGAAGCTAAGGTGGGAGCACTGCTTGTGCCCAGGAATTGGAGGCAGCAGTGAGCTATGATCACACCACTGCACTCCCACTCTGGCCTGGGCAACAGAGCGAGATCCTATCTCTAAACACACACACACACACACACACACACACACACACACACACACACACACGCAGAGAGAGAGAGAGACACACACACACAGAGCTGGGAATATGTTTAGATGACCAGGAAGGAAGTCAGTAGAGGCTACACCGAAAAGCTTGTGTGTGAATGTGTATACATAAATCAAAGAAGAAGAAAGAAGGTAAAGGCAACTTCACTGGGGAAAGCATTACACAAATGGTGCTAGGATGCCCCAGCAAGAGAATCTAGAAAAGAGGAAAAGAAGGGTTAAGGTTACTTACAGCAGGAATCAAACAAGCATTTTCCTTGGATTAGCATTGTCAGGCCTCTGAGCCCAAGCCAAGCCATCGCATCCCCTGTGACTTGCATGTATAGGCCCAGATGGTCTGAAGTAACTGAAGAATCACAAAAGAAGTGCAAATGCCCTGTCCCGCCTTAACTGATGACATTCCACCACAAGAGAAGTGAAAATGGCTGGTCCTTGCCTTAAGCGATGACATTATCTTGTGAAATTCCTTTTCCTGGCTCATCCTGGCTCAAAAGACTCCCCCACTGAGCACCTTGTAACCCCCACTCCTGCCCGCCAGAGAACAACCCCCCTTTGACTGTAATTTTCTCTTACCTACCCAAATCCTATGAAACGGCCCCACTCTTATCTTGCTGACTCTCTTTTCGGACTCAGCCCGCCTGCACCCAGGTGAAATAAACAGCCATGTTGCTCACACAAAGCCTGTTTGGTGGTCTCTTCACACGGACGCGCTTGACAAGCATGAACATGCTTTCAAGACTAGTGAGGTTGGTAGATTCACAGTAGAATACAGGGCCAGGCAAGGTGGTTCCCACCTGTAATCCCAGCACTTTGGGAGGCTGAGGTGGGTGGATCACCAGAGGCCAGGAGTTGGAGACCAGCCTAGGCAATATAGGAGACCATGCCTCTACAACAAAAAACAAATGAAAAAACAAGAGCTGGGTGTGGTGGTGCGTGTCTGTAATCCCAGCTACTTGGGAGAGTAAGGCTAAGATCAGGAATTCTAGGCTACAGTAAGCTATGATCACTCCACTGCACTCCAGCCTGGGTGACAGATGGAGACCCTATCTCTAAAAAAAAAAAAGCAACTAGCTGGGTGCAGTGGCTCACGCCTGTAATCCCAACACTTTGGGAGGCCAAGGCGGGTAGATCACTTGAGACCAGCCTGGCTAACATTGTGAAACCCTTTCTCTACTAAAAATACAAAAAAATGAACCAGGCGTGGTGTCGGGTGCCTGCAATTGTAGCTACTTGGGAGGCTGAGGCAGGAGAACCACTTGAACCCAGGAGGTGGAGGTTGCAGTGAGCCGAGATTGCACCACTGCACTCCAGCCTGGGCGACAGGGCGAGACTTCGTCTCCAAAAAATAAATAAATAAAATAAAAATAAAATAAACCAAAACAACAAAAAAAGTAGAATATGCTCAGATCTGTGTCCCAGCAACCACATGATGTAAACTTAATGCCCAGAGAAAAGAGAGACTGAAGAGGCTGAATGAAGTACACATTGATTTGAGAAGGTATCGTATTTCTGATGGCGTACTTCTGGGAGTTAGACCTAGGACAGTCTTTACAGTTTGTCATATCCAAAGATGGCAAATGGGTTTCAACTTGGGTGTCAACTGTGACTAACTGTAACAGTTGCTTTGGGAAGGATTCTGGAGCTGCTTCCAGGTTCAAAACAAAAGGATGGCATGCGTGATTACTCGTCAGTTGTAGGTTACGTCAGCTGTAGGTTAGGAAGCAGGGAGTGGCAACATATGCACCTTATATTTGTCATCCCTGAGGTGTACTCCCTTCATTTTGTAGATGAGAAAACTGATCAGAGATGTAGCGTGAAGTACTGAATTCTGCTCCCCTGACTCATACTATAATGCTGTCTTTAATCTATCACATTGCCTCACTCTACATATCAGTGTCATTAAATGTTCACTTAACCTTTTTGTTTGTTCTGTTGACACAGGGTCTTACTCCAACCCAGGTTGGAGTGTAGTGGCACAATCACAGTTCACTGCAACCTTGACCTCCCAGGCTCAAGCAATCCTCCCACCTCAGCCCCCCAAGTAGCTGGGACTACAGGTGCATACCACCACACCCAGCTAATTTTTGTATATTTTGTAAAGACGGGGTTTCCAGTTGCGCAGTCTAGTCTTGAACTCCTGGACTCAAGTGATCCACTCGCCTCAGCTTCACTAAGTGCTAGGATTATACGTCTGAGACACTGTGCCCAGCCAAATGTTCATTTGAGCTTAATGAGCATTAACTTCAGGTAGCTTCGGAAGTGATCCAGTCATTATTCTCTTTGCTAATGCTGCTGCACAATTAATCTGGAAAATGCCAAACAAACCACTACATGAAAAAGTACAGTATGGGCTGGGCACGGTGGCTCATGCCTGTAATCCCAACACTTTGGGAGGCCAAGGCGCACAGATAACCTGAGGTCCGGAGTTCGAGACCAACATGGCCAACATGGCGAAACCCCGTCTCTACTAAAAGTACAAAGATTAGCCAGGCATGGAGGCAGACACCTGTAATCCCAGCTACTCAGGAGGCTGAGGCAGGAGAATCGCCTGAACTCGGGAGGCGGAGGCTGCAGTGAGCCAAGATTGCACCACTGCACTCCAGCCTGGGTGACAGCCTGACTGACAGCCTGACTGCTTGGCTCTACTACTTAGTTGCTTTGTGACTCTAGACAAGATACTTAGTCTTTTAGAACTCAGTCTTCTGTACAATGGCCACAGTAACAGTACTCACTTCCTAGGTTGTTGTGACAATTAAAGGAGTTAGGATATGTAACATTCCTAGAACAGGCTAGGCAGTTGGCACACAGTGAGTGCTACATAAGGGTTAGCCAGTGTCCTCATGATAACATGTTGTTTTTTCCCTGGTGAAGCTTTTCCTGCCTATTCCAATCCTCTCTTCCCAACTACAAAGAGCTGATGATCCTGTCTATAGTCTATATAATAACGATTTTATTGCATGTTGAGGTCTCCTACCAGAAAAGTAATTTAGACTTTTAAAGCTGTGACTGTAAGAGAAAGATTGTACATTGTGGCCCAGCATACAAGCATATATAATGTAAATGTAAAATTCAATATATATATTACATTATTTACATGATATACAGAGATACACCTTGACAGTTTTGAAGAGTATTGGTCAGATATTTTAAAGAATGTCCCTTTATTGGGATTTGTCTGATGTTATCAGTAGATAGCAGTTATGTCTTTTTGGGAGAAAGAACACAGAGGTAAAGTGCCATTTTCATCACATCATGTCAAAGGCACATACTATCAATACGACCTGTCACGGTTTTTTTTTTTTTTTTTTTTTTTTTTTGAGACAGTCTTGCTCTATCGCCCAGATTATAGTGCAGTGGTACAATGATGGCTCACTGCAGCTTTGAGCTCCCAGCCTCCAGTGATCCTCCCACATCAGCCTCCCGAGTAGCTGGGACTGGAGGTACGTACCTCCATGTCCTGCTAATTTTATTTTATTTTATTTTATTTATTTATTTATTTTTTTGAGACGGAGTCTTGCTCTGTCACCCAGGCCGGAGTGCAGTGGCGCGATCTTGGCTCACTGCAACCTCTGCCTAAACCCTCCAGGGTTCAAGTGATTCTCCTGCCTCAGCCTCCCAAGTAGCTGGGACTACAGGTGCCTGACACCACGCCTGGCTAATTTTTGTATTTTTAGTAGAGACGGGGTTTCACCATATTGACCAGGCTGGTCTTGAACTCCTGACCTTGTGATCTGCTCGCCTCGACCTCCCAAAGTGCTGGGATAACAGGCGTGAGCCACTGGGCCTGGCCTATGCCCTGCTAATTTAAAAAAATCTTTTTGCAGACATGGGGTCTTGCTATGTTGCCCAGGCCATTTGTTTATTTACTCAATTATTAATGTATATAAGTATGGCAGATATTTTATTTTATACTATGGGTTATAATATAATATGACCCACTGATTTTTAATTTCAGAACTTGCTAACAGACTGAGTCAAAGTTTGAAAAACACTATACCAGAACATGAACTTCTTCTAGCGGGGAGAATCTATGCCTTACTTCAGATCCTTGCACAGTGCCTAGTATACAGGGAGCATACAATAAATGTTTACTGAATAGATGAAAGAATGAATGAAAGCTTTTTCTAGCAATAACTTTTCCTTTAAAAAAGTCACATAAGTATTCCAACAAAGCAGACATATAAAATACCCTCATACCCTATTCCTGCCCCGAATCCTATTCATTTTCCCAAAGATATATCCAATGTTTTTAAGTTTAGTGCCGAACCTTTTAGTTCTCCTCTGTATATCATGTAAATATGTATGCAGATGTAGCAACTTTTTTTTTTTTTTTAACATAAATGTGATAAATTCATGAACTCTAAAATGTCTTAGTAACTATTCTCTTCCGGTATCTTTAAATGAACCCATTCCACCCACAAAGCCCTGGCTGGATCCCATAAAAGGTTACTAAAGGCCAGACATGGTAGCTCATGCCTTCAATCCCAGCACTTGAGAGGTTGAGGCAGGATGATCACTGGAGGCCAGAAGTTTAAGATCAGCCTGGGCAACATAATGAGACCGTCTCCACAAAAGAAAGAAAGAAAGAAAGTCACTAAAAAGATGTGTTTTAGAATTTAGAATTCATCCAAAGGACCTCCCATTTCCCAACCTAGCTCAGGCTGTCCCTTCCCTTCATTTGATCCAGTGACTTGGCCCCCATTCCTTCTCTGGCCTCTGTTCTTCGTGACTTGCTTTGGATTTCTTCTTCCAGCTCTGCTTTGGGCAATATTCCAGGACTTGACCTTTGGTATCTGCCCTCTGGCCATCATCCCAGGGGCCTATGGCACCCAGCCCTTGCACTGTCAACTGGGAGTATATCTACTTGACTGACTGATGGAGAAAGTTAAATGAGGCAAATGACATAATTGTTGTAAAAACATTTAGCATAAGTCTGGAGGCGGTGGCTCATGCCTATAATCCCAACACTTTGGGAAGCCGAAGTGGGTGGATTACCTGGGGTTTGGTGTTCGAGATCAGCTTGGTCAACATAGTGAAAACCTGTTCTCTAATAAAAGTAGAAAAATTAGCCAAGCATGGTGGCAGGTGCCTGTAATCTCAGCTACACGGGAGGCTAAGGCAGGAGAATCGCTTGAACCCAGGAGGCAGAGGTTGCAGTGAGCTGAGACCGTGCCATTGCACCCCAGCCTGGGCAACAAAAGCGAAACTCCATCTCAAAAAAAAAAAGAAAAAATTTAGCACACTTTCTTTCCTTTCCTCATTTCTTGTATTAAATTAGGGAAAAAGTACTGATAAGTCTACAGGGAAATAGATACGTATATTTATACATTTTTATTGGTCTTTTAAATTGCTATACATTTTCTGCCACGTAAGCAAGTAGAATGCAAAAACAAATCATGAAAATGATTCTATCTTTTACATTTTTATTTATTTATTTATTTATTTTGAAATGGAGTCTCGCTCTGTCACCCAGGCTGGAATGCAGTGGCGCGATCTCGACTCACTGCAAGCTCCGCCTCCCGGGTTCACACCATTCTCCTGCCTCAGCCTCCCGAGTAGCTGGGACTACAGGCGCCCTCCATCACGTCCAGCTAATTTTTTGTATTTTTAGTAGAGACAGGGTTTCACCGTGTTAGCCAGGATGGTCTCGACCTCCTGATCTCGTGATCCGCCCGCCTGGGCCTCCCAAAGTGCTGGGATTACAGGCGCGAGCCACCGCACTCGGCCCTTTTTTTTTTTTGAGAGGCAGTCTCGCTCTTGTCTCCCAGGCTGGAGTGCAGGTGGCATTATTTTAGCTCAGTGTAACCTCCGTCTCCCAGGTTCAAGTGATTCTCCTACCTCAGCCTCCCAAATAGCTGGGATTACAGGCACCCACCACCATGCCTGCCTAATTTTTTTGTATTTTTAGTAGAGAAGGGGTTTCACCATGTTGACCAGGCTGGCCTCGAACTCCCGACCTCAGGTGATCTGCCCGCCTCAGCCTTCCAAAGTGCTGGGATTACAAGCGTGAGACACCGGTGCCCGGCCAGTGATTTCACCTTTTAACTCAAGCATCCCAGTCTTAGGAATTTATCCTAAGGTATAATTAAAATCTATATGCATAAAAATGTTTACAACATTAAAAATAGTGAAACATGGAGCAAGCGCAGATACTACAAACTGAGAATTGTTAACACCAACTTCATGTCTTTTTTTTTTTTTTTTTTTTCCCTGAGAGGGTCTTACTCTATCACCAAAGCTGGAGTGCAGTGGCACAATCATGGCTCACTGCAGCCTCAATGTCCCGTGGCTCAGGTGATACTCTCACTTCAGCCTCCCTGGTGGTTGTGACTCCAGGTACACGTCATCACACCCAGCTAATTTTTGTACTTTTTGTAGAGATGAGGTTTTGCCGTCTTGCCCAGACTGGTCTTGAACTCCTGCCTCGGCCTCCCAAAGTGCTGGCATTATAGGAGTGAGTCACCTCACCCGGCCATGTCTTTTAATTATTAAAATGAATATGGATGGTGCATCGTGGCTCATGCCTGTAATCCCAGCACTTTGGGAGGCTGAGGTGGGTGAATCACTTGAGCTTGGGAGTTTGAAACCAGCCTGGCCAACATATATATATACACACACACACACATCTATATATATATATACACACACACCCCCCCCCCCCACACACACGTAAATTACCCTCAGACCTAAACATCTGCATTATACTGGTAAAAATTTAAATATTTAAACAGTATCACCATAAAGGTACATGTAGACTTACATACTCAGGCACACACACAAGCCCTCTTCATTTTATTTTTAAAAATTTTTGTTTATTTATTTTGAAACAGGGTCTTTCTTTGTCACCCAGGCTGGAGTGTAGTGGCATAATCTCGGCTCACTGTAACCTCTGCGTGGGCCACCACACCCGGCTAATTTTTTGCATTTTTTGTAGAGTCAGGGTTTCACCATGTTGCCCAATCTGATCTCGAACTCCTGGGCTCAAGCGATCTGCCAACCTTGGCCTCTCAAAGCACTGGGATTACAGGCATGGACGCCATTCCCGGTACCCTGTTAACTTTATTTATTTATTATTTTTTATTTGGTTTTGGAGGAGACTCCCTCTGTTGCCTAGACTGGAGTGAGTGGCGTGATCTCGGCTCACTGCAACCTCCACCTCCCAGGTTCAAGCAATTCTCCTGTCTCAGCCTCCTGAGTAGCTGGGATTACAGGCATGTGCCACCACACCCGGCTAATTTTTGTACTTTTAGTAGAGACCAGGTTTTACCATGTTGGTCAGGCTGGTCTGGAACTCCTCACCTCAGGTGATCCACCTGCCTTGGTCTCCCATAGTGCTGGGATTACAGGCGTGAGCCACCACACTTGTCCTAATTTTTGTATTTTTAGTAGAGACAAGGTTTTACCATGTTAGCCAGGCTGGTCTCGAACGAACTCCTGACCTCAGGTGATCGGCCCGCCTCGGCTTCCCAAAATGCTGGGATTATAAGCGTGAGCCACCGTGCCCAGCATATTTGTTTATTTTTTTTACTTGGAGTAGTCTTCAGTGTTACTCCATCTTCACTTTAATATGAATACTTATGTCTCTCTGATCTCTGCTTTAAAAAACACTAACTTTGTATGTGGAATTATTTTATTTATTTTATTGTTTAGAGACAGGGTCTTGCTGTGAGTCTGGTCTCAAACTCCTGTCCTCAAGCAGTTCTCCCACTTCAGCCTCCCAAGTATCTGGGATTACAGGTTTGAGTATTTGGAATAATTTTAGATTTACAAAGGTTGTGAAGGTAGTACAGAGAATTTTCGTATACCCTTGCCCATCTCCCCTAATATTATCCTCTCACATTACCATGGTACATGTATAAAATCTAACAAATTAACATGGATAGAATTATTATAACTAAACTCAGATTTTGTTCACATTTCACCAGTTTTTCCCTTTGTCCGATTTCTACTCCGGGCTCCCCTCCATGATACCATGTTGCATTTAGTCATCTTATTTCCTTAATCTTCTCTGGACTGTGATGGTTTTTTAGTCTTTTCTTGTTTTTCATGACTGTGACAGTTTTGGGGAATACTGGCCAGAATATCCCTCAATTTGGGTTTGTCTAATGTATTTTCTCATGATTGGCCGGGCTTGGTGGCTCATGCCTGTATTCCAGCACTTTAAGAGGCTGAAGTGGGAGGATCGCTTCAGCCCAGGAGTTCAAAACCAGCCTACGCAACAAAGCAAGACCCCATCTCCACAAGAAAATAAAAAAGTTAGCTAGGTGTGGTCTCAGCTACACAGGAGGCTGAGGCAGGAAGATCCCTTGAGCCCAGGGAGTCAAGGCTGTAGTGAGCCGTGTTTGCACCACTGCACTCCAGCCTAGGTGACAGAGTAATACCCTGCCTTAAAAAAAAAAAAAAAAAAAGAAAAAATACAATGTAGATATGCTGGACAAAGGGGATATTCACATCCCAGACACAGCAGAGCAGGATGGCACAAAACTTCATCATGCTACTCAGAACAGTGTGCAATTTAAAACTTAAGAATTGTTGCAGGCACTGTGGCTCACGCCTGTAATCCCAGCTCTTTGGGAGGCCGAGGAGGGCGGATCACCTCAGGTTGAGAGTTCGAGACCAGCCTGACCAACGTGGAGGAAACACTGTCTCTACTAAAAATACAAAAATTAGCCGGCGTGGTGGTGCATGCCTGTAATCCCAGCAGTTCAGGAGTCTGAGGCAGGAGAATTGCTTAAACCTGGGAGGTGGAGGTTGCGGTGAGCTGAGATCACACCATTGCACTCCAGCCTGGGCAACAAGAGCAAAACTCCGCCTCAAAAAAAAAAAGATTTTTTTATTTCTGGAATTTTCTATTTAATATTTTCAGACCACTGTTGACTGTGGGTAACTGAAACAGTGGAAAGCAAAACTGTGGGTAAGTAGGGACTGCAGTATGTACTCATGTATGTTTATTTTATACTTTGGGCTATATCCAATGCTATACTGTTCAATTTATTCCATCTTTGGCCACTAGGAACTCTTACAGGTTGTCCGATCTGCTTGTCTGTATCTCTTTTTAACAGCTTTATTGAAATATAATTAACATGCCATACAATTCACTCACTTAAAGTGTACAATTCAATGGCTTTTAGTATACTCACTTACTTGTGCAAGTATTACTACAACCTTATACCTCTTGTATATCATCCCCTAAATTCCTATCCCCTGGCAACCCCGAATTTACTTTCTATCTTTTTATATTTGCCTATTTGGGATACTTCATATAAATGGAATTATACAACATGGTGTCCTTTGTGACTGGCTTCTTTCACTTAGCAAAATGTTTTCTTTTTTTTTTTTGAGACGGAGTCTCGCTCTGTAGCCCAGGCTGGAGTGCGGTGGCGCGATCTCGGCTCACTGCAAGCTCCACCTCCCGGGTTCACGCCATTCTCCCGCCTCAGCCTCCGAGTAGCTGGGACTACAGGCGCCCGCCACCACGCCCGGCTAGTTTTTTGTATTTTTAGTAGAGACGGGGTTTCACCATGTTAGCCAGGATGGTCTCGATCTCCTGACCTCGTGATCCACCCGCCTCGGCCTCCCAAAGTGCTGGGATTACAGGCGTGAGCCACCGCGCCCGGCAGCAAAATGTTTTCAAGATCCCTCTGTTTTTGTTTTTGTTTTTTCTTTTGTTTGTTTGTTTGTTTTTTGAGATGGAGTCTTACTTTGTCGCCCAGGCTGGAGTGCAGTAGCACAATCTCAGCTTACTGCAACCTCCACATCCCAGGTTCAAGCAATTCTTCTGCCTCAGCCTCCCGAGTAGCTGGGATCATAGGCATGCCCCACCATACTCAGCTTGTGTTTTTTTTTTGTATTTTTAGTAGAGACAGGGTTTCACCATGTTGGCCAGGCTGGTCTTGAATTCCTGACCTCAGGTGATCCACCCACCTTGGTCTGCCAGAGTACTGGGATTACAGGCGTGAGCCACTGCACCTGGCCTATCTGTTCTATTTTGAATGTTTATCTATTTAGATGTTCACTTTATATAGTTGTAATCCATGTGACTGTAGAATTTGGCATTTTGATTTTGTGACTTAACATTATTTATGTACATTTTCCCATTCTTTTACAGAGTTTGCATATTCAATTTATTTATTTATTTATGAGACGGAGTCTTGCTGTATCACCAAGGCTGGAGTGCAGTGGTGTGATCTCAGCACACTGCAACTTCCCCCTCCCAGGTTCAGGCAATTCTCCTGCCTCAGTCTCCGGAGTAGCTGGGATCACAGGCATACATCACCACACCTGGCTGATTTTTGTATTTTTAGTAGAGATGGGGTTTCACCATGTTGGCCAGGCTGGTCTCGAACTCCTGACTTTAAGGGAACCACCTGCTTTGGCCTCTCAAAGTGCTGGGACGACAGGCATGAGCCACCACGCCTGGCTCAGATAACATCTTTTTTGTTTGTTTGTCTTGAGATGGAGTTTTGCTCTTGTTGCCCAGGCTAGAGGGCAATGGCATGATCTCGGCTCACTGCAACCTCCACCTCTTGGGTTCAAGCGCTTCTCCTGTCTCAGCCTCCCGAGTAGCTGGGATTACAGGCGCCCATCACCACACCCAGCTAAATTTTGTATTTTTAGAAGAGACAGGGTTTCTCCATGTTGGTCAGGCTGGTCTTGAACTCCCGACCTCAGATGATCCACCTGCCTCGGCCTCCCAAAGTGTGTGAGCCACCGTACCTGGCCTTTTTTTGAGATGGAGTTTCGCTCTTGTTGTCCAGGCTGGAGTGCAATGGCTCAATCTCGGCTCACTGCAACCTTGGCCTCCCAGGTTCAAGCGATTCTCCTGCCTCAGCATCCCAAGTAGCTGGGATTACAGGCATGTGCCACTACACCCGGCTAATTTTGTATTTTTAGTAGAGGTGGGCTTTCACCCTGTTGGTCAGGCTGGTCTTGAACTCCTGACCTCAAGTGATTCACCTCCTTGGCCTCCCAAAGTGCTGGGATTACAGGCGTGAGCCACCGTACCTGGCCTGTCCTTATCAAATGAACAGACAAATGATTTGGGGGAGTGCTACGGTCTGAATGCTTGTGTCTTCCACATATTACGTTGAAACCTTACACTCCATGTGCTAGTATGGGAAGATGGGCCTCTGGGAGGTGATTAGATCATAAGCACTCTGCCCTCATGAATAGGATGAGTGCCTTATAAAGGAGACCCCAGAGCTAGTTGGGGTGCAGTGAGAAGGCATAGTCTATGAGGAAGCAGGCCCTCACCAGACACTGATGAGATCTTGATCTTGGACTTCCCAGCCTCTAGACTGTGACAAATCTCTGCTCCTTTTTCTTTAGAGACAGGGTCTTGCTCTGTTGCCCAGGCTGGAGTGCAGTGGCATCATCATAACTCACTGCAGCTTCAAACTTCTGGGCTCAAGCCATCCTCCCACCTCAGCCTCTTGAGTACCTGGGACTACAGGCAGACACCATTGTGCCCAGTTAATTGTTTTAATTTTTTGTAGAGACAGGATCTCACTTTGTTGCCCAGGCTGTTTGTTCTTTTTTTTTTTTTTTTTTTTTAGACAGAGTCTCGCTCTGTCGCCAGGATGCAGAGTGCAGCGGTGCAAACTCGGCTCATTGCAACCTCCTCCTCCAGGGTTCAAGTGATTCTCCTGCCTCAGCCTCCCGAGTAACTGGGACTACAGGCGCCCGCCACCACACCTGGCTAATTTTTGTATCTTTATTTTTTGTATTTTTAGTAGAGACAGGGTTTCACCACGTTGGCCAGGATAGTCTCGATCTCTTGACCTCGTGATCCACCCGCCTCGGCCTCCCAAAGTGCTGGGATTACAGGTGTGAGCCACTGCACCTGGCCTGTTCTTAAAACCCTTAGTTTTAAGCAATCCTCCTGCATTAGTCCCCAGAAGTACTTAGATTACAGGTATGAGTCACAGGGCCCAGCCCAAATTTCTGTCATTTGTAAGTTATTTAGCCTAAGGTATTTTGTTGTAGCATCCTGTATTAGTCAGGGTTCTCTAGAAGGACAGGACTAATAGGATAGATGCATATATAAAGGGGAGTTTACCAAGTAGTATTAACTCACACGATCACAAGGTCTCACAATACGCTGCCTGCAAGCTGAGGAGCAAGGAAGCCAGTCTGAGTCCCAAAGCTGAAGAACTTGGAGCCTGACGTTTGAGGGCAGGAAGCATCCAGCAGGGGAGAAAGATGTAGGTTGGAAGGCTAAGGCAGTCTCACCTTTTCACATTTTTCTGCCTGCTTTATATTCACTGGCAGCTGATTAGATGGTACCCAAACAGATTAAGGGTGGGTCTGCCTTTCCCAGCCCACTGACTCAAAAGTTAATCTCCCTTGGCAACACCCTCACAGACACACACAGGATCAATACATTTCTTTTTTTTTTTTTTTTTTTTTTGAGACGGAGTTTTGCTCTGTAGCCCGGGCTGGAGTGCAGTGGCCGGATCTCAGCTCACTGCAAGCTCCGCCTCCCAGGTTCCCGCCATTCTCCTGCCTCAGCCTCCGGAGTAGCTGGGACTACAGGCGCCCGCCACCTCGCCCGGCTAGTTTTTTGTATTTTTAGTAGAGACGGGGTTTCACCGTGTTAGCCAGGATGGTCTCGATCTCCTGACCTCGTGATCCACCCGTCTCGGCCTCCCAAAGTGCTGGGATTACAGGCTTGAGCCACCGTGCCCGGCCGGATCAATACATTTCATCCTTCAATCCAATCAAGTTGACACTCAGTATTAACCACCACACAGCCCAAACAGAATAAGACAGGGAGCTTGTTAAAACAGAGTCTGATTCCAGGAGTTCGAGGTTGCAGTGAGCTATGATCACAGCTCATTGCTAGCTCCAGCCTCCCGGGTTCACGCCATTCTCCTGCCTCAGCCTCCAGAGTAGCTGGGACTACAGGCGCCCGCCACCTCGCCCGGCTAGTTTTTTGTATTTTTTAGTAGAGACGGGGTTTCACCGGGTTAGCCAGGATGGTCTTGATCTCCTGACCTTGTGATCCGCCCGTCTCGGCCTCCCAAAGTGCTGGGATTACAGGCTTGAGCCACCGCGCCCGGCCAGAGACCCCGTTTCTAAAATAAATACATAAATAAATAATAGAGTCTGGTTCCGTAGATCTGGGGCAGGGTCTGGCATTCTGTACTTCTAACAAGCTCTCAGTTGATGCCAATACTGCTGGTGCAGGGACCATGCTCAGAGTAGCAAAGACTGATCAAGGTTCACACCTATAAAAACATAAGGTTCATTTCACTGAATCCCAAATTAAATTCAGTTAACACTGATTGAGAGCTTACTTGGTATAAGACTACAAGGGAACAGCCTCTTGAGTAGCCGGGACTACAGGGAAACACCATTGTGCCGTTTTGTTTGTTTGTTTGTTTGTTTTTGTAGAGACAGGGTCTCACTTTGTTGCCCAGGCTGTTTATTCTTAAACTCCTAAATTTAAGCAACCCTCCTGCCTTGGTAGGTTGTACCCAGAAGTACTTAGATTACCGGTATGAGCCACAGTGCCCAGCTCAAATTTCTGTCATTCATAAGTTACTTAGTCTAAGGTATTTTGTTGTAGCAGCCTGTATTAGTCAGGGTTCTCTTTTTTATAAAATTAATTAACTAATTAATTTTTTTTTTGAGACAGAGTCTCGTTTAGTCTCCCAGACAGGAGTATAATGGTGTGATCTCTGGTCACTGCAACCTCTGCCTCCCGGGTTCAAGCAATTCTCCCACCTCAGCCTCCTGAGCAGCTGGGATTACAGGCACCCGCCATTATGCCTGGCTAATTTTTGTAGAAATTTTTTTTTTTTTTTTTGTAGAGATGGGGTTTCACCACGTTGGCCAGGCTGGTCTTGAACTCCTGACCTCAGGTGATCTGCCCTGCCTCCCAAAGTGCTGGGATTACAGGCATGAGCCACTGTGCCTGGACATTAGTCAGGGTTCTCTAGAGGGACAGAACTAATAGGATAGTCCTACACAAATATATAAGTATTATGAATAATTTTTCATTTGGTCATGGATCTGGCTGGTTGGGTGGCTGCTCCTCCCTCAAAGCCACAAGGTGTCTCTCCCAAAGTTGAAAATATTTTCAGCAGACATGGAAGAACCATTATTTTGTCAAGCATTTACCAGCACCTGGCTAGCTTTTTTTTTGAGACAGAGTCTCACTGTCACCCAGGCTGCAGTGCAATGACACAATCTCGGCTCACTGTAAATGTTGCTTCTCGAGGTTACGTGATTCTCCTCCCTCAGCCTCCCAAGTAGCTGGGATTACGGGCATGTGCCACCATGCCTGGCTAATTTTTGCATTTTTGGCAGAGATGAGGTTTCGCCATGTTGTCCAGGCAGGTCTCAAACTTCTGACCTTGTGATCCGCCTGCTTCAACCTCCCAAAGTGTAGGATTATAGGTGTGAGCCGCCGTGCCCGTTCCTGGCTAGAATTTTTATTTCACCTCAAGAAATTGCAGAAATAGGCCAGGTATGGTGACTCACGCCTGTAATCCCTGTAATCCCAGCACTTTGGGAGGCCGAGGCGGGTGGATCACCTGACGTCAGGAGTTCGAGACCAGCCTGGCCAACATGGTGGAACCCTGTTTCTACTAAAAATACAAAATACAAAAAATTAGCCAGGTGTGGTGGTGGGTGCCTGTAATCCCAGCTACTTGGGAGGCTGAGGCAAGAGAATCGGTTGAACCTGGGAGGCGGAGGTTGCAGTGAGCTGAGATCATGCCACTGCAGTCCAGCTTGGGCAACAAGAGCAAAACTCCATCTCAAAAAAAAAAAAAAAAAAATTAAAGAAATATATTTCGACTTTTATGTCACACCATATACAAAAATAACCCAAAACAGATCATAGACCTAAATGTAAGCACTAAAGTTATATAAAACTTTTAGAAAAAATAAATTTAAGGCTGGGTGTGGTAGCTAACACCAGTAATCACAGCACTTTGAGAGCCCAAGGCGAGGGAATCACTTGAGGCTAGGAGTTCAAGAACAGTCTGGCCAACAGGGCAAAACCCTCATCTCTACTAAAATTAACCAGGTGTAGCAGTCACGTCTGTAATCCCAACTACTCGGGAGGCTGAGGCATGACACTTGCTTGAGCCTGGGAGGAGGTTGCAGTGAGCCAAGATTGCACCACTGCAATCCAGCCTGGTGACACAGCAAGATTGTGTCTCAAAAAATAAAAAGAAACAAACAAACAAATAACACCCCCCTCCCCGCAAGAAAACCCACATAAGACACCATTAAGAAAATGAAATGTCAGGCCGGGCGCGGTGGCTCAAGCCTGTAATCCCAGCACTTTGGGAGGCCGAGACGGGCGGATCACAAGGTCAGGAGATCGAGACCATCCTGGCGAACACGGTGAAACCCCGTCTCTACTAAAAATACATAAAAAACTAGCCGGGTGAGGTGGCGGGCACCTGTAGTCCCAGCTACTCGGGAGGCTGAGGCAGGAGAATGGAGTAAACCTGGGAGGCAGAGCTTGCAGTGAGCTGAGATCCGGCCACTGCACTCCAGCCTGGGCTACAGAGCGAGACTCCGTCTCAAAAAAAAAAAAAAAAAAAAAAAAAAAAGAAAATGAAATGTCACAGACTAGAAAAAATGATTTGCAAACCATGTATCTGATGAAGGACTTGGATTTAGAATATATAAAGAATTCTTAATAGGAAGACAAGCAACATAATTAAAAAAACAGACAATGTATAAGGAAATAAATTTGAAGAGGATATATGAATGGCAAATAAGCATGTGAAAAAATGTTCAATACCCTTAATCACTGGGAAAATACAACCATGGTTTTAAACCCCAGTAAGATACAATTTCACACCCACTTGAATGGTCATAATAAAAAAGGCAGACAGTAACAAATGCTAGGATGTGGAGACCCTGGAATGTTCATACATTGCTGGTGGGAATGTAAATGCTACAGCCACTTTAGAAAACAAACTGGCAGTTTCCAAAAAAGTTAAACACAATTTACCATATTATCCAGCAATTCTACTTCTAAGTATATACTTAAGAGAAATGAAAATATTTCTATCAGTTAATGAATAGATGAACAAAACATGGTATATCCATACAGTAGAAAACTATTAAACAATGAAGGGGAACAAAATGAATGAATCTTAAAAACAGTTAGTGAAAGAAGCCAGATGCAGAATACTACCTATTATATGATCCTGATAGAAAGTAGATTAGTGGCTACCAGGACCAGCAGAAGAAAGGTTGGGGCTTTGTTTTGGGGATTTAAAAAATCTTCTGGCTCGGTGTGGTGGCTCACACCTGCAATCCCAGCACTTCGGGAGGCTGAGGCCGGCGGATCACCTGAGGTCAGGAATTCGAGATCAGCCTGACCAACATGGAGAAACCCCATCTCTACTAAAAACACAAAATTAGCCAGACATAGTGACGCATACCTGTAATCCCAGCTACTCAGGAGGCTGAGGCAGGAGAATTGCTTGAACCCGGGAGGCGGAGGTTGCGGTAAGCCAAGATCATGCCATTGCACTCCAGCCCGGGCAACAAGAGTGAAAGAAACTCCATCTCAAGGCCGGGCGCGGTGGCTCAAGCCTGTAATCCCAGCACTTTGGGAGGCCGAGACGGGCGGATCACAAGGTCAGGAGATCGAGACCATCCTGGCTAACAATGGCCAAACCCCGCCTCTCTACTAAAACACAAAAAATTAGCTGGCTAGGTGAGCGGCGCCGTGGTCCCAGCTATACTGGAGGCTGAGGCAGGAGAATAGCTGGAACCTCGGGAGGCTGAGCTTGCAGTGAAGCTGCAGAGATTCAAACACCACCGCACTCCAGCCTCATGACAGAGTTTGTGACCCCGCCTCAAAAAAAAAAAAAAAAAAAAAAAAAAAAAAAAAGAAACTCCATCTCAAAAAAAAAAAAATTCTAGCTCCTTCTCTCCCTTTCCTGAAGGCTGGAGGGTGGGACTGAAACTTCCAGCTCTCTAATCCTCTCATCACTTGGTCTTTCCTTGACTGGCCCCACCCTGAGGCTAGCTACAGACTCACTCTAGGTCACTTTATTAATATAAACTCAGGGGTTATGAAAGGGGCTCAGTGTGAATAACAAAAGATATTCCTATCACTCAAGAAACTTTAAGAGTTTTAGGGGCCTTGTCACAGGAATCAGAGACAAAGGCCAAATATATTTCCTATTATACCACAGAACTATATATTTTGAATGGTATATTAGTCCGCTTTCACACTGATATAAAGAACTGCCCAAGACTAGGTAATTTATAATGGAAAGAGGTTTAATTGGCTCACAGTTCAGCATGGCTTGGGGGGGCCTCATGAATTTACTATCATGGCATAAGGCGACGGGGAAGCAAGGCACCTTCTTCACAAGGTGGCAGGATGGCCAAGTGCCAAGTGAAGGGGGAAGGACCCCCTTACAAAATCATCAGATGTCACTCACTATCACACTCACTATCACAAGAATAGCATGGAGGAAACGGCCCCCATGATTCAATTACCTCAACCTGGTCTCTCCCTTGACATGTGGGGATTATGGGGATTACCATTCAAGATGAGATTTGGGTGGGGACACAAAGCCTAACCATATCGAATGGTATGTGGTCAATGGTTCATAAAAATTTTTATGGAATATACATTATACCTAAAGTTGTTTTAAAAAATTATAGAAAACAGGCCAGGATTGGCAGCTCACGCCTATAATCCCAGCACTTTGGGAGGCCGAAGCGGGCGGATCACTTGAGGCCAGGAGTTTGAGACCAACCTGGCCAACATGGTGAAACCCCGTCTCCACTAAAAATACAAAAATTAGCTGGGTGTAGTGGCGGACTCCTGTAATCCCAGCTACTCAGGGTGCTGAGGCACTAGACTTGCTTAAACCTGGGAGGTGGGGGTTGCAATGAGCCGAGATCGCACCACTGCACTGCAGCCTGGTGACAGAGCAAGACTATCTCAACAACAACAGCAGCAACAACAACAAATAACAGAAAATGTATCTTGCAAAATAAAGAATATACTGTCATGTCTGCCCCTAAACCTGACACTCTTCACAAGGTTCATCTTATGAAATGTGAAGGATTACCCTTGGAATGCATTAGGCAACAGGACCATGGAATTAAATGCATAGTGCCTGGGTCATTAAAAATAAACATATACACTTGAGGCCAGGAGTTCAAGACCAGCCTGAGAAACATAGCAAGACCCCATTTCTACAAAACATATTTTTTAAAAACTAGCAAGGCCAGGTTCATGGTTCAGGCCTGTAATCCCAGCACTTTGGGAAGCTGAGGTGGGCAGATCGCTTGAGCCCGGGAGTTTGAAACCAGCCTAGGCAACATAGCAAGACCCTGTCTCTATTTAAAAAAAAAAAAAAAAAAAAAAAAAAAAAAATTAGTCTGGCATGGTGGCATGTGCCTGTAGTTCCAGCTACTTGGGAGGCTGAGGCAGGAGGATGGCTTGAGCCCAGGAGATTGAGGCTGCAGTAATCTATGATTATACCATAATACTCTAGTTTGGGCAACAGAGTGAGACTCTGTCTTTAAAAAAAAAAATTACTAGACATATAATGTGTTCCTCCTACTCCTTGCAATACTTGTTAGCTACTATGTAGAAACTCTATCTCTGGAAGGTCCAGCACTACTATGACATAGTAAGTAGAAAAGGAAGGGTTATAGTAAAGTGCATTGTGCTTAACTCTAGATAGTAGGATTAGGGGCAATATTTATTCTATATTGTTACTTGGTTTTAAACTTCCCAAATTTTAAGAGATATATTACTTTTTGTGTCACATACATATATATATCACATACATACATACATACATACAGTTTGTTTTTAAAATATTGAGTTAAATTATATAATTTTACAAAGTTATCTAGCTGTAAAATAAATGTTTACCCTAAATAATTAAGCTACTGTTTCATTTATTGTGACATTTCTAAATGCCATAAGTCTTTAAAATATGTGCTGTTTTTCAAAATGGATGTGGTAAGAGCATCCAATCAGCATGTCTTAAACTCAGGAAATATGGAAATGGCAACTGCGAGATTCTTTTTGCCACGCCATATTGATTCATTCCATCAGCTTCCAAATATTAATAATTGAGCTGTTTCTGAATTTCTCCATCCATAAATGGGAGGAAATAATACTGGTCAGTAGCAGATTTTTATCTAATTTGGATAACCTCCCTCCGAGTTTGTTATATTATGTTTGTACACAACAAAAACATTGTTTCTTTGCCTCGGAATTTACTTGAATTTTACAATGATTCAGTTTCCTCACCTGTCAACTGGGAATAATGCTAACTCTGTTGCCGAGTTATTGTGAGGGCTAAATGAGATAAGGAAAATGTGAAACCCTCCAGAGGCTCCTTTCTCTCATCCTATTCTCCAGTGTAGGTAAGATTCTCTTGCCAACAGATTCTCCCTACTACAGTCCTAGGATTACTGAAATTTGTTTTCAAGAAACCTGTCACTCATTCTACCTTTTTTCCCATCCACTACCCCCTCTCAGTCTCTCTCTCAAAATCCCTCCTTTATGATTCAAAGTATATTTAAAGTAGCTTTAGATGAAACTTTTTCTTTTTTCTATTAAAGTCTTGAGTCACTCAACAAATATTTCAGCCATATTTGATTAATTTGGCATTAAACACATATGTATGTGTGTTGCTTTTTTTTTTTTTCTTTTTTGAAACAGAGTGCCACTCTGTCACCCAGGCTGGAGTGCAATGGTGCAATCTCGGCTCACTGCAACTTCCGCCTCCCGAGTTCAAGCGATTCTCCTGCCTCAGTTTCCCAAGTAGCTGGGACTACAGGCGTGCACCACCACGCCCAGCTAATTTTTGCATTTTTAGTAAAGACGGGGTTTCACCATGTTGGCCAGGCTGATCTCGAGCTTCTGGCCTCAGGTGATCCACCTGCCTGGGCTTCCCAAAGTGCTGGGATTACAGGTTACAGGCATGAGCCACTGCGCCCGGTTACATCTGAAAAATTTTAAAGTTTCACACAGCTTTCAGATCTTGATCTAAAGCCATTTTGGTAAAAGACATTTTGGTAAATTGACCGAAGAGTCTCATCAAATTCTGGTCCGAGATACAATTTAAGTCCAAATAAGTGTAGTTATTTGCAACTTTAAAGTAAACATTAATAAAGCAGAGGGAAGTCAAATGTTTTACTGAAAAGGATACTGTATTTTCAAAGAAGTTCAAGTCAGACTTTTTATCCTAAATTAGGGAGTTGAACTAAAGAATTTTAAATATTTTTACAGGAATATGATGCAGGCTGGGGAGAAAAACTGAGGATGAGGAATCTATATACTATAAATAGATCATCACATTGATTGATTGAAAGTACTTGTTTTATTTTTACTCCTTAATCATCTCTGTGCCTGTGGAGTGGGGGATGGAGAGATTGAGAGTAGACTGTCAAGCATTTGCCAGCGAGAAACTGACTAGCAGAATCCCCTGATGGTAGAGGAGGTAAAAACAGTTTAAAAAGATATAAAGTGGTAATGGCCAGAGTGTGTTATGTACCTGTGTGTGCATGTTTGTGTGTGCCATTGTTGCTATCTATTCCCTACATTTAAAGTTAAAAGTAACTTGGATCATCATATTCTACCTTCCACTCTTTGGACAGAAAAGCTAGTTCAAACAGACCCAAGCTTCCCATTACTGTATATAATGAAGGCAACAATATCTTTCAAAATGGAAATAAAATTTCTTCTTCTAAAATTATCTTTCTTCTATTTGGTTTCAGTGCCAAGGGTAATTTATTCAGAAATTTAAAGTAATGTTGGCCGGGTGTGGTGGCTCATGCCTGTAATCCCAGCACTTTGGGAAGTTGAGGCATGTGGATCACCTGAGGTCAGAAGTTCGAGACCAGCCTGGCCAACATGACAAAACCCTGTGTCTACTAAAAATACAAAAAAATTAGCCGGGTGTGGTGGTGTGCTTCTGTAATCCCAGCTACTAGGGAGGCTGAAGCAGGAGAGTTGCTTGAACCTGGGAGGTGGAGGCTGCAGTGAGCAGAGATGCAGCCTGGGCAACAGAGTGAGACCCCTCGTATCAAAAAATAAAATAAAATAATGTTAAAATAGGGAATTAAATACTCACTTTGACAAACTGGGGTATAGGTTAGAAATGGAAAAGAAAAAGCCCTGCAAGGGGAATCTTATTCTCAATTGTTCTAAATTAGCCACACAATATTTGTGCTTAGTGGTGAAAACTCTTCATCAAACTTGTGGATTCACAAGAATATCCAGTATCTTAATTTTAGACAAAGGCAGTGGGGACCAAAAATTGTTGTGTTTGGGATGCTCCCAGGAGGTGCTATAGTGATGCTGCAATGAGTCGTGATGCATGTCATGTTACAAAGGAGGAACTGCAGAGGAGAACTAGGATTACTACAGATTACTTCCCATTCCTAATAAATGGTGAATCAAGTTTTCCCCTCAAATTAAAAATATTACAAACCTGTCAGGCATGGTGGCTCATGCCTATAATCCCAGCACTTTGGGAGGTTGAGGCAGGTGGACACCTGAGGTCAGGAGATCGAGACCAGCCTGGCTAACATGGTGAAACCCCATCGCTATTAAAAATACAAAAATTAGCTGGGTGTGGTGGCAGGTGCCTGTAATCCCAGGTACTAGGGAGGCTGTGGCAGGAGAAATGCTTGAACTCAGGAGGTGGAAGTTGCAGTGAGCTGAGATTATGCCACTATATTCCAGCCTGGGTGACAGACACAGTGAGACTCCGTCTCAAAAACAAAAAAATAAACAAGCAAGCAAAATATTTCAAACCAGATACTCTGGATTCTGAAATATTTGTGTACTTTTTTTTTTTTTTTTTGAGATGGAGTCTCGCTTTGTCAACCAGGCTGGAGTTCAGTGGTGCGATCTCAGCTCACTGCTAGTTCTGCCTCCCCAGTTCACACCATTCTCCTACCTCAGCCTCTCGAGTAGCTGGGACTACAGGTGCCCGCCACCATGCCCGGCTATTTTGTATTTTTAGTAGAGACGGGGTTTCACCACGTTGTGTACTTCTTATCTAAATTTGTTAATTTTTATTAGATATCTGATTCCCAATGAAAACTGTGAAAGAAAACTGGTCTATCATTTTTCTAGTAGTATATCTGAAAAATTTATAAAGCTTCATGTGGCTCACAGATCTTGACCTAAAGCCATTTTGGTAAACTGATCAAAAAGTCTCATCAAATTCTGGTCCAAGACACAATTTAAATCCAAATTGTTTTATGACAGTCTTGAAAATTAAGAAATACAATAAAATGAAAAAAACTGTGAAAGACATACAAAGGCAAATAGATTTTTCTCATATAGTACATTTTTCTCTTCATTTAATGGGCAGTGATCACCTAACAGCACTGCATTAGGATTCAAATGACAAGTCTGTGAGTATTCTTTTTTTTTTTTTTTTTGAGACAGAGTCTCGCTCTGTCACCCAGGCTGGAGTGCAGTGGCACAATCTTGGCTCACTATAACCTCTGCCTCCCAGGTTCAAGCAATTCTCCTGCCTTGGCCTCCCGAGTAGCTGGGATTACAAGCGCCCAACACCACACCGAGCTAATTTTTGTATTTTTAGTAGAGAAGGGGTTTCACCATCTTGGCCAGGCTGGTCTTGAACTCCTGACCTCATGATCCACCCCCCTCGGCCTCCCAAAGTGCTTGGATTACAGGCGGGAGCCATCGCACCCGGCTCTGTGAGTGTTCTTAAGGTCAAGTGCAAAGTTATAGATTTTAAGTTCAAATCAAACCAAAGGACTTTAGAATTAAAATTTAATTTACCAATGTTTCCTATAGCTTTGTGTTAAGGAAGAAACAAATAAATGAAAGCTTACTAAGATGTGGAGGGACTAGCCTGAGCAATATGGCAAAACCCCATCTCAACAAAAAATACAAAAATTAGCCAGGCATGGTGGCACCTGCCTACAGTCCCAGCTACTTGGGAGGCTGAGAGGGGAGGATCACCTGAGCCTTGGGAGGTTGAGGCTGCAGCCAGCTGTGACTAGGTCACTGCACTCAGGTCTAGGGGAGACAGTGAGACCGTGTCTCAGGAAAAAAAAAAAAAAGATGCAGAGGAATTTGACTTTACAAAAACTATATCTCTGACAAGTTGACTGGTAGACTGTAAGTGAATTTAAGTGCAGTACAGGGATTATGGAGACTGTTTCTGTAAAACAATTGCTCCATAATTTATATGCAATTAATTTGTTTCAACATTACAAAGTCTTTTACTCTAATGTTCACATTACCTAGGGATAAATTAATTACCATGTGAATTTTCCCCTAAAAATATACAAGAAAATAAGACTATAAAACTACACCTGGCCGGGCGTGGTGGCTCAAGCCTGTAATCCCAGCACTTTGGGAGGCCGAGACGGGCGGATCATGAGGTCAGGAGATCGAGACCATCCTGGCTAACATGGTGAAACCCCGTATCTACTAAAAAAAATACAAAAAGCTAGCCGGGCGAGGTAGTGGGCGCCTGTAGTCCCAGCTACTCGGGAGGCTGAGGCAGGAGAATGGGGTGAACCAGGGTGGCAGAGCTTGCAGTGAGCTGAGATCCGGCCACTGTACTCCAGCCTGGGCGATAGAGCGAGACTCCGTCTCAAAAAAAAAAACCCAAAACTACACCTATTGTATAAGACCTTCCTAATTAAATAAAGTGTTTCCTGAGTTAAAATTAAGTGTTTTTTTTTGTTTGTTTGTTTGTTTTTTGAGACGGAGTCTCGCTCTGTCGCCCAGGCTGGAGTACAGTGGCCGGATCTCAGCTCACTGCAAGCTCCGCCTCCCGGGTTTACGCCATTCTCCTGCCTCAGCCTCCCGAGTAGCTGGGACTACAGGCGCCCGCCACCTCGCCTGGCTAGTTTTTTTTTTTTGTATTTTTTAGTAGAGACGGGGTTTCACCGGGTTAGCCAGGATGGTCTCGATCTCCTGACCTCGTGATCCGCCCATCTCGGCCTCCCAAAGTGCTGGGATTACAGGCTTGAGCCACCGCGCCTGGCCAAAATTAAGTGTTTTTAAAAGCCACATTAGGGCCAGGAACAGTGGCTCACTCCTGTGATCTCAGCTCTTTGGGAGGCTGAGGTAGGCAGATCACCTGAGACCAGGAGTTTGAGACCAGCCTGGCCAACATGGCAGAACCTGTCTTTACTGAAAATGCAAAAATTAGCTGGGCATGGTGGCTCACACCTGTAATCCCAGGTACTTGGGAGGCTGAGACAGGAGAATTGCATGAACTTCGGAGGCGGAGGTTGCGTGAGCTGAGAGCATGCCACTGCACTCCAGCCTAGGAGACAGAGCGAGACTCCATCTCAAAAAAAGTAAAAAAAAAGTAAAAGCTACATTAAGGCTAGGCTCCATGGCTGTCATCTGTAATCCCAGTGCTTTGGGAGGCTGAGGTGGGAGGATGACTTGAGCCCAGGAGGTCAAGGCTGCAGTGAGCTGAGATCATGCACTCCAGGCTAGGCAACAGAGCAAGACTGTCTCAAAAAACCAAATAAGCAAACGATAAAAGAAGAAAGCCTCTACATTTTAAAAAACAAAAACAAGTGAGTCATTAATGCTCCCAATGTTTGATGGTGGTCGTGAAAGACTTCCATTGCTATAATTTGGAAGGCAGTATTACTCACTCTCGGTAATACAATGTGCTAATGAGAGGTGACAGCAAGCTGGCAGCCCTTGCTCGCTCTCGGCATAGTGGACATGGACGAGGGGGCAGCTTGTCTCTCATTGGACAGTCTTATTTTAAAGTGTCCTTGTAAACCACACTGATAACAAGCTGTACCAGCTGATTGGCCTGCTCCATTTTTGGTCCTCTCTGAACCACCAAGGTTTGTTTGTCTGAGGGCCATGGGTAAGGCTGCGGCCTTTCTCTGATCTCGCTTTTCCTTTTGGGCCTGTTCCTCTTGGTCCCTATTATAGAACACCGAGGTTGCCAGGTTTAATAATGCCTCCATATTTTGTTCAGGGCCCAGGGCTTGCTTTTGGAGTCTTATTCTGATATCTGCAGCTGATTGGGTAATAAACTTATCCTTTAGAATCAATTGACCCTCGAGTGATTCAGGTGACAGGGAAGTATATTTTCTTAAGGCCTCCTATAGCTGCTCAAGGAAGGCAGAAGGATTTTCTTGCTTTCCCTGAGTTATGGTGGACATCACTGAATAATTCATGGGCTTTTTCTTAATTCTCCTTAGTCCTTCTAGAACACCGGTCAACTGATGTTTACAACTCCAGTCCCCATGATCTGAGTCAAGGTCCCAGTGGGGATCCATACTGGGTATGGCCTGCTGACCGCTAGGGAATGTGTCCTTTTCTTTGGCTGTCATTCTATCATTTACTTGACTAAGAAACCCGGTATCTCCAAACTCTCAGGCTGCAGCTAAAGCCGCATTCTTTTCATTAAAGGCCAAGATTTGATCTAACAGTAGCATGACATCTCTCCAAGCGAGATCGAAGGTTTGCCCTAGACCCTGTAGGACATCTATGTACCTATCAGGATCATCTGAAAACTTCCCCAGGTCTGCCTTGATCTGTTTTACATCAGAGAGGGAGAAGGGGACATGTACCCAGGTTGGGTCAAATTCCCCTCTCCCTAGAGCTTGAAGGGGACATAACCAATAGCCCAGGGGGTTTGTGGGCATTTGGAGATTTCTTTGCTTATTTCTTTTTTTTTTTTTTTTTTTTTTTTTGAGCCGGGTCACAAGCTCTGCCACATGGGCACGGTGCACAGTGGCCGACCTCCAGCTCACTGCAAGCTCCGCCTCCCGGGTTTCGCCATTCTGCCTCAGCCTCCCGAGTAGCTGGGACTACAGAGGCGCCATACCTCGCCGAGCTAGTTTTTGTATTTTAGTAGAGGCGGGGTTTCACCTGCCGTGTTAGCCAGGATGGTCTCTAGATCTCCTGACCTGCGTGATCCGCCCGTCTCGGCCTCCCCAAGAGATGTAACTGGGATTACAGGCGAGCCACCAGCGCCCGGCCTCTTTTGTGGGGCAGTGGCAGGGGAGGGAGGTTGGGATGAGGACAGGCTGAGGGTTGCATGGGATGTAAATTGCAAGCTTTGCATAGTTGTGTATTCTCCTTCAACAAAAAGAAAGCTTGGACATAAGGTATTTCACTCCATTTGCCTTCCCTCTTACAGAAAAGGTCAAGCTGCAGGATAGTATTGTAATTTTTACTTCCCTCAGGTGGCCCTTTTTCCCCATCAGAGAGAATATTGGGGCCAGGCTGTAGTGCAGAAAAAATGAGCCACCTCTTTTTCAGGGTTTGTGGGTCAAATTGGTCCCAATGGCTTAGGATGCATTTCAAGGGTAAGCCTGTTGATGCCTGAGTGTTTCCCATCTGAAAGACAAAACTGCCCACAGTTTTGGTTTGGTTTGTTTCTCCTCCTGCCCAAGAACCCACAACGGTCCCTTGGACCCTGCTGATTGGAATAGTTGTGCTCACCAACACAGCAGCAGAAACAATCCCTGCCCAAGAACCCACAACGGTCCCTGGACCCTGCTGATTGGAATAGTTGCGCTCACCAACGCAGCAGCAGAAACAATCCCTGCCCAAGAACCCGCAACGGTCCTTGGACCCTGCTGATCGGAATAGTTGAGTGTTGCTCTCAAAGGCGGCATGTCTGGAGTTGTTCGTTCCTCCTGGTGGGTTCGTGGTCTCGCTGGCTTTAGGAGCGAAGCTGCAGACCTTCGCGGTGAGTGTTACAGCTCTCAAAGATGGCGCATCCAGAGTTGTAACACTCACAGTGAAGGTCTGCAGCTTCACTCCTGAAGCCAGCGAGACCACGAACCCACCAGAAGGAAGAAACTCCAAACACGTCCGAACAGCAGAAGGAACAAACTCTGGACACACCATCTTTAAGAACTGTAACACTCACTTCAAGGGTCTGCGGCTTCATTCTTGAAGTCAGTGAGACCAAGAACCCACCAATTCCAGACACACTAATACCACCCAACTCACCAACTCAGGAGCAGAGGATAATAACAATAGGAAGTGCTTACAGTGCTCATTAGGTGCCAGGCATTGTTTTGAATGCTTTAACTATACCCATTTAATCCCCCTCATAGCTCTGTGAGTCAGAGACTTTTGATCTCCACTTTACAGATGTGAAAATTTAATTACTTGCCAAAGGTCACTCAGTGAAATGGTTGAGGAAGATCCAGTTTCATTTAGTGCATGGCTTTCAAGTCCGTGTTCACCCAAAGCTCATTACCTCTGGGTTTGCTTCAAGACTAGTTAAAGTTAATTCAGTAATGGCTGTAACAAGACCATGGATGTACAGTTTCACTCCCCATTCGCTGGTTTAAATCCAGCCTGTTGTACCCTCTACATAAAAGCTTTCAATGGCTAATATGCATGTTTTGGTAGCTTAGATCTTGACCCTGGAGCACACCACAAAAGGTACAATTCTAACAGATTATTTACTTGTAGTTGATCTCAACAGAGTCAAAGAAGTGGCTCAATCAGATAATGTGAAAATTTAGGACAATAAAGTTTAAATTACTATATTCACTATAGTGTGTTTCACATTTGTGATTAGAGCTAATAATACTTCCAAAACAAAATTCTTAAGTCTGATTTTCTCTTTTAGAAAGTTGAGCTAATCACTCTTTCCACTTGCAATAAATAAAACATACCAGGCAAATGTTATCCAAGCCAAGTTTACAGAAGTATGTCTGAACTTGGTACCATCCTCATTCAGATCAGTTGTCAGAGCAGAACACAGAGACTTTTTAGGTGGCCTGCTTGGTTGTCCTTAGTCCAGAAGCACTTTGTGCTATTTTGAATTTCACAATAAAGTGTAGCAACATGTTACAGCTCTTGCTAAAAATGAATTTTGCTTTGTTTTGTTTTGAGACGGGGTCTCCCTCTGTCACCCAGGCCACAGTACAGTGGTGTGATCATAGCTCACTACACCCTGGAACTCTTGGACTCAAGATCCTCTCATGTCAGCCTTCTGAGTAGCTAGGACTACAGGCATATGCCAGCCCACCTGGCTAATTTTTTCTTATTTTTTGTAGAGACAGGAGTCTCACTATGTTGCCCAGGCTGGTCTTGAGCTCCTGGGCTCAAGCAATCCTCCCACCTTGGCCTCCCAAAGTGCTGGGATTACAGGCATGAGCCATTGCATCCAGCTAAAAATGTAAATAAATTTAAATTGTCAGACAAGAGCCTGCCTGACTGTTGCCCAGAGGATATACATACTTAAATTTACACTTCTATATCTCACCATCTTTGGACTAGTAAAAAATGTCATAACGACTTTAATAGTGGTCGGATGAAAATATTTCAAAAGCAGGGCTAGAATATATTACTTAAGGAGAAAGAGCAGGCAATTTAAAATTTAAAAATGCAAGAGTGAAGAGAAGCAAAGAAAGTAGTGGTGATGGCAGCAGAGTACTTCTGGGATCTTCCTGAATCTCCTCACAAAAACAGTGAAAACAACTAGGATAGCAAAAGAAAACATCTACAGACAACACCTCTAACAAAAACTACATGAAAAAATGTCCCCTGGAACTCTAGGACGCTAATTAATTGATGGGGCCAAACTAAGGCAGCAACAAGAACAGGGGGAGGGTAGGGAGAGGTCAGGGTGGGAAGGGTGTGTCTGTGTGTGTGTGTGCGTGTCTGTGTGTGTGTGTGCAAGGCAAGGCATGTCCTGGCAGAAGTGGAGGTTAGAAAAAGAGGACTTGGCTGGGCACGGTGGCTCACACCTGTAATCCCAGCACTTTGGGAGGCCGAGGCAGGCGGATCACAAGGTCAAGAGATGGAGACCATCCTGGCCAAGTGGTGAAGCCCTGTCTCTATTAAAAATACAAAAAATTAGCCGGGCATAGTGGCACGCGCCTGCAGCCCCAGCTACTTGGGAGGCTGAGGCAGGAGAATCACTTGAACCCAGGAGGTGGAGGTTGCAGCGAGCCGAGATCGCGCCACTGTACTCCAGCCTGGCAATAGAGCAAGACTCCACTTAAAAAAAAAAAAAAAGAAAAGAAAAAGAGGACTTGAGAGCATCACAAGAACCAAGAAACCCAGAAATCACTTAAGTCATCACCTAAAAAAGGAGCCCCACTAGAAGTGAGTATGAAACTAAGAATCATAGTGGGAAATGGAAGGAGGACTGGTAGGGTCCCTGTTGCAGGGAATGACCCTAAAGCTCCCAGAAACACCTAGTAGAATTTCCTTTGCAGGACAGGCCCTGTACAGAGCAAGGTAGAATACAGTATGTATGTTAATAGCTAGCTAGCTAAAGCTGACAATAATAGCTAGGTCAGTCTAATCAAATTTAGTAACATACTAAAATTCAGATAACTAGACATTATGTGCCACCTGGTGTGACGCCACAGGAAGTATGCTGTATCCCCAAATAAGCATTTTTGCCAAGAAAATAAAAAATAAAAACTTAATAAAAAATATAGGCCGGGTATGGTGGCTCACGCCTGTAATCCCAGCACTTTGGGAGGCCAAGGCGGAAAGACTGCTTGAGTTCAGGAATTTGAGGCCAGCCTGAGTAAGAGCCCATCTCTATCAAAAGTTTTAGATTATTAGTTTTTTTCTTTTTATTTATTTATTGTTTGGTTATCTATTGCTACTGAACAAATGATTAAATTATTTTTTCTTTTTGTTACTAATTAATTCATGATGCAACAATATATTCGAATATTTTTTAAAAATAAAAATAGAAAATATGGAGGAGGAAATAATATATTAAATGATAATATAAGATTGTAATTATCCAAATGTGGGAAATTCTCCAGGATAAATAATCTAGTCTCTTCAATAAATAAATGGCATGACAATGAGGGGGGTCATAGAAAGGCACATTAAAAAAGAAAAAAAACACCTAAAGACATAACAACCAAATGAAATGTATAGATTTTGTTTGGATCCTGATTTGAAATTACCATCTTTTTTTTAAAAACATTGTTTTTTGAGATATTGGGGGAAATCAAATATGGACTGAGGATTAGATTATATAAAGGAATTACTGGCTGGGTGTGGTTGCTCACACCTGTAATCCTAGCACTTTGGGAGGCTGAGGTGGGTGGATCACAAGGTCAGGAGATCAAGACCATCCTGGCCAACATGGTGAAACCCCGTCCCTACTAAAAATACAAAAATTAGCTGGGTGTGGCGGCACATGCCTGTAATCCCAGCTACTCAGGAGGCTGACGCAGGAGAACTCCTTGAACCTGGGAGGCGGAGGTTGCAGTGAGCCGAGATCCTACCACTGCACTCCAGCCTGGTGACAGAGCTAGACTCCATCTCAAAAAAAATAAATAAATAAAAAGGAATTACCATTAATTTTGTAGGTGTGATAATGGTATGGTGTTTTGTTAAAAAAAAGAGAGGCAAAAACGCCTAATCTGTTAAAGATACTTGGAGAACTATGTACCAATGAAATATTATAATGTCTGGTATCTACATTAAACATTTCTTCACACAGAAAAAAAGTAGATGAAATAAGATGGCAAAATCGTGCAATGAGAGTTCATTAGATTTTTGTTGTTGTTTTTCCATAATTGAAGTTCTTCAAAATAAAAAGTTAAGTGGGGCCGGCCATGGTGGCCTGTAATTACAATTACGCCTGTAATTCCAGCACTTTGGGAGGCCAAGGCAGGCGGATTACCTGAGGTTGGGAGATCAAGACCAGCCTGGCCAAGTGGTGAAATGCTGTGTCTACTAAAAATGCAAAAAAAAAAAAAAAAAAAAAAATTAGCTGGGCATGGTGGCGGGCGCCTGTAATCCCAGCTACTTGGGAGACTGAGACAGGCAAATCGCTCGGACCCGGGAGGCAGAGGTTGCAGTGCACCATACCATTATCACACCACTGCACTCCAGGCTGGGCGTGACAGAGCAAGACTCCGTCTTAAAAAAAAAAAAAAAGTTAAGTACAAAACTTCTAGGCACAGGTGTAGTGGCTTACGCCTGTAATCCCAGCACTTTGGGAGGCTGAGGCAGGAGGATTCCTTGAGGCCAGGAGTTCAAGATCAGCCTGAGCAATGTAGTAAGACTTTGTTTCTCCCCCACAAAAAAAAAAAAGTCTAGGCAATAACATTATTATATAACAATACCTTGTGTAACACCCTGAATTTTTTTTTTTTTTGAGACAGAGGCCCCGTGGTTGCCCGAGCTGGAGTGCAGGGCTGGGATCTCAGCTCTCACTGTAAGTCTGGCCTCCGTGGCTCTTATCCTCCTGCCTCCTATTCCTGGTGTTGGGACTACAGGCGCCAAGCACCTCACCGGGCTATGTTTTGCATTTTTTTTTGTGAGGATGAGTCTCATTTGTCGCCCAGGCTGAGTGCAGGGCTTTATCTCAGCTTCACTGTGTCCCCACCCTCCCGGTTCACGCCGCATTCTCCTGCCTCAGCCCTCCCTGCAGCTGGGACACCTACAGGCCTCAGCCGCACCTCGGCCTGCTAGTTTTGTATTTCAATGACGGGGTCACCCCTGCCAGGCCAGGATGTGGTCTCCCACCCCTGACCTTGATCCTCCCTGCCTCGGCCCTCCCAAAGTGCTACTGTACTGAGCCAGCCCCAGCCCCTATATGTTTTGTATTTCTGTGGTAATGGGTTTCACTGTTAGCCAGGGATGGTCTCTCGGGACCTCCTGACCTCGATCCTTGCCCCATCCTCGGCCTCCCAAAGTGCTACTATAGGCTTGAGCCACTGGCCTGTCCAACTGGAACCATGAGAAACTATGAAAACGAGGAAACAAAGAACAAAGAGCGTGAGAGTTATTTTTTTAATGCCTAAAAGAATTCTTCAGTCTTATTGTTTATATAATTTGTCAAATTTCTGTCGTAATTTGCTTTTTCAAACTAGTTGTTATCATCATTTCAAAATATGTTGCTACAAAACATGCTTTGACTTTTTATTAATTTTAATATATTCTCCAGTTGAACACTGTCTTTAGCATAGATTTACTGGGCCAGGTGTCCATGTTTGCTCTCCTTCTTTGGAACACTCACCCTGCTGCTTCAATGACAGACAAACCAAGCCTGTTAAATTATTACCTAGCAAACTTTTGGCAATTTCCCAGTCAGTCACATTTTCCAGTCATTTTGCTCTTACGTTTACAGACCTGGTTGTTCATTTTTAGCCAATGTCCAGGAGGGACTTGGCTCCAGGCAATCTTTTTTTTCCTTTTCAATTTTGACATCTCTATGAGTTAGCTATTAAACAATATTATCACAGCCTATTTTTTTCTTACTCATATTACCCAGGAGACAATTCCAGAATGAACTTGGACTAAAATTTTATACAGCATGCTGAGTTTCCTAAAGGTTTGGTATCTATTTTCTATAATCTGTGAAGGTTCTTTTCCTTACAATATTTATCCAAAGGGTTCAAGTGCCCTGCCTATGTTTCTACAATTTTCTTAGCCAAAGCCAATCACTATAATGAGAAGTAGATCTTATTTGGCAGGTTAAAGTATGGCGCAGGTCAAAGCTGCCTCCTTTCTGTACCACGTGCATTAAACATTTTGCTTCTTTGGTTTCTGAACACATCAGCTCTTCTTAAAGATCTTTCTCTGGGGTCTAATACTTTACTCTCTCTGCTTATAAATGTAAACACTATGCCAGGTGCAGTGGCTCACACCTGTAATCCCAGTACTTTGGGAGGCTGAGGCATGTGTATCATGAGGTCAGGAGTTTAAGACCAGCCTGGCTAGCATGGTAAAATCCTGTCTCTACTAAAAATACAAAAATTAGCTGGGCATGGTGGCGTACGCCTGTAGTCCCAGCTACTCAGGAAGCTGAGGCAGGAGAATTGCTTGAACCCGGGAGGCAGAGATGCAGTGAGCCAAGATCACACCACTGCACTCCAGCCTGGGTGACAGAGCGAGACTCCGTCTGAAAAAAAAAAAAAAATTTAAACACTATGTAATTTCCCTGAGTGACTGGATCACCCCAAAACTATCTAAAAATAATTTCAAACACGTAAATGATTTGAGAACTAGAGACAGTAATATTGAACCCATTGATAGGATGGCAGTAGGCAGAACTGTGCAGGGAGACTTTCCAGTTTCCAAATACACATATACACTCAGAGCGAGAACTTCTTTTTTTTTATTTTTTCATTTTTTATTTGATAGGGAGTTTCGCTCTTGTTGCCCAGGCTGGAGTGCAATGGGGCAATCTCGCTGCAATCTCCACCTCCCGAGTTCAAGTGAGTCTCCTGCCTCAGCCTCCTGAGTAGCTGGGATTACAGGCATGCGCCACCACGCCTGGCTAATCTTTGTATTATTAGTAGAGATAGGGTTTCTCCATGTTGGTCAGGCTGGTCTCGCACTCCCAACCTCAGGTGATCCACCCGCGTTGGCCTCCCAAAGTGCTGGGATTACAGGCGTGAGCCACCGCGCCCAGCCAGAGCGAGAACTTCTACTAAGGACTTACTGAAGTGATCAAGAGCTCTTCAGCTTTCTTTCTTCACTGTGGAGATAAGAATACTTGTTATAGCCTTTGCAGATGATGCAAAAAAGATGACTAGTGTTTGTGAATTGATTTGAACTCTTTGGTAGAAGGATGCCAGGTACCTAGACAGCAAGATATAAAACTGTACAAGGCTGGGCATGGTGGCTCACGCCTGTAATCCCAGCACTTAGGGAGGCTGAGGTGGGCGGATCACAAGGTCAGGAGTTCAAGACCAGCCTGGCCAAGATGGTGAAACCCTGTCTCTACTAAAAATACAAAAATTAGCCAGGCATGGTGGTGCATGCCTATAGTCCCAGCTACTTGGGAGGCTGAGGTAGGAGAATCGCTTGAGCCCAGAAGGTGGAGGTTGTAGAGAGCCGAGATTGCACCACTGCACCCCAAATTGGGCAACAACAGAGTGAGACTTTGTCTCAAAAAAAAAAAAAAGCAAAACTGCACATTCTGGGTGAGTAATTACAGGGAGCTATACAGTCCTTAGAGGCAGGGTCAACACTCTTTGAACATCAAGTATTGTAGTAACTGGTAAGAAGACATCTGAGTTTTATCTACTCCTGATTTATTTAAAAGCCTGGAATTCCTTAACCTATCTTTGTTGACATAACACATGTAGATAAAATATGACAAGTCCCTCTCTGGTTCAAAATAGAATAAGCACACAGTGTCTAAGATTAGATGCCCTATTTAGGAAGTTTCAAAGGTGACGCCTGCTACCACACCTGGCTAATTTTTTGTATTTTTAGTAGAGATGGGGTTCCACCATGTTGGCCAGGCTGGTCTCGAACTCCTGACCTCAGGTGATCTGCCTGCTTCGGCCTCCCAAAGTGCTGGGATTACAGGCGTGAGCCACTGCGCCCAGCTCTTTTTCCTTTTTTTGGCGGGGGGACAAGGTCCCGCTCTGTCATCCAGGCTGGGCACCTAGTGGTGTGATCATAGCTCACTGCAGACTCAACCTCCCAGGCTCAAGTAGCTGGGACTACAGGCACCTGCCATCATTCCTAGTTAATTGTTTTATTTTTTGTAGAGACGGGGTCTCCCCATGTTGCACAGGCTGGCAAATAGGCATTGTTGAAGATTATCAGCAATAGATTGAAACTGGGAGAACTTATGGGCATGGAGGAGGCATGAACGGGACTGATGAAAGGACAGAACAAATAGGAAGTTTCAAAGGTGAGCTTTAAGAGAGGAAATGGGCCGGGCGCGGTGGCTCAAGCCTGTAATCCCAGCACTTTGGGAGGCCGAGACGGGTGGATCACGAGGTCAGGAGATCGAGACCATCCTGGCTAACACGGTGAAACCCCGTCTCTATTAAGAAATACAAAAAAAACTAGCCGGGCGAGGTGGCGGGCACCTGTAGTCCCAGCTACTCGGGAGGCTGAGGCAGGAGAATGGCGTGAACCCGGGAGGCGGAGCTTGCAGTGAGCTGAGATCCGGCCACTGCACTCCAGCCTGGGTGACAGAGCGAGACTCCGTCTCAAAAAAAAAAAAAAGAGAGGAAATGACTCAGCCACAGTTTAGGGTGATAGTTCCAGTTAGGTGAGTTGTAGGTGATAATGTGGCTTGGGTGAGCTCATTATCTATGGAGGACAAGATTCTAGAAACTCGCTCCGAGTGTCATCAGGAATCATGAACCAAACACAACATTACACAATATTTTTCCAATAGAGGAGGAAATATTGGCATTCTTTACTTTTAAAACTCAGGGCAGTTCTGGTTATTGAAGCTTAAGAGACAACTGGTATAATGACAGTAACAACTAATAAAAATGATTGACATGAAGAAAAAATATTCGTATTAGTCTGGTCTAAATTTGACTTATTCATCAAACATTTGAAGATCCACCCTTTCCCAGACTCTTGGGGTACAGTTTTGAAAGAGAGGGGTGTAGGTCCTTCCCTTCTACGAGGCTGCAATCCTGTAGATAAATGACTTTACGGTCTAGGAAGGATGAAGTCAAAGACTGCTGTATTAGTCCATTTTCATACTGCTATAAAGAACTTCCCTGAGACTGGGTAATTTATAAAGGAAAGAGGTTTAATGGACTCACAGTTCTGCATGGCTAGGGAGGCCTCAGGAAACTTACAATCACAGCAGAAGGGGAAGCAAGTACATCCTACATGAAGGGCAGGAGAGAGGAGAAAGTGAAGGGAGAAGAGCCCTTTATAAAACCATCAGATCTCCTGAGAACTCACTGTCACGAGAACAGCATGATCCAATCACCTCCCTCCCTTGACACGTGGGGATTACAATTGGAGATGAGATTTGGGTTGGAACACAGAGCCGAACCCTATCAATTGGATTATTGATATTTATAAAACCATGATTAAAATGAACGTAGACACATTCCATTGTAATTCTTTAAATAGGCAGCACACTTGAAGTTTCAAGAAAGGTAGTTTCAAGACAGATCAGGACAAAATATTGAGGAAGCCAGAGTGGCTGGTGCTAAGTAATTTGCCTAAAATTAGACGAGAAACTCTGTGAAGGTAGAGATTACATGTCTGGGTCATAGTGGATCAGCAGGGAGCAGTAGAGCACCTGAAAAGTCGTAGCCAATCAATACTTCTTAAAAAATAAAAAAAATGGGCTGGGCTCAGTGGCTCATGCCTGTAATCTTAGCACTTTGGGATGCCAAGGAAGGAGGACTGCTTGAGGCCAGGAGTTGGAGACCAACCCTGGCAACATAGTGAGACTCCCATCTCTACAAAAAATTAAAAACAAAAAATAGCCTGGAGTGGTGGTGTGTACAGGTAGTCTTAGCTACTCGGGAGGTTGAGATGGGAGGAAAGATTGAGTCCAGGAGTTCAAGATCAGCCTGGGCAACACAGTGAGACTCCCTCTCTACAAAAAATAGAAAGGAATAAAACAAAAATTGAGTACTCATTACGTGTAAGTATTGCTTTTGGAGTGTTTAGTATGAGTGTTACTGATCAGTACACAGATGGTGTAAATACAGTGTAATAAGTATTAAAGAGATAAGGCCCTGTGCAGTGGCTCACACCTGTAACCCCAGCACTTTGCTAGGAGTTCAGGACCAGCCTGGGCAACATGGCAAAATCCCATCTCTACAAAAAATACAAAAGTATTTGCTGGGCATGGTGGCACATACCTGTGGTCCCAGCTACTTAGGAGGCTGAGGTGGGAGGATCGCTTGAGCTGGGGAGGCTGAAGCTGGAGTGAGCCAAGATCGTGCCACTGCACTTCAGCCTGGGTGACAGAGTGAGACCCAGTCTCAAAAAAGAAAAAAAAAAAAAAGATTAAAGAAAAAAAGAGATAAGCATAGGAGGGAGGCTACTAGAATAGAATAGTGATTCTAAAGAATTCAGGGATATGGAGGCTTCTTGGACAAAGTAACGCTTGAGCTGAGTTTTTTTGGGGGGAGGGTTTTGTTTATCTTAAGACAGGGTTTTGCTCTGTTGCCCAGACTGGAGTGCACTGGCGCAATGATGCAATCAATTATGGCTCACTGCAGCCTGGACCTCCTGGGTTCGGGTGATTCTCCCATCTCAGCCTCCAGAGTAGCTGAGACTACAGACTCACATGGCCACTCTGGCTAATTTTTGTATTTTTAGTAGGGACGGGGTTTTGCCATGTTGCCCAGGTTGGTCTCGAATTCCTGGGGCTCAAGCCATCCTCCCACCTCCGTCCCCGAAAGTGTTGGGATTACAGGTGTGAGCCATTGTGCCCGATCTGAGCTGAGTTTTGAAGATAGTCAATGGGGCACAGTATGTGTTAAATCACTGTGGAATGAAATAGCATTATACATTTGAGGAACCAAAAACAGTGCAGTTTGGCTGAAGAGAAGAATGAGGTGGCATGATGGTGTTACGGTAGATTAGGTTATAGGGTGGATCTAGATCTATTTATATGCTATGTTAAAATTTCGGCTTTATTCTAAATTTAGAAATCACTCAACTATGTTAAACAGAGGAATGACAGAATCATATCTTCATTTTAGGAAGACCAATCAGGCAGCAGTGATAGTGCAAAGTGGGGGTAGAACGGAGGTGGGAAGGTTTAAACTAAGTATAAAGAGATAATAGAATCCATAGGAAAGATATCACTGAGAAAGAAATTGGATTGTGGGGGCTGAGTGAAGGGTGCTAGAATGACTGCTAGGCTTCAAGTTTGGATGTAGTGTCACTTAATAGGGTAGATAATAGAAGTAGAGGTTTTGTTTTTGTTTTGAGGGTAGGTGAGGAGGCAAAAAGGATAATAAGTCCAGTCTTTCCTTAAGCTCAAGGTACCAATGGGACACATAAGTGTGCATGTTAGTCTTCTTTTGATGCTATCATCAGGTCACCCACTCTCACAGATGGTTTTCTTTGTTGTTGTTGTTGTTTTTGGAATGGAATCTCACTCTCTGTTTTGCCCAGGCCGGAGTTTAGTGGCATGATCTCGGCTCACTGCCACCTCTGCCTCTGGAGTAGCTGGGATTACAGGCAAGTGCCACCACACCCAGCTAATTTTTGTATTTTTTTGGTAGAGACAGGGTTTTGCCACGTGGGCCAGGCTCGTCTCCAACTCCTGAGCTCAAGTGATCTGCCTGCTTCGGCCTCCCAAAGTGCTGGGATTATAGGTGTGAGCCACTGCACCCGGCCACAAATGTCTCTTTGTGTGTGTGTGTGTGTGTGTGTGTGTGTGTGTGTATATATGTCTTTGAGGCAGCATAATCTTTCCAAGCTTTTTATGTGCTATGAGGCCCCCTAAAAAGGAATCGGATGAATAAACAGGTTGTATGTTGGTAACTATAAGATAAATAGTACTTTGATAATTTGAAGAAATATGAAATCTTAACACTTTGTGAAGCCAACGGGGGTGGACCACTTGAGCCCAGGAATTGGAGACTAGCCTGGACATCATGACAAAATCCCGTCTCTACAAAAAATACAAAAATTAGCTGGGCGTGGTGGATGAACGCCTGTAGTCCCAGCTACTCAGGAGGCTAAAGTGGGAGGACCACCTGAGCCAGGGAGCTCCAGGTTGCAATAAGCAGAGATTACACCACTGCATTCCAGCCCGGGCAACAGAGTGAGACCCCGTCTCAAAAAAATAATAAATAAAATAATAATTCGAAGAAATAGTCCCTAGCATTATAGTACTACGATCTGATATCTCATTTCATATATAAATAAAACATGGCAGCATGAGTAACAAGTCCAATCTGCTTTCCATTATACTGTAATAACAGTAAAGCAGACGTGATAAAATAAGATGAATTACTTTATCTCTTTGAAATTACTTCCTGATTGGTTGGTAGTGCATACTCCATAGTACAAGTTTTATTGGCTTTTGCAACAAAGAAAAAAATTTTTAAAAGTAACAGATCTTAAATGCAATTTTCTTTTTTTTTTTTTTTTGAGACGGAGTCTCGCTCTGTCGCCCAGGCTGGAGTACAGTGGCCGGATCTCAGCTCACTGCAAGCTCCGCCTCCCGGGTTTACGCCATTCTCCTGCCTCAGCCTCCCGAGTAGCTGGGACCACAGGCGCCCGCCACTCGCCCGGCTAATTTTTTGTATTTTTTAGTAGAGACGGGGTTTCACCGGGTTAGCCAGGATGGTCTCGATCTCCTGACCTCGTGATCCGCCCATCTCGGCCTCCCAAAGTGCTGGGATTACAGGCTTGAGCCACCGCGCCCGGCCAAATGCAATTTTCTTGTATCGCTATTAATATAATTACCGAACCTAATTTCCTTATGTTGCTAATTATTTTTGTCTTATTTTTCAAACAAATGCCTCTTAGCTATATTAATTTTTAGAAACATTCTAGTGCATTAGGATATTTTCTAGGAAACTAAGCACATAAAAATACCCACGACTGTACTTAAAATATTAGCCTTGTCTCTTATGCGTATATTACATTCACTCAAACTTTTTAAAAAATTTTTCCGACACGGAGTCTCGCTTTGTCGCCAGACTGGAGTGCAGCGATGCGATCTCGGCTCTCTGCAACCTCAGTCTCCTGGGCTCAAGCAATTCTCGTGTCTCAGCCTCCTCAGGAGCTGGGACTACAGGCATGCGCCACCACGCCCGGTTAATTTTTGTATTTTTAATAGAAATGAGGTTTCACAATGTTGGCCAAGCTAGTCTCGAACTCCTGGCCTCAAGTGATCGCCCACCTCGGCCTCCCAAAGTGCTGGGATTACAGGCTTGAGCAGCCGCATCCGGCCATATTCACTTAAACATTTAATGACCCAGGAGAACATCCATCTAGGATTTTAAGTTGTACTCACAATGCTTTTATTTTCTGTTTCGATCAAAATAGTCTATTGATGACAATATTTGTGAGCCCATTCATTTCTAAGATATCAAATTGTTAGTCTAGCCAGTCTCCTTCAAACTTTTCTCCCTCTACCTACCATCGTCAAGATCTAAAGGAATTCACTACCTCTTCTTCTCCCAAGAAAAAAAAAAAATCGCTCCTCCCCCTCTCCCAACCCCCCGAAACACAACCCATTCCAGAAAAGGAAAGAAGAGGGGACGCAAAGTGGAATAAGTTACGACGCGCGACCCAGCGCACAGAAACGGGACCAAAGCCCAGGCTCGAGACGGAGACAAGGAATCAGTAACCACAGCCGGAGGATCTTGGCTATTTGCCAGAAGAGAACTGACTGGTGCTAAGAAACCAGAGACAGAGCCAGTGACAGGAAGGGAAAGAGGGCCCACCCTTGGGACTGCCTGAAACACCCAAAGAATGAAAAAGAAACGTCAGGAATCCGAGACGGGCTGCGGTCGGCCAGAGCTACCAGCCAGGTTAATAACCAGCTCCGAAACCCGGCACACGGGTGAGAGACCCTTGGGAAGGAAACTGCGCCTGGGGACGGCCTGCTCGAAGGAAACTGATAACCAGGAAGCCTACGGCCGCCTCGCTTCCAAAAGCCAGAGTCGGAGCCCCGGCGCCCTGTAGCTGCCGGCAGACACCGCACCGGGTCAGTACGCCGGCCTAGAGGCGGAGCCCGAGCTCTTTCCCCGCCCTCTAACGGCGACCCGGGCTGCGTTCTCAGTGCGCCGGCGTAGGGTGAGGCCGGACTCTATTTGGCGATTAAGCGTGAGGCTGCGTTCGCTACCCAGCATGCTGTGCGCTAGTGACGGCCCTCCGCCTATCCCCTTCCCAACTCTCCCCCCACCCCTCCCGCCGCGGCCCCCCTTCCCCTAAAGTGAGTGAGTGAGACGGGCAGATGGAGGAGGGACTGTAATGGCGGCGGCCGGCAGCTCCCTGCTCTGACCCACGGCAGGCACACATTAACGACCCCTTCCCCGCCCCTCTCCCGGCCGGCCTCCGCCCCGCAGCCAGCGCGGGGCCACCCTCTCCGGCCCTTCCCCCAGCTGTCGGCGTCTCGCCCTGCGCCCCGGCCGGGGCCCCACACACAATGGACGAGCTTGCCGGAGGCGGTGGTGGCGGCCCGGGGATGGCGGCCCCTCCCCGGCAGCAGCAGGGACCTGGGGGGAACCTGGGCCTTTCGCCGGGGGGGAACGGAGCGGCGGGCGGCGGGGGTCCTCCGGCCTCCGAGGGAGCGGGTCCCGCGGCAGGCCCCGAGCTGTCCCGGCCGCAGCAGTACACTATCCCGGGGATACTGCACTACATCCAGCACGAGTGGGCTCGGTTCGAGATGGAGCGGGCGCACTGGGAGGTGGAACGGGCCGAACTGCAGGTACCTCGTTGGGGTCGGTGTGCGGGACGGCTGCGGCGGCTGGGTTCCCGGCCGGGGGGTGGGGCCGGGGACTCCCCTCAGCCGGAGCCGGTGGCCTTGGGAGGCCGAGCGGAACCTACCTGTGCTGCTCGGGGTGTGATGGTCCTCTCAACGGCTTTTCCTGGAGTCCCCCTCCCTCTTTCCCGCAGAAGCTTGCTCCCCAACCTTCACTAGCTACGCGGTGCGGGCCTCCTCCAGGCAGCCATTTTGGCTTTTAGTATGGCGTCTGCGGGGGCTCCTCCGGAGGCGGCCTTCCCGGGTCTCCGGGGCTTGGGGCCGAGCACCTTTCTGTGGGAGAGTCCGGTTTGGGGCCTCTCGACCCAAAGTTTACTCTTGTTTGTTCCTCTTGAGATGAAGAGCCTGACGAGAATGACTAGGATAGGCATCTTACCCCCCTTTTCCGGACCACCCCCCTTTCCGATTTGGCATATCTGGCCCCCTCCCTCAGTCTTGGTACGCACTTGCCCCTTGACAGCCACGCTTCTTTCCTGGGCTGCTACGGTGCACAGTGACTTGGGACTGACCTGTGAAGTTTTATTTCCCATCGTCAACTTTTTACGTACTTTCTTACCTGAGATGCTGCCTTAGTCACTTGGATTCTCTGTAGTTATTCCTTACTTAGTGACTCATCAACGCTTTCAGCACTGAATTTTTCTTTTCACAGTACTCTTCACTAGATCTCCTTTCGTCATCTCTTTATCCATAAAAAAACCCAACCAGACGATCGATGCTGTACTTATGAAACGACTGAAGAGATTTAATATTCGCTTGAACTGAAATGTAGTTATATCATGTTACTTGTGCAGGAGAAGAGAAGTGAGATGTTCTCAGGACCCTTCATAGTTGAGCTTGACTCGATCCTCATGATGTGAACCTTTGATAGGCTACACATTTGGAAGCTGTTGGTAGTTAACAGCTCATGTCCTGGTTCTCAAAATTGCTGCATCTTTTTGAAAGGATTATTTAACTTTCTTAGGTATTTGTGTTTATTTTTAAGTACCTTTCCAGGGCAAATTTAGGCTTAGAAGCAAAAAGCATGCGTCTAAATAGTATGGCACCTGTTCTTCAGACTGTTGTATATTTAGGAGGTAAGCAGTATTTGCTGTCATATATGTCATATGCCTATGGTGAATAGTTAGGCAAATGTAGTGCTGAAAGGAGGAGGATTGGATTAACTAGAAAGGGCGTCCTCAAACAAAGGGTGTCCTCTTTAGTTTGGTTCTGAACTAGTAAACTTTTATATGACTGCACAAAGTGGGTGAAGTTAAACTTTTCAAAAGTAAAAAATACTTGGGTATTTTGACACTGTATGAAGTCTTAAAAAATTGTAATACTTGTTAGTCATAGCTTTACAATTGTGTTTTGATATAATATTGGGCTTTAAAATTACATAACTTTAAAAAAGCTGAAGTCAAAACTGGTTTCTTTTAAGTTGTGTACAGTCTTGCTTTTAAAATACTTAAAATTTATAGAATTCTGTTGATATACAGCTTTCTACTACATACTGTAAACTTAATTTTCTGTGTGAGTAAAGTTAGGCATTTGTTTTTAAAATTTGGATTGACAAGTGCATTAAGGCCTAGGCTAAGTAATACTTCACCAGTCCCTGCTATGGTTTCTTTGACCTTTGTACTATTGTATGCAAGTTTTGATTTTAACACTCTTTAAGTTAACAATTGCATTTTTCACCCATAAACTTCACTAATGTGAGCAGCTGAGAAGAAAGATATCTTGTGCGCAAATTAGTAAAACCTATACTATATATTAAAGAAGCCTTTATTGCCTGCTCTAGCATTTGCTTTCCCTTCTTGGTCTCCTCTCCTTAACGGCAGCAGCAAAGTATTTTAAGGAAGATTCTTTTTGCTTGCTTGCTTGCTTTCAGATCTATTGGTACAGTAGTTCTGTTATTAGCCATCCTACGTTTTTGTTTGTTTCCTTGTTTTGAAGAAGTCCTACACTGTTTCTAGACTTATTTCGTACTGATTCTTTTGGAGTAAAATGTTCATGATGGCTTTGTTTTTTTTGTGTTATATATTTAAAATGTTTTATTGGGTTAACTTAGTTAATAAGGTTTCTAGTTTCTATCAGGAATATTGAATTTGCCTTAGGTGCCTTCAGTCTACTGAGATTGCTTGTGAGATGCATATTTTAAAATGTATGTGTTGAATACATATTTGTGGGAGGATGTAGTGAAGCATCAGTGGATTTTTACTGTAAACCTAAACTTATTTTTAAGAAAGACAATCTAGAATTAAGACAACTTACATATTATTATGTGCAGTCTCCGGTGCGATTCCATCTACACATATTTTTAAAGTGTTAATTATGGAATAGTTTCAATAGAGAACATGAGCTTAAGGAATACCCCATATTGATGTAAAATTTTAATGGGGAATATTATTTTCCCTGGCTTTGGGAGAGATATTAAAAGGAACTTTGCAGTATGATTCTGTTCTCCGTAAAAAGAATTTATAGTAAAGGTCTTAGAAACTTGGAACGAAACCAAAGGATCATGTCTTAAAGCTCTTCTGTCTCTGATTCTTCCTTACCTTGAACTCAGGTAAAGCATTGTTAGTAAGATCGTAGGACAGTTGTTTCTTAACTTTTATATAACATGAATTACCAAAATTCCACAGACAGTCCACTTCAAGCCCTAGATCAGTCCAGATCTCCAGAGAATAAGAGGCCTACGTATTTTTTAAAGTTCTACAAGTGATTCTTTCTTCACAGTAGTGCCTGTTACAGAGAAAAATCACTGCACTACACTTTTCTTTTTTGTAATTTCATAGTAGATTCATTAAATCTTGTCATGGAAAAGACACTAGGATTTGCAAATCACTATTCTAGACCAGCTTTTGAAAATCCTGAAAATAGAAAATTCAGGAGATTCCCCCCTTAGAAATGAAGAAATCAAGTTAAGTCTAAGCAAAATATCTCCTACTAACTTAAGGATCTTTAAGCAGCAACATCTATCATGTTACGACTTGTAAAAGTTAGAAACTGCCAGTTAATCAGCACTATAACCTTCTGAGGTAGGTATTCCTATTTTACAGGTGAGGAGACAAATTTAGGTAGGTTAAATAATTTTGCCAGGGTCACCTAGCCATAAAGTATTGCAGCTGAGATTCAAACCCAGGTCTGTCTGATTCCAAAGCCTCTGGTCATATCACCACTCTTGTAACCATTATGTTATACTGTCTTAGCACTTTTTTATAGAGTGGAATCTGACGTGTAATTCTTCGTCTAGTTTTGTGTGGCCCACACCACTTGAGTACATTTCAATGAAGTTTTATTGAGCCCCCATGATGCTGCTGCAAGGCATAGTTTATATATATTGCTAATGTGTCCTTATATTTTTCTTTGTAGTTTATATATAGTAAGTGGATTTTGGGTATATACAAAATGCTTGTTTGCCAAGTGTAGAAATATGGCATACCTAATACAAGAAAATGTAGTCAAAGAGTTTTTGTTCTTTTTTTTTTGAGACGGAGTCTGGCTCGACTGTTGCCTGGGCTGGGGTGCAGTGGCACCATCTCAGCTCACAGCAAGCTCCGCCTCCGAGTTCATGCCATTCTGCTGCCTCAGCCTCCCAAGTAACTGGGACTACAGGTGCCTGCCACCACGCCTGGCTGACTTTTTTATATTAGTAGAGACGGGGTTTCACCGTGTTAGCCAGGATGGTCTCGATCTTCTGACATCGTGGTCTGCCCACTTTGGCCTCCCAAAGTGCTGGGATTACAGGCTTGAGCCACCGCGCCCGACTGACAGTGATTTTTCATAAAGGTGTTGCCTTTATTCTGGGATTTTTTCCCTTCATACATTTTTACTGTTAGGCGTTTCCTTTTTCAGATGATGGTGATAATAGAGTTAAAAAAAATTTATTGATGGTATTAAGGGAGTCCACTACCTTGTGTCAGATTCCCTGTTTCTTTTTGAAGTCCTTGAAATGAAGTTTAGGGACCACTGATCTAGAATTCTCTGTATGCTCCTCCACTACCCATTAACCCCACTCTATAGTCTGCCTTTTCGCACTACTCTCCCCTCACTCCCTTCTAAACACTTTGTATAACACTATGTTTTCTGTTCATGATTGACCTTCAAATTGCCAAATCCTGTGGCCTTATAGACCATATGTACCTAACCAACACTCTGCTGTTAACAAGTTCTTCAAAATTCTTTTCTTTTGCTTCCACTCTGTTTTTCCTGTCATCCACTTATCACTTTTCTTCATATGTTTTCTTTCTTTTGTTCCCAGTTGTTGTTACGTGGGGTTCTGGTTCTGTTTTATGTTTTCACTGTATATTCAGAATCAGATTTTTGGCTACCATGTACCATCTTAATAATACCTAACATTTATTTACTCTTTCCTAAGTGTTATTCCTGTGCCCCAGTATTTCAGTATTCATTTAATTCGTTCAGTATTCATTTAATTCTCAAAACAACTCAGCGAGGTTGATACAGGTATAATTGGCGTCTTTTTTTTTTTTCTTTTTTCTGACACTGCCATATTGAGGTCCAGAGGTTAAGTAATCTATGCAACTAGGAGGCAGTAGAACTGGGATTTAAACTTAGACTGCCTGTAGAGGCCATGTTCTTTTTTTTTTTTTTTTTTTTTTTTGAGACGGAGTCTGGCTCTGTCACCCAGGCTGGAGTGCAGTGGCCGGATCTCAGCTCACTGCAAGCTCCGCCTCCCGGGTTCACGCCATTCTCCTGCCTCAGCCTCCCGAGTAGCTGGGACTACAGGCGCCCGCCACCTCGCCCGGCTAGTTTTTTGTATTTTTTAGTAGAGACAGGGTTTCACCGTGTTAGCCAGGATGGTCTCGATCTCCTGACCTCGTGATCCACCCGTCTCGGCCTCCCAAAGTGCTGGGATTACAGGCTTGAGCCACCGCGCCCGGCACAAGGCCATGTTCTTAACCACTACTAGATTTTTGGCATCCAGATGTCCCTTGTATATCTAATTTCCTGTTTAGTTTTTCTTCCTCCAATTCAATGCATCCATTCAGTTAATCTCAAGTGCCTGCCTCTTCCCCTTGACAAAACACACTTGTTCATTCTTTATTCCTTGCCGCATTAAAGTTAACACTATCGGCCGGGCGCGGTGGCTCAAGCCTGTAATCCCAGCACTTTGGGAGGCCGAGATGGGCGGATCACAAGGTCAGGAGATCGAGACCATCCTGGCTAACCTGGTGAAACCCCGTCTCTACTAAAAAAAAAAAAATACAAAACACTAGCCGGGCGAGGTGGCAGGCGCCTGTAGTCCCAGCTACTTGGGAGGCTGAGGCAGGAGAATGGCGTGAACCCGGGAGGCGGAGCTTGCAGTGAACTGAGATCCCGCCACTGCACTCCAGCCTGGGTGACAGAGCAAGACTCCGTCTCAAAAAAAAAAAAAAAAAAAAAAAAACCACTATCCTCCCCATCCCTAGTACTATAGAGGTCATTGAACCTTCCCCCTGTGTATGTTTGGCCTGTGAGTTTTATTGATTCCAGCATGATTATTTGGTGGTATTTGAGTGCAATTTTATGCTAGATCCTGGGTGTATAATGATGTATGAGACAAATACTTTGTCCTCAGGGAGCTTATACTCTAGAAATAATTCTTTTTTTTTTTTCAAGAGAGGGTCCTGCTCCGTTGCCCAGGCTGGAGTGCAGTGGTGCCAACATGGCTCACTGTAGCCTCAGCCTCCTGAGATCAAGTGATCCTCCTGCCGCAGCCTCCTGAGTAGGTAGGACTACAGACATGTGCTGTCACACCAAGCTATTTTTATTTTTAGTTCAGATGGGTTCACAGTTTGTTGCCCAGGCTGGTTTCGAACTCCTGGGCTCAAATGATTCTCCCGCTTCATCCTCCCAAAGTCCAAAGTGTTGGGATTACAGGTATGAGCCACCATGCCCGGCCAATAAAATGTTACAAACAACAAATTAACAGAATGCTGAGAGATAAATGGTGATAGGAAACCTGTATATGTAATGGAGTTTCAGATAATACCTAATATTTATTGAGTACTTTTTTTTTTTTAGAGACAGAGTTTTTGCTCTGTCACTCAGGCTGGAGTGCAGTGGTGCCATTTCAGCTCACTGCAACCTTTACCTCCTGGGTTCAGGTGATTCTCATGCCTCAGTCTTCTGAGTAGCTGGAATTACAAGCACCCACCAACACGCCCGGCTGATTTTTGTATTTTTAGTAGAGACGGAGTTTCACCATGTTGGCCAGGCTGGTCTTAAATTCCTGACCTCGAGTGATCTGCCCACCTCGGCCTCCCAAAGTGCTGGGATTACAGGTGTGAGCCACTGTGCCTGACCTATTGAACACTTTCTATATGCCTGACATTATTTTAGGTTCTTCAATACATTTAATTCTCATAAAGTTCCTAAATGTATACTTTTAGATCTGAAGTATCAGGAATACCTAATTGTACAAAGAGCATTCCAGTTGGAAGCTACAGCATTTAGCAGAAGTTCTAAAGTAGGAAAGAGCTTCATTTAAACTGTGTGAACTGGCCAGGTGTGGTGTCTCATGCTTGTAATCCCAGCACTTTGGGAGGTTGAAGTGGGAGGATCACTTGAGCCCAGGAGCTGGAGTCCAACCTGGGCAACAGTGAGACCCTGTCTCTAAAAAAAAAAATGTGTGAACTGGACTATAATGATTCAAAAAGGCTAAGTAATATAGATAACATCAGTATCCTAAAATATATTCTAATTCACTGATTCTTGATTTTTTGGGGGATTGTGTAGTCCCCTTTGCATATATTACGAAACCTATGGAGCCTCTTATAGTTTTTTTCCAAAAAGGGTAAGAAAATTTTACTTAGAATGCCCATGAAGCCTGACTGCTGACCTAAGGAAGTAACTGATTTAATCTGTGCTTTTTGTTTCTGTACTAACATTGCCTTAGTTCAGAGTAGTACTCCTGCCGGAATTCTTTGAGATAATCTCCTTACAGGTTTGTTTCATCCATTGCACCTCTTAACAGTTTATCCTTTATATCATAAATATGATTGTATTATGTATGATCCTCCTTTCCTTTTTTTATGAAAAGTTTCAAACATGTATGAAAATAATATAGTATTGTGACCTCCCACAAACCTGTCACTCATCTTAAACAGTAACAACTCATGATCAGTCTTGTTTTACCTGTACTTCTATCCAGTCATTGTCCATTCCAAATTATTATTATTTTCTATTATTTTATTTTTAAGAGACAGGGTCTCACTATGTTGCCCAGGCTGGAGTGCAGTGGTGCAATCGTAGCTCACTGCAGCCTCAAAACTCCTGGGTTCAAATGGTCCTCCCACCTCAGCCTCCCAAATAGCTTAGACTATAGTCTAAGTGCCACCACGCTTGGCTAATTTTGTTTTTAGTAGGGACGGGATCTTTCTGTGTTGTCTAGGCTGGTCTTGAGATTACGGCCTCAAGCAATCCTCCTACCTTGGCGTCTCAAGAGTGTTGGGATTAAAAGCATGAGCCACTATGCCTGGCATTGTTTTTTTTTTAATTTTTATTATTATTTTTTTGAGGCAGAGTCTTGCTGTGTCACCCAGGCTGGAGTGCAGTGGTGCGATCTCAGCTCACTGCAGGCTCCGTTCCCCCCACGCACCCCCGTTTCAAATGATTCTTATGCCTCAGCCTCCAGAGTAGTTGGGATTACAGGTGTGTCATCATGCCTGGCTAATTTTTTGAATTTTTCGTAGGGATGGGCTTTCACCATGTTGGCCAGGCTGGTCTTGAACTCCTGACCTCAGGTGATCTGCCCACCTTGGCCTCCCGAAATGCTGGGATTACAGGTATGAGCCACCATGCCCGGCCTAAATTTTCTTTTCTTCTATAAGTGCTTGAAGTTACTGAGTTCTGAAGTTGTTGAGCTCTCTGCTATTGATTTGAGCAAGTTCCGGGCACTGATGGCTTTCATCTTCTCATTTTCTGCTTCTTTTGCAAGCTGATCATCAAGCTCAATTAAACTACCAATTATTTTTTGAAACTGGCCAATTTTGTCCACAAAGTTCTTGCACTCTTTCTTGAACTTTATGGTCTACTGGGTAATCTCTGAGTCCAACACCCACAGCTTGTTCAGCTCATCAAAGTGCAGTCCCTCTTCACCCAGGACGTCTTTTACCATAGGTGTTTCCCATCCAGCTTCCCTAGAGAAGCTCTGCTCTGAAGGAGTGACAGTGGCAGGAGGAAGTGTGTCATAGGAACAAGGGTCGAGAAAGAATAAAGTTCGCTTGCACAGGTATTGTTCATTCAACACACATTTCTTGGAGTGCCCACTACATGCCAACACTGCTGGATGCTGGGGGTACAAAGATGAATGCAACATGGTGCCCACCCTGCTAGCCCTGTGGCGGCAGCTTACTATGACCCAGGCTGATGTAGACTGGCAGCTTCTCCCTGTCCCTGGCAGCTGTTATGCAGGCAGCCTGCCTCGGCTGTTGCCATGACTACAGAGACTCTTTACCCATGACCTGAAATATATTTTTATTAAGGTTTTTTTTTTTTTTTGCAAAATGCTTTTAAATTTATTTAAATTAATTTCCTTTTTTTAAAAATTGAGGCAGAGTTTCGTTTTGTTGCCCAGGCTGGGGTGCAGTGGATGCGATCCTGGCTCACTGCAACCTCTGCCTCCCAGGTTCAAGCAATTCTCCTGCCTCAGCCTCTTGAGTAGCTGGGGTTACAGGCATGCACCACCATGCCCAGCTAATTATTTTGTATTTTTAGTAGACACGGGGTTTCACCGTGTTGGCCGGGCTGGTCTTAAACTCCTGACCTCAAGTGATCACCCACCTTGGTCTCCCAAAGTGCTGGGATTACAGGTGTAAGCCACCGTGCCCAGCCTAAATAACTGTGTATGCTCGCTTCTGTGTGTACACACTCACTACCCCTCATAAGACCATTGCAGTTTTAGGTTCACAGCAAAATTTAGCAGAAAGCACAAGCAGTCCCCTACCCCAACGTTTTGCCTTTTCCAGAATACATTCATATACCTTCCCATGGTACTCTTGGGGGAAATTTGTTCTAAGAGTTCTCCTCCAGGATACAAAATTGTTAGATGCTCAAGTCCCTCAATACAATGACTTCGTAACTTATGCACATCTTCCTGTATATTTTAAATCTCTAGATTGCTTATAATTATGTAATCTAAATGCTATGTAAATAGTTGTTATACTTTTTTAAAATTTTTATTTGAGACAGGGTCTCAGTCTGTCACCCAGGCTGGAGGGCAGTGAAACAGTCACTGCTCATTGCAGCCTCGACTTCCGGGTTCAGGTGATCCTCCCATCTTAGCCTCCTGAATAACTAGGACTACAGGCACCCGCCACCACACCTGACTAATTTTTGTATTTTTTCTAGAGACAGAGTTTTGCTAAGTTGCTGAGGCTGGTTTCAAGCTCCTGGACTCAAACGATCTGCCCTCCTCGGCCTCCCAAAGTGCTAGGATTACAGGTGTCAGCTATTGCACCTGGCTAGTTGCTATAATTTTTAAAAACTGTTTTTTGCCTGGGCACCGTGGCTTATGCCTGTAATCCCAGCACTTTAGGAGGCCAAGGCGGGTGGATCACAAGGTCAGGAGTTTGAGACCAGCCTGGCCAATATGGTGAAACCGTGTTTCTACTAAAAATACAAAAATTAGCCAGGTGTGGTGGCATGCGCCTGTAATCCCAGCTACTCAGGAAGCTGAGGGCAGGAAAATCACTTTAACCCAGAGTCGAAGGTTGTAGTGAGTCGAGATCACGCCACTGCACTTCAGCCTGGGTGACAGAGCGAGACTCTGTCTCAAAATATATATATATATTTTTTTATTATTTTTCCAGAATGTTTTTGCCTTGCCATTGTTTGAATCTGTGAATGGGGAACCCTTGGATACAGAGGGTGGCCTTAGTTTGAATCATAAAATATGTAGCCTTTTCACTTAGTAGCAGTGCATTTAAGGCTTCTTCTTGTCTTTTCTATGGGTTGATTATTTCTTTTTAGTGCTGAACAATATTCCATTTATGGATGTACCACAGTTTGTCTATTCACCTTTTGGAGGGTATCTTGGTTACTTTCAAGTTTTGTCAGTTATGAGTAAAGGCTATAAACATCCATGTGCAGGTTTTGTGTGGACGTATGAGTTTTCATGTAATTTGAGTAAATACCAGGGAGTGTGATTGTTGGATCATATGGTAAGATTATATTAAGAAACTGCCAAATGGTCTTCCAAAATGGCTGTACCATTTTGCATTCCCACCAGTAATGAGTGAGAATTATTATTGCTCCACTTTCAGCTTTTGGAGTTGTAGTGTTTTGGATTTTAACCGTTTTGGTAGTTACGTAGTGGTATCTCACTGTTTTTAATTTACATTCCCCTAATGAAAAACAGTATTGAAGCTAGGCATGGTAGCATGTGCCTGAAGTCCCAGCTACCTGGTGGAGGGGTGAGATGGAGGATTGCTTGAGCCCCAGAGGTTGTGGCTACCATGATCCATGATCTCCCCACTGCACTCCAGCCTGGGTGACAGAGTGAGCCCCTGTCTCACAAAGTTCTGTAGAGGACTGCTGGGAACAGAACTGAACTTCTAAAAGTAAATGTCTTGACAGCTGCTTTCCAAGGCCTGGCTATAAGTAAGGTCTGTAGAGCCAAAAGGAACATATACCTCTTCTTAAAATTGAGGGTGTTGGCTGGGCACAGTGGCTCATGCCTATAATCCCAGCACTTTGGGAGGCCAAGGCAGGTGGATCACCTGAGGTCAGGAGTTCGAGACCAGCCTGGCCAACATGGTGAAACCCTGTCTCTACTAAAAGTACAAAAAATTAGCTGGGTGTGATGGCGCATGTCTGTAGTTCCAGCTACTCGGGAGGCTAAGACAGGAGAATTGCTTGTACCCGGGAGGCAGAGGTTGCAGTGAGCCGAGATCGTGCCATTGTACACCAGCCTGGGCGATGAATGAAGCTCCGTCTCAAAAAAAAGAAAAAAAAATGAAAGTGTTTAAGCCCAAGATGAAACTGGATTCTATTTAAGAGATATGTTTATGTGTATAAAGCAAAGAATAACATAGTCAAATGGAACAAAACTAGAGTAATTAGGGAAACGCAACTCATACCTGTGGAAACAGTGGCGTGATTTGTGTCAAATTCTGAAGCAGCCTTCCTGGTAAGGCTACTGGACACAGAATACCCTTGAAGGAAAGTAATGAAAAGTAAATAAATAAAAGTGGGTGTGAGGCTGGACGTGGTGGCGCTTACGCCTGTAGTCCCAGCACTTTGGGAGGCCAAGGCGGGCGAGTCACTTGAGGTCAGGAGTTTGAGACCAGCCTGACCAACGTGGTGAAATCCTGTCTCTATAGAAAAATACAAAAATTAGCCAGGTATTGTGGCGCATGCCTGTAATCCCACCTACTTGGGAGGCTGAGGCAGGAGAATCACTTGAACCTGGGAGGTGGAGGTTGTAGTGAGCCAAGATTGCGCCACTGTACTCTAGCCTGGGCGACAGACTCCAGCCTGGGCAACAGAGTGAGACCCTGCTTTTTTTTTTTTTTTTTTTTTTAAAGTGGGTTTGTGCTCTTGTAATGAAAAAGAAAAAAGGTTTAAAAAGGGTGCGCTTTTGACCAATATGTAATGCTGTTTCAAGGTAGTACCAGTATCTTGTGTTCAGTGGAACCAAGGTAAACACAAGGTACTGGTATTACCTTGAGATAGCATTAACACCTAAGTGGTTTCAGTGAACAAGATTTAAAAGACTAGAATTAAAGCAATTATAAATGTGCAGTAAAATTTTGGACTACTTTTAGATAGACTTTATAAAAAGACTTAAAAATTCCTATTAAAAATTTTGCACTTTGGCCGGGTGTGGTGGCTCATACCTGTAATCCCAGCACTTTTGGAGGCCGAGGCAGGTGGATCACGAGGTTAGGAGTTTGAGAACAGCCTGACCAACATGGTGAAACACCGTCTCTACTGAAAATACAAAAATTAGCAGGGTGTGGTGTCACATACCTGTAATTCCAGCTACTAAGGAGAATCAGTTGAACCCGGGAGGCGGAGGTTGCAGTGGGCCGAGATCACATCACTGCACCCAGCTTGGGCAACAGAGCAAGACTATCTCAGTAACAACAACAACAACAAAAATTTCTGCGCTTTCAGGACACTTACAAGCTCCTTCCTATAATCCCAGCACTTTGGGAGACCAAGGCAGGAGGATAACTTGAAGTCAGGAATTCAAGACCAATCTGGGCAACAAAGTGATACCCTGTCTTTACAAGAAAATTTAAAAATTAGCTGGACACAATGGTGTTGTGCCTGTAGTCCCAGCTACTCGGGAAGCCAGGGCGGGAGGATCACTTGAGCCCAAGGGTTCAAGGCTACCGTGAGCCATGATAGCACCACTGCACTCTAGTCTGGGTAACGGACTGAGACTGTCTCAAAAAAAAAAATAGTAATAATAGTAATGATGATTGCTTTGAGAAACCAAGGCAGGAGGATTGGTTGAGGCCAGGAGTTCGAGACCAGCCTGGGCAACATAGTGAGATTCCCCACTTTCTACAGAAAAGAAAAAAATTAGCCGGACATAGTGATGTGCACCTGTAGTCCTAGCTTTGGAGGCTCAGGCGAGAGGATTGCTTGAGCTCAGGAGTTTGAAGCTATAGTGAGCTGTCATCAAGTCACTGTACTTCAACCTGGTAAAAGACTGCCTATTAAAAAAAATTATATTTTGAATAAGTAATATGTGGTTCAAAATTAGATCTTATACTCACCATGATCCTGTCTACTACCCCCATCGCCAAGTTAGTAATCGACTACTATTTTTTTAGTCTGTGTGTGTCCCTCTGTAGTGTTTTTTATGTAGGTAGATGAAAGCAAATATGTTTTCGTCCTTTTCTGGTACAATGTGGCAAACTGTATAACCTATTTTTCACTATAATTTTTTTTTTTTTTTTTTTTGAGATGGGGATCTTGCTCTTTTGTCCAGGCCAGAGTGCAGTGATGCGATCTTGGCTCACTGCAACCTCTACCTCCTGGGCTCAATTGATCCTCCCACTTCAGCCTTCCAAGTTTGGGACTACAGGAACGTGCTTCCACACCTGACTATTTTGTTGTTGTTGTTTTGTAGAGATGGGAGTTTCCCTATATTATCCATGCTGGTCTTGAACTTCTGGGCTCAAGCATTTTGCCCACCTCGGCCTCTCAAAGTGCTGGGATTATAGGTGTGAACCACTGCCTACTTTTTCATTTAGCATGTTGAGAGATCATTCCAAACCTGCTAATAGAGAGCATCCTCACTTCTTTTTTTTTTTTTTTTCTTATTGCCCAGGGTAGAGTGCAGTGGCGCAATCTCAGCTCACTGCAACCTCTGCCTTCCGGTTTCAAGCGATTCTCCTGCCTCAGCCTCTCAAGTCACTGGGATTACAGGCACCTGCCACCACGCCCATCTAATTTTTTTGTGTTTTTAGTAGAGATGGGGTTTCACCATGTTGGTCAGGCTGGTCACTTACTGCTGACCTCGTGATCCACCCTCCTCGGTCTCTCCCAAAGTGCTGGGATTACAGGCGTGAGCCGCCATGCCCAGCCCTACATCCTCTCTTCTTTTTAACAACTGCATAGTATTCTGTGTAGATGGGCCGTAGTTGATCCACCTAATCCACTGTTGCTGGACAGTTGTGTTAAATTTTCATAAAACATTTGTAGCTGTGTTCTTTCTTAAATGTGTGAGCAGTCAGTCTTGTTGCCTCAAACTCTATTGTGTTTCCTTTTTGTTGCTGTTGTTAGAGTTGTTAGCAGTTGTGAAAAGTTTAAAATTTTTGTAATACTTTATTTCCTGGCTTGCATTTAAATCTGAACTTAGGATGTTTTTGCTTTGAAAGCTGTTAACTGGGACTTGATTTTATTTAAGTTATCTTTCATCAAAATCCTGGAGAGTAGAGAGTGAGAAAGAGGAAACAAAGATAATTAACGGGATGAAGTGGGTAGAAAGAGAAATAATATGAGAGAGTAACAGTGGATAAGGGTAACAATATGACCCTGATAGTCATCTTAGATAATAAAAATATTTCACAGTGGCCTGGACTAGTATTTGTTGTGTTGCTTTTTTCTTTTTCTTTTTTTTGAGACGGAGTCTCGCTCCGTCGCCCATGCTGAAGTGCAGTTGCGCAATCTCGGCTCACTGCAACCTCCGGCTCCCGGGTTCAAGCAATTCTTCTGCTTCAGCCTCGCAAGTAGCTGGAATTACAGGCGCCTGCCACCATGCCTGACTAATTTTTTTAAATTTTTGGTAGAGACAGGGTTTCACCATGTTGAGCAGGCTGGTCTCCGACTCCTGACCTCAGGTGGTCCGCCCGCCTTGGCCTCCCAAAGTGCTGGGATTACATCCATTAGCCACTGCCTCAAAAAAGTAAAAAATAAACAAATAAGAATAAATAAAAAGATGAGGATTGAGATTCTAGCCTCTGTTTTGATGAATCTTTATATTTTACATATGTAACTGCTCCCTGGTCATTTCCTTCTTAGCACTTAACATATTTTGCAATTTTATTTTATTTTTTTGAGACACAGTCTCGCTCTGTCACCCAGGCTGGAGTGCATTGGCATGATCTCAGCTCATGGCAACCTTCACATCCCAGGTTAAAGCAAGTCTCGTGCCTCAGCCTCCTGAGTAGCTGTAATTTCAGGTGTGCGCCACCACACCCAGCTAATTTTTTGTATTTTTAGTTGAGACAGGGTTTCGCCATATTGGCTAAGCTGGTCTTGAACTCCTGTCCTTAAGTGATCCACCCACCTCGGCCTCCCCAAATGCTGGGATTACAGGTGTGTATACCCAGTGTGAGAGTAAAGGGTCTGGCACGTGATAGATGTCTGCCAAATATTTGCTAAATAAGTGAAATTGCCGAAGACGTCTCATTAAACTGTTAGAGATGAGAGCTTGACTTACAATTTTTGTGTTGTGTATATACTAGGAGAAAATGTTCACAGGATAGAGTAAAAGAATACTCTTTGTCAACCCCTCATTTGATACTGGAATGAAAACAAACTTTCTGGGTTTTATTATATTATGATTTTTCTCCCCTCCCCGTCATGGGAAAGGGAGTATCAGAGAAATCACTTCAATTAAAATGTTTGTTTTGTTTTTTTGAGACGGAGTCTTGCTCTGTTGCCCAGGCTGGAGTGCAGTGGTGCAATCTTGGCTCACTGCAACCTCTGCCGCCTGGTTTCAAGTGATTCTCCCACCTCTGCCTCCTGAGTAGCTAGGATTACAGACATACGCCACCACGCCTGGCTAATTTTTGTATTTTTAGGAAAGACAAGGTTTCGCCATGCTGGCTAGGCTGATCTCGAACTCCTGACCTCAGGTGATCCACCCGCCTTGGCCTTCCAAAGTGTTGGGATTACAGGCATAAGCCAGCACACCTGGTACTTCAGTTAAAACGAATCTTTGCCTGAGATTAATGCACTGTGGGGGGGTACTTTATCCCTTTGAAATGAATAATTTTTATGAAGAATGTTTAATGACTGTGCAATGCTTACGGTAAACTAAACATAAATTTTGTGTGCCATAAATCAGCTATATGAAAAATATGTACATTGAAAAAGTTCAGATATTTTTAAATACTTTGCGGTTTTTTTGGTGATGGGATTATTGGAAACATTTCTCTTTTCCTTATTTAAAAAAAATGACCCACCAAACATTATAGTTTATTTTCTTTTAAAATTGATAAGTTGGCCGGGCGCGGTGGCTCAAGCCTGTAATCCGAGCACTTGGAGACCATCCTGGCTAACACCGTGAAACCCCGTCTCTACTAAAAATACAAAAAATTAGCCGGGCATGGTGTCGGGCGCCTGTAGTCCCAGCTACTCAGGAGGCTGAGGCAGGAGAGTGGCGTGAACCCGGGGGAGGCGGAGCTTGCAGTGAGCCGAGATTGCGCCACTGCACTCCTGCACTCCAGCCTGGGCGACTGAGCGAGCCTCCATCTCAAAAAAAAAATGAATAAATAAAATAAAATAAAATAAAAATAAAAAAATAAAATAAAATTGGTAAGTTTCAGGAGTGAATTCTTTATGCCAATACATAGTCATTGTTGAAAAAATACTTTGTTATAAAACAAAACAATTGTATTAGTTTTAGTGAATTTATAGACTAGTTTGTCTTTTTCCTATTTCCTTTTTTACCGATTTCTTCTTTTGTTTTTTATTTTACTTTCGTTTTTTAGAGACAGGGTCTCATACCGTCGGCTAGGCTTGAGTGCAGTGATGCGATCGATCATGGCTCACTGTAGCTTTGTCCTTCCGGGCTCAAGCAATCCTCCTGCCTCAGCCTCCTCAGAAGCTGGGACTACAGGCATATGCCATCATACGCAGCTACTTAAAATTCTTTTTTTCGTAGAGATGGTGTCTCAGTATGTTGCCCAGGCTGGTCTTGAATATCTGGTCTCAAGCAATCCTACTACCCCAGCCTCCCAAAATGCTGAAATAACAGGCATGATATCAGCACCCAGCTTCTTTTTTACTGATTATTTAGAAGCTGTCAAATATGTTTTGTTACTTACTAAGATTTTATTTTATGATGTATTTAAAATTTTTTGTGTTTATATTTAGCCACTTCTATTTGTTTTTATATTAGTTTTTCATATTTTTATTTGTAGTTAAAGTAATACATTTATATGAAAATTAAGTTATAGAAATGTAGGAAAAAAAAAAGGAAAAAAAGGCAATGGTTTTTTGTAATCCTGATTTTCCAGGAACAACCACTGCTATATTTTTGGGTGCATGTCTTTTCGGAGGTTTTTCTGTACATATACAAAAGTGGTTTTCAACTGGGAGTAGTTTTGCTCCCATTGGACACTTATTTGGCAAGGTCTGGAGACATTTTTGGTTATCACAGTTGGAGGCAGGCGCTCCTGGCATTTAGTGGGGAGTGGACAGGGATGCTGCTAAACATGCACAGGACAGCCCTCCATGTCCCAAATAAAATATTAGTCCAAAATGTTAATAATTGCTGAGGTTGGGAAACCCTGATATACAACTATATGTATGTATTGGTGTGTGTGTATAGATATGTCATCTCATATCCTTTCATGTCTAGTGCCTGGTAGTCATATAATTGTTGCAATAAATAATTGTTGGGATGAATATATCGATACAAAAGAAACTCATACTAAGTTAATTTATTTTAAATATTGTTTTATTTTGGCATACATAGATCTACTTTTTTTGTGTGTTTACAAAATACTGTTTTTCTTAAATTTTTTTTCTTTTCTTTTTTTTTTTTTTTTGAGACATCATTTCTTTCTGTCTCCCAGGCTGGAGTGCAGTGGCACAATCACGGCTCACTGCCACCTAAACCTCCTGGGCTCAAGTGTTCTTCATCCTCAGCCTCCTGAGTAGCTGAGACTATAGGTGTGTGCCACCATGCCCAGCTAGTTTTTGTATTTTCTTGTAGAGACAAGGTTTCACTGTGTTGCCCAGGCTGGTCTCAAATTCCTGACCTTGAGTGATCCACTTGCCTTGTCCTGCTAAAGTGCTGGGATTACAGGTGTAAGCCACTGCACCCAACCATTTCTAAAATTTTACTGAAAGAATACGTGCATAAATACTACAATACTTACAGCCAAAATAGTTGTTCCCTACTGAGTCCACCTCTCTAGACCAGCTTTCCAGAAGCAACTACTTTCAACTCTTGTGATATTTACTTATATTTAAATAATAGACTTACCACTATTTCTTGTCTCTGGCATTTAAAAAAAAATGATGCTGCGAAATATCCTGTCTAGCAATATATAATTTTTAAATTTATTTTTTTTTAAGACAAGGTCTTGCTCTGTCATTCAGTCTAGAGTGCAGTGGTGTGATCATGGCTCACTGCAGTCTCGATCTCCCGGGCTCACATGATCCTCCCACCTCAGCCTCCCAAGCAGCTGGGACTATAGGCGTGTGCTCCCACGCCCAGCTAGTTTTTGTATTTTTATAGAGACTGGGTTTTGCTGTGTCGTACAGGCTGGTCTTGAACTCCTGACTCAAGCAATCTACCTGCCTCCGCCTCCCAGATTGCTAGAATTACAGGCATAAGCCACTGCACCCAGCCAATTTTTTCTGTTTTGTTTTTTTTTTTGTTTTGTTTTTGTTTTTGTTTTTGAGACGGAGTCTTGCTCTGTCGCCCAGGCTGGAGTGCGCTGGCGTGATCTTGGCTCACTGCAACCCCCACCTACTGGGTTCAAGTGATTCTCCTGCCTCAGCCTCCTGAGTAGCTGGGATTATAGGCACCCACCATCATGCCCAGCTAATTTTATTTTGTAGAGACTCGGTTTCACCATGTCGTTGCCCAGGCTGGTCTTGAACTTCTGACCTCAGGTGATCCTCCCACCTCGGCCTCCCAAAGTGCTTGAATTACAGGTGTGAACCACCATGCCAGGCCCAATTTTTTATTTACTTCAGAAACAGGGTCTCACTGTGCTGCCTAGGCTGGAGTGTTGTGGTGGGATCATAGCTCACTGTAACTTTGAACTCCTACGCTCAAACGATCCTCCTCATAGCTGAGACTACAGGTGAATGACATCACATCTGGCTATTGTTTTTTATTTTTGTAGAGATGTAGTCTTGTTATTTGCCCAGGATGGTCTTGAACTCCTGGCCTCAAGCAATTCTCCTGCCTTGGCCTTGGCCTCCTAAGTTGCTGGAATTATGGATGTGAACCCCTGCACCTGGCCATCTGACAATATTGAGTATTACGTTTTGGCTTCTTACTATGTTAGTAGGATTTATTACACCTCTTATATCTCCTTTCATCATATTCCAATATAGATAATATTTCAGTATAGGTAACTCTTTTTTTTTTTTTTTTTTTTTTGAGACAGAGTCTCGCTTAGTCGCCCAGGCTGGAGTGCTATGGCGCGATCTCGGCTCACTGCAAGCTCCGCCTCCCGGGTTCACGCCATTCTCCTGCCTCAGCCTCCCGAGTAGCTGGGACTACAGGCGCCCGCCGCCTCGCCCGGCTAATTTTTTTGCATTTTTAGTAGAGACGGGGTTTCACCGTGTTAGCCAGGATGGTCTCGATCTCCTGACCTCGTGATCCGCCCGCCTCGGCCTCCCAAAGTGCTGGGATTACAGGCGTGAGCCACCGCGCCCAGCCCTAGGTAACTCTTAAGATGTATACTGTGGTTACTTGTCTGTATATTTTGTTTTATTTGGAGTTATTTGCCTCCTTTTTTAATTTGCCTAGTTTTCTAGGTATGTATTGCTGTATTTCCAAAAGGTTCTACAACTGTTAGGGTTTTTAAATTAAAGACTCCCAAGCACATCACATTGTCTACCAGTTCTGCCTTTTGTGTGTATGTTTGGAGCGGGAGAAGACTTGCTTTCCAGAGTTGTCCATTCTCTTGCTCTAATGTAGACTTGTTCTCAAGATTTGGTATCGAGTTACTATTCTGAAACTAATGTCTGCTGCGGTCCTTCCGGAAATCTCTTTTTATTGGACCCTTTCTTGGCTTACTCCTTCATTTTGCTGAAATGTTATCTAATTGTTTCTTGAGAAAAGTTGGATTGGAGGTAAATGTTAAGGACTTAACCTCTTTTAAAAAATGTCTGTATTTTATTTTCACACTTGATTGCTAGTTTGGAAATACACTTTTATTTAACTTTATTTATTTATTTATTTTAGAGTCAGGGTCTCACTCTGTTGCCCAGCCTGGAGTGCAGTCGCTCTTCAGAAGTGCATTTACAGCCCACTACAGCCTTGACTTCGTAGGTTCAAGCATGTCTTTCCACTTCTGCCTCCAGAGTAGCTGGGACTACAGGCCTGCCCTATTGCACCAGGCTATATTAACATTTTGAAGACGTTTCTCTTGTCTTTGAACTTTCATGTCTCTTTCAAAAGGTTTGATGCTGTTCTGATTCTAGATCCCTTGTTTTGTTTTTTTTTTTTTGTATGTGTGATTTGAATTTCTTTTTCTTTTCTTTTCTTTTCTTTTTTTTTTTTGAGATGGGGTCTCGCTCTGTCCCCAAGGCTGGAGTGCAGTGGCGGGATCTCAGCTCACTGCAAGCTCCGCCTCCCGGGTTCACGCCATTCTCCTGCCTCAGCCTCCCGCCTTTTTTTTTTTTTTTTTTTTTTTTGAGGTGGAATTTCACTCTTGTTGCCCAGGCTGGAGTGCAATGGCGCGATCTTGGCTCACTGCAGCCTCTGTCTCCCAGGTTCAAGTGATTCTCCTGTACTTAGCCTCCCAAGCAGCTGGGATTACAGGTGCCTACCACCACGCCCAGCCTTTTTTCGTATTTTTAGTGGTGTTGGGGTTTCACCATATTGGTCAGGCTGGTCTTGTACTCCTAACCTCAGGTGATCCACCCACCCCGGCCTCCCAAAGTGCTGGGATTACAGGCTTGAGCCACCACGCCCAGGCTACTTTTTTAATTTTAGTAAACACAAGGTCTCACTGTGTTGCCCAGGGCAGTCTCAGGAGCTACCCTGGGCTCAAGAGCTGCCCTTCTGCCTCAGCCTTTCAGAGTTCTAGAATTACAGGCATGAGCCACCATACCCAGCCTAGATTTCTTTTAAAGGGTGGTTTTACCTTTATATAATGAACTGTTTTGAGCATAGTAGAGTTTTTGTTGTTGAATTTTTCTCTCCATGATTTATTGGTTTCCTCAGAGTGCCTTTTTTTGTTGTTTGTTTGTTTCTTTTTTTTTTTTTTGAGACAGAGTCTCACTCTGTCACCTAGGCTGGAGTGCAGTGGTGCGATCTTGGCTTACTGCAACCTCTGCCTCCCAGGTTCAAGAGATTCTCCTGCGTCCCTCCTGAGTAGCTGGGATTACAGGCGTGCATGTGCCACCACACCTGGCTAATTTTTGTATTTTTAGTAGAAATGGGTATCACCATGTTGGCCAGGCTGGTCTTGAACTCCTGAGCTCAAGTGATCCACCCGCTTCAGCCTCCCAAAGTACTGGGATTACGGGCGTGAGCCACTGTGCCCAAGCTAGGTTTTCTGAGCTGTACTTATAATTGGTTATCTGACTCTCCAGATAACTTTCTGTCTAATGTTCATCCTTGTGATTTAAAAAATTTTAGCTATGTAAAAAGAGAGTTTATCATTCTTGTATTTTGAGTAGAGCCTGCCTGCAGGATATTCTATCCCTGCTGCATTCTTTGGTGTCAGATTTCTTCAAATCATCTGTTAGTGAATCTTTTCACAATTCTTTTTTATATCTCTATTAGTATTGTGAGAGGAAACCAAAAACTCAAGACCCTAATTCACTATGCCAAAGGAAAAATAATTAAGCTGAAAGCTGTGTCATGCAAGAAATTGCTGTTCCTTTTGTTTATAAGTAGATAGCTACAGATAAAAGGTTAAATATTTCCACAGGTAGCTACTCTATGTTTACCTTATGTAAGGTGCCATTTCCTGATCATGAGACAAATACATCGTTGACTGTTCTCCTACCTGCTCCTCCCCTGCCATCCCTTCTCCTAGATGGAGTCTCTCTCTGTCGCCCAGGCTGGAGTACAGTGGCATGATCTCGGCTCACTGCAACTTCCGACTCCTGGGTTCAAGCGATTCTTCTGCCTCAGCCTCCTGAGTAGCTGGGACTTCTGGCGTGTGCCACCATGCCCGACTAATTTTTGTATTTTTAGTAGAGATGGGATTTCACCATATTGGCCAGGCTGGTCTCAAATTCTTTACTTCATGATCTGCCCGCCTCAGCCTCCCAAAGTGCTAGGATTATAGGGGTGAGCCACTGTGCCCGGCGCTGCTCCTTTTTTTCTTGCAACATGTGGATTACCATACCTTTCCTCTTTTCACCTGTAGCCCACTTTTTCCCTTTAAATACTGAAACCCTCAGCATCATCTTTGGAGAAAAGGTTAGACTGTTTCTGGGATTCCCTGTTTAGTTCTTCCAGGCATGTCCTTAATCTTGGCAAAATTAACTTCTAAATTGTTTGAGACCTGTTTCAGGTAATTTTTGGTGTACAGTATGTGGTCACTTTCCCCCAAGATTCTTTTTTAAATTTTTTTTTCTGAGATGGAGTTTCACTCTTGTTGCCCAGGCTGGAGTGCAATGGCATAATCTCGGCTCACCACAACCTCCGCCTCCCGGGTTCAAGCAATTCTCCTGCCTCAGCCTCCCAAGTAGCTGGGAGTACAGGCATATGCCACCATACCCAGCTAATTTTGTATTTTTGGTAGAGACAGGATTTCACCATGTTGGCCAGACTGGTCTTGAACTCCTTACCTCAGGTGATCCACCCGCCTTGGCCTCCCAAAATGCTGGGATTACAGGGCTGAGCCACCGTGCCGACCTCTTTTTTAAAATTTTTATGTATTATAACTTATTTTAGAAATACAACTAGTACTTTTCTTTTTCAGACAGGGTCTTACTCTGTCATCCTTACTGGAATGCAGTGGTTTAAGTGATTCCCAGTTTAGTTCCCTACCAAGTAGCTGGGACTATAGGTGTGTGCCACCATGCTCTGCTAATTTTTTTCTTTAACTTTTTTTTTTTTTAGCCAGGGTTGCGCCCTGTTGCCTAGGCTGGACTGGAGTGTGGCAGTGTGATCATGGTTCACTGCATCCTCAACCTCCTGGGCTCAGGTGATCTTCCCACCTCTCAGCCTCCCGAGTAGCTGTGACTGCAGGCGCACGCCATCACACCTGCCTGATTTTTTTTGTATTTTTTGTAGAGATGGGGTTTCGCCATGCTGCCTAAGCTGGTCTCGAATGCTTGGGCTCAAGTGATGTGCCTGCCTTGGCCTCCCAAAGTGCTGAGATTACAAGTGTGAGCTATTGCGCCCGCCCAGAAACTTGTTGATACAGGGTCTCACTCTGTTGTCCAGGCTGATGTTGAACTCCTGGGCTCAGGTGCCTGGGAGGCCTGTGTTGGCCTCCCAAAGTACTGGGATTATAGGCATGAACCACCATGCCTGGCCAACTAGTGCTTTTTGTATCCTCTACAAGAAATCTCCCTTTGCTACCAAGTTTTTTTTGTTTGTTTGTTTAGTTTTGTAGAAAGATGTGTTTTGCATTAAGGTCTATCTTAGTTTATTTTGTGTTGCTATAAGGAACACTTCACGCTGGGTGACTTACAAAGAAAAATGGTTTTATTTGACTCAATTCTGTTGGCTGGCAAGTTGAAGATCGAGCATCTGTATCTGGTGAGGACTTCAGTCTGCTTCCACTCATGGCTGAAGGCAAAAGAAAGCAGTGTGTGCAGAGCTTACATGGCGAGAGAGCAACAGACAGCTTTTGCTGGAACTAATAGAGTGAGAACTCACTTGCTAGCCACCTCCAGAGAAGGCATGAATCTATTCATGTGGGATCCACCCTCCATGACCCAAATGCCATTAGGCCCCACATCCAACATTGGAAATCAAATTTCAGATGAGGTTTGGAGGGGACAGATATCTAAACCATAGCAAGGTCTATAATCCAGCTTGAGGTTTTTTTTTCCCCCAATTTTTAAATTGTAAAATACATATAAGATAAAATTTACTGTCTTAACCATTTTCTTTCTTTCTCTCTCTTTTTTTTTTGAGACAGAGTCTTGCTCTGTCACCAGCCTGGAATGCAGTGGCGTTATCTTGGCACACTGCAACCTCCGCCTCCCGGGTTCAAGCCATTCTCCTGCCTCAGCCTCCCGAGTGGCTGGGATTACAGGTGCCCACCACCACGCCCAGCTAATTTTTGTATTTTTAGTAGAGACGGGGTTTCACCATGTTGGCCAGAATGATCTCGATCTCCTGACCTCGTGATCCGCCTGCCTCAACCTTCCAAAGTGCTTGGATTACAGGTGTGAGCCTCCGCGCCTGACATCATCTTAACCATTTTCAAAGGTACATTTCAGTAGTAGGCAGTATATTTATACTGTGCAACCTTTACTACCATCATCTCCAGAACTCTTTTTCTTCTTGCAAAACTGAAACTGTACCCATTAAACAATAACTTATGTTCCTTCATGTCCTAGCTCCTGGAAATCACCATTCTACTACTTTCTGTCTCTATTATTTTGACTACTGTAGGTACCTTACATAAGTGGACTGATACATACAAATGCCCTTTTGTGACTGCCTTATTTCCCTTAGCGTTGTGTCCTTAAGGTTCATCTATATTTTAGCTGTTTCAGAATTTCCTTTTTTTTTTTGAGAAGGAGTCTTGCTCTGTCGCCCAGGCTGGAGTGCAGTGGTGTAATCTTGGCTTGCTGTAACCTCAGCTGCCTGGGTTCAAGTGATTCTCTCATCTCAGCCTCCCGAGTAGCTGCGATTACAGGCACCCACCGCCCAGCTAATTTTTTTTTTTTTTTTTTTTTTGAGACAGAGTCTTGCTCTGTTGCCCAGGTTGGAGTGCAGTGGCGCGATCTTGGCTCATTGCAACCTCTACCTCCCGGCTCAAGCAATTCTCCTGCCTCAGCCTCCTGAGTAGGTGGGATTACAGGCATGTGCTCTCACGCCCAGCCAATTTTTGTATTTTTAGTAGAAACGGGGTTTTACCATGTTAGCCAGGATGGTCTCAATCTCCTGACCTTGTGATCTGCCTGCCTCGGCCTCCCAGAGTGCTGGGATTACAGGTGTGAGCCACCAGGCCCGGCCCCCTCCCCCGCTTTTTTTTTTAGAGGTGGAATTTCGCTCTTGTTACCCAGGCTGGAGTACAATGTCGTGATCTCAGCTCACCACAACCTCTGCACCCCGGGTTCAAGCAATTCTCCTGCCTCAGCCTCCTGAGTAGCTGGGATTACAGCCATGCGCCACCACGCTCAGCTGATTTTTTGTATTTTTAGTAGAGACGGGGTTTCTCCATATTGGTCAGGCTGGTCTCAAACTCCCAACCTCAGGTGATCCACTTGCCTCGGCCTTCCAGAGTGCTGAGATTACAGTCATGAGCCACCGCACCTGGCCTGATTTTTGTATTTTTAGCAGAGACGGAGTTTCGCCATATTGGTTGACCAGGCTGGTCTGGAAACTCCTGACCTCAGGTGATCTGCTTGCCTTGGCCTCCCAAAGGCCATTCATAATAGATAACAGATCCATTTATCTGTTAATGGAGACTTGGGTTGCTTCCAATTTTAGCAATTGTGAATATAGTTGCTGTGAACATAGGTGTACAAATATCTCTGAGATCCTGCTTTCAATTCTTTTGGTACAACTGAGTTTTACTGACTATGATAAATTTAGTGCTTTCTATCTGATATGGTGCTTTTCTCAAAATGTGAATTTAGGGCATTCAGGTTTTTTTTTTTTTTTTTTTAGATGGGGTCTCACTCTGTTGCCCAGGCTGGAGTGCAGTGGCAGTGGCATTACATAGCTCATTACAGCCTTGATCTTCTGGGCTCAAGTAATTCTTCCACTTCAACCTCCCGAGTAGCTCTAACTGCAGGCGCACATCACCATGGCCGGCAAAATTTTTAAAATTTTTTTTGTAGAGACAGGGTCTTGCTATGTTGCCCATGCTGATTTTGAACTCCTGGCTTCAAGCAATCCTCCCACTTTGGCTTCCCAAAGTCCTGGCATTATAGGAGTGAGCCACTGCATTTGGCTGCTGCTTCTTGTTCCTCTAAAATTCAAACACTGATTTTTGTTTAAGTTGTAAGAATACTTGAATTTTTGGTGGACAGTTTCACATGATATCACCTGACTGCTCATTTAAGGCTACAGTGGCCAAACATACCAGATTTTTAATCTGACTTAGATACTAATTTCAACAGAAGCATCCAACACAGCTAGGTACTCCCTGTAAACCTTCAGCCCTAGCACCTCTGCCTCACTCAGTAGATGTCTTTACAACTCCCATTTAACGGAGACAATAGAATCCTATCCAGTGGGGAGTTCTTTATTGTTACCAAGTCTACAGATTGTATATGTGCACACATATCCCCTTTTCTTAGGTTGCTATTAATATGAGAAACATTTCTGTCCTTATAAGGCTTATCTCTACCTATTGTTTTTTTTTTTTTTTCCTTCATTGGCTGTTTATTTGGCACCTGCTGTGTGCCAGCCACTATAAATAAAATGAAGCCGTTGCCCTATTGAAGCTTAAATTTTAGTGGGTAGAAAGTAAAGTTTGTTGGGTGGTGTTAAGTGCTATATAGAGGAAAGTAAAGCAGAGAAGATTGGTAAGGAATGAGTTGATGTGTAACATTATTATTTAAACAGGGCTCCTGGGAAAGATAACCTCACTACTGAAGACCAGATGCCTTTTGTTTTTCTTTACTCATCATTACTGCTGCCTTTTATGCTAAGATGTTTTCCTGGGTACCATTTAAAATCTTTTATTTATTTATTTTTTAAAAGATTCTTGCAGTGACTCGGAATTGTATCTTTTTGAGTTATTTTCCTATTGGTTGCCCTAGTTAGGATTAATACCCATTTTAATTATAATAGTATATAAAAGAACTTTGTTCCTATAAGCTTTATTTCGTTTCCTCTTTGTGCAGTTGGTGTCCTACAAGTTATGTCTCTCCATTGAGTACCCATCAACACAGATTTCTAATTATTGCTTAATGTGATTGATTGCCTTTTAAATTGAGAAGAAAAAAAGACTTACCCCCCGCCGCAGAAATACATTTATACTATCTTTTTTAGTTACATATGGAGTTAACTTTACTAGCACTCTTTTATTTTTTAGGTGGATTTGAATTACTCTCTGGTGTCTTTATATTTTAGCCTGAAGGATTCCCCCTTAATATTTCTTTTAGGGTAAGTCTATTAGCAAGAAGTTCTTTTATGTTTTGGTATGGGAATAAATTAATTTCTCCTTCATTTTTAAAGGAGAGTTTTGTTGGATATAGACGATCTCTTTTCTTTCAGCTCTTTGAATGTATCCCACTGCTACCATGGTTTCTGGTGAAAAGTCAGCTGCTTTGGGAGGATCCTTAGTATGTGATGAATTGCTTCTCTTTGATGTTTTCAAGATTTTCTTATTTTTATTGACTTTTAATCATTTGATTTGATGTATCTTGATGTCAATCTCTTTGAGCTTATCTTACTTGTAATTCATTGAGCCTCTTGGATGTGTAGATTAATGTTTTCTATCACACGGGAAATTTTGGGCTGTTATTTCTCCAATTATTTTTGCTGTCCTCTCTCCTTCCTTGATTCTCATCATGCATATGTTGGTATACTTAATGGTGTCTCACAGGTTTCTGAGGCTCTGTTCATTTTTCCTCATTATTTGTTCTTTCTGTTTCTCAGACTGGCTAATCTCAGTTGACCTATCTTCAAGTTGGTTGATTGTTATGCCTGCTCATAGCTGCTGTTGAGGCCCTCTGTTGAGTTTTTCATTTCAGTTTCCATACTTCCCAATTCCAGAATTTCTGTTTGATTCTTTCTTATAATTTTTGTGTCTTTATTGGCATTCTTTATTTGGTAAAATATTCTCGTATGTTTTCCTTTAGTTCTTTAGACATGATTTTCTTTAGTTCTTTCAACATGTTTATAATAGATGACTTAAAGTCTTAGTCTAGGGCTAGGTGCAGTGGCTCATGCCTGTAATCCCAGCACTTCGGGAGGCTGAGGTGGGAGGATCGCTTGAACTTGGGAGTTTGAGACTAACCTGCGCAACATAGTGAGACCCCCATCTACACAACAAATAAAAAAATTAGCTGGGCATGGTAGCACATGCACCTGTAGTCCCAGCTCCTCAGGAGGCTGACATGGGAGAATTGCTTGAGCCTGAGAGGGCGAGGCTACAGTGAGCTGTGTCACTCAGCCTGGGCAACAAAGTGAGACCCTGACTCTAAATAAATAAAGTCTAGAAAGTTCAGTGTCTGGGCTTTCTTAGGGACAGTTTATATTGACTGCTTTTCCTCTGTGTGTAGGTCCTACTTGTTTTTCTGCATGCCTAGTTAGTTTTTTGTTGAAAACTTTTATTTTTTAGGTACTGGGTCTTGCTGTGTTGCGCAGGCTGGATTTGAACTACTGGACTTGAGATCCTGTTGCCTCAGCCTCCTGAGTAGCCAAGACTACAGACATGTGCCACTGTGTCTGACTAAAAAACTAGGCATTTAATATAATGTGGAAACTCTGGAAATCAGATTCTCCCACCTCCCAGGGTTATTTGTTGTTTGTTTTGTGAAGTCTATATTTTTTGTTGTCTGTGGTTACTGAAGCCTCTGCACAGTTAACTTAGTAGTTGAATGAATGGGCAAAGAAGCTAATAAATGAGCCGAGATTTCCTTGGATGCCTAAAACATGTAAGTCCTCTGGTCTTTGCCAAGGGGCTCTATGTGTATGTTGGGGCATGCCTTCAACATTCAGCCAGGAATTTACAACTCTGCTTGAGCTCTTCCTGCCTGTGCAGAGCCTTAATGTTAGCCAGAGGTGAGAGTTTAGGTCCCCCTCTGGTCTTTTCTGAGCATGTGCACAGTGCTACATGAGTATGGCCTTTTGGGTTCTCAGGATTATGTCAGAATTTTTCAAAGTCCCCTACATACATCTCATTTCCCAGCTTTTCTTTTTAAGCTTTTTAGTTAGCCTCTTGTTTGCCTCAAATATTATCTTCTACCTCAGGCAGCCACGATATTAGACAGTTGTTTCTGATTGTTTTTGACCAAAGGTGCCCATGGAAACACCTATTTACGCTGAATGAGCTTGATTACAGGTCAGATAAAGATGACTTTGCTAGGAGAGTCTTCCAGAGAACCACCAGATATGTCATATATTGACATTTGTTTAGGGATGGGACTTTAAAGGGGCTCCAACTGTGTTCTGCCCCCTCCAGTGGCCGCTGATTTTCACGGTGATTGTGGGCTATTGGATTTCATGGGTACTGTGGAAATGGGAAGGAGTGAAATGGGAGTAGGAAGTTAAAATGCCATAAAGGTTGTAGCTCCTACCAAGATTCAGCCATATTTGTTTAATAGACACTCCCTGGATTGCCACAATCCTTTGGTTGATTTCCACAGTTTTGAAAAAGTTGATTTTTACAACTTTGCTATGTTTTTGTTGCTTTTATGAAGGAGAGAATTTCAGAGGTCTCTCCTCTGCCATTTTTGCCGACATTACCTTCTCTGTGTCATTGGAAGTCAAGGATGGGAGTAATATCCACCCTTAATAAGGATGGATATTATTAAGATATCCATCCTTAATAAGGATGCGTGGGTTCCTTCTCTGAGCTTAGAGGGTTCAAGGGATCTTGGGTGTTTGTACTCTAGTCAGGTGACACCATAAGAGGAGACATAGAAGAAGTTCAAGAAAACAAAGTTTATTATACACACAGGTTTTATAGACATGAGGCACAACATGCCATGCAGGGCCCTCCAGGGTGGTCAGGAGACTGAAGACAGGAACGAGGGGAAGGTTTAAGCCAGAGCCTTTATTAGAGTTTCCATGGGAAAAACAAGACAGGTGCTTTGCAGTTTAGGGCTGACTAGTCTGAATAATTTTGGTAGGCTCTAATCTAAAGGGTTGGTTCCTAGTTGTGTGCTACTTGGCCTAGGATGATTAAGGCAGAGGAACATTGCCTACTGGGGTGTAGGGGCCAGATAGAGGAGGTGTGGCTCTGGATTAATTTGTTTGTATATTAAAGGCAGGTTCCTCCTTGAGGCCTTGCTATCTGTAAGAATTGGCTATCCCTGGGAGGGGCAGCCTACATACAATACACTGGGGATTGAACATTTTTAAGTTAATCTGCTCGTGTCCCCCTCCCATTTTTCAGGGTCCCTGTTCTTTCCTTTTTCCATGCAGGCATTAGTTTAACTTTCTTTTGAGCCCTGCTGCTGTTATGAGTGGGTCCTGATCCTGGTCCTTAGCCTTTTGTGGCCTCCTGTTGCTGGAAATGAGTGTCTTTTTATGCTACCAAAGAACCTTCTGGCTTTCACATTTAGTTTTTTTTTTTTTTTTTGTCTATTACTTTCGCCTCTTATTATAGGTCATAGTTTTCCAAAGGGTCGGTTGCCTTTAACAACAACAACAATCCAATTTCATGGTCCTTATAATTGCTCTTTTCCTCCTATTTCTCAAATACCTGATAGACTGCACTTTTTTTTTTTTTCTTGAGGCGGAGTCTTGCTCTGTCACCCAGGCTGGAGTGCGGTGGTGTGATCTCGGCTCACTGCAATCTCCACCTCCTGGGTTTAAGCAATTCTCCTGCCTTGGCCTCCCAAGTAGCTGAGACTACAGGCGCACACCACCATGCCCAGCTAATTTTTGTATTTTTAGTAGAGATGGGGTTTCATCTTGTTGACTAGGATGGTCTTGATCTCCTGACCTTGTGATGCACCCACTTCGGCCTCCCAAAGTGCTGGGATTGCAGGCATGAGCCACTACGCCCGTCCTGCATTGCACCTTCTATTGCAGAGGTTGTCAAAGTATGGCTTACAGGCCAAACCCAGTTCTTGGCCTGCCTGTTTTTGTGGTGGCCCATTATTAAAGAGTTGTAAAACAATAACAACAAAAAAGACTATGAAATGATGCCAAGCCCGAGTAATATATTTACTGTGTAACCCTTTATCCAAAAGATTTGCCAACTTCTTCATTCCCTGTACTGGAAAACTACCCAGTTTACTACCAATGGAAGTTTTAACATTTGCGGTGCCACTTTGTGCTGGAGGCTCCTTTCTACCCACCACCAGTGATAGGGTTCTCATTGTCAGCTGGGTGACTAGGTGGTCGATGACCCAACTCCAGTACTATATTTTAGAGCCTGTTTTCTTATATTATTCCTGTCACCAGTGGCTTAAAATTGAGCTCCCTGGGGGAGCTAACAGAGGCAACAGTTAGCATGTGTGAAGTATGTTATGGGAAATCTTTTAGTATCAATGTCTGTGAAAGGAATGGAAAATAAACTGAAGGATAAATCGGCTGCAACAAAAAGCTCACTTGAACCCAATGTGGAACTCTGCAGCTGGGATAGCCCTCAGAATTGTCGTAAGTTGGGGGTAAGGGGCTAGAATTTGATCAGTCATTGGATGGAGGCTACTTCGGAGGACAACTGAATTTAGCAGAGGTAATTTCTAAAGAGGATTGACAGCCGAGGACTGTTTTCCAGCAGCATTCTCAGCAGCTGGACAATAAATCCTTCATTCCTGAAAGGGGTTATGGGGCAGCACCTCATGTGTCTGCTACATGTAGTATCTGCTACATGTAGCCTCGTGTGAGTTTTTCTAATTAAAATTTACTTTTATTTTTTTAAATTGTTATAATTTTCTTTTTTAATGAATTAGTTTTTCTCATGAGAAAGTGGTAAAATACAGTATTCTCAAGTTGTGGTATATTTTTACTGATAATAAGATGGACAGTTCTTCCTAAGGCATTTTGGAAAAACTGAGCTGTTTTGGTTTTAATTTGTGTAAAGTATAGTTAACCATTTTAGTACTAGAAATATCATCATAGAGTCCTGAAATCCTAATCAAAAGATTGAAATTTATAGCTATCAGATCTTGAAAAGGCAGCTAATTCATTCCTCTCATTTGACAAATGAGGAAACTAAGAACAAGAGAGAGGGTTATGAAGCTATTAGTGACAAGGAAGGATTAGAATGTAAGTCTCCAAACTCCCAGGCTAGTGTCCTTTATAATAATTTATGAGAAGAGAGAGAGAGAGAGAGAGAGAGAGAGAGTGTGTGTGTGTGTGTGTGTGTGTGTATGACCTTTATAGCCATCTTGTTGCTCCCAGGAACTTTGTTAAACAATATGCAGATACTTCAGTAACAACAAGAATTGTAAAGTTAACTTTTGGAGTTATGTCATTTTGGACAGATGAATCTGATTTATTTTTAACTTTCCTGGAAGATGATTCACAGTTAGCTTTAGAAACTTTTTCCTGATGACTATGGGTTATCAGGTAATGGAAACTTCATTATTTATTTGCTGGCAGGATCATGCAATGAACATGGTATTTTCAAGTGCGATCTGAAAGTGCTCTGGCATTTAAACATTTGGTATTTTAGTTTTAGTAATAGATTATCTTAAACATATTCTAGATCATTTGACTCATAACTGTCACTTGACCCTGGGATCAAAATTTGCATTTGTGTTTATGTTTATAGTGGTGCCAAGTAAATACTGTTTTGATGTTGGGGACTAATACTGAGGAAAAGAATAGAGGTGTTCTTAATGAGTAAGATGATTTTGAGTTAAATGACCAAATTATTTTCTAATATGTGGCATTAATGTTTCATAATTGAAACTGAGAAAAAGTACGTCTTATCATGAGGCATTCAGTAGTCCAGTCGTTCAAAACTTAAAAGATATCTTGTGGTACAGTTGGTACATTTTCATGTTGTGAGCAGAGATTTAAATTCAGCAAAAGCACATCACCTATTTTTTTTAAAGTGTAACTTGTTAAATTGAAATTTGTTTGGAAGTTTTATATTTAGTTTTTAGTTTATTTGGTTTTGTGTTTATGTTTTATATTTAGTTTTTAGTTTATTTGGTTTTGTGTTTTTAGTTTATTTGGTTTTGTGTTTATGTAAGATCCCTATGCATACAGTTTATTTCTAGATTTATGTTTGGATAGATTTAAATAACCTTAAAGGAGAAATAATTTATGTAATACTAGAAATTGCAGGAACATTTCGCCTTTTTAAAAAGTCAGTGTATAACTCAAGTTGATAGCCTCTATCTCCAGAGTACTAAATGAGTTTAAAGAAATTGATGTTAGACCACCTGAAGACATCTAGTTAAAGTATATGACAGTTGGGCTGGGCGCCGTGACTCGTGTCTGTAATCCCAGAGCTTTGGGACGTTGAGGCAGGTAGATCACCTGAAGTCAGGAGTTCAAGACCAGCCTGGCCAACATACTGAAACCCCGTCTCACCAGGCACGGTGGTGGCTCATGCCTGTAATCCCAGCCCTTTGGGAGGTGGAGGCAGGCGAATCACCTGAGGTCGGGAGTTTGAGACCTGCCTGACCAACACGGAGAAACCCCATCTCTGCTAAAAGTACAAAATTAGCTCGGCGTGGTGGTGCATGCCTGTAATCCCAGCTACTCGGGAGGCTGAGGCGGGAGAATCGATGAACCCAGGAGGCAGAGCTTGCGCTGAGCAGAGATTGCGCGCCATTGCACTCCAGCCTGGGCCACAAGAGCGAAACACCATCTTAAAAAAAAAAAAAACAAAAAAAACAAAAAACCTCTTCTCTACTAAAAATACAAAAATTAGCCGGGTGTGGTGGCGGGTGTCTGTAATCCAAGCTACTTGGGAGGATAAGGCAGGAGAATTGCTTGAACCCGCGAGGGCGAGATTGCAGTAAGCTGAGATTGCACTATTGCACTCCAGCCTGAGCGACAAGAGTGAGACTGTGTCTGAAAAAATGAAAGTATATGAAAGTCATAATGAATGTGTTAGTCATATTTTACATGTATATAAGCAGCAAAGGAGTATGTAGAAGAATATTTTAAATTATAAAAATAATAAATTTGTTCTGAATAAAGCATCTGATACCATAGGCTACTGCAAAGAAGTTCTGACAGTTTCAGCCTTCAAAGATTCACTCCATTTCTCATGTTATAGTTAAGTCATTTGAATGTGTTTAACTCCAAATATTCTATAGTGAATCTTAGGAAAAAATTCCTAATTTATTTGTTTTGTAAATTCACATTTTTGCCAATTGCTCTTTAGTGTGATGCAGGTATTCATGATGAAATAATCATGTTCTCCCTACTAAGATTTACTTGATAAATCCGGTACTTATTGAAGTCAGGCACTACGTGTAGTTTACTCAGTTTGTGGATTTTTTTTTTTTTTTTTGAGACAGTGTCTCACTCTGTCACACAGGCTGTAAGGCAGTAGTGGGATCATAGCTCACTGCAACCTCAACCTCCCAGACTCAAGTGATCCTCCTGCATCAACCTGCCAAGTATAATAGCTGGGACTACAGGCACATGCCACCCTACCTGGCTAGTTTATTTTTTGTAGAGTTGGGGTCCCACTATATTGCCCAGGCTGGTCTTGAAGTAGAAGAATGATTATGTTGATAAATAATGTCTTATTAAGATTATAGATAATGTCTTATTAAGATTATAAATTATGATTAGTGAAATATCTAGCTAGGAACAATGGCACAGCCACCCATGTCCTAGCTACTCAGAAGGCTAAATCCAGTAGTTTGAGACCAGCCAAGGTAACATAGTGAGACTCTGTCCTCCCCACTATTTTGTTTGTTTGTAGAAATAAGGGTCTGGCTGTTGCCCAGGCTGGTCTCGAACTTCTGGGCTCAAACAGTCTTGCCGCCTTGACTTCCCAAAGTGCTGGGATTATAGGCATGAGCCACTGTACCTGGCCAGTTTACTCACTCTTTAATTAGGGAATACAGACGCGTATAAAAATAATTACGGTGAATTGAGCTGAGCACCAGTAAGTTTTATTTAGTCTTTATACTCTTGAAAAGATATTTCACGTTTCATTAGCCCCCCCTACCTCTTTTTTTTTTTTTTTTTTTTAAGAGACGGGGGCCGGGCCCTGTGGCTCATGCTTGTAATCCCAGAACTTTTGGAGGCTGAGGCTGGTGAATCAGTTGATCCTAGGAGTTTGAGACCAGCTTGGGCAACAGCAAGACCCTCATTTCTTTTTCTTTTTCTCTTTTTCTTTTTCTTTTCTTTTTTCTTCTTTTTTTTTTTTTTTTTTTTTGAGACAGAGTCTTGGTCTGTCTCCAGGCTGGAGTGAAGTTGGCACAATCTTGGTTCACTGCAACCTCTGCCTCCTGGATTCAAGCGATTCTCATGTCTCCCGAGTAGCTGGGATTACAGGCGCCTGCCACCATGCCCAGCTAATTTTTGTATGTTTAGTAGAGATAGGGTTTTGCCATGTTGGACAGGCTGTTCTTGAATTCCTGAGCCTCAGGTGATCCACCCGCCTCAGCCTCCCAAAGTGCTGGGATTACAGGCATGAGCCACTGCACCCGGCCCCTTTACCTTTTTAAAATTGCTTTTTTTGTGTTGTTGTTGTTGAGTTTTCCATATACTGTTATCTCTACTGTTGTGTTTGAGAATGTCCAAAAAGAATTTTCAAAAACATTTTTAGTAGTCATATGGACAGATATATTCAAATAAAACTTTTAAATTATATTTTATTTATTTATTTTTACTTTATTTTATTATTTTTTTAAAGAATAGAGAAAGGGTCTTGCTATGTTGACTAGTCTGGTCTTGGACTCCTGGCCACAAGCATTCCTCCCATCTCGGCCTCCCAAAGTGCTGGGATTACAGTTGTGAACCACTGCTCCTGGCCTTTAATGACATTTTCTAATAAGGTCTTTTATAATATGGCTTCTGCTAACCTTTCAGTTTTATATTCCTTCTGTCTCTTCTCCCTCCTCTCCTCTCCTCTCTTCCTCTCACCCCCACCCCCCAAACACACACACAAAATAAAGTTCCAGCGATTCTTTATTTCCCTAAACTCTGGTGAAGTTAGTGTATCTTCATCTCCAGGCCTTCACACATACTGTTTCCTCTACTTGAAACACTTCCTCTCCCATTTGATCGGAGTTCTCTTCAGGTCAAAGCTTAGCTATCATTTACTCTGGAAAAATATTTTTGAGCCTGCAAGTGTAAATGAGGTATTCCTCATATGTGGTGAACTTCTGTTATTATAATATTTATTAACCTGCATTACAGATGCCTATCCTATTTACTTTATCTCTAACAGTAGGCTAGGGATTATATTGCCCTGTGTATCATTGTATCCCAGAATGAAAGAATGAATACTAATATTCATATTATTTCAACAAATTTGTGTTTCTTGTGGGTTCAAGGAACTCTGGGTGATACAGAGTTGAACATAAGTTCTTTTATTCAGGTAACTTCAAATCTAATGGGGGAGAAATAGGTTTCCTCATCCCTTGCCCTACTCCACATGACCTTTTAATAGTAGGAACTTCACACTAAATGGTATGATCATATCTGGTCAAAACCAAGTTGAAAATAAAACCTAGAAATACTGCTGGCCTGTGTCTGAAGCAGCTAATGATTAGACTGTATCTTCTCTTTCTCATATTAGTCAAGAGTAAGCTGTGATGATCTTTTTTTTTTTTTTTGAAACGGAGTCTCGCTCTGTCGCCCAGGCTGGAGTGCAGTGGCCGGATCTCAGCTCACTGCACGCTCCGCCTCCCAGGTTCACGCCATTCTCCCGCCTCAGCCTCCCGAGTAGCTGGGACTACAGGCGGCCGCCACTTCGCCCAGCTAGTTTTTTGTATTTTTTTTTTTAGTAGAGACGAGGTTTCACCGTGTTAGCCAGGATGGTCTCCATCTCCTGACCTCGTGATCCACCCGTCTTGGCCTCCCAAAGTGCTGGGATTACAGGCTTGAGCCACCGCGCCCGGCCAGCTGTGATGATCTTAATGCTGTGTCTTAATTCCTTCATTTTCTGGTACAGCTGCCTCTCTGTATGTGTGGGTTCTACATCCTTGGGTTCAACCAGCTGTGAATCATAAATATTCAAAGAAAAGAAAGGACTGTTGCATCTGTACTGAACATGTACAGACTTTTTTCTTTGTCATTATTCCCTAAACAGTACAGTTTAACAACTATTTACATGCGGCTGCATTCTATTAGGTATTTAAAGTAATCAAGGATAATTTAAAGTATATGGGAGGACATGCATAGGTTATATGCAAATACTATACCATTTTATTTAAAGGACTTGAGCATCTCTGCATTTTGGTATCCTAGGAGGGTCCTGAAACTGCCCCCTCACAGATAGTGAGGGCCAACTATATTTTAACAGATGAAATCTGTGCTGTGTCAGCTTTAGAGAGACAAGTCATGGTCACATTTTCTGGCACTCTTACACACACCCTAAATTCTGTGGTCTTTATTATAAGTTAAGGAACCTGTCTTCCCTTTTGCATATCAAGTACGTGCCATCTCTTAAAAGTCATAGTGCCCTCAGAAGACTGCTAGAACACTCTTGCCACTCTGGTTTACTATTACTTCTCTTTAACTCCTTGAGTCATTAGGCCCAGGAATTTTTTTAGGAAATGTGTATAAAAGAGAAAAAATTCTCTCTTTTATACACATTTCCTGAGTTTATAGCCTCTTGTTCTGTCCTATTCCTCTTGTTGTGTCCCATTCCACATTTCTGAATTGGAATGACACACATGCTCTTAAATTATCTGAGCCTTACTTCCATTTTTTTTATTTAGTCATCATTATTGTCACCATTATGAGTCTTTCAGTAACTGATGACAGACAATTCGTATTAATCATCCCATTTCACAGATATGGAAACTGAGGTAATTAATTTGCCCAGGGTCACATGAGTTAGTATGTGTTAGGGATGGAATTATGAATTGGAATCTCCTACCATCTGGCTGTAAATCCTGTGTTTTGGCTGGGCGTGGTGGCTCACGCCTGTAATCCCAGCACTTTGGGAGGCCAAGGCAGGGGGTTCACGAGGTCAGGAGATCGAGACCATCCTGGCTAACACAATGAAACCCCCTCTCTAAAAATACCAAAAAATTAGCCAGGTGAGGTGGCGTGCGCCTGTAGTCCCAGCTACTTGGGAGGCTGAGGCAGGAGAATGGTGTGAATCCAGGAGGCGGAGCTTGCATTGAGCCGAGATTGCGCCACGGCTTTCCAGTCTGGGCAACAGAGCAAGACTCCGTCTCAAAAAAAAAAAAAATTCTTGTGTTTAAATGACTGTTTTGTTGCTGCTGTCTCTACCTCCCAATCTACTACTTTTGGAGAAATAGTCACTATATCATTGGACTGCCACAAAGAGGAAGGCTTTTGAAGTCAGGCCTAGGTGTATAACAGCAAGCCATCTCTTCCAGGTATGGGTGCCATTGCTGTGAAGATAGAGGAAGTTCACGGTGAAGAAGGTAGTCAGAATCTGTTTGTGGCAGAGTGCCAGACTGGACAGGTTACTAGAACAGGAGGCTTTAAGTGATTGCTTAGTGGGCCAAAGAATAAGGTAACTGACCCGTCTCTTTATCTTGAACTTGACCAGACTACTTTGTGTGGATGATTCAAACTCCTTTTCATATGAGTCTTTTATTTTTGAAGGTTGAGAATCTACCTGGGGTAGTGAAGGCATTGGACTCTGGGAAGCCAGTAGACTTGAGATCTACTGTCCTGATTCTTCTATCTTACTAAACAAGACAGTGTCTGTGAGCAAGACACTTTACCTCCAGAGGAGGTGGCTTAGTTGCCTAATTTGTAAAATAATTATAATTCATTATTGGAAGTGGAGATTATAGAGCTGGAATAGTCAATACCTGTGGTATAAATAGTGTGAACAAAAGTTGGATGGCCGTAAAGTGCAAGGTCTTTTTTGAGGAATGTTGCATGGTTCACTTGTGGTAGAGTACAGAGGAATGATGAAAAATAAGCCTGAAAATGTACGATAATGGTAGATTTGAGAGAACCTTGAAAATAGCCTGGAGGACAGTAGATGAGTCCTTCAAAACTTTGTAGGAGAAAAGTGAGAGGACCTGCTTTATAATTGTACCATGACTTCATTTTCTTTATTAATTATTCTCTCTTTTTAAATGTTCAGATTTTAAGGAATAAATTTGCCTTCCAACCAAGTTTTGCTGTTTCATCTCCATTCATTGATAAGTTTTAATTTTGTTGTAGTTGGGCTCAGCAGATTTCTACTTTGTATTGTATATGTTCGTTGAGTAAATATATTTGGTAAAATTAAGAAGGGTAAATAACAAGCAAAAATAGGTTGTGATGCTAGCAGAAATACATTTCTATGTTTCATTAAACATAGAAATTGGCATAAAGAAATAAGCTTAGAAAAGTTACTACTTGGAACAGCTTTTTGCTTATTAACTTTTAGTTTGAGTATAAGGGTCAGAGTTTGGTTGATAATACCTTTTAGGATTTGCTCATGAGGCCAAAGTGCTGCTCTTGTCACAGGACCTAGCTGAGCATCTTGGACATTGTTTTTTAATATGTCAAATCAGTTTCAGTCTTGTTCAGTATAATAAACATTTATTGAATGTTTGGAATAATGGAAGACTTGGCTTCTGTTCAAGGCTCACAATCCAGTGAAGGAATATAAAACTTGCTTGAATATATAAGACATTCAGAAGAAAGCACTGCAAGAAGTGCGAAAAATAGCCGGGCGTGGTGGCTCACGCCTGTAGTCCCAGCATGTTGGGAGGCCTGTAGTCCCAGCATGTTGGGAGGTGGGCAGATCACGAGGTCAGGATTTCAAGACCAGCCTGACCAACGTGGTGAAATTCCATCTCTACTAAAAATACAAAAATCAGCCGGGCATGGTGGCACATGCCTGTAATCCCAGCTACTTGGCAGGCTGAAGCAGAAGAATTGCTTGAACGCGGAAGGCAGAGGTTGCAGTGAACCGAGACCATGCGCCACTACACTCCAGCCTGGGCAACAGAGCAAGAGTCTGTCTCAAAAAAAAAAAAAAAAAATTTCAACTGGTTAGATGTAAGAAAATATTGTGGGCAGAATCACAGTGAGTAGTGAGAATAATCTTTCTGGAATGCAAATATTGATTATTTTATTGTTTTACTTTTTAAGTTACCATGGCTCCCTCAAATTTCTAATACGACCCTCAAGGTCCTGTGTGGCCTGGTTCTGACTTATTTCTCTAGCCTCAGCTTAAATTGTATTTTATATTTTCTTTTTCCTGCTGCCATGCCTCTCTACATACTCTTGCCCTTTCTTTGGAGTTTTACTATTCTTTGTATCCTCAGAGTCTATCACAGTGTACAGCCTGTACTAGTAATTGTGTTTGAAGGACTATGTGCCTTGTTGTACCATAGAGAGGGTAAGTTAGGGCAAACACTGAAATTGAGGAACAAAATTTTGTTGGTAATTGGAGCTTGATTATTCTTTTTTTGATTATACTTCCATACAGTGAAATAAGTGGAGATACCAAAATACAAAAAAATGAACTTTTTGCTTTGTGGATTTGAGAAAGACTGTAAAGAGTAAATTATATAGTATGTGTGAGAAAGGTGAAATTCACCATTGATTTTTCTTTTTTTTTTTTTTTGAGACGGAGTCTCACTCTGCCGCCCAGGCTAGAGTGCAATGGCCGGATCTCAGCTCACTGCAAGCTCCGCCTCCCGGGTTCACGCCATTCTCCTGCCTCAGCCTCCCGCCACCGCGCCCGGCTAGTTTTTTGTATTTTTTAGTAGAGACAGGGTTTCACCGTGTTAGCCAGGATGGTCTCGATCTCCTGACCTCGTGATCCGCCCGTCTCGGCCTCCCAAAGTGCTGGGATTACAGGCTTGAGCCACCGCGCCCGGCCTACCATTGATTTTTCTTTCCTTCCTTTGATTTGAGAGTTTAAGCTTGTATTAACAAACTCAAATTAACAGTTTCATTTCTGAAAAAAAATAGTTGATACCGTCTGTTTAAGCATGGCACTACATTACACCAAAGCAGGTATGAGCCAAAATGAATTGTACTTTTTTCTGTTTATTTCCCAGACCTGGGGAAACATTAACTTACTTAATAAGTATTAGCTGGCACTTGCATTATGCAGGATGGAAAATGTAATTTGCATGACGCTAAGGTAGCACTATAGTAGGATATAATGACGTGGCCTGTGTTTTCAAGGCACTTTTTTCCTGCATAGTATGGAAAGTAAAAGAAATATAGGGATAGTGTTAATAGATAAAAGGTTTATTGCCTTTTAGGTTAGGTACTTGTCTTATTTGCAAATATGTCCTTTCCGGCTACTGTCTAGCCACTACTGTAATAATCACATTCCTGAGAAATGCTTGAGTTCTTGAAGGCATTTCAGCCAAGTGCACATTTCTAAGTAAAACTTGGACTGTCCCTTTCTATGTTTTCTAAACAGGTGAGCAGGCTAGATAATGTAAATAAAAATACATATTTCTCTAATTTTCTTTTGATCCTAGAACACTACAGGTGGCCAGTATTTTTTTCTTTTTCCCTTTGGATCTGCTTTGGTTGTTCTTAGCGTTTTAGAAGCATACCTGTCCCTCACACGCATCCATGCAATGAAGCCTTATACATGTTTTCCAAATGGAAGGTAAATGAAGAGGGAACTTTTATACCTTCACTTCTTTCATAGAAAGATCATTCTCATTGTCTTTTTAAGAGATTATTTCTCTTTAACAGAAAGATCATTCTCTCCTTCCCTAGGTTTCCCATGTTGTGGTTAAGGCTGAGAATTCCTGAGAGAGATAGAGTGAGAGAGAGAAAGTGCACGCACACAAGTGCTTATGATTGAGAATGAAAAGAGAGCTAAGTGGGGTGTGTGGGAGACTTAATAAAATAGATGTCGAGCTAGGTCTTGAACAGGTAGTTTTTGGACAGAAAAAAAAATGGAAAAGGATACTAATGTGAGCCTAAGATATTAGCAAAAGATGTAAGTGTGCAAACATTAGCAAAAGATGTAAGTGTGTAAACGTTAGGAAAAGATTTATTTCTTATGATAAAACTATAAACAAACGTAAGTCAAACATGGATCATCATTTATACATGTTTATGTGAAGATCTTAAAGTTTCTCCTTAATGGTATATTTTCCCATATAAGAAATGTTTATGATACTGTTTAGACTACTAAAGATCAATTTTTTTGGCCGGGCGCGGTGGCTCAAGCCTGTAATCCCAGCACTTTGGGAGGCCGAGACAGGCGGATCACGAGGTCAGGAGATCGAGACCATCCTGGCTAACACAGTGAAACCCCGTCTCTACTAAAAATACAAAAAATTAGCTGGGCGTAGTGGCGGCGCCTGTAGTCCCAGCTACTCGGGAGGCTGAGGCAGGAGAATGGCGTAAACCCGGGAGGCGGAGCTTGCAGTGAGCCGAGATCGCGCCACTGCACTCCAGCCTGGGGACGACAGAGCGAGACTCCGCCTCAAAAAAAAAAAAAAAAAAAAAAAAATCAATTTTTTTTTTTTTTTTGAGATGGAGTTTCGCTCTTGTTGCCCAGACTGGAGTACAATGCATGATCTTGGCTCACCGCAACCTCCACCCAGCAGATTGAAGTGATTCTCCTGTCTCAGCCTCCCAAGTAGCTGGGACTACAGGCATGCGCCACCACACCTGGCTAATTTTTGTATTTTTAGTAGAGATGGGGTTTCACTATGCTGGCCAGGCTGGTCTCGATCTCCCAACCTCAGGTCATCCACCCGCCTCGGCCTCCCAAAGTGCTGGGATTACAGGTGTGAGCCGCCGCACCCGACCTTTTTTTTTTTTTTTTGGCGGAGTTTTGCTCTCATTGCCCAGGCTGGAGTGCAGTGGCGCCATCGCGGCTCACTGTGACCTCCGCCTCCTGGGTTCAAACGATTCTCCTACCTCAGCCTCCTGAGTAGTTGGGATTACAGGCACCTGCCACCACGCCCGGCCAATTTTTTTGTATTTTTAGTAGAGATGGGGTTTCACAATATTGGCCAGGCTGGTCTCAAACTCCTGACCTCAGGTGATCCGCCTACCTCGGCCTCCCAAAGTGCTGGGATTGCAGGTGTGAGCCACCGTGCCCGGCCAAGATAAAATATTTTTTTGTTGTAAAAAAAACCCAGTATTCCTCAATTACATTTTAACTTTTTTAAAGCTTAGGATACTTCATAAAAGGAAACATCCTAGGAATTTCTAAATGCCTAATTCTCATCTATTCAGATCATTAAGTATATATTACTTCTAAAGGGGTATAACAAATTAAGCTATTAGAGTTCTTAATGTCAAAATTGTGGGAGCAATGTTCTCTATAGTTGCCATACTTTTTGTTTTATATTTATTTAATTTTTTTGAGACAGAGTCTCGCTTTGTCGCCAGGCTGGAGTGGAGTGCAGTGGTGCAATCTTGGCTCATTGCAACCTCTGCCTCCTGGGTTCGAGTGGTTCTCCTGCCTCAGCCTCCTGAGTAGCTGGGACTACAGGCACTTGCCACCACGCCCAGCTATTTTTGTATTTTTGGTAGATATGGGGCTTCACCATGTTGGCCAGGATGGTTTCAATCTCTTGACCTCATGATCCGCCCACCTTGGCCTCCCAAAACGTTATAGTTGCTATACTTATGAGTGGTTTCAATGAGCTAGTACTAAGTAATGTGAATAATTTTTTCCTGGATATTTAAAAGCCATCCCTCTCAAAATTAGGTGGCTTAACTAACAGCGAAGTTTTTTTTTGAGACGGAGTCTCTCTGTGTTGCCCAGGCTGAAGTGCAGTGGCAGGATGTCGACTCACTGCAGTCTCTGCCTCCCGGGTTCATGTAACAGCGAAGTTTTATTTTATTTTATTTTATTTTTTAAGAATTCTTCATCATTTTCTTTCTTTGCCTGCTTTGTTTTTCCTTCATAGTAAGTTTTAATTATCAAGACTTTTTCATGAAAAGAAATACGTTTAAACCTTTTTATAGGCGCGTGTGTGTGTGTGTGTGTGTGTGTGTGTGTGTGTGTGCGCGCGCGCGCAGAGGAAGATGCCATGGAATTCATTCCACAGAGCTATCCAGGATATCTTTCTACATCAGTGTCTGTGGGCCAGATCAGATATCCTTTTTGTTGTTGTTGTTACTGCCATCACCCCCACTCTCCTTCCCTCCCTAGACACAACCTAGTACCTGCCTCCCAGACCTGCAAAATTAAGTTTCTGTATTTTGCAGAAACTTAATTGATAAGTAATGTCTACATGAGCTGTTAAAGGGAATTTTCAAAGAATATTATTATTTGCTTCTTTTATTTTTAAAGGTTAGATATATCTATTATAGAGATTGTGTTTAGATTTTTTCTCTTGGAAATTTTAAATTCTAGGTTTAATAACTACATTTATTGAATTTAGTACTATAGTAATAAATATGAGTATAAATACCTGACTCCTAAATTTAGGATTCTTTCAGCTTATTCATGTTTATTTTCTTAACGATCTTAAATATTTCTTTCATTTTGATCATCAATATACTGAATTAGTGTAGAGTAGATTAATAAAATCTGAGGAATCACATTTATTTGATCAAAGTGAATTCTCCCTTTACACATGTAAAAAACATCTTTGCCTTATTTTATTTATTTTTTTTGAGACGGAGTCTCACTCTGTTGCCTAGGCTGGAGTGCAGTGGCACAATCTCAGCTCACTGCAACCTCCACCTCCCGGTTCAAGCAATTCCCCTGCCTCAGCCTCCGGAGTAGCTGGGATTACTGGCACACGCCACCACACACAGCTAATATTTTTTTGTATTTTTAGTAGAGACAGGGTTTCACCACGTTGGCCATACTGGTCTCGAACTCCTGACCTCAGGCAATCCTCTGGCCTCAGCCTCCCAGAGTGCTGGGATATAGGCGTGAGCCACTGCACCCAGCCTGCCTTATGTTAAGGTAATTTCATTTTTTGTAGATGAAGTAAGTTCTTCCAAACTTGAGGTATTATTATAAGAGATTGCACACATATGGTCATTTCCATATTTTACAGTTAAGAAAACTGAGAACTTTATGACTTCATTTATTCAGCAACAAAAATTTGCCAAATATTTATTGAGTCTTTACATATGCCAAACAATGTTCTAGATAATAGGAATATATCAGTGAACAAAAGACAAACACTTTCTAATTTTATAGAGGTTACATTTTGGTAGCATTTTTCTCATTTATTTTTAGTTTTTAAGTTTTAACTTTTATTATAGATTAAAGGGTACGTGTATAGGTTTATTATTACGTGGGTAAATTGTGTGATGCCGAGGCTTGGGGTCCCAGTGATCTCATCACCCAGGCAATAAGCACAGTACCCAACAGGTACTATGATCGGCACCATTGTACTCCATCTGGGCAACAGAACGAGACCGTCTCTAAAATAAAAAATAAAAGTAAAAAAATAAAGTACCATTAAGATAGCTCATCGTTTCCTACCTCAAGGAGGTAAACTTCCTCTGTTTATGGAAAAGGGGCTTATATGTGGCTTAATGCTTTCAAATACCACATAAATGTGAAATTATTGGAATACAATTACCAGTTAAAAATTATCTATTAGCCAGACACAGTGGCTGACGCCTGTAATCCTACCACTTTGGGAGGCCCGGGCAGATCACTTGAGGTCAAGAGTTCAGCACCAGCCTGGCCAACATGGTGAAACCCCGTTTCTACTAAAAATACAAAATTAGTCGGGAGTGGTGGTGTGTGCCTGTAGTCCCAGCTACTTGGGAGGCTGAGGCAGGAGAATTGCCTGAACCCGGGACGCGGAGGTTGCATTGAGCTGAGATTGCGCCACTGTGCTCCAGCCTGGGCAACAGAGTGAGACTCTGTCTAAAAATAAATAAATAAATAAAAATTGAATATCTCTATTATGCTTTAAACCACCTACTGCCATGTAAAATGTCATTGAGATCTTTGAGGATGGTGGTGGTATTTTGATAATTCATTAAACCTTATTTTAGGATCTATTATAAGTAGAAGAGATAAGTTTTATTTGCTTTTGGACATCCTAGTTACTGTTTAGTCTTTTTTTTTTTTTTTCCACCTCAGAATTCTTTTTTTTTTTTTTTTGAGAGGGAGTCTCGCTCTGTGGCCCAGGCTGGAGTGCAGTGGCCAGATCTCAGCTCACTGCAAGCTCCGCCTCCCAGGTTCACGCCATTCTCCTGCCTCAGCCTCCTGAGTAGCTGGGACTGCAGGTATTTTTTAGTAGAGACGGGGTTTCACCGTGTTAGCCAGGATGGTCTCATCTCCTGACCTCGTGATCCGCCCGTCTCGGCCTCCCAAAGTGCTGGGATTACAGGCTTGAGCCACTGCGCCCAGCCGTTTTTGTTTGTTTGTTTGTTTGTTTGTTTGTTTGAGGCAGAGTCTTGCTCCTCACCCAGGCTGGAGTGCAGTGGTGCAATCTTGGCTCACTGCAACCTCCCTGCCTCCCGGGTTCAAGCGATTCCCCTGCCTCAGCCTCCTGAGTAGCTGGGATTACAGGCACATGCCATCATGCCTGGGCTAATTTTTGTATTTTTAGTAGAGATGGGGTTTCCCCATGTTGGCCAGGCTGGTCTCGAACTCCTGACCTCAAGTGATCCATCCACCTTGGCCTCCGAAAGTGCTAGGATCATAGGCGTGAGCCACCACGCCCAGCCTGGAATTCTTTTATCAGTAAAATTGGAAAATGTTATTTTCATGAAAAATTTTATAAGCTCTTGCAAGCAAGTTTTTTGTTTATCCATTCTCTTTGAAAAGACGAAAATTGAGTATGTACTGGGTAGGTGGGGGACTGGACTGTTTCTATTATTAGATGATCGTACAAAGGTTTTTGTGCCCTGCTTCAGCACACTGAATTATGGGGTAAGGGGTGTGTGTGTGTGTGTGTGTGTGTGTGTGTGTGTGAATTCTAAGCTACCTTGTGATTCTCATAATTAACTAGGTTTTGAAACCCTTGTGTGATACGGTTTTTATTTTGTATTTTTTGCTTTATGTAAAATGTCAATGGTTTGCCTGACTCTTTATCTTAAAATTATTTTACATTTGAACCTTGCCTCTAGCTCCAAATACTTAAGTGCTTTGAATACACATGAATAATTTTAGTTGACCATTAACAGATGAGGGTGCCAACATTTCTTAACCTACTGTTTTATTTTAATTTATTTTGAGAGATGGAGTCTTGCTCTGTTGCCCAGGCTGGAGTGCAGTGGTGCAGTCATAGCTCCCTGTGGTCTCCAACTCCTGGGCTCCAGTGGTCCTCCCATCTCAGCCTCTCAAGTAGCTGGGATTACAGGCGCACACCACCATGCCTGGTTAATTTTTAAATTTTTTTTGTAGAGACAAGATCTTGCTTTGTTGTCCAGGCTGGTCTTGAACTCCTGGCTGGCTTCAGGTGATCCTCCTGCCTGGGCCTCTCAAAGTGTTGGGATTACAGGTATGAGGCACCGTGCCTGGACAGAAAACCTACTGTTTTTGAGTAGTGGTGTTATGGATTTATTATTAGTTGCTCTAACCTGAATTTGCCTGTATGTTGCTTCCAAAGCTACAATATTTAAGTTTTTTCTTAATTCCTTAGATGTTTGCTTCTGAATGGTATTGCAGTTTCTTTTTTTTTTTTTTTTTTTGAGACGGGGTCTCGCTTTGTCACCCAGGCTGGAGTGCAGTGGCCGGATCTCAGCTCACTGCAAGCTCCGCCTCCCGGGTTTACGCCATTCTCCTGCCTCAGCCTCCCGAGTAGCTGGGACTACAGGCGCCCGCCACCTCACCCGGCTAGTTTTTTGTATTTTTTAGTAGAGACGGGGTTTCACCGGGTTCGCCAGGATGGTCTCAATCTCCTGACCTTGTGATCCGCCCGTCTCGGCCTCCCAAAGTGCTGGGATTACAGGCGTGAGCCACCGCGCCCGGCCTGCAGTTTCTTTATTAAGTGCTAAAGAATGTCTTAAAATCATTAAATACAACAAAACTCACCTGTATCTAGTGTTTCCTTTTAGTTAAAATTTTTTTTTAAAGTAAGAAAACTCTTGCAATAGAATAAATTTTATGAAGTTATTTGTCAAAGCAAGATACTGTTTTTTTAAGAAACATTGCAAAATAGGGCCAGGTGCGGTGGCTCACGCCTGTAATCCCAGCACTTTGGGAGGCCAAGCTGGGCAGATCACAAGGAGTTTGAGCCTGGCCGGTATGGTGAAACCTCATCTCTACTGAAAATACAAAAATTAGCTGGTCATAGTGGTGGACGCCTGTAATCCCAGCTACTCGGGAGGCTGAGGCAGGAGAACAGCTTGAACCCGGGAGGCAGAGGTGGCAGTGAGCCGAGATTGTACCACTGTACTCCAGCCTGGGTGACAGAGCAACACTCCATCTCAAAAAAAAAAAAAACTGCAGAATAGTAGTTGAACTTTTTAGTTCACTACCGGCAGAATCAAAGTTGAAAGTTTTACACTGGTGACCTCTAGTGGTCTTGCAGTTAAAAAATTATCTGCTGTCAAGTACCAACAAATATCAAATAATTCTCCCCACCCCCATACAGAGTCTTGCTCTGTAGTGCGGGTTGTAGTGCAGTGGTGCAATCTCAGCTGACTGCAGCCTCTGCCTCCTGGGCTCAAGCAGTTCTTCTGCCTCGGTCTTCCGAGTAGCTGGGATTATAGGCACGCGCTACGCCCGGCTAATTTTTGTATTTTTAGTAGAGATGTGGTTTCACCATGTTGGCCAGGATGGTCTAGAACCCTTGACCTCGTGATCCGCCCACCTCGGCCTCCCAAGGTGGTAGGATTACAGGCGTGAGCCACCGTACCCAGCCTGAAATAGTTCTTAAGTGCATTTGCCTGCTGATTGTTGAATAAATTCAGATGATATATAAAATGTCCCGCCAGGCATGATGGCTCACGCCTGTAATCCTAGCACTTTGGGACTCCAAAGTGGACAGATTACCTGAGGTCAGGAGTTCAAGACCATCGTGGTCTTTCACATGGTGAAAGCCCATCTATACTAAAAATACAAAAATTAGCTAGGTGTGATGGCGTGCACCTGTAGTCCCAGCTGCTCAGGAGGTTGAGGCAGGAGAATCGCTTGGACCCAGGAGGTGGAGGTTGCTGTGAGCCAAGATTGTGCCACTGCACTCCAGCCTGGGCAACAGAGCGAGATTCCATCTCAAAAATAAATAAATAAAAAATAAACTGTCCCAAATGAACACCTTTTCCTGTATTCAAAGGAAGAAAAGCTATCCTGAAAATCAGTAATAATATTTGTTACCCTGAATTATCAACTGAAATTGTATATGGAAACAAGTTTACAAAAATTAATTTTTGCCTGAAATAACACTTCAGATCAGAGTAATTAAAAACAAAATTTGTTGAGTTGGGCACATAAAAACGAAATTTTTGGTGCCTATTTTATTGATGCAACTACAGAGTCCATTGGGAAACCTTTTTCTTTGGGCCTCGGTCTTTGACCTTATCTTCACAATAAAAATACACCTTTTAAATCTTTTTTTTAATTTAGATTTTCTTTGATATCTCTCAGAGTTTTTTGTAGTTTTCTTCCTGTGCATGTTTTGTTAGCTTTATGCTTAAGGTTTTTGGTGCTAAGGTAAATGGTACTGTGTTTTGACTTTCAAAATCTAAATGTTTATTACTATTGCATAGGAAAGTAATGGACTTTTGTTTATTAATCTTGTTTCCTGCAACCTTGCTGTAATTGCCTTTTTTTTTTTTTTGAGATGGAGTCTCACACTGTCATCCAGGCTGGAGTGCAGTGGCATGATCTTGGCCCACTTCATCCTCTGCATCATGGGTTCAAACAATCCTCCTGCCTCAGCCTCCCGAGTAGCTGGGACTACAGGTGTGAGCCACCACGCCCAGCTAACTTTTGTATTTTTTAGTAGAGACAGGGTTTCACCATGTTAGCCAGGCTGATCTCAAACTCCCAAGCTCAAGTGATCTGCCTGCCCTGGCCTCTCAGAGTTCTGGGATTACAAGCGTTAGCCACCGCACCCAGCTTTATAATTGCTTCTTTGATCCAGGGTTCTTTTTATTGATGTTTTAGGATTTTTAATATAGGCAGTCAGGTCATCTGCAAACAGAGTTTTATTTCTACCTTCTCCATCTGTATACCTCTTCTTTTCTCATCTCCTGCATTAGCTAGGACTTTGAGTATGATGTTGAATAGGAGTGATGAAAGAGGAGATCCTTGCCTTCTTCCCAGTCTTAGAGGGAAAAGCATCTGCTTTTTCATAATTAAATATGATATTTAGCTATAGGTTTTTCATTGATATCCTTTATTAAGTTGAGGGCGTTCCCCTTATCCTATTTATTGAGAATTTTTGTCATGAATGGATATAAGATTTTGTTCTTTTCTGTATTTATTGATATTTCTTCTTTAGCTTGTTTAACCAATTAATGATGTGTTATATTAACACAGTTTTGAATGATGAATCACTCTAGTATGCCTGGAATAAATCCTACTTTGTTGGATTCAGTTTGCTAGTATTTTGTTAAGGGGTTTTGCATCTATGCTCATGAAAGATACGTTTGTAGTTTTCCTTTCTTGTAGTATATTTGTCTGGTTTTGGTATTAGGATAATACTGGCTTCATCAAGTGAGTTAGTAAGTGTTCCTTTTGCTTCTGTTTTTTGGAAGAGATTGTAGAGAATTGGTATTTCATTCTTAAATGTTTAACAGAATTCACCATTGAGCCCATCTGGGCATGATGCTTTTTATTTTTGAAGACTATTAATTGTTGGTTCCATTTCTTTAGTATATATGGATCCATTCACATCATTTGTTGCTCCTTATGTGAGTTTTTGTAGAGTGTGTCTTTCAAGGAATTGGTCCATTTCATCTTAGTTATCAAATTTGTGGGCATTAAGCTGTTTATAATTTTTATTTTCCTTTTAATGTCCATGGGTTCAATAATGAGGACCCTTCTTTCATTTTTTTTTTTTTTTTTCCCCTGAGATGGAGTCTTGCTTTGTTTCCCTGGCTGGAGAGCAATGGCATGATCTCTGCTCACTGTAACCTCTGCCTTCTGGGTTCAAGCGATTCTCTTGCCTCAGCCTCCCCGATAGCTGGGATTACAGGCACCCACCACCACACCTGGCTAATTTTTTTTTTTTGTATTTTTAGTAGAGATGGGGTTTCGCCATGTTGTCCAGGCTGGTCTCAGATTCCTGACCTCAGGTGATTTGCCCAGCTCGCCTCCCAAAGTGCTGGGATTGCAGGCATTGAACCACCATGCCTGGCCTCATTTCTGATATTAGTAGTTTGTGTCTTCTTTCTTCCTCTTTCTCCCCCTTTTTCCGTCTCTCCCCTTGTTTTTTTTGCGAGCCTGGCTAGAGTTTAATCCATTTTAATGATCTTTTCAATGAACTGGTTTTACTGATTTTTCTATGGTAAGTTTTTCGATTTCTATGTTCTATTTTGTATTATTTCTTTTGTTTATAATGCTGTTCTTTCTCTGCTTTCCTAAGATGGAAGCTAAATTGTTGGTTTCAAAGCTTTCTCTTTTTTTTCATTTACGTATTTATTTTGAAATACTTTCACTCTTGTTGCCCAGGCTGGAGTGCACTGGCACGATGTCTGCTCACTGCAGCCTCCGCCTCCCAGGTTCAAGCGACTCTCCTGCCTCAGCCTCCCAAGTAGATGGGATTACAGCCACCCACCACCACACCCGGTGAATTTGTTGTATTTTTAGTAGAGATAGGGTTTCGCCATGTTGGCCAGGCTGGTCTCGAACTCCTCATGTCATGTGATCTGCCTGCCTCGGCCTCCCAAAGTGCTGGGATTACAGGCTTGTGCCACCATGTCCGGTCAATTTTTGTATTTTTAGTAGAGAGGGAGTTTCACCATGTAGGCCAGGCTGGTCTCAAACTCCTGAGCTCAGGTAATCTCCCCACCTTGGCCTCCCAAAGTGCTAGGATTACAGGTGTGAGCCACAGTGTCTGGCCAAAATATTTTAAAACGTATCCTGATACTTCTTTGACCAATGTTTCACTTACAAGTATGTTTAATTTCCTATATTCTGGGATTTTGTAATTATCTTTCTGTTACTGATTTTTAGATTTAATTATATTGTAGTCTGATAGTACACTGTATGAATTCTAATCTTTTAAAGTTGTTAAGGTGTGTTTTATGGTCCAAAATGTTTTTCTTTTTTTTTTTTTTTTGAGACGGAGTCTCGCTCTGTCGCCCAGGCTGGAGCGCAGTGGCCGGATCTCAGCTCACTGCAAGCTCCGCCTCCCGGGTTTACGCCATTCTCCTGCCTCAGCCTCCCGAGTAGCTGGGACTACAGGCGCCCGCCACCTCTCCCGGCTAGTTTTTTGTATTTTTTAGTAGAGACGGGGTTTCACCGGGTTAGCCAGGATGGTCTCGATCTGCTGACCTCGTGATCCTCCCGTCTCCGCCTCCCAGAGTGCTGGGATTACAGGCTTGAGCCACCACACCCGGCCCAAAATGTTTTTCTTGATGAACATTCCATGTGAGTTTGAAAATAAGGTGTGTTTTGCTGTTCTTGGATAAAGTACTGTGTAGATATCAATTAGATCCAGCTGATTGATGATGCTGTTCAGTTGAACTATATCTTTACTGGTTTTCTGCCTTGCTGGATCTCTCAGTTACTGGTAGAGGAGTGTTGTAGTTTCCAGCTATAATAGTGGATTCATGTATTTCTCAATTTTTGCTTCTCCTATTTTGACACCCTAAAGGGTTGTTTTGTTCTTGGAGAATTGACCTCTTTATCATTATGTAACATCCCTCTTTATCCTGGATTATTTTCCTTGTTCTGAAGTCTGCTTTGTCTGAAATTAATGTAACTATTCCCACTTCTAAAAAATTAATGTTCCCATGGTATAACTCCCCATCCGTTTACTTTTTGTCATTTTCTGTGTTTGTACTTAAATAAAATTTATTGTAGGCAACCTGCCTGGCATTTTATTTTTTTAATTCACTACAACAGTCTTTTTTGATTGGTTTATTTAAATAATTCACATTTAAAGTGATTATTGATGTAGTTGGGTTAGTACCATGTCCGTAACTCTTTTCTATTTTTGCACTTGTTCTTTGTTTATAATCCTCTTTTTCTGCCTTCTCTGGTTTGAGAATTTTGTATGACTGCATTTTCTCTGCTCTCTTAGCATATGAACTATAGTTTTAAAATTTTTCGTTTGGTAGTTATCCTAGAACTTCTAAAATACATTTACAACTAATTCAAGTCCACTTTTTTTTTTTTTTTTTAAAGAGCCAGGGTCTCTCTCTGTCACCCAGACTGGAGTGCAATGGCACAATGTAGCCTTGATCTCCTCGGTTCAAGTGGTCTTCTCACATCAGCTTCCCAAATAGCTGAGACTAGAGGCCTGTGCTGCCACACCTGGCTAATTTTTTAAATAAAAGTTTTGTAGACATGCAGTCTTGCTATATTGCCCAGGCTTCAAGTCTGCTTTCTTGCCTTTCTTTCCTTCCTGTTCTGTTCTGTTTTCTTTTCTTTTCTTTCTTTCTGTCTTTCTCTCTGTCTCTCTTTTTTTCTTTCTTCTTTCTTTCTCAGTAGATTTGGGAGAATAGGTTGCGTTTGGTTGCATGGAAAAGTTCTTTTTGGTGATTTCTGAGATTTTGGTGCACCTGTCATCTGAGCAGTGTACACTGTACCCATTGTGTAGTCTTTTATTCCTCACCCACCTCCCATTTTTCCTCTCAAGTCCGCAAAGCTCATTATATCATTCTTAGGTCTTTGCATCCCCATAGCTTGGCTCCCAGTTATGAGAATGTATAATGTTTGGTTTTCCATTCCTGAGTTGCTTCATTTAGAACAATGGTCTCTCCAGCTGCATCCAGATTGCTGCAAATGCCTTTATTTCATTCCTTCTTATGGCTGAGTAGTATACCATGGTATATCACATTTTCTTTATCCACTCGTTGGTTGATGGGCATTTAGGCTGGTTCCATATTTTTGCAGTTGTGAATTGTGCTGCTGTAAGCATGCGTGTATAAGTGTCTTTTTCATATAATGATTTCTTTTCGTCTGGGTAGATAACCAGTAGTGGGACTGCTGAATGAAGTCACCTTTCACATAATATTGTATAGCTTCACAGGCAGCGCAGGCACCTCATAGTGTAGGCATACTTCACATTAGTGCACTGTGCTGATACGAGTTTTTTACAATTTGAAGGTTTGTGGTAACTCTATGTCAAGCAAGTCTGTGCCATTTTTCCAACAGCATGTGCTCACTTTGTTAGCAGTTTTTGGCAATGAAGTGTTTCCTCCTGTTTGTTTGTTTATTTTTGTTTTAAGACATTGTTACTTATTTTAAGACAGTCTTACTCTGTCACCCAGGCTGGAGTGTAGTGGCGCAACGTCAGCTCATTGTAGCTTCTACTCCCCCCAGGCTCAAGTGATCATCCTGCCTCAGCCCCCTGAGTAGCTGGGACTACAGGCGTGTGCTACAGCACCTGACAAATATTTGTTTTATTTATTCATCATTTTCAAGGTTTTCTTTTCTTTTCTTTTCTTTTCTTTCCTTGTAGTTATGCTATTGGGGGTTCCTTGAGATTCCATGTGAATTTTGTGATGGATTTTTCTATTTTCTGCAGAAATAAAGTTGGGATTTTGATAAGGACTGCATTGAATCTGTAGATTGCTTTGGGTATTGACATTTTCACAGTATTAAGTCTTGTAATCCATTAACATGAGATGTGCTTCCATTTATTTATGTCTTAATTTCTTGCAGCATTGTTTTATAGTTTTCATTATGTAAGTGTTTCACATCCTTGGTTAATTCCTACTCTTTTTGATGCTATTGTGAATGGAATTGTTTTCTTAATTACCTTTTCAGATTGTTCATTGTTAGTGTATAAAAATGAAACTGATTTTTCTGTGTTGATTTTGTATTCTGTACTTTGCTGGATTCATTTATTCTCATAGATTATTATGGAATCTTTTGAGTTCCTACATCATACCGGTGAACATAATTTTATTTCTTTCTTTCCAATTGGGTTGCCTTTTATTCTGTTTCCTAATTGATGGGAATTCTAGTACTATATTGAATAGAAGTGTGAAAGTGGATTTCCTTGCTTTGTTCCTGATCTTAGAGAAAAAGCTTTCAGTCTTTCATCATTGACTATGTTTGCTGTAGGTTTTTCATATATGGCTTTTATTATGATGAGGTAATTTTCTTCTGTTTCTTGTGTGTGGAGTGTTATCATGAAAGGGTGTAGAATTCTGTCCATTGCTTTTTCTGCACTGAGATAATCATGACTTTTTCCTTCATTCTGTTAGTGTACTTTCTTACGTTGATTGATTTTCATGTTGAATTATATTTTCATTACAGGAATAAATCCTTCTTGGTCATGTAATTCTTTTAATATGCTGCTGAATTCAGTTTGCTAGTATTTCGTTGAAAATTTTAGTATCAGTGTTCATAAGGGATGTTGATTGGTCTATGGTTTCTTTAGTGTCTTTGTCTGCCTTTGGTTATCAGGGGCAGTGCTGGCCTCATAGAATGAGTTGGGTAGTATTCCCTTCTCTTCAAATTTCTGGAAAAGTTGGAGAAAGATTGGTGTTAGTTATGCTGGTGGAATTCACTAGCGAAGCTATCAGATTCAGGGCTTTTCTTTGTTGGAAGAGTTATTTGTGTGGAATTGGTGGTTCCCAATTTAACTTTAATATCTGATTTTAGTAATTTGAGTCTCTCCTCTTTCTCCCTCCCTCCATCTCTCTTCTCTCTTTCTCTCTTTGTCCCCTTCTCTCCCCTCCCCCCCAGCTAAAGGGTTGTCAGTTTTTTAATCTTTTCGAAGATCGGACTTTTGCTTTCAATAATTTTTTTTTTTTCTGTTCTCTTTCATTGGTCTCTGCTCCAATCTTTATTTCCTTCTACTGGCTTTTGGTTTAGTTTGTTCATTTTCTAGTTTAAGTTGTAAGTTGTTTGAGATCATCTTGTTTTTTACTTACTATTGTTTTTGGTGTGTTCACTTTACTAACAACACATCAGTTGTTCTCACTGTGGAATGTAAGTTCAGGTTAGACGAGAATTTCGTAAGTGTAAAAGCATTCTGTAGTGTATCAAAGTTTGTATATAATGTCTGGCAAAACCAACTTGCTCATAAATCATTAATCACTTCCATTATAGATAATTTTAGTTTAAAATGTATGAATTCTTACAGAGAAAATAAACATAATGTACACATCTTAATAGTGTTCTTTTATCGTTGTATCAAGGCTTAAAAATATATATGTATTTCAAGATGACATTTTAAAATATTCTAATAGAACTGTAGCAAAATACAATTCTGCAGTTACAAAAGAGCTAAACTGGAATCCATAATTAAGTTATTCTAATCTTTACAATTAAAAAAATTTTTTTTGAGACAGTCTCACTTTGTCACCCAGACTGGAGTGCAGTGGTCTAATCTCAGCTCACTGTAACCTCCGCCTCCCGGGTTCAAGTGATTCTCCTGCCTCACCCTCTTGAGTGACTGGGATTACAGGCACGTGCCACCACACCTAGCCGATTTTTGTATTTTTTGTAGAGATAGGGTTTCACCATGTTGGCCAGGCTGATGTCGCATTCCTGACCTCAGGTGATCCACTAACCTTGTCTTCCCAAAGTGTTAGGATTACAGGCGTGAGCGCGTGCCCGGCCTAATCTTTCCAATTGTGATTCTGAAATAAATATTATGTAGCTCTGTTGTTTGCTGTAAGTTCAATTTAGACACACTTTTCGTTGTGGGAGGCGTTAAAAGTTACACTCCATTACAAGTTAATAGAGATAGGGTCTTGCTCTTTTGCCCAGCTGGAGTGTGGCGTAATCATAGCTCATTGTAACATCAAACTCTTGGGCTCAAGCTGTCCTCCCCACTCAGCCTCCCAAGTAGCTGGGACTCCAGGTGTGCACCACCATGCCCAGCTAATTTTTTTTTTTTTTTTTAACTTTTTTATAGAGATGGGGTCCTGCCATGTTGCCTAGACTGGTCTCTAACTCCTGGCCTCAAGTGATCCTCCTGCCTCAGTTATAAAGTTTTGGTGCTACAAAAGAAATAGCACTCAAATATAAAATTTTCTTTTTCTCAGCAAGGCAAGTTACTTCTATATAGAAGAGTGTGCCCTTACAGATGGAACAATGGTGAGCACACACTTGGACAAGGGAGAGGAAGGGGTTCTTATCCCTGACGCATGTGGCCCCTTGCTGCTGTGTCATTCCCCTGTTGGCTAGGGTTAGACTGCACAGGCTAAACTAATTCCGGTTGGCTAATTTAAAGAGAATGATGGGGTGAGTGCTTTGGCGGGGGTCAGGACAGAGCAGGTAGCAGGTAATTGGAATGAGTTAGAGTGGAGCAAGTGATTGGAGTGTAGAGTGAAGTAGGTGAGTCAGGGTGGAGTAGGTAATTGGAATGAGTCAGGGTGGACTTAGTTAATCGAAAAAGATTGCTTTATGAGGAAGTTTAAAAGTAGAAGGCAAAGAATTGAACATACTGACACATTCTTTGAAAAGATATTTAGGACTCATATCTAACAATCCCTCCCCTTGGTGTTTCCTTACAGCTTTCTTTTCAAACTTTTTTTTTTTTTAAATGTCTTTGCTTAGTTGTTTTGCTTGACTTTCTAAAAGAAGCAGCTTTTCTGGATAAGGTGGAGGGTAGTTAAGGGAGGTTTTAGTAAGTGCCGTTTTTATGAGCCTCTGCATCAGCTTACGGATGCATGGTATGACACAGCACCTGACAAGAATAAGTACACCTATTATAGCTGCAAGGGAAGAATTGAGGCTATTATTCCTTTCCATTTACCAAACTACTTTTTTTAGCCATCCTGTAAAGGGATCATTTACCCCTGAGTTGCTGTCTAACTCATTGGATAGAGCAGTCAGACCTTGGAATGCTTTTGTTATACTTTATTAGGGGCGGTGCTGTTTGGGATGAAGGTAAAACATTGAGTTTTAATCATGATGCAAACTCCTCCTCTTTCTGCTACTATCGTGTCTAAGGCTATCCTATTTTCCTAAGCCATCTAGCTAGTAGCCCCTAATTGTTCAGGTATTCCTTTAACAGCATCTCTAGTGTAGTTAATAAATCGCTGTTGGTTGTAATAGATGTAGTTTATCCAGTCTACCTTTTTGTCACCCACCAAAATATTGAATCAAATCTTGCAGCTATTTGATTTTGGGCTTTAAATTGATCTGGTATTCCCCATGGGACTTTAATTGTATCTAAATAGACGTGAGCATTGAAAGAGCTGTAAGGGGCTTCTCTCGCTTTACGATGTCTTATTTTTCCTTTCTCTGGTTGATGAAATGGTAGGGTGAAAGGGATAGCCAATTGGACTAAAGCACAAGTGCCATTCCAGTTATTTGGCAGAGTGTCCAGTAAAGGTCCACCACAATACCACCACACATCCGCTTGGGGATGAACAAGGGCTGACTGATTGATAAGCTCTTGAAAATTCGTAAGCTCACTGCATCCCTTCAGGTCTCCAAGGAACGCTGAATTTCCTCCCTGTTGTGAGAGACACAAAGTGAACTTAGTGTTGGGAGATGGAGACTGGATGGCCCTCGGGGGCTGACCCGCGGGGTGCCAGATTTCGGGATATACCAGAGAGAGAGCTTGGCAAGACTTATTACTCCAGGCTGTAGAATCCTGGAAAAGAGCTACCATGCAGCCCATGCCTGGTTGACTGGAGGACCACCTTACTGGAAAGGGGACAGTCTGGGCCTCTGGCCTGCTGTGCGCACAAACGTAACAATTGCTTTTGTTTAATGTGCGGTTGGAATATTTGATCCATTCCAACCAGGTATGTATATCTTGGTATCTTGTCTCAATTGCCAAAGTTTGTTTTAAGTCTTTAACTTTTACCTTCGCTGTCTTGGCCTTGTCGTAAGATGGAGGAGGAACAATGGTTCTGTGAGAGGTTTTGGAAAAAGGCTTAGAGGCCGGTGCAGGTGGCGGGGTATCCAAGAAACGCATTTTAAAGAATCCAATAGGGTCTGTCCTTGAAACCTCAGCCCCTATACCATAAAGCTGGTGTAAAGAAGGGAACAGGCTTAGAAAAGGGGGAGAACTTTGGGGGATTGAAATAATAGCCTGTATAGGGTTACACTGGTTTAGCTGACAGTTGAGGGAGGCTGTCCCTGTAGTAAAATGAATGTGTGGTTTTAGGAAGTTACAAAAACTGGTTAGGGCAGTCTATCTTTGCTCTTTAGTGGTCCATAGAACGTTGGACTAGCTACAGCATAAAAGCTCTATATCAGGGGCAAGGCTCCTGGTTGACACTCGGGTCTTTATTGAAATCTCCCTGGATTAAAAGGTCCCAATTTACTAATGCCCATTCTGAGGAGAGTCAGGATGGACAGAGGTACTTTTCTGAAGTAGAGAGCTGTCTTTGACTTGGCAGGTCCCCACAGTGTATAACAAGGCAAGCATCAAATGCAGTAGTTTGAGGTGAAATTGACTTGGTTATGTTAATAACTAGAAGGTCAGCAATAGAGCGAGAAAAGAAGAAAGAGTAATAGAATAGATGAAAAAGTTAAATTTTTCTTAGCTTTAGTTTGGTAGGGTTTTCCCCTGGGACTGTAGTCCACAACATTGGAAGGAGTGGTGCCTTGACCTGGGTGTGATGAGTCCATCCCTTTTTTTGCTATGCGAACAGCAGTCTCGGTGGTTAGCAGCACAAGGTAGGGTCCTTCCCAGGCTGGCTCGAGTTTTCCTTCTTTCCACCCTTTCATGAGAAGGTGATCTTCAGGCTGGTGCTGGTCTACTGGAAATTCTAGGGGTGGTACCTGTGCCACCCTTTAGTTTTGAGGGAAAGGAAAGTGGAAGATAAACCAAGTATATAATTTCTAAGAAATTGACCTTTTGCTTTAAATGTGGGGACATCAACAGTGGACTTTATAGTCTTTGGTGCCTTCTAAGAAATTTCCTATAGCACCTATTTTTATTACTTTTTAGACCAAAGAAAGCCAAACAACCATTTTATATTTAACAATGCTTCCTGTATGATTTTTATACCAGATAAGCTGAATTTCACCTTTATATTAGTGTGTTATTAATGTTAATTTTAATAAAACCTTGTAGACATATTTATCCAATTTTTAATGTCTGACCGTGAATTTTTTTTTTTTTGAGGCAGTCTTGCTCTGCCCGCCCAGGCTGGAGTACAGTGGCGGATCTCCAGCTCACTAGCTCCGCCTCCGGGTTCACGCCATTCTCCTGCCTCAGCCTCCCGGTAGCTGGGACTACAGGCACCTGCCACCATGACTGGTTTTTGTATTTTTAGTAGAGGCGGGGTTTCACCGTGTGGGATGGTCTGATCTCCTGACCTGAAGTGATCCAGCCCATCTCCAGCCTCCCAAAGTGCTGGGATTACGAGCTGAGCCACCGCCCGGCCCTATGACCGTAAAAGATTTTTATAGACTTTTTTTTTTTTGGAGACAGAGTCTCGCTCTGTGGCCCAGGCTGGAGTGCAGTGGCGCAATCTCAGCTCACTGCAAGCTCTGGCTCACTGCAAGCTCCGGCTCCCAGGTTCACACCATTCTCCTGCCTCAGCCTCCCGAGTAGCTGGGACTACAGCGCCTGCCACCACACCCGGCTTTTTTTGTATTTTCAGTAGAGATGGGGTTTCACCGAGTTAGCCAGGATGGTCTCGATCTCCTGACCTCATGATTCGCCTGCCTCGGCCTCCCAAAGTGCTGGGATTACAGGCGTGAGCCACTGCGCCCGTCTTATAGACTCTTTTTAACCTTTTTTATAATTTTTGTTAAAGAGCAGGTTAGTGCTTTAAGAAAAACCTGTTATGCTTTTATTTTTTATTTATTTATTTTTTTGAGACGGAGTCTCTGCCCAGGCTGGGTGCAGTGGCTGGATCTCAGCTCACTGCAAGCTCCGCCTCCCGGGTTTATGCCATTCTCCTGCCTCAGCCTCCCGAGTAGCTGGGACTACAGGCGCCCGCCACCACGCCTGGCTAGTTTTTTGTATATTTTAGTAGAGACGGGGTTTCACCATGTTAGCCAGGATGGTCTCGATCTCCTGACCTCATGATCCGCCCGTCTTGGCCTCCTAAAGTTATGCTTTTATTTTAATATCCAGTTCACAGAAAAACTGGATGATACCTCTTTAACTAATGTTTACACACAGAATTTCCTTTACAATTAACGTTTTAAAACTTGCTTAAACCTTTGAAACAAAATATATATATTTTTAACCTTTTAATGTAGGTAAAAATTTATATTCTCATGCCTCCTTATAATCTTTTTACCAAAAGTATATTTTACTTTCCTTACACACACTTTGCACATAAACTGTTTCTTCAATCATTTTACATTTAGGAGGCTTAATTACTTTTAAATTATACATTTCTTGCATAAATTTCCTTTTATAACCTTTTTTTCCCCATGACTTTCACAGATAATTCTGCGACATGCCTCCATGCCTCACCTTTCTGACATGTCACAAACATCCTTTTTTTTTTTTCTTTTTTTTTTTTTGAAGACAGAGTCTCCCTCTGTTGCCCAGGCTGGAGTACAATGGCACCATCTCGGCTCACTGCAAGCTCCGCCTCCTGGGTTCACGCCATTCCCCTTCCTCAGCCTTTGGAGTAGCTGGGGCTACAGGCACCCGCCACCATGCCCGGCTAATTTTTGTATTTTTAGTAGAGACGGGGTTTCACTGTGTTAGCTAGGACAGTCTCAATCTTCTGACCTCATGATCTGCCCACCTTGGTCTCCCAACGTGCTGGGATTACAGGTGTGAGCCGCCACGCCCAGCTTTTTTTTTTTTTTTTAAACAACCAGTTAATTTATTTTAGGACAGGACAGGAATTTACAATATAACATTCTTTTTACATAAATTCCCCCCCTCACTTTTTTATTTTTGAAGATGGTAATCATTCTTTTCTGAAGTGAAGTTTGTTCATGTCTGTAGAGTAGACTAAGGCCATAAGATTAGAAGTTAGGATAATACATGTTACACTGTTAACTTTTAGCAAACTTGACTTTTGTTGAAAACCTTCTAAGTTTGGGATTTCAGTTATTCTGTGCTATTAATAAGACCCCGTTTAGTCCAAATTTACTTAGAATTGATGGTTCTAAGTAAATTGATGGTTCCTTCCTGGTTTTGTAAGTACTTTAAGGCTTGGCTGAGTGCAAACAGCTCACATGTTTGAGCAGACCAATTATTAGGCAGTTTTCCTAACTCTGCTTCTACAAGAGTTTCCCTGTCAATTACTGAGTACCGTTGTTGTTGTTGTTGTTCCCCACTCCCCAGTCACCCAGGAGGAACCATCTGTCTTCCTCTCCTGAAGGGGCTTCCTCCTAGGTCTGGTCGGACCTTTGTATGGTAAAGATTTAAATCCCCTGTTAGGAAACCTGCTGGGTTAAGGGAATTTTCAGTGGTTAATGATAAATCATCTTTTTCTAACAGAATAGCCCTATGCTTTAAGATTTTTGAGTTAGTAAACTACCTTTTTGCTTTTTGACTTAGGATAGTTCTGAACCGGTGAGGTGTGCTCACAGTGAGGTTTCCTGTAAAAGTTCTTTTTCTACCTTCTTCTGTTAGCAAAGCAGTTGCCGCTACAGATTGAATGCATTTGGGCCATCTGCGGGTTACCAGGTTAAGGATTTTTGATAGGAAGGCCGTGGGTTGTCAGTGGCCTCAGTGCTTTCTGGCTACGCCCTCAGCCCTTTCTGGCTACTGACAGTGAGGTGGTATTGGAGTTTGTTATAGGGTCCCGGAGAAGACCTTCAATTATTAACTGTAGGTTTTAAATTTACCCTGGCTCTTAAAGGAATGTTTTTTCTTTACTGCTTCTATTTTTCTCTTTCTCTTTTTGACTTTGTCTTTCTCTCTGACTCCATCTTTGTCTCTCTGCCTCTCTTCCTCCAACCTCTCTCCCTGTCTTTCCCCTCTCTCTGTCTCTCTCTCTGCCTCTAGGGTAGGGACCTGCAGGAGTAGAGCTACTCTGTCTTCCCCCAAGAAGAAAGGAAAAGTCAGGGGGTTATGTCAGATTCAACCCTTGAAATTAGTGGAAGGTTCAACCCCTTAACACCAGGGATGTCTCGTCTTGCATGTCCCGGAAGGCTCAATCCCTCAAACCAGGGAGTGTCTTGTCTTGCTTGTCCTGGGAGGTTGACCTGTTTCCCCCCTTTCCCCCTCTGAAGGTCCTTTGCACACTTCCCACTCATGCTGTCCTCTCTGGCTGCTCCCTTAAGGGAGAATTAGGCCCCTCTTAGTGTTGGCGTGGTGGTATAAATCCCATGGCAGGATCTGCTCTAAGCCATATAAGGTAGCTACAGAACCGCGGAGAGGACCCACTCACTTCATTCAGCAGTAGGACTTGTCACCATCCACACAACACCGCAAGCAGGGTTGTTGATGATCATTCACACACACACACATTTAGCCCTCCAGAATTTGACCACAAAGGAAGTACTTTACCAGCTCCTACCTTCTCCTTCCTTGGCCTGTGCACAGAGTTGTAGCTGCAGTATGTGAGGATCCTTTAAGCTAGGTTGCTGGCCAGTCCCACGCTGCCCCACCCCACCCCACCCGACCCCACCCCTGGCATTGCTGAGAGCTTGGGTTATTCCTCACACTGGCTGGGTCTTGATATCTCATCCCTGAGGCTGCCACAATAGGGAGGGTGCACCTCCTCATGAGAGAGAACCAGAGACTGTCCCCAGAGGGGAATGTAATCCTAGATGAACCCCCAAATTGTTATATATAAAGTTTTGGTGCTGCAAAAAGAAGCAGCACTCAAATATAAAATTTCCTTTTGAATTCTCAGCAAGGCAAGTTACTTCTATATAGAAGGGTGCGCCATTACAGATGGAAGAATGATGAGCATACACTTGGACAACGGAGAGGAAGGGGTTCTTATCCCTGACGCATGTGACCCCTTGCTGCTGTGTTGTTCCCCTGTTGGTTAGGGTTAGACCGCACAGGCTAAACTAATTCCGATTGTCTAATTTAAAAAGAATGATGGGGTGAGTGCTTTGGCGGGGGTCAAGGCAGAGCAGGTAGCAGGTAATGGGAATGAGTTAGGGAGGAGCAGGTGACTGGAATGTAGAGTGGAGCAGGTGAGTCAGGGTGGAGTAGGTAATCGAAAAAGATGCTTTATGAGGAAGTTAAGTTTAAAAGTAGAAGGCAAAGAAAGAAGTGAACATACTGACATATTCTTCGAAAATAAATTTAGAACTCATATCTAACACACAGCATCCCAAAGCACTGGGTTTACAGATGTCTGGCCCCATGCACTTTTTTGTTTGTTGGTTTTTTTTTGAGATGGAGTTTCACTCTTGTCACCCAGGCTGGTATAAGTGATTCTCGTTCCTCAGCTTCCTGAGTAGTTGGATTACAGATGCCTGCCACCACTATGCCTGGTTAATTTTTTAGTAGAGATGGGGTTTCATGATGTTGGCCAGGCTGGTCTCGAACTCCTGACCTCAGGTGATCCACCTGCCTCAGCCTCCCAGAGTGCTGGGATTACAGGTGTGAGCCACCGCTCCTGGCCTCTTTTTGTTTTTTTTTAGAGATGGGTCTTGCTCTGTTGCCCAGGCTGGTCTTGAACTCCTGGCCTCAAGTGACCCTTCTGCCTTAGTCTCCTAAAGTGCTGAGATTACAGACATAAACCACTGCACCCCCATGCACTTAAGGAGCCCACCAGTCTACTAGGCAGGCATAAGAAAGTATATTAACTGGGGTAAATAGGACTCTATATAACATCCAAAGCATGTGGGCTTCTGCAGCAAACTGGGAGTACTTCTGGATTGGCCTCCTGTCTTCTTTAGAACTAATTTCACTGTAACAGTTTAAGAAGGTGGATATTTTTACATAGTCAAGTGCATTAGGTGACATATTTCTTTTCTGTTAACTTGCTTCCTCTGAATGACCTAGTTCACTAGTGAACTAGTGACTAGTAATTTGGTCACCAAGCAAATCAAGCCTGCAGGAAAGAAAATCAATACTTAAAATAGTGTGTTATCATCTGAATTCCATCAAATAATGTGTTTTCTATGTGAACACTTAACCTCAATAATGACGTGTCTGACTAGAGCAAGCTCCTCCAATAAGACGAAGACCAAGACAGCACCAAGACCAAGACTCTCTTTGTTTTTTTGTTTGTTTGTTTGTTTGTTTTTTGAGATGGGACCTTTCCCTGTTGTGCGCTGGCTGGAGTGCAGTGGTGCAATCTTGGCTCACTGCAACCTTCACCTCTGAGTTCAAGTGATTCTCCTGCCTCAGCCTCTGGAGTTCTTGGGATTACAGGTGCGCACCCCCACAACTGACTAATTTTTGTATTTTTTAGTAGAGACGGGGTTTCACCCTATTAGCCAGGCTGGTCTCAAACTCCTGACCTCAGGTGATCCGCCCCCCTCACACTCCCAAAGTGCTGGGATTACAGGTGTGAGCCACTGTGCCCAGCCTGCATCTCTTCTTTTAAGGCTTAGGTTTTGCCCAGAATTCTCAATGCATGGAATAGCTCACACCAGCCGTCATTGTTCCCACCACAAAACCTTGGGCTGCCACATGCATGTGGATCAGGTGAAGGGACATTTTAATATTTCTCCTGCTCTTCAATTTGTATATCCACTGCAACAATTGCTGCAAAACCTGCTGTTCCAATGGGGGACAAATGGTGCCTCTTTAGCTTTTTGGATGCATTTGGATCCCTGATCATCATATGAAGAAAGAGAAACATCTGTGTTGGTTGGTATGGAAATTGCTAGAAGAATCTCCCAAGAGCAACAAAACCCTCATAATCCAACTGGCTTCAAATCCCAGCTCCTATACCCTGTCTTTTCTTGTGTATAGTTTTTTGTTTTTTGTTTTTCTTTTTTAGACGGAGACTCGCTCTATTGCCAGCTTACTGCAACCTCCGCCTCCCAGGTTCAAGTGATTCTCATGCTTCACCCTCCCGAATAGCTGGGACTACAGATGCGCACCACCACACCTGCCTAATTTTTGTATTTTTACTAGAGATGGGGTTTCGCCATGTTGGCCAGGTTGGTCTCGAACTCCTGACCTCAAGTGATCCGCCTGCCTCGGCCTCTCAAAGTGTTGGTATTACAGGCATGAGCCACCGCACCTGGCTCTTTTCTTGTTTTTTAATGTAAGCATTTATATCTATAAATTTCCTCCTGAACACTGCTTACATTGCATCCTCTAAGTTTTGGTATGTCCTGTGTTTGTTTTCATTTGTTTCTGTTACCTGATTTTTCTTCTTTGATCCATTGGTTAAGAGTATGTTGTTTAATTTCCACAAACTTGTGAATTTCCAGTTTTCTTTTGTTATTGATTTCTAACTTGATCTTTTTGTGGTCAGAGAAGAAACTTTGATATCTGTCTTTTTAAAGTTATTGAGACTTGGCTGAGCATGGTGGCTAATACCTGTAATCCCAGCACTTTGGGAGGCCAAGGTGGGCAGATCACTTGAGGTCAGGAGTTCGAGACCAGCTTGGCCAGCATGGTGAAACCCTGTCTTTACCAAAAAATACAAGAATTAGCTGGGTTTAGTGGCGCGCGCCTGTAGTCCCAGCTACTCAGGAGACTGAGGCAGGAGAATCACTTGAACCCAGGAGATGGAGGTTGCAGTGAGTTGAGATTGCACCACTGCACTCCAGCCTGAGTGACAGAATGAGACCCTGTTTCAAAAAAATAAAAAAGTTATTGAGACTTAACTTGTGACTCAGCTTACATGGTCTATTCTGGAGACTGTCCCGTGTGCACTTAAGATGTGTATTTTTTTGTTGGGTGAAGTGTTCTGCATATGTTTGTTAGAGCTGATTTGTTGTGTTGTTCAGATCCTGTTTTCTTCCTTACCGTTTGTCTGGTGGTTCTATCCATTATTTACAGTGGGGTATTGAATCTCCAACTACTGTTGTCTATTCTCCCTTCTATTCTGTCAGTTTTCACTTCATATGTTTTGGTGATCTGTTACTAGATGTGTGTGTGTTTATAGCTGTAATATCTTCTTGTCATTATTAGTATAGTCGTGTCACTTAATGACAAGAATACGTTTTGAGAAATGTATCAGGTGATTTCATCTCGTGAACATCACAGAATATGCTTACACAAACTAGATAATGTAGCCTGCACTTGGGCTATATGGTATAGCTTATTGTTCTGAGACCACAAACCTGTATAGCATGTTACTGTACTGAATACTATAGGCAGTTGTAACACAGTGGTATTTATTTGTGTATCTAAACATAGAAAAGGTATAGTAAAAAATTGGGGCCAGGTGCTGTCGCTCACACCTGTAATCCTAGTACTCTGGGAGGCTGAGGAGGGAGGATTGCTTGAGGCCAGGAGTTTGAGCCCAGCCTGGGTGACGTGGTGAAACCCCATCTTTACAAAAAAATAGAAAAGTTAGCCAGTTGTGTAGTAGATACTTGTGGTTCCAGCTGCTCGGGAAGCTGAGATGGGAGGATCACCTGAACTTAGAGAGGTTGAGGCTGCAGTGAACTGTGATCGTGCCACTGCACTGTAGCCTGGATGACAGAGTGAGGCCCTGTCTCAGAAAAAAGAAAGATAAAAAATGGTACGACTGTATAGGGCACTGACCATGAATGGAGCTTTTAGGATTGGAAATTGCTCTGGTTGAGTCAGTGAGTGAGTGGTGAGTGAATTTGTAGGCCTGTGGCATTATTGTCTCTCCCGTAGATTTTATAAACATTGTACACTTAGACTTTACTAAATTTATGTGAAATATTTTTCTTCAATGATAAATTAGCTTACCATAATTATTTTACTTCATACATTTTAATTTTTTCAGCATTTTAGCTCTTTTGTAATAACACTTAGTTTAAAACAAGCACATTGTACAGCTATATAAAAATGTTTTCTTTTTATCCTTATTCTATTAGCTTTCTTCTAGTTTTTAAAATTTTAATTTATTTTTACGTTTTAAACTTTTTTTGTTAGAAATGAAGACACAAACAGACATATTAATCTATGCCTATGTAAGGCCTAGGAAGGCCTGGGTTAGTATCATTGTCTTCTACCTCCACATCTTGTCCCACTGGAAGGTCTTCAAAGGCAGTAACACACATGGAACTGTCATCTTCCGTGACAACAATATCTTCTTCTGGAATACTTCCTGAAGGACCTGCCTGAGGCACTTTTGCAGTTAACTTTTCTTTTTATAGGTAGGAATATACTCTAAAATAACGATAGAACCAGGCATGATGGCTCACACCTGTAATCTCAGCAACTTGGAAGGCTAAGGTGAGAGGACCACTTGAGGCCAGGAGTTCAAGGCCAGCCTGGGCAACAAAGCAACACCCTTCTCTACAAAAGTAATTTCTAAAAAATTAGCCTGGCTGGTGGCCCGAGCCTTAAGCTGAAGCGGGAGGATCACCTGAGCCTAGGACTTAGAGGGTACAGTGACCTTTGACTGCACACTACAACCCAGTCTGGGTGTCTCAAAACAAAAACATATAGTAAATCAACTGTAGAATAGTCATCATTGTCATTATAAGTATTAAGCACTGTACATAATTATATGTATTGTACTTCTGTACCACTGACAACACAGTAGATTTGTTTATAACAGCATCAGGACAAATGTGAGTAATGCGTCTAATGCGTCCCACTACAATGTTAGAATAGCTATGACTTCTAGACTTCTACGACTTCACTAGGTAATAGGAATTTTTCAGCTCTGTTATAATCATAATGGGACCCCTGTTGTATATGCAGTGTGTCATTCACTGAAATGTCATGTGGCACATGACTGTATATAAAGTTCTTTGTCTCTTGTCCCTTTTAAAATTTTAAGCGTATTTTGTCTGATATTAGTATGGGAGATTGACAGACTTTTAAAGTAAGTATATTAGGTTTTGTGGGCCACAAAGGGTTTGTGTTGCCTATTCTTTGTTTCTTGTTTTATGATACTTTAAAAAACATTTTTAGTTTTAGGGCTATGCAAAAACAAGCGTGGGGTAGGTTGCCAATTCCTCTTTTATCTTGAATAAAAATTTTTTAATTGTAATGAATTTTTAATCCTTTTCTTTATGGCTAGTGTTTTTGTCTTTTTCAAGAAATCTTCCTTTAACCTGAAGTTGTGAAGATACTTGTTATATCCTAAAAGCAGTACTGTTCTGCCATCATATTTAGATCTGTAATCCTCCTGAAACTGTGTGAGGCAGAAAGTATGAGGCAGATGTTCCTTTTCTTTTTTTCTTTTTCTTTTTCTTTTTTTTTGAGACGGAGTCTTGCTCTGTCACCCAGGCTGGAGTGCAGTGGCGCCATCTTGGCTCACTGCAAGCTCTGCCTCCCGGGTTCACGCCATTCTCCAACCTCAGCCTCCCAAGTAGCTGGGATTACAGGTGCCCCCGCCACCATGCCCGGCTAATTTTTTGTATTTTTAGTAGAGACGGGGTTTCACTGTGTTAGCCAGGATGGTCTCGATTTCCTGACCTCTTGATCTGCCCACCTCAGCCTCCCAAAGTGCTGAGATTACAGACGTGAGCCACCACGCCCGGCCTCATTTTCATTTTTAGCCCACATTTGGATTCTCTGTTACTAAGCACCATTTTTGAAGCAACCTTTTTTTTCCTCAATGTTCTGCACTGCCATCTTTCATAAATCATGTGATCTTCTATGCTTTAGTTTGTTTCTGGAATTTCTGTTCTGTTTCTTTGGTACATTTTACTATCCCTGAATCATCAGTGTCTTAATTTCTGCAGTGTTATAATATATCTTATTGTTTAGTAGAGCAAATTCTATGACCCCATTCTTTTTTCTTCTCTTGAAACTCTGTTGCCCGAGTTGGACTGCAGTGGCGTGATCATAGCTCACTGCAGCCTCTACCTCCTGGGCTCAAGTGATCCTCCCACATAGGTGGGACTACAGGTGCATCCCACCACGCCTGTCTAATTTTTGTGTTTTGTAGAGATAGAGTTTTGCTGTGTTGCCCAGGCTGGTCTTGAACTCCTGGTCTCAAACAATCCGCCCTCCTCAGCCTCCCAGAGTGCTAGGATTATAGGCATGAGCCCCTTCTGTTTGGCCCATCTCATTCTTTGTAATTGTCTTGGCTGTTCTAGGTAATTTGAATTTTTTTTTTTTTTTTTTTTTTTGGTAAATTTTAGTATCAGCTTGTCAGGTTCTACACATACAAATTCAGAATTTGAAATTAAATCTGTCAGTCAATTTGGGTGAAAGTTGATATTTTTACAGTAGTCAGCTAGTCCGTTTAGGTTGTCTTTAATGCCTTTGTTAAATTTTTATATTTTCTGTATAAAGCTCTTGCCCATCTTTGGTGTTTTTTTCCTAGTTACTTTTATTTTTCTATTATAGTTTTGGAGATGGAGTCTCACTGTGTTGCCCAGGCTGGTCTCGAAGTCCTGGGCTCAAGCAGTTCTCCCCCCAGCTCAGCTTCCCAAGTAGCTGTCATGTGCCACCATGCCTTTTTTCAGTACTTTTATTTTTTGCTGCCATGGGGAATGTGTTTTTTGAGGTTACTTTTAAAAGTGTTTATTTGCAGAGATGATGCTATAACGTTGCTGAAAAGTCCATTGTTAATGATCCTATACTAAGTGCTTAACTTATTATTTAATTGGTCATTATTATGTTATTATCACTATTAGGTGTAACCTTTACCTTTTCAATCAGTTTACCCTCTAGATACTTGATGATAAGAGGTCATAAGATCAGTTCCAGTCATTATGGCTTCTCTCTTTACTTGGTCCTCTTCCATGTGTTTTTGGTTAATCCATGGGTTGGTGGTGGTGGTGGTGATGGTTTTTTGTGTTTTTTTTCCTTTTTTTTTCTTTAGACAGGGTCTTGCTCTGTCACCCAGGCTGGAGTGCATTGGCAATCATGGCTCACTGCAGCCTTGACCCCTCGGCTCAAATGAGCCTCCTGCTTCAGCCCCTTAAGTAGCTGGGACTACAGGCGCACACCGCCACACCCAGTTAACTTTTAAATTTTTGGTAAAGAGAAGATGTTGCTATGTTGGCCAGGCTGGTCTCAAACTCCTGGGCTTAACTGATCCTCCTGCCTTGGACTCCCAAAGTGCTGGGATTACAGGTGTGAATCACAATGTCCACCCTAGTCCACATTTTTAAAAAAGGTTTTGTTTTAATTAATTCTTGAGCCTTTTCCTTGTCCTAAATTCGTGCAAATTATTTCCTTTCAGCCCTCTGTTCAGTACTGCTTTGGGATTTTTACTTTTTGGTGTGTGGTTTGTGCTTGTCTTAGATTCCCTAAGTGTGGATAGTTGGTAATACAAAAATGCAAAAGAAGGAAATGAAAACCAATTCTCACAACAGTATAAGATTCTACTAGGAAATACTACTGCTGGGTAGTCTTTTTTAAAAAGAATCTCTTAGAGGACGTTACGACTTTCACCTAGTTTCAATGCCTTTCTCAATCAGAAACCCACCAATTTTTACTTCAGAAGCAGAATAATAAAACAGGTTTCCTTCAGCTTTTTGTAATGGTAATTTTAGAATGCTTATTAGATCTGAAAATTGAGAGTTACATAATTGTTCTATAGTATGGGCTTAGTGGTTTTTAGAAACAACAACAACAACAACAAGCAGCCAATACAGGGAGAAAACCCTAGTCAGAATCTTTCTTGAAAGTGTATAACGAATTTGACATCTTTTCCCTTTGCTCCATAACTTGATATAGAGTAAGTGCTGTTCTTTTCTTCAGGATCATAGACTATTAGGTTCTGAACCTTTATTATTCCTCCTAGTGCTTTTTTAAAATTTTGAAAATATGTAGTTATAAGTGTCATGCAGCTGTTTATTTATTTATTTATTTTAATTTAAAAAAAAATTTTATTTTGTAGAGGCAGGGTCTTGCTGGTCACCCAGGCTAGAGGGCAGTGATGTGATCGTAGCTCACTCTAGCCTCACTCCTGGGCTCAAGCGATTCTCCTGCTTCAGCCTGCCAAGTAGCTAAGACTACAGGAACATGCTACCACGCCTGGCTAATTATTGATTTTTTGGTACAAACAGGGTCTCGCTGTGTTGCCAAGGCTGGTCATGAACTCTGTAGCTGTTTATAGCTTTTCAGGTGTTACGAAGTTGTAGATAATTTCATACAAATTTTTTTTAGGGTAACAGTTTTTTTGATGACAGCAATTATTTATTAGGTGTTTTTATTAGTAGTTTTGGTTTAGCTGGTATCCTTGGCTAATATATTTGTCTTGTAGAAATCAACACATCCTGACTAAAATTTTAACCACAGTTTAGCTTACTAAATAGCTTTCTTTCTCATACTGAACAAATGCACCTGTGTCATCTCTGCAAGAACATTCTACCTCTTGTGAAAATTAGTTTTATTGTGAATGTGTGGATAATGGCAAATGTCCTCAGACAGATGCCAGTCTCTTTCAACATTATTCTTTAGTGTGAGGTGGTTAAAGGAGGCTGACATACAGGGAAGGGCTAGAAAAAGGCAGAGAATTGCCTTTTTCAGGAAATAAGGATAAAAGGCACTTAAGGAAAAAAATTCTCTCACAGTGGAAAAGTGACAATAGAAAGCAATGAGGTAATGGAATGTATGGTGGCCTTATTTAAACTATTTGTATTACCATGGCATTTACCATTTCAAGAATTAAAACAGAATTTGGAGTGGGGTGGTACAATGGAAAGATTATAAATTTTCATTTTTCTCTCTCTTTTTTTTTCTTTTGAGACGGAGTCTCGCTCTGTTGCCCGGTCCGGAATGTAGTGGCGCTATCTTGGCTCACTGCAACTTCCGCCTCCCAGGTTCAAGCGATTCTCCTGCCTTAGCCTTCCAGGTAGCTGGGATTACAGGCACCTGCCATCATGCACAGATAATTTTTGTATTTTTGTAGAGATGGGGTTTCACCGTGTTGGCCAGGCTGGTCTTGAACTCCTAACCTCAGGCACGCCTCGGCCTCCCAAAGTGCTGGGATTACAGGCATGAGCCACGTGCCCAGCTCAGATTATAAATTTTCTAGTATTTCAAGAAAAGCTTTTGAAGTAATCTGATTTTTGAAATAATATCTCACTTTCTGACATATTTATCTATTTGTGAACATGTTTTTCAGTTCTTTGTGAATTGTATGTTAGGAATTAGGTGCCATTTTTATGTATATTTTTCTTTCAAGGTTATGTGAAGGTGAAATACTAATATTAGGAATCTTAAGGATTATAAACTAGCTAATTTATAGTTATCTTTATTTCAAAAGGAATGTGTTAGATCTAACGGAAAGTTTGGCCATTTTATGAGTTTTTTTTTTTGTTTGTTTGAGACAGAGTCTTCTCAGCTTCGAGTAGCTAGGACTGTGGGCACACACCACTACACCTGGCCAATTTTTAAAATTTTTTGTAGAGATGAGGTCTTGCTGTGTTTCATAGGCTGGTCTAAAACTCCTTGTCTCAAGAAATCCTACTGCCTTGGCCTACCAAAGTGCTGAGATTACAGGTGTGAGCCATTGCCTGGCCCGTTTTTATGAATTTAAAATCTTGATATCATGAGTCAAGTGCAAAAGTTTGCGTTTATTGTTTTCCATTTTTCAGTTTCCTATGTATGGTTAAGGGAAAATGTAAATAAATGCATCTTTTATGTTTTTAGGCCCGGATTGCATTTCTACAAGGAGAAAGAAAAGGTCAAGAGAATCTGAAGAAGGACTTAGTAAGAAGAATAAAGATGTTAGAGTATGCATTAAAACAAGAAAGGTATGTGTGCGTCATTTTGTTACATGAATAAAGTAGAACAATAGTGTACTCATGTATACCATTGTACTCTGTATTTGGCAGCTTTTTTTGAAAGGTACAAATCCTTGCCCAAATACATGATGCTATCTTGATTTGATTCGTACTTGGGAAAGAAAGGCAAAAGAGATTAAGATACTTCAATTGAAATGTGTTTTGTTACAGAATCTAAATTTTGGAACTTAAAAAAAAGACAAAGGATAATTGATCTTTTTTTAACTTTTGGATATGTGTTACTTGGGAAACTTACATTTTTTTCTTTTACAGCAATAGAGTCTTCAACGTTCTTTGCAAACAAAGTTTAAAGAAACAAACATTCATATTATGTTTTGTTATTGGAATAATATAAAACAAGAGTGACAAAAGGAAGAAGTTATTATTACTAATTTGTGATTAAATTTTCAGGGCAAAATATCACAAATTAAAATATGGCACGGAACTGAACCAAGGTGACTTGAAAATGCCAACCTTTGAGTCAGGTAAACTTGATTCTTCTGTTACTTTTTTTTTTTTAATTCATTTTTTATATTTAGACATGTTCCCTTTACCCACATTTTGGTTTGATAATATTAGAGAATGACTATTGTAAACTGTCTGGAATTTGGGAAAAAATATTAAATGAATAAAAATAAATGGTTTCATGTACATCTTAATCCTAAGGCAACTTGTCTTATCCTTGAGTTGAAATCTATGTAAAAGTGTGATTGCATTTATGGTAGTAATTTGAGCTGAAAGGTAAGGAAGTTTAGGTATTACAGTAAATTTTAAAAATTTACTTAATTGTTTTTGAGTTCAATATTAAGTACATAGAACTTGGCAGAAACACACACCATACATACAATTTGCAGTTGATTTATTTTTTAATCTTTAACACTTTCATTCTTAGCAGTAGAACTTTATTAGAGCTTCCGTTTGTTATCATATATATAAAATTAAGAGACCAAGATGGGAGTGGCATAGGTTTTCTTTGACCTGGCTTTTCAGTGGTTATGGAGACTTATTCTGATGCCAGGAAACTATATTAGAATCTCCTCCTTGGAAAAAGCAAAAATCAGGAACAGAAACATGAAAGGTCTGTTTGTTCTGAGCCATGATTATTATAGTCGTCTCTTTGCAGTTAAAGGGAGTAGAGTGACTTCACCAGAAAAATACCGGGTTAATTCAGAGCTTTTTTTTTTTTTTTTTTTTGACTCATTTTATTTCCAGTATGGCTAGAATATTCAGAAAATAAGCAGACACTTCTAGAACTGTAGGGCTTGGTCTGTGTAAAGAAGGGAGGCTAGTTAAAGCCACGTTGTACCTGCAGTAGAGGCTAAGCAGAGTCAGAATTGGCTAGGTGGTCCCAGTGTAACAGTTTGTATAAAGCAAGATAAATCTTTTTTGCTTGCAACTGAAATTGTGGCAAAACAAATCTGTTTTTATCTGTATTAACCTAAATATTAAAAGTTCCTCAAGTTGAGGAATAAAATAATATCCAAGTATTTTCTTTACAGGACACACAATAACAGTGAAGTAAAATGTTTTCAGTTATATAGAAAAATTTGTCAGGGTGTTCAGTGGAAAACCAAACAAAGGGATGGGCAAAAATACATCGTGTGAACAAAATATTATAGAATTATTTACGTCAGAGTATATATGGAGATAATATTAAATGAAACAGTGTCACCTTTTATATACCCAATATGGGAAAGAAAATGTACAAAATATTGATTTGATCAAAGTAGAAGATACGTGAGTATTTATACCCCTCTCTCAGTAAAATAAATAGATATAGCCTAAACCTAACCTTATAAACAGGTTATATTTAAATATAAAAGAGTTCCCTTTCTTCTACATTTAGAAAACAAACGGTCAGATAGAATAATGGGCAAAAGACTTAAAAAGACACACCATAGAAGAGGATATATAAATGGCCAATAAAAATATGAAATATTGCTTGATTTTTATTAGTTATTAAGAAAATACAACTTAAAACCACGATGGAATATAATTAGACACTGACCAGAATGGCTAAAATGCAAAAGAGTCAATATTAAGTGTTGAGGATGTGGAGTAACCAGAATTCGTAGACATTGGTGTTAGGATTATAAATGGATAATGCTGCTCTGAAAGTGACTTGACACTGTGACTATTACTAAAGAGGATATAACATACATATCCTAGGCCAGGTGCAGTGGTTCACTCCTGTAATCCTAGCATTTTGGGAAGCCGAGGCATTGCATCACTTGATCCCAGGAGTTCAAGACCAGCCTGGACAATATGGCGAAACCTCATCTCTACCAAAAATACAAAAATTACCCAGGCTTGGTGTTACATGCCTGTAGCCCAGCATTTAGGGGGCTGAAGTAGGAGGATTGCATGAGCCCGGGAGGTCAAGGTGACAGTGAATTTTGTTCACACCACTCTACTCCCTCTTGGATGACAAAGTGAGACCCTGTCTCAAAAATATTTATATACATACCCTATGATCCAGTAACTCTACTCCTCAAAAGGCATATATATGTTCATCATGAAGCTTGTGTAAGAATGTTCATAGCCTCATTATTTACAGTGAAAATCTAGAAACAACTAGAACAGTCTTCAGAATCAGAATAAATGGATAAGTACATTGTGATATGTTAGCATAATAGAATGCTGTTTAGCAACAAAAGTGAGCAAACTAAAACTGAATGTGACAACATGGTTTAATCACATAAAACTGAAAATTGAAGAAATTATTACATCATATTCAAAAATCTCAGTAATTTTAGAAATCAAGATAGCGTTCATACCCTTTTTGGAGTGGCTAGTGACTGGAGGGCACAAGGAAGGCTTTTGGGGATGCTGATAGTGTTTCGTTTCTTCATCTAGGTACTGGTTACATGGGCGTGTTCAAAAATTCCTTGAGCTATACACTTGATGTACTTCAAGAATATCCTTAGCAACATTATTTATAATAGAAAATGGAAACTAATTTCAACATTAGGGGATTGGTTAGATAGGTATATGTTTTCTATAGAATGTTATGCAATCATTTTTTGTGTTAATCTGTATTGCCATACAGAGAATGTTCAAGGTACATTTAGTGTCAGAAGCAGATTATAGTGCAGTATATACATTGGCACATTTTTTAAAAGGGTGGGGTTGTATTATGTATATTTTCAGGTAGAAAATATGAAATGATAAACACTAAAGCACTACCAGTTGTTAACTCTTGGCAATAGGGTTTTAGGCAGTTGTATTTCTTCTTTTTTTTAGTATTTTTTTCTCCAGTGATAATGTGTTATATGTAATTTTAAAATGTTATAAATAGAAGAATCAGCAGGGGGACTATTTGAAATAATTATTTCTGGAAATCAAAGAAATGCTTACTTTTGGGGTAGAATAAGAAGTGTTTTTTGTTTTTTTTTGAGACAGGGTCTCGCTCTGTTGCCCAGGTTGGAGTGCAGTAGTGTGATCTTGGCTCACTGCAATCTCTGTCTCCCAGGCTCATGCAATCCTCCCACCTCAGCCTCCCAAGTAGCTGGGACTACAGGCACGTGCCACCATGCCTGGCTAATTTTTGCATTTTTTCTAGAGATAAGGTTTTGACATGTTTCTCAGACTGGTCTTGAACCCCTGGGCTCAAGCGACCCACCTGCCTTGTCCTCCCAAAATGCTGGGATTGCAGACCTTAGCCACTGTTCCCAGCTAGAGGTATTAGTAATTGGATTGTTAGGGTTAGAGAAGTAATGTCTGAAGAGGATATTTGAATCACTACCAGCAGGTACTAAGTGACTTTGAGGAGCTTACGAGCCTCACAGAGTCCTCAGCATTCAGTATGAGGGTTGATCTTCTAAGTCCCTCTCTTCTTCACCGTGTCTTTATGTTAATAATGGGAACTTATGGGGAAATATTTCTGTGATATAAATGTCAATAGTTTTAAATTTTGTTCTGGAGATGCTTGTTGAGAGATTAATCTGAAATCATACTGTTTATTAAACTTTTTTTTTTTAAGACACAGTCTTGCTCTGTCGCCCAGGCTGTAGTGCAGTGGTGCAATCTTGGCTCACTGTAACCTCCGCCTCCTGGGTTCAAGCGATCCTTTTACCTCTCAGCCTCCCGAGTAGATGGGATTACAGGCATGTGCCGCCATGCCTGGTTAATTTTTGTATTTTTGCTAGAGACGGGGTTTCACCATGTTGCTCAGGCTGGTGTTGAACTCCCATGCTCAAGTGATCTGCCCACCTCAGCCTCCCAAAGTGCTGGGATTACAGGCGTAAGCCACTGCACCTGGGCTAAACTCTTTTTTTTTAATGTGTACACTTTGTTATCTGAAAATAAAATATGACTCTTTACCTATAGTAAAAACTCTTTTCTGGTTTAATTTTAGTTCTAAAAAAGGAACTTAGCTAGATGAAGTCCTGTGATGTAGACTTAAGGTCCATTGATACAGACCCCAAATTAAGGTATTCAGTATTTTTATGTATGCCTAATATCTTAACGGTGTTGATTTTGAATAGCTCATATAATACAGCTTTTTAATTTTTTTTTTTTTTTTTTTTTTTGAGACGGAGTCTCCCTCTGTCGCCCAGGCTGGAGTGCAGCGGCCAGATCTCGGCTCACTGCAAGCTCCGCCTCCCGGGTTCACACCATTCTCCTGCCTCAGCCTCCGGAGTAGATGGGACTACAGGCGTCCGCCACCACGCCTGGCTAGTTTTTTGTATTTTTTAGTAGAGACGGGGTTTCACCGTGTTAGCCAGGATGATCTCGATCTCCTGACCTCGTGATCCGCCCGTCTTGGCCTCCCAAAGTGCTGGGATTACAGGCTTGAGCCACCGCGCCCCGCCATAGCTTTTTAATTTCAAAGGCAATCGACTCAGCAGAATTCTAGTAGTTAAAAAAAAAATTAAATTGCCAGGCATGGTGGTTCACACCTGTAATCCCAGCACTTTAAGAAGTTGAGGCGGGTGGATCCCTTGCGCCTAGGAGTTTGAGACCAGATTGGGCAACACGGCAAAACCTCATCTCTTCAAAATACAAAAATTAGCTGGATATGGTGGTACATGCCTGTGGTCCCAGCTGCTCGAGAGACTGCAGTGGGATCTCTGGAGCCCAGGGAAGTCAAGACTGCAGTGAACCGAGATGGTGCCACTGTACAACAGCCTGGGTGACAGAGTGAGACCCTGTCTCGAAAAAGAAAGAAAGAAAAAAGAAATCAGTTCTAATAATATTTTATCTCCTGTTCGTTTGATTTTTGAATCCTTGATACTAATAAAGTACACTTGGGTTTTCCCTGTTTTAAAATGGGGGACATAGTACTTAAGTCATTGGGTTATTAGGACAAACACATTTAAAATGAGTGACCCACAGTTAATACTTAGATAAAACTTAATTTTTTCCTGTCCTTTATAAAATATTTAGGTATGTTTTTATGGGAATTTATCCCTAAGAAAACTTTGACGGTATTTTCAGGAGTTGAAATAATGTATGTAAAACCTTTTTTTCTTAATTTTTAGAAGAAACCAAAGACACAGAGGCTCCCACAGCACCTCAGAATAGCCAGTTAACGTGGAAGCAAGGCAGACAGCTTTTAAGACAGTGAGTAATTATTTATTTTCAGCTTTCTTTAAGGATCTAGGTATGAAAGTGTTTATATTGAATCAATTTACAAGTAAAAAATTATATTGGGACAATGTGTATGTTTTTTGTATTGCTGCTTTTTTGTTGTGAGATGCTTGGATCTTTTTAAAAGTTTGTTTCCTCTGAGTTTCAGGATGATGTTGTCTTCTTACTTGCAGGGTAGAATGTCTAAAAGACTGGATGACTTGAGCAGAATAAAAACAATACAGAATTCATACTTCCTAGAGCCCTCCATTCCTGTCAGTGCAGAATTCACACGTTTCTTTTCAGTGGGGGTGTGACTGGTCTAGAAAATGAATTTAGTTGAATTCATCTGAAACTTTTCAGAAGTGGATTGCCAAATTTTCCTTTTAGTTGAAATTTTAAGGAGGTTTTTTGAATTTTGACTTACTTGGTGTATTAGAAGTATTTCTCTGGCAAATCTTGTTTTTTGTCTTTCATGTATTATTTTCCTTATATTTTGAAAATTTTGAAATTTGTGTCCTACTGATATCCTGGGTGATTTTCAGTTATTCAGCCTTTTCTACTCTAGGTATCTTTACCTTCACCCTTAATCTTGTAGAACTGTCTTTAGAATATTTCATAGTCTGGACAGGACAGTCATCATGCATTCCACCTCTGACCATTGTGTTATTTGCGCTCTGACTTTACCATGATTTTTAAATCCTTAACTATATCATTTTTCTCTTTAGCTCTTCTACCTATGGTTGCTTTTATTTTATTTCTGTTTCCCTAGCTCCAGCTTAGACTCCATAATTGATCACCCTTATCTAGTACCCTTAATTTTCTTGCTGCCCACTGCTTACCACTTCCTCACCAGTCATTTTACTAAATTTACCTGAAAAGCTCTAGCCCTAGTTCATTCTGTCTGCCTCTTTCTAGTTAACTCTTGGATGAAAACTATAGAATCATGTGAATACTATTACGTATTCATAGTTTCCTGTCCAAACATTGCAGAGAACCTTTTTCCATAACCCTTGGCCACCCCCTGCTTCCATTGTCCTCAGTGGATATTCTGAACTTTTACCGTATCTCAGCCCATTCTTCTTTATTTCATTAAAGCACTTCAGGCTCTGCTTCATGGAAAATATGAAGGCTGTCAGGTGACAATTCCCTTAACACTTTCCTTTCTGTAAATGTGTGGTTTTTTTTTTTTTTTTTTTTTTTTTTTTTTTTGTGAGACGGAGGCTCTGCTTATAAGTGACTAAAATTTGAAGAAAAGAATAGATTATTGATTGGAAGGATGCTGGATAACTAGCAGAATTGAAGGAAATAGTGAACAACCGAGTGTCAGGAAGTGAAGAGCTAGGGTAGCTTGGAGGCCGTCTCAGACTGGAAACTCTAAAGACATTCTTACTTGATTTTCTACCCCTCTCTGTCTCAGGTTTATTCTTCTGAAAAACCACTTTTTTTCTGTATGTCAGAGAATACTCTGTATTGTCCTGACTAATCAAATAATTGCCCATGAGTCCTGACTGATCAAATAATTGCCAGTTCATACCTGGGTTGTGTAAGATCTTGGCAGTTCATTCAGACCAAATGGTTAGAGTATGATGGGAGCTGTTCTCCCCAAGAGAGGACTGCATTTTTTAGAAGAAAAGTGAGGACAGCTCTTCTGGACAGTAGAGAAATCACTTGGACAGTATTCCTCTCATAAATGCTTAATCCCATTGCCTGATTTACAATTTAGTCTCTTGCCACCTTTATCTTTCCCTGTGACTTTATAGCCAAACTTGTTAAGGGTAGTTTATCTCCATAGTCTGCCTTCTTGTTCGTTTGTCAGCTGTCTATCTGTTTTCCATTTTGACGTTTCTCTGAAGCAGCTATCACAAACATATTCAAGAGACCTTTTTTGTTATAATTGGTATCTTGGAAAAATTTGGCATTAACTATTCTTTCTTGAAACTTTTATTTTTGCTTCCATGACAGCACTCTCTGCTATCATTTTTTCCCTCTAGTTTCTCAAATATTTTCATTTTCCTTTGAGTTTTTATTATAATTCTAGTCCTTTGGATGTTTGTATACCCAGACTTTCTGTCCTTATTTATGGTTATTCTCTCAGTGACTTCATTTAAATCCATGGCTTCAAATATTGCCAAAGATTAATGACCCAAATCTGTAGACCCAGGTCAGTCTCTTCTGAGCTTTTGATTTGTATCATCCATGTGCCTAATAAACGTTGTCACTTGTATTTTTTTATAGACACTGTATGGTTGTCTGATAGGTACTCTATAAACTTGATTCTGACTCTATATAATATTTTTGAACGTACCCATCATCTGACCATCCAAGCTAGAAACCTGAAAATTGTGCAAAGTTCTTACTTGTTTTTTCATTCTACTTCCATATATATTTATGCATCATGTCAGAAAGATTATATCTTCTTATTTTTCTCACATTTATTCTTTCTCCATTTTTACTTCTTGCTGTGTTAGTGTCCTGATCAAGTCTTTTTAGCATTCACCTAAAAATCTTTTGTTCTTCTGCCAGCAGTATTTAAAGTTTCTTTTAAGCGTCCTTCATTACCCTCTTAAATACTTTAATTTATCACAAAGCCATTCACAACTCATTATCTTTGTATCATAATCTAGTCCTTTTCTTCTTTTCCAGTCTCATCTTAGATCCTAGGTTAAGTTCCTTGTTTAGATATAGTGAAAGATTGAAAATCACAGGACTAGAGGAGTGCTGTGAGATCTTAGATCCTAGAAGGAGAATTAATGTGTTCATCAATCTCTAGTTAACAACCCCAGGTTTAAACTTAGTATATCTGTGTGCTAAGATTGAGTTCTACTCATTCTTTACTGCTCCTTGGAAATTACAAAATGTATGTGTGTGTATTGTGTTTGTGTGTATATGTGTGTATAAATTTAAAAATATGTGTGTGTATAAATTTAAAAAATGTGTGGTTCTGTGTGTATGGAAATTTAAAGATGTATGTGTGCGTACATAATCCTAAAAGCGTTTTAAGACTTCTTGGGTTTTGAGATAATTGGCTCTTAATCAGTGTTAACCATACTATATGCTTTTTAATTTAAATTTCGTTTGTAATTGGTATAGTTCTCTTAGAACTGGAACTAGTCTGTAGAGAAGAAAGATACTGAGACAAAGGGAGAGCATGTTTTAATAGGATTATGGGTTTTTCTAAAATTGATACGATTTTGAGTCTGGCAAATGTTAACAATATGTGGATTTTAATATTTGTTTTCTCTTACAGGTATCTTCAGGAAGTAGGTTATACAGATACAATATTAGATGTACGGTCTCAGCGGGTAAGGTCATTACTTGGACTATCTAATTCAGAACCAAATGGATCAGTAGAAACAAAGAATTTAGAACAGATCCTGAATGGAGGTGAATCTCCTAAGCAAAAGGGACAAGAAATAAAAAGGTATGATTTATACTTAACATAGTTTATATAATGGATATTATGGATATTATTACTGTTAATCTGTTTAGCTCCTTGTTACTGCCATTAACATTTTTTTTTTTCTTTTTTTTTTTTGATACGGAGTCTTGCTCTCGTCGCCTGGTCTGAAGTGCAATGGCGCGATCTCGGCTCACTGCAACCTGTGCCTCCCAGGCTCAAGCAATTCTCCTGCCTCAGCCTCCTGAGTAGCTGGGATTACAGGCACCCACCACCACTCCTGCCTAATTTTTTGTATTTTTAGTTGAGACGGCATTTCACCGCATTGGCCAGGCTGGTTGCAAACTCCTGACCTCAGGTGGTCCACCTGCCTCGGCCTCCCAAAGTGCTGGGATTACAGGTGTGAGCCACTGCACCCGGCTGCTATTAACCATTTTTAAAACAAACCGAGTTCAGAGTTAAAGAGCTAGCCATCTCCCACCCCACTCCATGGTACCATGGGCAAATAAATTTTCTAAATTTTCTATTTAATGGCTTTTAAATTTTATCTATGTTAAGTTGGTGTGTGTTTGTTTTTTGAGTCAGGGTCTGGCTTCATTGCCCAGGCTGGAGTGCACTGGTGTGCTGCTGGCTCATTGCAGCCTCTGACTCCCATGCTCAAGTGATCCTCCCACCTCAGCCTCCTGAGTTGCTCAGATTCCAGGCATGCACCACTATGCCCAGCTAATTTTTAAAAATTTTTTGTGGAGACGGGTTCTTGCTCTGTTGCCCAGGCTGGTCTCAAACTCCTGGCCTTAAGCAGTGCGCCCACCTCAGCCTCCAAAAGTGCTGGGATTATAGGCATGAGCCACTGTGCCCAACCTGTTAAATTTTGATAACAGGAGAATGACTGTAGTTCGAAATAGGTGCAGAATCAGATTTGAGGCTGATTTCATGTAGTTCAGAGCTATTTTAACATCCTTATTTTAAAATTTTCGCTAGAAAAATTTATTTTTCTATATTAATTATAATGCTACTCTCACTAGAATAAGCAATGGTTATTTAGACACTAGTGTGAAAGAAACAAGGCTTTTCTTTGTGTTTGGATTCAGAAAGCTACCAGATAAAAACATTTATTGAAATATAATTTACATATCATAAAATTTACCCATTAAAAAATACAATTTAATAGTTTTTAGAATACTTACAGAATTGTTCAGCTATCACTACAATTGAAGTTTAGAACATTTTCATCACCCCTAAAAGAAACCCCATACCCATTAGGTGGCTACTCTCCATTTCCCCCTATCTCCCAACCCCAGGCTACCACTAATCTACTCTCTGTCTCTGTAGATTTGTATATTCTGGATATTTCATATAAGTGGTCTTCTGTGAGTGGCTTCTTTCACTTAGCATATTTTCAAAGTTTATACATGTTATAGCATGCATCAGTGCTTCATTCCTTTTTATTTCCAAGTAATATTCCCTTATGGATATACTACATTTGGTTTGTGTTTCTTTTTTATTTCATTATTATTGTTATTATTTTTGAGACAGGTCTTACTCAGTTCTCCAGGCTGGAGTACAGTGATGTGATCACGGCTCACTGAAGCCTTGCTCCCTGGGCTCAGGTGATCCTCCCACCTCAGCCTCCCGAGTAGCTGGGACCACAGGTTCACAACACCATGCCTGGCTAATTTTTGTAGAGACGGGGTTTTGCCATGTTGCCCAGGTCTTGAACTCCTGGGCTCGAGCAGTCTGCCCTCATTGGCCTTCCAAAGTGCTGGGATTACAGGCCTCAGCCACCACACCCGGCCTTCATTATGTGTTTCTTATACAGGTGAAGGGTATGTGGGTTGGTTCCAAGTTTTGGACTAATGAAGAAGATTGAGGACCTGCCAAACTCTTTTCCAAGGTAGTTGCACTATTTTACCTTCCCACCAGCAGTACTAAAAGGATTCTGATTTCTCCACATCCTCATCAACACTTGTTACTGTCTAACAGATACGCTTTTGATTAATATAGACTTGATAAATACAAGGAGTTAAGCATTTTTACCATGAGACGTTACCCTGAGTAACATAGGTTAGAAAGACAAAGAAAATGAGAAAAAAACCAGATGAGTTCATTGAGGTCATTTAGAGCTTAATAAATAAATAATGTGTATAGTTTATAAACATTATTTCATGCCCTAGATGTATTTTATGATATTGTGCAGTTATCTAAAATATATTCTGGTCAACTGGGCGCAGTAGCTCTTGTCTATAATCCCAGCACTTTGGAAGGCTGAGGCAGGTGAATCACTTGAGGTCAGGAGTTTGAGACTAGCCTGTTCACCAACATGGTGAAACCCCATCTCTACTAAAAATACAAAAATTAGCTGGGCGCATGCTTGTAATCCCAGCTACTTGGGAGACTGAGGTGGGAGGATCGCTTTAACCAGGAGGCGAAGGTTGCAGTGAGCTGAGATCATGCCATTGCACTCCGGCCTGGGTGACAGAGTGAGACTCCATCTCAAAAAAAAAAAAAAAGAAATGTGTGTGTATATATAAATATATCTATATATACATATAACACATATATGTGTGTATATATAGATACATATACACACACATGTGTATGTGTATTTTTTTTCTGTAAGGTTAAAAATTAAGCCTTTGATTTAGAGTTTTTATTTCTGAGAAATGACTATTAAAGTCAGTTTGACATCAAATAGAGCCCTTATTTTCTATACTGTGATTTCAGAAATAGAGTGCTTTGTAGCATAAGAGAAAAAGCAGAAATATTATCAAGTATTTTTAGCCAAACTGGTCACCCACGTAGTTCATAGAATTTATAAATATTTTACAGCAATAGAGGTTTGCTATACCACCAGTGACTCTGAATCTGAATCAAAGATCCTTTCGTTTTTTTCCCCCTCACTCTTAGTATCATCTTACAAAGATCCTTGATAAGCTGTATCTTCTCCTTGTAAAGCTTCTTGCTTTTGCAAAATTAAGATTTTGATATTTTTTTGGAGTTTGTGTGCGTGCGTGTATGTTAAACACATAACATGAGATCTGCCCTCTCAACAAACTTTAAAGTGTGCAATTTCGTTAACAGAGGTACAATGTTGTACAGCAGCTCTCTGGAACTTTTTCATCTGGTATGACTGGAAACCATAACTTTTGAACAGCAGCTCCCCATTTCCTCCTCCCTCCGACCCTTGGCAACCACTATTCTACTTTGTGTTTCTGGGTTTGACTGCTTTAAGTACCTCATGATTGGACTCATGCAATGCTTGTCCCTCTGTGATTAGCTTATTTTACTTAGCATAATGTCCTCACGGTTCATTCATGTTGTCACATATGACAGGATTTCCTTCTTTTCGTAACTAACGATATTCCAGTGTACGCATATACTACATTTTCTTTATTTCTTTACCTGTTGATGGACATTTAGGTAATAGTTGTTTGTTTATTTGCTTAGTGTTGTTTTGAATGGTGTCTTGCCCTGTTGCCCAGGCTGGAGTGCAGTGGCATAATCAACAGCTTACTGCAGCCACAACTTCCCAGGCTCAAGCAGTCCTCGCACTTCATCCTCCAGAGTAGCTGGGACTACAGCCACGCGCCACCACACCTGGCTGGTTTTTTAAGTTTTTGTAGAGATGGGACCTCATTATGTTCCCCAGGCTGATCTTGAACTCCTGGACTCAAGCAACCCTCCTGCCTCAAGCAGCCCTCCTTCCTCGGCCTCCTAAAGTGCTAGGATTACAGGCATGAGCCACTGTGCCTGGCCGGAAATAGTTGTTTTAATCAAGGCTTTCTTCTTAACGAGTACACTGACATTTTCTGATTCTGCCCTAATGTAGGTGTGTGTGGTTGAGCCATTATTAGGGCCATTTGAAAACCCCTAGGAATAAGAAAATGATATAACATGTGGATCAAGATTTCAGCAAAATATGTTTATTACATTCTTATTTATTAATAGGAGAAAATTAGAAGCAGTCTTAATGTCCATAAGTAGAGGATGGTAAATTTTAGATTCGTATTTTAGAGGCAGTATGCCTAATGATTAAGAATATGAATTCTGAAGACAGACTGGATTTGAATCCTAACTTAACCACTGGTTACTAGCCGTAACTTTGGACAGGGAACTTTACTTTCCTTATTTGTAAAATGAGTATCATAGGATTGATATGAGGAAGGAATGAATTAATGTAAAGCATTTAGAACAATGCCTGGCACACAGTAAGTGTTACATAATTGTTAACTATTAGGAAATATTGTGTATCTAGTTGAAGTGTGACTCCCACCAAGACTAGTGTTTATTAGATGCTACCGAGGGAGTGACACTATTGTATTTCTTGATTTATGGTAGGGATGTTGTGGTTGTATAGAGCATCATAGCACAAAGCATCTACTTTATGAGTATTCATTGGGAAAGTTCTCTTAGATCTTATAACTGGGAAAAGTTGTGCTGTTTCTTAATAACTGGTCTTATTTACCTTTGAACCTCCAGTTGTTGCTCCCCTCCCACCTCTTTTTTTAACCCTGTTTGGAATCTCAGGGCCAAATTTGTGGGCCTCCTCTAGAAAATGCATTGACGGCCGGGCGCGGTGGCTCAAGCCTGTAATCCCAGCACTTTGGGAGGCCGAGACGGGCGGATCACGAGGTCAGGAGATCGAGACCATCCTGGCTAACACGGTGAAACCCCGTCTCTACTAAAAAATACAAAAAACTAGCCGGGCGAGGTGGCGGGCACCTGTAGTCCCAGTTACTCGGGAGGCTGAGGCAGGAGAATGGCGTAAACCCGGGAGGCGGAGCTTGCAGTGAGCTGAGATCCGGCCACTGCGCTCCAGCCTGGGTGACAGAGTGAGACTCCGTCTCAAAAAAAAAAAAGAAAATGCATTGACACATTTAGTCTTTTACTTAGCAACCTTACCTTTGGCTTCATTTTATTTACCCTTTCATCGGGATATATTTATTTTTAAGATTCTGTTGTCTTTTTAGAATGAGAGAGGGTAGTAAATAAACAGTTGGCAAAGAGAAAAATTATCCACAGATGGAGACTTCCATTTTAAATATGGTAGGTTAAAGTCACATTTTACTTGTGTGCCTTTCAGAAATTTTGCTAAAAGGACAGTGAAGGGCTTAAGATGCATTAACACAAAAGAACAACAACAAAAAAATAATGACATACAGAAAGAATTAGAGAGTGTACTGTCTGTGAGATAGAGAGTATTTAACAATTTTGAATCCAGAAAGAAAATGGAGGAATGGCAACTGACTGAGTGACCCTGAGAAAGCTTATTAAACATAAGTGCATTTGAGAGTGATAGTATGAAGAAAAGGAACAAGCCAATTCAAGTCACAGAATTCCAGTAAAGCCACAAAGGCTAAGGAATTATATGTATATGGTGAGGTTTAAATAGGGGTATGAATAGAGAATTGGTTTAAAGTTTATTTAAGAAGCACAGGCTGGGCATGGTGGCTCATGCCTGTAATCCCAGTACTTTGGGAGGCTTAGGTGGGCAGATCACTTGAGATCAGGAGTTTGAGACCAGTCCAGCCAACACGGTGAAACTCCATCTCTACTAAAAGCACAAAAATTAGCCAGGCATGGTGGCAGGCGCCTGTAATCCCAGGTACTAGGGAGGCTGAGGCATGAGAATTGCTTGAACCTGGTAGGCAGAGGTTGCAGTGAGCCAAGATTGTGCCACTGTCCACCAGCCTGGGCGACAAAGGGAGACTCCATCTTAGGGGGGATAAAAGTTTAAGAAACACAATGTGAAATCCTCTCTTTCATTTTGTGAAACTGGTTTAATACCACCCCTCCCCTACCGCAAAAAATGGTAGTGTGTTTTCCACCAGTGATTTCTGTTTTTTTTTTTTTTTGGAGACAGAGTCTCGCTTTGTTGCCCAGGCTGGAGTGCAGTGGCCAGATCTCAGCTCACTGCAAGCTCCGCTTCCCAGGTTTACGCCATTCTCCTGCCTCAGCCTCCTGAGTAGCTGGGACTACAGACGCTCGCCACCTCTCCTGGCTAGTTTTTTGTATTTTTTAGTAGAGACAGGGTTTCACCGTGTTAGCCAGGATGGTCTCGATCTCCTGACCTCGTGATCCGCCCGTCTCGGCCTCCCAAAGTGCTGGGATTACAGGCTTGAGCCACCGTGCCCGGCTCTGTTTTCTTAAGAAATAAAACAACTGAAAGATGGCGTTATTGTATTAAATGAAAACAGCAGAGTTGTGTGAAATGCTCCAGCAGAGCATTGAGATCTCCTGTGTTCTCCTACTGTTTGACTTCCAGTATGTGGGCACACATGTGTCGAATCACATTAATAGGAAAGGCCTAATGGTACTGAAAATTGGGATATGTCAGTGAAATGGCTGGGCCTGTGTCCTATCATGCAGAAGTTAAATCAGCAGCTTGACAAGACATAGCCATATTCTCAGTCCTTCTGGGCTGCTTTAACAAAATACCATAGACTGAGTACGTATAAACAATAGAAATTTATTTCTCACAGCTCAGGAGGTTGGGAAGTCTAAGATCAATGTGTCAGCATGGTTGGGTTCTGGTGAAGACCCTTTTCTGGGTTGCAGACTGCTGACTTCCCACTGGATTTTCACGTGGTGGAGAAGGCAGGCTCCTTTGGGCCTCTTATTTTTATAAGAGTACTAATCGTATTCATGAGAACTCTGTCCTCATGACCTAGCCACCTCCCAAAGGCCCACCTGTCAATACCATCATATTGGGGATTAGGTTTCAAAATAGGAATTTTGCTGAGGGACACAAACATTCAGACCATGGCAGATTTCAGAGAAGAATAGTGGTAACATCCTTGGAAAACCAGGCAATTAAAAAAAACCAGACTAGGCAGTTATTTCAGGAAAACTATATATAAAAGAAAGGAAGTAGAGTCATTGTAATGTGATTTAAATGGAAATATTAATATGTACTTACAGTGTAACCATGGAATATTAATATAACAAAAAGTAAACTGATGTAACTATATTACTGTTATGGGTGGAAGTATAGATGTGGGATGGAGATTGTGAGGGAACTACATTTTTATCAAGAAATAGCAATCTAAGCATGTTATTTAGAACAAATAGGGTAAATAACAAAGGAAGCTTCTTTAAAAATAAGTTTAAAATGGTTTTTCCTAGTGTGTGGGAATCAAAGACAGAGAAGAATAGGGCAGGAGACTCTATTGTTACTCATTGTATGCCTTGTGAATTTATTTAGAACAATTTGGCTTTTTTCTCCTAAGTATTTCCTAGCAAGCAGAACTTCATTTTAGCAACTGCAACAACAGTAACAGCAACAAAAGATTTACGATACTCATGATCCCCAAATTATTCTTAGCTAACTTCAGTAGAGCCCTAAAAGTTGTCTGACAAATCTTTTCTTTTTCTTCACTGGCTGATTCCTTACTTCATTCTTCAACTCAGCAATTCTAATCTTTTTCTACTCTTTATAAACTCCACTCCAGACTGTGTTCCTTAATTTTAGTCATTCTTATAAGTTTGTGACACTTCCTCATTTTTGTTTTGTTTTTTAGAGACAATTCTCCACTGATCTCTCATGTTTCTAAACATCCTGTGAGCAGAGACACATATTGCCCTTTTATTCTGGACTATCTATTTAAGGATATTTATATAACAACCAACATTGTAAGATAGAGACAGTCTTCTGGGAAGTCATGCTTACTGTTCAATATAAATGATTCAAGTTCCCTAAGCTCAGAGTTCCTCCGCTATGATTCAAACGAACTGTAAGTGTAACATCTACCCAATTACCTCCTTGCCACCCTTGTGGGACCTGGGCAAAGGAAATTCAGCAAACATGGTCCTATTACTTCCTGTGCTCCTGAAGAGAATTCTTGTCTCTGTCTCAATTTTATGACTTATTTCAGGATCCATGAAACAGTAATAGGCTAGGTTGTTAGCATGAAGGCCGGGAAAAACCTGAGACCTTTCACAGTCCATGATCCTTTAATTTTCATTTCCCTAAAGACTAATGATGTTGAGCATCTATTCATATGCTTATTTGCATTCCACCTATCATTATGATGCAATATCTATTTGAAATATTTCCCCATTTTTTATTGTTTTGTTACTGTTATGGTTTAAGTGTTCTTTATATACCCTTGACACAAGTTTTTCATGAAATATAACTTGCAAATATTTTTTCACAATTTATAGGCTTTTCTTTACATTCTCTTGATGTCTTTCAAAGAGCAAATGTTAATAATTTTGGTGAAATCTGATTGACGAATTCTTGCTTTTATGCGCTGTGTTCCATTTGACTTTTAAAGCCATGCACATATGTTGCTGTGATTAAATACAGTTTTTAAAACCTGGAAACAGGAGGCACTCTCACTTTAGAGACAGAAATTTCTATCCAAGGAGCAGGAGTACTTAATTTTTCAAAGTTCAAAACAAATATATCTTAAAATTCTTTTAAATTATTGTATCATTGATATGCTACTTTTATCAAATGCATTCATTGCCTTTCATTTAATATCCAAATATTAAGTTATATTGTAAGTTTTGAGCTGAAAGTACATTTTGTTCTCGTAGATTTGTGGTTGTTTTTACTAATTTGCATTTGAAAAAACCATCTCCTACATTCATTCATTATACAGTTCCTTTAAACTATGTGCTGGATTGGGTGGGATATAGTACAGCCTATTAACACTCTTTGTTAATGCTGTTTTAAAAATATAGTCAGCCCTTTCTGTGTAGGTTCTGCACCTATGGATTCAAAATACCACATTGAAAAAAATGACAATTAAAAATTAAAATAATGCAAATTTAAAAATACTGTATGACACCTATTTATGTAGTATTTATATTGTATTAGGTATTATAAATAGTCTGGAGATGATTTAAAGTATACTATAGGGAGAATGTGCTTAGGGACTTGAGCATGATAGGGAGGTGTGTATCCTAGAACCAATGCCTCATGGAAACCAAGAGACAAGTATAATCTGAATTGTGTTATATATTTAATTTGGACTAATGGAGTGAACCAATCAGAGAGGGGGGCAAAAACCCTCCCTGAGTTTTATATTATTTTTCTTTTTGTTACCATGTACTCTTAGTAAAGACATTTGAGATAATCTAATTCAGCCCCCACAATTTACAGGTAAAGAAATTGAGGCCAAAAGATATAAATGGTTTGGCCAAATTCAAGCAGCTACTTAGTGGCAGAGCAGAGACTTTTCATGGTGAAAGTCTTTGTTCGGCTGAATTTTCTACTGTTTTGTTGCTGCCTTTATTGTTAAACATTTAAACAACTATATGAAAACCTTTTTTTGTGTGTGCATAGAGAAACTCAAATTAGTTAAAAGATTTAGTTAAGTGGATAAAATAGATTGTCCCTATGACCTGTTAAATGAGTAATTCTACAAGACTTAAAAGTATTTATTTAATAGATTTTGAGTTATTTTTTCTAGCTAAGACAGTCTGTGAAATGGATTGGGATGTTTTATATTTGATGTACTATAAATTTAAATCTGAGCTGCTTGATAAATTATTTTTAAGTTTTTTTTGTTTTCATTTTGAGACAGGGTCTTGCTCTGTCACCCAGGCTGGAATGCAGTGTATAGTCAATAGCTCACTGCAGCCTCAACCTCCTGGGCTCAAAGAATCCTCCTATCCCAGCCCGCTGAGTAGCTGAGACTGTAGGCACATGACACCATACCCAGCTAATTTTTTTTTTTGAAGGTGGGTTTCACTATGTTGCCCAGGATGGTCTTGAACTCTAGGCTCAAGCGGTCTCCTCCCATTCACCTCCCAAAGTGCTGGGATTACAGTTACGAAGCACTGTCCCTGGCCCCACCTGATAAACTTTGGTATTTGCTGTTTTAGTCCTCAAACATTTAGACCAAACTGTAAGAGGTTGTAGTTATAAGAAATACTAAGTTTCAGTTGCTCATTTATGATGGCTTTATTTTCAGAACTAATAATATGTGTTTGAGTGTCTAATACTATAGGATTTTAATGTGTTGCAGTAATTACCTAAAATATTTTGGACAATGAACTTTGGAGAAAGTCAGCAGAGAATAATTACTTTTATTTCAGTTGTAGAACATAAATGTTTCAAACTTTTTTTCTTGAATAAAGTCCTCAGACAGTAGGTAGTCATTCAAATCTCTTTAGTTTTAAGAATTGATTTAAAATGGGAACCAGAAAGAAGTATTAGAACCAACCATTGGAATAGTTGGATTCATCTTTTTTCCTTCACACAGGTCCTCTGGTGATGTTCTGGAGACATTCAATTTCTTAGAAAATGCTGATGACAGTGATGAAGAAGAGGAAAATGACATGATTGAAGGCATCCCAGAAGGAAAAGACAAACATCGGATAAATAAACACAAAGTAGGAATTAGCTTTTATATTCTTATTAGCTATATATTCATATAGTTGGAATAGGAATTTTTTTTTACATGTGTGCTATTACCATTTTTTAAAAAATTATACTTTAAGTTCTAGGGTACCTGTGCACAATGTGCAGGTTTGTTAAATATGTATACATGTGCCATGTTGGTGTGCTGCAACAGGTGGGTAGGTTTAATTGTGGGTATTTGAGATTTTACAGTTATGTAAGAAAAAAATGACGATGTTCCACAAAAGTTTCTGGTCTGCAAAATCAGTTTTCAGTTTTTGTTTTGACACATTCTATATGTATAACGTCTATTTGAGTGAATAGGGATTTTGATCCTTTTTATTTATTTTTTGTTCTGAAAGGTAAAGCACTGTTACAATTATCACAGCTATGAACTTAAATTAGTTACTATGCCATATCTCTATGAGTGAAGGGCTAAGCATGCAGTTTCCCATTTATGAGGTCAATTCAACATAACATATCAGAATGCAAATAAGTGACTGGTTCTTTAGTGGAGGACTAACTGTGAATGTACTGTAATTTAAGAAGTTAACTGTTCTTGATGATTAGCACTTAAACCATTTTTAGTGCCACATTACTTAGATCAATCTTGGCACAGCACTGTTGAACCATTTAGCTAAAGTATAATTTGGGATTTGTGAATTACATGGGAAATCTAAAATTTTGGGTCCAAGTAATTTTAAAATGGGTGTGTAAATGTAGTTATGTGACGATATTAAAGCATCCCTTTTCCATTTAGGATAAAAGTAATTCTTGGTTTATATTCTATTTACAGATAGGTAATGAAGGTTTAGCTGCCGACCTAACTGACGATCCTGATACTGAGGAAGCACTGAAAGAATTTGATTTTTTAGTGACTGCTGAAGATGGTGAAGGAGCTGGAGAAGCACGGAGTTCGGGGGATGGCACAGAATGGGGTAAGATGATAAAGAAATAGGGGGTGGGAGGAAATCTAGCCCTTAATGATGGGTTATTATTAAATATTTTATGTGGAATGTGTGTATCAGTGTATGGTGGCAGTTAAACTGAGAGCAAGGGGAAGTGGTATTGAATAATAGCAACGTATTTTGTACCAATTTATTTAAATTTGGTGACTAAACTTTAATATATATGGCTTTTGGTGAATTTTGATTTTTAGAATTTGTCTGGATTTAAAGTTGAAACATTTAATTGATTTGGAAATCCAATTTCTTTCCTTTTAGTAGATTTTTAAAAATGTATGTATTCAGTTTTGAACATTCCCATTGTTTAATTTGATATTCTAGATTTAGGAAGATTTAACACTCAGTATGTCCATATAGTGTTATCTGACTAATTACTAAGAAAGAATAAAGCTACTCATCCTGAATTATAGCTCTATATTGAGCACAATTTAATGAAGATACTACACTTTATTACCTATAATATTCAGTGTGCAAAATGTTAGGGCCTAAACTTTGGAAGTGGTACATTGTGCTAATAATGATTCAGCCATAACTAAGAGAAAACCATTCTCTATCTGTACATGGTTAAAAACCCCATTAGGAGGTAAAATAAGTGTAAAAAATACTTTAAATGAATAGCTGGTGTCCTTAATGTTTTTCCTAGTAAATATGTTCATGCATTCCTCATTTAATATCGGCATGTTGTCTGGTAGGTAGAACAAAGTGTGTTTACTGAGCTTTATTGGAGAAGGTTATTATTTATTTTATTATTTTTTTTTTTTTTGAGATGGAGTCTCACTCTGTCGCCAGGCTGCAGTGCAGTGGTGCAATCTTGGCTCACTGCAACTTCGCCTCCCAGGTTCAAGTGATTCTCCTACCTTGGCATCCCGAGTAGCTGGGACTACAGGTGTACACCACCACACCCAGCCAATTTTTGTATTTTTAGTAGAGGCGAGGTTTTACCATGTTGGCCAGGATGGTCTCGATCTCTTGACCTCGCGATCCACTGGCCTTGGCCTCCCAGGGTGCTGGGATTAGAGGCATGAGCCACCGTGCCCAACCTGGAGAAGGTTATTTTAATGCATCAAAGTTTTGCTTAATTACAAGCAAGAAGAATAATCACTAGATCTTTTTTTAAAACTACTTTGATAGCAAACACTTGGCTTTTAAAAGATGCCTCATTTATGTGTTTAAACCAAATATTGCTAATAGCAAGAGAGAAAAAACCTAATATATAGTACATTTATTATCTTGATATAAAAAAATGAATCAGGTACTTAAAAGATTTGAATTTTGCCACCAGTTTTCTTATTATAGTTCTTAAGCATTATTTTCAGACCTTCACTTCTTTCTTCTTCTAAATGGAAATAGAAGAGACACATTAATTCAAACATGAGAAAACACAATTACCTTCAAGACTACATTTTTGTACTTATTTGAAAATGATTGTGTTTTAGAAGAGTATCTTTCTTCAAAATCAGCATTGCTCAGGAGAAACAGTAAAAATATTTAACTTTTCTTTTAGCTTCTCTGTGCAGACAATGTTGGAAATACCTTTTTCCAGTAATTTCAAAAGTATTGCTTTTTTCCTGATTGTTTTGTAATTATATAAATATATAATTACTTTGTAATACAAGTGTGTTTTAGAAAACTTAGAACCTACAAATACATGTGAAGATGAATATTTTTTATAAGCATGTGTATATATATTTATTTATTTAGTAAAATAAGGAGTTTGCTCAATGTTGATTTGTAATGCACACTTTTCACTTAATACATGGTTCTTCTGCATCCCCCCTTTTGTTTTTTTAAACAGGATCTCGCTTTGTTGCCCAGGCTGGGGTGCCATGGTGCAATCTTGGCTCACTGTGACCTTCACCTCCCAGGCTCAAGGGGTCCTCCCACCTCAGCCTCTTGAATAATTGAGACCACAGGCGTGTGACCACACCTGGCTAATTTTTGCCTTTTTTTTTTTTTTTTTTGTAGAGACTGAGTTTGGCCATGTTGCTCAGGCTAGTCTTGAACTCCTGGACTCAAGCAATCTGCCTGCCTTGGCCTCCTAAACTACTGGGATTACAGGCATGAGCCACCATGCCCAATCAGCATCATTTTTAATAGCTGGAAAACATTCTGTCAATAATGTGCCATGATTTTATTTAACCAGAGCCCTATGATGCACATTTAGATTATTTTCATTAAAAAGAAAATGATCAAAATATTTATCGAGTATCTTTTTAGCTAAATCTTGACACATACTTACTCCTGTTTTCCTTAGCCTAAAGTTGCTAGAAATTTAGTCAAAAGGATAAAGAAAAAATTCAGGAATGTAATTGGTATGGAATGGCATTATTTCTTTGATAATAGTTCCCATATTATGTACAACTGATTGGTCCTTCTGTCTGAAGACTTTTGATTGTAGAGCAGAGTTTTAAGACAACTCTCAATACTTTGCTTTTTACTATCATTATTTGACAGAGCCGGTGTCTCCTGTGTTAAGTGGAAATAATTGGAAAGGTCTCTTACTTCCAGACAAGACGGAAATATTATCTTTAAAACATTTTAAGTTCTTGATGAAGGAAAATAACTCATTTAAGTATAAGATGGTTGAAATAGTTTTTTTTCTGTGAGAAATGAAAACTGTCAAGTGATTTATGCAGTGTTTCCAAAGTTCTTCATCTTTACTCAACAAGATGTCATAGTCATTTTTTCCAAAGCAAAGACGATGAATATGCAAACACTCTTTATATTTATGAAATTCGTTTTCTAAAAATTTGAATATATTTATAAATAGGAAAGTGGTAGCTTTCAGATTTTTTTTTTTTTTTTTTTTTTTTTTGAGACAGTGTCTCACTCTGTTACCCAGGCTGGAGTGCAATGTAACGATCTCGACTCACTGCAACCTCCGCCTCCCGGATTCAAGTGATTCTCCTGCCTCGGCCTCCAGAGTAGCTGGGATTATAGGCGTGTGCCACAATGCCCGGCCAGTTTTTCTATTTTTAATAGAGACAGGGTTTCACCATGTTGGCCAAGCTGGTCTTGAACTCCTGACCTCAGGTGATCCACCCGCACGGCCTCCCAAAGTTCTGGGATTACAGGTGTGAGCCACGATGCCCGGCCCAGATTTGAATTATTGAGTAAAAGAGCACTGATTTTTTAAAAATGTAAGTCTTGTCTTAATGAAACATACTCTGTAGTCCTTACATTAGAGAATCTAGTTTTTATTTTGTATATTAGCAATCGACAATTTGTTATCTCTGACTTTGAATTTTTTTTTTATCTTATGAAACCACTGCCTTTTGGCAAGCTTTCTAACTCTCTTTTCAGTGTCATCTGTGTTAGATAGTCTGAGTTTAATATTAGTGATTTTTAGTTCTTCTAATTATCAAAAACAATAGTTGGCATTTCTATTTTGCTTTTTCTTTCATGGAGACTAGGCATTTTAAGACTGTTCATTTATTGTCTCCTATCTTTGAAACTGATCTGTAGAGATTTATAGAACTACAAAATACAATTAGCACCTGAATGTTTGTACTTAAGTATAATGGATAAAGTATAAGTATATGCATAAAGTTAGTTACAAATTTATGCGACAGTTAATAGATGTGTATAATTCCTCTGCTTTGGTAATCAGAATTGCCATAGTAGAATTTCATGTTTTTGTGGGTTTGAGCTGTCAGGAGTCAACTTTCTTATGCATATTTGTGTTTTCTTTTAGACATAAAAGTTACCGTAAATGATTCAACCTCATTTCTTGGTATTTTTTCCCCCTAGATTTTTTAAAAACAGGATTAATATGTAGAAGATTATGCTGCCTCTTCCCTTTTGCTCTTATCTGTTTCTTATAAGCAATATCAAACAGCTGTTACTTACCAGGCAAGTTTCAGGATGTTGTTTGTGCACATATGCATTCACCAACCTGTTCTTTGCACTGCCTAAATTTACTTTTGTTTTCTAGATTTGAGATTATCTTGCAAGTAATATTTTTTCCTTAAGTTTATCCTTTTTTTTATTCTCTATGCATTTTCACTCCACTCTCTTTGTCAACATTAGAGCTGTTCACAGTTTTATTCTCTCTACACAGGTCTTTTAGAAAACTGTTTGGCTCTTATTAAATTTTTCTCTTCTATCTGATTTCCTATATAACCTTTATACAACTTAAGTTTTTTTGGTCTCTGTGAGGTTTAAAAAATATTTGCTCGTAATGTATCAATTTGTCTTGCTTTAAGTAGTTGAAATTAAGAATTGTTAACTTCATTAAGATGAGTGCAAATGATTAATTGTTGAGATCCCGTTTTTCTTAGTATATTCAATAAGTTTACAGAAGGATTCCTGATGCAGTGTAGTTTTCAGGAAACTTCATGATTTGAGTGCATGTGAATTGAGTAAAGTGAATTTTCTCTTTATAACTGTATTACAAACAGCATTACAATTTGTGGATTTGACAGATAATCTTAGGTGTAAGTTTTAGTCATGAGTAACTTAGTTTCAGGTAATTCAAGTTAGCAAATTAATTTAAAGCTTAGGATTTAGCTTTTCACATACTGACCACCTGTGATCATAGGTGGTCTAACCATCAGGGAAAAAGTTACGACAATTGTAGCAGGAAAAACTCAAGGTACAGTAAATATTTGCATTTCTGTGTGCCATTCAAATATGAGAATTTCTTAAGTTTGGTACGTATAACAATCTATAAAGGAAGAGAACGGCTTTTTATGTCTACTTTATAGATTAAGTCAGTGAGGCCTAGCGTGGCTCTTAGAAAACTTGTGAGCCAGAATATACTGAATTACCAAAAACTTAACAAGTCAGGATGTTAAACTTCCTTATAACATGGCTGTTTTAAAACCACACAAAGGAAGGAAAAATCCTCAATATTTAAAATAAGTCTCAAAGACTTAATTATTTTTATGCTGCCTCTTTAGTGCTGTTTTTCCTCTAGTTGACTATGAGTAAATTTTCTCAGGCACAAGTATTTAGTTAAATATGGATTTATTATTCAGCTAAAATAGCTGATGTAGCTTTAGCAGATGTACAGCAATGTATGTTTTCACTTCTCCATGCTGATCACTACTTTTATCCTGAAAAAAATATCAATTTAAAAAAAATTCTTCAGTGGAATTTGAGTTTTGTTTTTTTGTGTTTTGTTTTGTTTTGTTTTTGTTTTTTTGCTAATCTTAGTTGTAGACCAATGGAAGAAGGTAATGAGATGTTGAACTATTTGGGTGGGTGGGGGCAGAGGTGGGACTTTCTGAATGCTTTGTATGGATTATTCAAGACATTGTATTTTTCACCTTATGTGTATTATATTGGACTAGAATGCCTCTCCATTAGTACAGTTAATCCTGTGCATGCAGAATCAGTATGACAGAAGGTGCATGAATATTTTCATCAATGAAACAGCACTTAACTTTCTAGCTTGCACTTTTCCGAGTAGTTCGCATGTATTTCATTCATTTGCTTTTATGATGCTGGCTGAATAATTTTTTATTAACATTTTTATAAAGATGCAGTGATCTATTTTTATTTAGATTTCTAATGTCAGTCTATTGAATGAATGATAACCTTCAAACTTGTGGTTCATGAAAATGAAGCACTATTTAATTGTTGATATTAAATGTTTAGAAACTTATGACATGGGCATTTAGAGTTTGAGTTGTGAATACCAGAATTGAGACTGCACCTTTAAAGTATTTTGAGTATATGCTATTATACATTTTTTTATGATTATGTAAAGCTATAACAGTTTACTGCCAACAGCTTGCATTGCCAACTGCTGATTTTTTTTCTTTTAATAATATGCTGCATGTAGATAAAGATGACCTCTCCCCAACTGCTGAGGTTTGGGATGTAGACCAGGGACTAATAAGTAAACTGAAGGAACAGTACAAGAAGGAACGAAAGGGGAAGAAAGGGGTGAAGAGTAAGTGCAGATTCTGACTATTATAATTTTTGTATACCAATAATTAAGGAAAAAATTCTTCAATTCTGTTTTTTTGTGTAACTTAATTTTTTGTTTCAAAAAGGGGGCAACTAACTTTAAACTTTGTCTGTTGTATAATTGAAATTTGTTTGTATATAATTTAGGATGTGTTACCGATCAAGTAGAAAATCATTTAAAATATATGGGAAGGGTAAAGGAAAGATTTTGAGGATTGTTTTTAAGCTTTAAAAACTTTACCAAATTGTTAGGAATATTGACATTGGAATAAAAAAATAAAAATTTGTTCAGAAGGGAGAAAAGTATAAATTTCTCCATTTTTGATACATAGAGTATAGCTATAAACAACTCATATCCAGGTTACATTTCTTAGTTTGGGAATCCTTACCTAGAGTGAGTAGGAAAGCCCTTTCTGTAGTTTCTGCTTTCTGGTCTTAATCCAACCACAAACAACAGCAGCAGCAAGAAGAATCTCTTGGGTAGTTTTTTTTGGCTACTGTGGTGAAGGAGACCAGGAGTGGGAGGTTAGTGGTGGCAGTAGGGTTTGTTTAGTCATTGCTGGGTGTCTTGGTGCCTGGATGTATTTTTCACTGTGTTGTATATTAACCAATTTACTTATTAAAATATAAATCCGCTACAGTACCTCTCTTAAAGTAGCAATTCATTTCCATTTGGTGGTGCAAACTTAAAAGTTGCTACATAAAAGTATCTTCAGATCTATGACTGTTAACTAGAGAGACTTGAAACTTATTTTGGGACTCTTTTCAACTGGCCATTGACCCCTCCTAGTCTAACATGTTGACTATATAAAGGAGAAAATAGTGTGAGAAAAAGGCAAAAATGATACAGACATTCTTTTTGTGTTTCTTTGGTGACAAATACATTAATATATAAAATGGCAGGTGTAATAGAAACATGTGCGAGTTTCTTTCAGTAAAACCTTTTTTGAGTGATTTCATTTACTGTGGAGGCTAATAAGTGAAGTTTTGGGGGTTTCGCCTGTTACACAATTTTCTTTTATAACTTTATGATAGCTTTTGTTATTGCATGTGAATTAAAAGACTGTATAGTGAACAGCTTATTGTATTTAAAAACATTTGATACTGGGCTAGGGTTGTGTTTAGTTCTAACATCATTTACCTATAATGCAAGCATTTTGAGTATAAAAGTACGTTTGCATGATTGACTATTTTAGAATAGACAAAATGACATTAGAATTTTAGGGTTTAATTTTTTTTTTTTTTGACGCAGTCTCACTCTGTCGCCCAGGCTGGAGTGCAGCGGCGCAACCTCGGCTCACTGCAACCTCCGCCTCCTGGGTTCAAGCGATTCTCCGGCCTCAGTCTCCTGAGTAGCTGGGACTACAGGCACGTGCCACCATGCCTGGCTAATTTTTTGTATTTTTAGTAGAGACAGGGGTTTACCACATTAGCCAGGATGGTCTCAATCTCCTGACTTCGTCATGATCTGCCTGCCTTGGCCTCCCAAAGTGCTGGGATTACAGGCATGAGCCACTGTGCCCGGCCTAGGGTTTAATTTTTTTTTTTTTTAAGGAAATAAAGTGGTTCATTTTACTAGTGGATTGCTTATTTTATATATAGTATCAGAAACTGGCTTAATCTGCTAAAGATTTTTTTTTTGGAAATATTAGATAACGTTGCTTCTAATTTAAGATGGAAGTATCCCATTTTCCTCCTCTGATAGACTATGACTAGACCTATATCTTTTTGAGGTCTGTAAATAAGATGTAAGTCAAGGTCTTTTTTAGTTGTTGCTTTTAAACTTTTCTTAAAAATATTTTTAATTTAAAAAAGTATGTTTAAGTATGTTTAAGAAATATTAGAAACAGATAAATTAAAGCTGAATTTTTAACCCCTCATACAAATTTTAATTTTTTTAGAACCCGGTTTGGAGTGCAGTAGTGCAAATCATAGCTCACTGTAGCCTTGAACTCTCCTGCCCTCAAGATGTCTTCCCACCTCAGCCTCCTGAGTAGCTGGGACTATAGGCACGTGCCACCACACCTGGCTAATATTTTATTTTTAAAAGTTTTTTGTAGAGATGGGGTTTCTCTGTATTGCCCAAGCTGGTCTCGAACTCTTGGCCTGTGGCCATTCTTCCACCTCAGCTTTTCAGAGTGTTGAGATTATAGGCATGAGCCACCATGCTCGGCCTTATGTTTTTTTTTAATTGGACCTTAATACACACAATATTATAATTTGCCTAGTACCATCATAGAAAACATCATTTTATGTCAGCAAATAATTCCTTTGTATATGTTTGTGATTTTTTTTTCTTTCCAAACAACAGAGAGGAACCCAGTATGTGAAATGGATGAAAGTGAACTTCTTTTATTGAATCAGTACCTGGAGACCCCAAATTCATAACTTAAGGCTTACATGTCTCAATAACATCTTACTATCTAGATGGGTATTCTGTTATTCAGCCCATTCCACTTTAATTTTGATTTTATATCTGTTTTTTCAAAAAAATGAATTTTGCTTATATAATCATCAACACAACACATGCTTGTTATTCAGATAATATAAGAAGTATACAGGAACATAAAGAAAAACTATAGCGGTGGCTCAAGCCTGTAATCCCAGCACTTTGGGAGGCCGAGACGGGTGGATCACGAGGCCAGGAGATCGAGACCATCCTGGCTAACATGGTGAAACCTCGTCTCTACTAAAAAATAACAAAAAACTAGCCGGGCGATGTGGCGGACGCCTGTACTCCCAGCTACTCGGGAGGCTGAGGCAGGAGAATGGCGTGAACCCGGGAGGCGGAGCTTGCAGTGAGCTGAGATCCGGCCACTGCACTCCAGCCTGGGCGACAGAGCAAGACTCCGTCTCAAAAAAAAAAGAAAAAAAAAAAAAAACTATAAAAATCACCTGCAATCCTACCACTCAGAGACTATTTGGCATATATTCATCCATCTTTTCTTAAAAGTCTATATACACAAAACCTCCTTCTTAATATTTTAACTAGAATATTATTGTTGTAATTTAACTCATTATTTCTTAATGTTTCACAGTCATTTAAAATACAATATTTGTGGATTTAACTTAGCTTCCATTAGTTAAACCTGTAGATTTGTTTCTAATTTTTAAACATTTTTTAAGTATTACTGTCTTTAAGGCTACTAATGTAAGTAGATATAGGGATAAGGTCTCTAGCAAAGTGTCTCAGGAAAGATAATTCAGAAATAAATTATGTTTCTTTTTTATACTTCCTTTATGAAATTTTGTAAATTAAAAAATTTTTGCTCTTGAATACAGAATTCAGTGTGAAAATGTTGGCTCTGAATCCTTGCCATGAAAATAGAGTTTAAGAAAGTAAAAACTTTTTTTTCTGTTTATAGATCGCAAACTTCTAATGATCTTAATTCAAATAACTCATCGTATTAATACTAAGATATAATTTTACATGAAAAGGTAATTCATGAATTTCTTAGCATTTCTATTATCTAGTCCATGTTGTTGTTCTGATGTTCTCCTTATGTAGCTTTGTACAAGATAGAATAATTCATTATCTGTGGCCTTTTGATTTCTTTAAATTTTTTTTTTGCTTATAAATGACACATAATTATAAATATTTATGGGACACAGTGTGACGTTTTAATATATTTAAACATTGAATAATGAAAATCAGAGTAGTTAGCATATTCATCATTTCTTTGTGGTTATAGCACCCATACCCTTTTTTTCTAGCTATCTTGAAATATAGAATACGTTATCATTAGCTATAGTCACCCTATTGTGTAATTAAACCAGAACTTGTTCTACCTATGTAAATGTAAATGTGTATACATTTACCAACCTTGATTTTTTTCTTTATTCCAGAATTTGTTAATAAGTCACACCTACTGAATTAGTATAAGCTTCTACAGATTTTTCACCGCAGCGTCTTAGAGGGAAGAAAACTATTTGCTGACTTTACCATATGGAATCAGCAGATGTAATCCAGTATTTTTTCTTTTTCTTTTTTTTTTTGGAAGGGAAAGAGAAAAATGGCAAGAATGCTGACTTTTTAACTTTGTAAAGACCCATTCAAGATTTGACTTTTAAATGGAAAGGCTTCTAAAATCAAGTACTAAGTTAAAGTTTCTTTGTCTTCCAGCTTGTTCACTGCATCCCACTCTTCCTTTTTTTTTTTTCTTTTTTTTTTTTTACCTTGCCCCCTGCAAGAGGAAGAGGGGTTAAAAGTGACAGCCTTGCCTTGGAATGTAGACCCACTTCAGTATTTCCTTCTCACTAAGTGAGATATACAATATAATTGAGATGTACTTTATCTTATTAATACTCTTAAGAGTCAATACTATGAAACTAAAGAGGTTTGATGCAGTTATTTTGGTCTCAGGCTTCACAGGGTTAAGCTTTCTTTTCCTTTTAACTTTTTATTTTGACATAATTTCTGACTTAAGAAAATTTTGTGAGAATAGTACAGAGAATTCCATACACTTTTCACCCAGGTTTCACTTTTCGCCCACCAAATGTTAACACTTTACCACACTTGCTTTTCCCTTTCCTTTCTGTAAATATATTCTTTTTTATTTATTTATTTTTTGAAACAGGCTCTCTGCTTCTGCAGATGGAGTGCCATAGCACATCGTAGCTCACTGCAACCTCAAACTTCTGGGCTCAAGCAGTCTTTCCACTCCCACCTCCTGAGTAGCTGGGACCACAGGTGTGCATCACTATGCCTGGCTAACTTTTACATTTTTTAATAGACAGGATCTCTGTATGTTGCCCTGGCAGGTCTCAAACTCATGGCTTCAAGTGATCGTCTCACCTCAACCTCCTAAAGCATTAAGATTTCAGGTGTGAGGCTGAGTGCAGTGGTTCATGCCTGTAATCCCAGCACTTTGGGAGGCCGAGGCGGGCAGATCACCTGAGGTCAAGAGTTTGAGATCATCCTGGCCAACATGGTGAAACCTTGTCTCTACAAAAAATACAAAAAAAATCAGCTGGGCATGGTGGCTCACACCTGTAGTCCCAGCTACTTGGGGAAGCTGAGGCAGGAGAATCACTTGAACCCAGGAGACGGAGGTTGCAGTGAGCCAAGATCACGCCACTGCACTCCAGCCTGGGTGACAGAGGGAGACCATCTCAAAAAAGAAAAGAAAGATTTCAGGCATGAGCCACTGTACCTGGCCATGGAATTTTTTTTTTTTTTTTAAATCAGAAAACTAAGTTGTAGACATATTGCTCTTTAAATATATTAGTATGTATTTAAACAAAGACTTTCTGGTGTATGACCATAGTACAGTCATGAAAATCAAGAAGTAAACATTGATGCAATACTAATATCTAAGCTAAAACTCAGTTTTCTTTCACTTTTTAATAATTTCTGTTTTCTGTAATTTGGGAGGAGCTTGAAGTGAATTAATCTTTTGTAAAAATGTTGGGCTGGTAGCATTATTCTAACTTTTTAAGGTCTCCATTTGTGCTGTATTTTATATCTTAGTAAAAACATGTAAATCAGTGATTAAAAATCACACAGTGTGAACGAAGCATCTGAAATACGGAGGCTTTAGTTAGAAGCGGCTAAAAATCTTTTAAGACTTTCTTTAGTATTTGTTATTCCTTTTCAACATGGACAATTTAAACTGTGGATTATAATAATGTATTTTCCCTTGATAGGAGCCGTTATTCGTATAGCCTGTTGTTACTTTTAAGCTATATTATACCTATAAAATTTAAACTTACCAATAAAAGATTTTTTCATTTCCTTTCTTGAAAAGATGTATAGGCTTTCCCCATTTTAAAAAATTCACATTTTGGGAATATGTGTTTGCATTCCTGGTTCTTAGTGAGTGGATTTATCTTAATTTTCCTAATTATTCTCATTTATCCTAACTTTTCTGTCTCTTCTATGTATAGAATATGATTTTTTTTGCCATTTCCCTTCTTTCCTTTACTAGCATTGCAGAATTGCTATGCACCTTCTGGCCTGATTATCAATACATTTGAAAAGGGGGAAGTCTTGTAACTTTTTCAGCATTTCTTAAAAATCATAAGTGAGCTCCCCCGAGTCATTTTCTAATTTTTATTTTTAAAGTTTTGTATTAATATTTGTCGTTTGCTATTCTAGATCCAAGAAAACATGTTGTCAACAGGAAATCCAATTTTTTAAAGTGTGACTTGAAGCCAGATATCCAAAATTAAGCATTTGAATACATTTAAGAAGAAATTACTCTTAAGTAGGCTTTTAAAAACACCTTTGCTCACACTACAAATTATCTGTGATGAGTAAGCTACTTCCGTTTAGCACATAGTACTAATTCGAAGAGCTCACAGAATAGTTATATTCTCTCTCCTCCCTCAAAGACAAAAACAAAATTGTTTCATAGAAAAGAGATGTTATTTTCAACTAGGCATGTGGTTTTATGTTTCTGACTTTAATTTCATTCTTTTTTTTTTTTTTGAGACGGAGTCTCGCTCTGTCGCCCAGGCTGGAGTGCACTGGCCGGATCTCGGCTCACTGCAAGCTCCGCCTCCTGGGTTCACGCCATTCTCCTGCCTCAGCCTCCCGAGTAGCTGGGACTACAGGCGCCCGCCACCTCGCCCGGCTAGTTTTTTTGTATTTTTTAGTAGAGACGGGGTTTCACCGTGTTAGCCAGGATGGTCTCGATCTCCTGACCTCGTGATCCGCCCGTCTCGGCCTCCCAAAGTGCTGGGATTACAGGCTTGAGCCACAGCGCCCGGCCGATTTCACTCTTCAAAAACAAACTATTCATGTCCTTTAACTCGGGATTTTTTTCTTTCAAGAAAATAACTTAGGTGTTTTGCCTAGGATCAGAATGTATCAGATTGATACTGTTTAATCAGTGCACTTTTTAAAACTGAAGAGTCACTTTGCAGCTGAAGTTATTTTTTCTTATTATTGTGATCTCGTATTTATTTAAGACAACAGTTGTGTGAAAGCTTTAATTATAGAAAATAGAACAGATCTAGCAAACATTACTTAACTAAATAAGCTTATCTTTTCCAGATTGTTTGCCTCCTAACAGTTTTGCTTCAACAAAGGGAGGGCTTATTTGAGAAAGGGAAAATGTTAGATTTATTCAAAAGTACTATTTTACTTACAGTGATAGAGAGCATAGGAAGATAAATTTCATGGCATGAGCGTGTACATGTTAGAGTGGAATTTGAAAACGTAACAGTAGTCTATAGTTTGGCTTACACGTGGCATAATTAGTATATTTTTCATTGTGTCAGTCCGTTTAGAGGATTATGCATTTATATAGGACTTTGTATTAAGAAGTAGGTGGGTTGTTTTCACAGTAGTAGAAAAGTTTTTCTAGCTGGGCACCATGGCTCATGCCTGCAATCCTAGCACTTTGGGATGCTTAGGGGAGAGGATTGCTTTACCCCAGCAGCCAATACCAGGCTAGGCAGCATGGTGAGACCATCTCTACAAAAACAAAAAATACAAAAATTAGCTGAGTGTGGTAGTACATGACTGTGGTCCCAGCTACTCTGGAGACCGAGGTAGGAGGATTGCCTGAGTCTAAGAGTTCAAGACCAGCCTCGACAACATGGTAAGACCCTGTCTCTATAAAAAATTTTTTTTAAATTAGCCAAGCTTGGTGGTACATGCCTGTGGTCCCAGCTACTGGGCAGGCTGAGGTGGAAGGATCACTTGAGTCCGAGAGGTCAAGAGCCAAGGAGATCAAGGCTGTAGAGAGCCGTGTTTGTGTCACTGCATTCTAGCCTGGGTGACAGGGCAAGACCTTGTTTCAAAAATAATAATAAAAATTAAAAAATAAAAGTTTTTCTTGCTGTAAGAATTAGAAAAAGTATTTGTACTTCTATAAATTTCAGTTTTTGTTTAATTAGTGCTTAATGGGCCTTCAAATATGCCTTTAAATATTGATATTAATATTGTCTAGTATCCTGTTATACCCCTACAGTTTTCTCATTGCTGATAAGACTTCACATTTTTTATTTGAAATTGTTTTGTTGCGTTTATTATATTTAGAATATTGGATAGATTTAGAAAGAAAATGAAGACATTAAATTTGCAGTTGAAAGATGCTCTACACAATAGAGTAAAGACTAAATTGTGAAATCTGCTGTCATCTTTTGGCAGCGTTTGAGAAACTAGGATTAGAGCAGGGAAGTTTCATCATTTCCTCAACTTGGCACTGTGTCACACTGAAACTATCTGGCTATAGTATGTAAATAATATTATATAATTTGGGATCCTCAGTTTGAACAGTAGCTTCCATAATAGTTCCTAATTTCTTTCCCTTCTGTATCTTCCAGTTCATGTATACAGGAAGATTTTGACTTTACATAATCTGTAACAAAACTTTGTCAAGGCTTTATTATGTTTCACATTAACTATCATATAATGAAATTATTTACAAGGTAGTATTTAATAAAGTCATTTTATGTTACACACAAATAAGAGAACATTGAAAGATCAACAAAAGCTTTACAGAAGAGATGAAACTGGTGTGGAGGAATGGGTAGAATTTAGATAGGCTGAGGTGCATGTTAGAAGATTAGAAAGAGAGAGAGAGAGAGAGTGTGTGTGTGTGTGTGTGTGTGTGTGTGTAGAAAGCATTCTCACCTTTCTGAGAATGGGTGAGGACAAATATGACAAAATATGGCAGAAGTAAACTCAGTGAACACCGAAACTACATATGGAAACTGCTTTGACTGGAAAATGGAGGGAGTTTGTATTGTGGATTATTAAAAGATAAGATGGGGTAGAAAAAATAGGATCAGATCATAAAGCCCATGAAAGGTTAAGTACATGATTTTAGTTAACTTTGATCCAGAGTGTTGAAGTGCTACTTGTGGTTTCTCAGTGAGGGAAGATATAATAAATGTAATAATTTTGGAAAATTAGTTGTAGTATATTAATGTGATTGAAGGTAAATGGAGCTCAGAGATAGAAGAACCGATTAGGAGTCTGTTGTAGTAATTCATAAGGTTGAAAGGCTTGATTAAAGTCAATAGAGAGATAAACTTGGAGAATACTTTAAAGGAAGATTCTTTTTATAAAAAAGCCCCCACCCTTTTATAATTTTACAAGTTGAAGAAGAATTAAGATGTGGTTGCAGAATTTTAAGAAGCGAAATTAAACAAACGATGGTGGTAGTCATACAAGTGGGAAAGTTACAAATGGGAGCTATTTTTGAGAAAGAATAATGTTTATGTTCTTTTACATTGAATTTAACTGGTGGTTGGATATCCAGTAGACAGTTTTTTGTTTATTGGAGAATTTGTTTACAGTCATTTCTCTGTGGGGGAAAATCCTCAGGTAACACTGAGTTTCTTCATTATTATTAGTTAGGAAATTCAGACTACATAACATATTACCTAATCCAGAAGTAGAGTTGTTTAAGCATTTCTAAGAAATTAGGAATTACTGTAAAATAGGACCAATAAATGTTTAAAAGTCCACCTATTTCCACTAAATTTTACCATCTAATTGTCTGGTATTTTGTTTAGGATACATAGATGGGTAATAGTTCTTAGAGTTACTTACACTCAAATAGCCACAGTGAACTTAACATCCATTAATGATGACGTTAGTAAATATAAGGTCATAATGTTTGACCTTGGACTTACCTATTTTATTTTTTTAAACTTATGTAGATTATAAAGCATTGTCTTTTCAAAGTATTTTTTTCTGACATTCTTAAAACTTGTTTTCTTTCAAAATATATGGTTCAAAATAAATAATTCTGCTATTTCTAAAGTTCAGAGTTAAAGAATATTCTACAATACTACAGAAGCTTTTGAGTTTTATATGTTTTGGCCTGAATTACCCAGGCAACAGCCAAAATTCTTCCCTTACATTTATGGCTTATGACAGTGCTGACTTTCATATCATTATGAGAAACTCAGAGATCTATCTCATGGATAAATCAGGTTTTTCAGATTTGGGAAAAATGAGAAAAACATTTTGGAAGAAATTGGGGATGATTTGTTAATGACAAATTTGTACTAACATGGCAGGAAAATATCCATGGAAACACCAGGTAAAGTTAATCGTTTGTTGCACCCTCATAAAAATTATTTGTACTTATTCCTTTGTTAACTTTTTTAAACAGTGAATTATGTTGAAAAGCCCTTATTTTATTCTTTATACTGGTAAATGTTAACCTTAAACACCAAAATTTTCCTTTGTTTTAATGATACCTTCTGTGTCTGTGAGTTTACAGAACTTTAAAGAACTCTCTCTAAAGTATTTTATGGAGATATATATATATATCTTTAGAGAGAGATATATATGTAATACATATATGTATCTTTATATATATATATCTCTCTCTCTCCACAGAAATAATAAATATTTAAACTCAATGTGTTTTGGGGGATGGTATGGAAAATGGAAGACATCTTTAATTTTCTGATATTTTAATAACTGAGACTTCTTAATAGTCTGTTTTGTTAATGAACTGGTTTTAGACGCTGCTGGCAAGTCAAGCGGTAGCCATTAAATGAACCTCTACTGCTGACATTAATTTACAGGGGCCAACAGGACAAAACTCTACGACATGATAGCTGATCTGGGAGATGATGAGCTGCCCCACATCCCTTCAGGAATCATTAATCAGTCTAGGTCAGCCTCTACTAGAATGACTGATCATGAAGTTGCAAGAGCAGAGGAAGGTACAGAATTTAGCTACCGTGTTTATTTACATTTCAGAAGACCTTAAATCCAAATCACATCTTAATATTGCAACTAGGCTACTGTTTAAAATGTTGATGATCATTTTATATGATCTTTAGAGAAGGTGTTGGGCAAGCTCTTGATGTAATTAATTTAGGGATTTTGACATTTCTGGCTTCTATTTCTTCATATTTTGTTTTCATTTTTAATGTGAGGAGGAGTTGTTTCCATCATAGGTGAATTCAGAGTCTTTTCTTTAATTTTAACTACAGATCCAGTAATGGGAAAATAGTAACTTACAAAAACAAACTTAAAATAATACATATGGAAAAAGCTGCTCATTTTGTCTTATTGCTTAAATTTAGCAGCTAATAATAATTACCACTTACTAGAAGACAACTGTGGTGCCAGGCATTGTGCTTGGAACCTTTTTTTTTTTTTTTCTTTCTTTCTTTCTTTTTTTTCCGTGAGATTGAGTCTCACTCTGTTGCCCAGGCTGGAGTACAGCTCACTGCAACTTTCGCCTCCTGGGGTCAAGCGAGTCTCCTGCCTCAGCCTCCCAAGTAGCTGGGACTACAGGTGCATGCCACCATGCCTGGCCAATTTTTTGTATTTTTAGTAGAGACAGAATATTACCATGTTGGCCAGGCTGGTCTCAAACTCCTGACCTCAAGTGATCCGCCTACCTTGGCTCCCAAAGTGCTAGGATTACAGGTGTTAGCCACAGTGCCCAACCTGTTACTTTAAATATGTATTACTTTAAAAAATATGTGTAACTGTTGCCTCAATTAATCCTTTGAGAATAAGGCAGTATCATTATTCTTTAACTTGGTAGCAAGTATATGCTACCTAGTAATCAATTTTATAAAATTTGCCTAAACTAGAAATGTGTAGGAAATGAAAGTACTACTTAAACATTTTTTCCAAAATTGATTTTGGCCAAAGATATATAGGTATACTTGAATCATTTATAACTCTAAGTCTAGATGTTTATAAGTATTGAATCTGAGTTTTTAACCAAAGATTATTGTGACATATGAGATACAGTAATTTGGCATATATATTAAATTTCATTGATGTTATTGCCTTTGCTGTGTAAAGAGGATTTGTTTGATGTCCCAGTCAAAAAATTTTAAATGCATCTTGTTCCCTTTTAAGATTTCCCTAGTGGCACAGTTTCCTTACAGTTAAATAATTTTGCATTTTTTTCCCTCTCATAATTTACCATTTACTTCACTCACCTTAAAAAAAAAAATCACTAAAATAACAGTCATTCAAAGCAAAATGAATGAAAAATAAAATAGTGTCTGTTAATTTTTTCAGATCTCATTTCCACTATTGAGATATATTCCTGTTTTACTTTAGAATGAAAAATAAAATAGTGTCTGTTAATTTTTTCAGATCTCATTTCCATTATTGAGATATATTCCTGTTTTACTTTAGAAGTATTTTCTAAACTACACATAGCAACTCCATTTTTTTTTTAAAATGCATTTAGTGATGATTTTGCTTCATTTTTGGTCTGTTTTGCCAAATATGCATAGCACAACTTGCTAAAATTTTTGTAATTAATGTACATTTAAACTGCAAGTTTTGCAGTTTAAGGCAAACCCATGTTAGCAGTGTGAACCCTTTTAAATGTTTCAAACCAATGACTTATGGTAAAAGCCAATCAAGGCACACTCTACACGAAAACCAGCTTAGAGCTCTCTATGTGTGTTTGTTTATGTGTTACGTGTGTGTTTTAAAGAAAGAATATAGGTCAGTGATCTGTTTCTTGATGCTGGGAGAAGGGCGAGGGGAGAGATTTGATAAGTGTGAACTTCATTACAGTTTTTGAAGTGTCGATCTTACTAGAATTTGTTATTTAAAGAGATGTGAGTTTGACTTCAAGCTAAGAAGGCAGCTTTGGAGTACATAATCTCTTTATTTTCAGTGGCACTGTCCAACTTACTTCTTTACTTTTGAAGTCCATGTCCTACCTCATTTTGTAAAGAACAATGTCTGTTTTCTAGGAGTGGTACTTCAACATTACAATCTTCTAGACTGTTGTTACTAAAGACTTGAGACATATCACGTTGCCCCTGGTATAAATGGAATCTGTAACCTGGACTAAGTTCTTGGGAAAAAGAGTTCAGTATGTGAGCTACAGGTTTCCTTCATGATAAGTGTCCATCAAAAGGAAGATTAGTTATAAAAATCTGAAAAAAACCTTGTATTTTATAGACCCATTATACTAGTATTGTTATATTACTTGATGAAATCCTTCTTAGGCCTCCTAATAAAATGTCTTATAATTTCCATCATTAAATTAAAAACTAGGCCAGGCATAGTAGCTCATGCCTGTAAGTCCAGCACTTTGGGAGCCCAAGGCAGGAGGATCACTTGAGCCCAGGAATTCAAGACCAGCCTGGGCAACATAGCAAAACCCTGTCTCTATTAGAAAAAAAAAAAAAGATACCGAAACTAATTTTTTAGGCTGGTTAAAATAATTATATTTTTCTTTGAATTACTAATGACATTTTTGTACTATGGGTAATTATATTACCATTAATAAAATGAATTTTTAGGATAGAAATTAATTCCATCTGCAGGGAAATAAGGGTAAACAAATGAGTAGCTGCTGGGATTACCATATGCCACAGTGATGGGTAATATGGAAAGCAGAGATAATAGTGTAAAAGAAGTTTTACACATATATATGTAAATAAATACTGAGTAAGCAGAATAGCTTGCAATATCTACATAAATATGTCATGAAATATATGTGTGTATATAGAGAAAAGGATAGAAATGTGGTCATATGATTAATTAGAAATGAGTATAATACTAATTTTTTGTTAAGTACAATTAATCCAAAACGCGAGCAAAACTAACATCCAGACACTTACCTTCACATGCTCCTAAATTGGTCAGTGGCTGATCAGAGATAGTCCTGCAAAATAATTTGTTACGTTAAAGTTATTTTATTGGGCTTTGTGTCAGTGAATGTTTGTATAATTGTGAGTGGGAAGAACTGTGGCATTTTAGAAACAAATTATGAGCTTAAAGTAAAAATATTTCTTTGTCTAGAGAAAAATGCTTTGAGTAAATGTTATCTAATGACTTATATGTACTTATCCTTAAACATAAGTTTAAATTATTGATTTTATAGTTTATAGCTGCTTCTGGTATTGCCAATAACTGCATGCTAATAATTTGTAGGAAAAGATCAATGCTACAGATTATTCAGATTCATAAGTGTCATAATTGAAAGATTAACTAAATACTAGTTAGGATCTCTATGTATATATTTTCTGTCAGGTGCTTTCAGATTCATTTTAGATCAAGTAACTGAATCAGAGCTGCATTTTAGAACCCTATTTGAGTCAGATTATATAGCTTACTTTGATAGATAAAATAATAAAATAACAAGATGTTTTAAATAAAGATGAATTTTATTTTGCCATAGTATACATATATGAATTATATCTTCTCAGAATTATTTCCAGTAGTATTAGTGATGACTGTCAAGTTTCATTACAGCTCTTGTGTTTCCTGTAGCATATTTATATCATTTTTCATGGGAATTTTTAAAAAATTGACAAACAGCTTAATTTTTTTTGTATAATGTTTCCCTTTTAAATTTGCTCATGAATTTTAAGTGTGTTTTAATATATTGAGTTTTATATTATAATGATTTGAGTATTTCTCCCTTGTTACCTTAATGTTAAATTTTTGCTTTCAAAGCATGTTTGAAATGATATTGAAGGTTGTTGCTTAAACTATGACTGTTACAACAAAATATTTAGATAATAGTTATTCAATTATGGCAGAGTTTAATTGGTTAATAGTATGTACAGAAAGGAAAACACATTTTAAATAATTCGAACTGCTAATATTAACATGAAAAGCTGTAATAATGCACATGATATAGTCAAGAAATCTAAGTGAAGCTCAACCTGAGTTTAGTTTGAAATTGAAATGGCACATCTGATCAGAAATTAAAACTCTGTGGTCAAGATTAGTTGCTTCATTTTAGAATGTCATGGTAACTAGAATGGGACATTAAAATAAAAATCATAGTCAAAGCTTTAAAGCCAGAAGACAGGCTGGACGCGGTGGCTCACGCCTGTAATCCCAGCAGTTTGGGAGACCGAGGTGGGTGGATCACTTTTGAAGTCAAGAGTTCAAGACCATTCTGGCCAACAAGGTGAAAGCCGGTCTCTACTAAAAACAAAAAAATTAGCCGGGCGTGATGGCTGGCACCTGTAATCCCAGCTACTTGGGAGGCTAAGACAGGAGAATTGCTTGAACCCAGCAGGTGGAGGTTGCAGTGAGCCAAGATCGCACCACTGTACTCCAGCCTGGGTGACAGAGCAAGACTCTGTAAATAAATAAATTAATTAATTAATTAAATAAAGCCGGAAGATGTTCTGAAGTCCACATGGATTAACCTCTTTATAGAAAGGAAACTGACGTTGTTGGTGGAAGAACTTTTTCCTAGACCATTGCTGTTACTGAAGGAATCTGAACAATTAAAGCTTCATTCTAGTGAACTGATATAGTAATAGCTGACTGTAAACCATTTACATTTCAGTGTTTGTACTAGTTTTTATCAGGGACTAGAATGCCTAGTACTTCTTTAGAAAGCAAAAGGACTTAGCAACAACCTATTAACATTTAAAAAATACTGTATGACTACTTTGAGGTCCTTGAGGTCCATGGTAGAGATTTCCCCCCATGAATAGCAAAAATCTGATATTTAACTCCATTGTTTAATCAAAATTTGTTTTATTTCTTATTTAACATGTAAACTATAGTTATAATTGTACTGAAGTGATAAGAGATTTAGACAAAGCTTTTGTGCCCCAACTTCCACCCCAGAATAATATATCTAGTGCACATTTTATTTGTGGACAGTTACTACACCACAGTTCCAACACATTTGTTTAACACTGCTTAGTAACAGGATTTTTTGAGTAGAAGTGGGAAAATAAAAATTAATTATATTACTGAATATTGTAACTGTTAAGTGCTTAAATTTTCCCCACAATATTGTCTTGTACTGTATGATTTTTCAGCATTTAAGAAGCGGTTTTGTTCTTTATAGCTGAACCAATAACGTTTCCATCTGGAGGAGGCAAGTCATTTATTATGGGTTCTGATGATGTTTTGTTAAGTGTACTGGGCCTTGGAGACCTTGCAGACTTGACGGTAACAAATGATGCAGACTATAGTTATGATGTAAGTGCAGTTTTATTTTTAATTTTTTAATGATTTAATAGAAGGCTCCTTATTTTTTGGAATCACTTATAAAACAGAATTAATGTCGAGGTGCATGGAAAAGATAAGTTTGTGTCAATGTGTTGATTTGAAGTGACATGTAGTTTTTCTTTTATAACTACTTTCTTTGTGGTATTTAAATTTTGTTTTAGGTATTTTGGTGGATTAACTAGAAGTTTGAGATGATTAATATATTGGTCAATAAATACATCTTGAGTAGTCAACTCTCAATTATCTCAAATTAAGCCATATTTTGGTGTTAACAAGAAAAAAAATAACCTGAATCACTTATTTGCCTTCAGAATACTTCTTAAAAAGCATGTTTTATTTTTGAACTTTTATTTTCTTAAGGAAATATTTTAAAGTTTCTAAACATTTTAAAGTTAGCTTGCATCATTTCCTGAATACTTAACTCCATTAGAGGGATGGGGAGTGGATGGAAGGGATAGGGAGTCCGGTGTTAGAGGTGAAACTTGTCTTGAATTTAATTTTTCTAGATATTAATATTTCAATTGAGAGTTAACTATACCTGTTAGATCTTTATGTTAATTGCAGTTTTTCAGCAATTTTTTTTCTTTTTATAATGAATTTCTTTTTCTACATTTTATAGTTAACGTTAGCATGCTTTTTAGAGACAGCCTTTGGTGGGCTGGATTATTCTCATTAATGTATTTTTTTAAATACATAAGCAACTAAATTCCAGTAAACTTTTGACTGCTTTAGAAGTGGTTTCACAGCCTGTCTTTACAGATGGAGAAATGTGAAGGTAAAAAGATAAACCTCTGTCAATACCAAGAATTATGAAAATGGGATAAAAATATTCTTAAAGGGTCTTTAGTTCAGACTTTCAGAAAGTACCTTAACTTGCTGCCTTTAAAAATTTCACATGTTAATACATTTCCTAAATGACTTTACTGTTAATACTGTACCATTGGATATTTGTAATATGTAATTAGTTTTCATGTAAAGTATTGCAGCAATGGTAGCAGTGATGATTTTGTTCTCATCTGACATTTAATAGGAGCTTTGGGTTTAGCTTGATAGGTATAAACAGACTAAAGAACTCTGCATTTGATCTAGGCTATTTGTAAGGCAAATGAAATTATTCTGAGTTATTATTAAATGATAAAGATTTTTTAGAAAGTTTTAAAGGTACATTAAATTTCCACTGGACATTTTAGCCAAACAGTTTTAAATATATGTGTTAAACACACCAAAAAGAAACGAATAAACACTCCACATGCCTTCCAGTTTACTACTTTCACCACTAAATATTGTGTTCTTTCCTTTTAGTTGCCTGCTAATAAAGATGCCTTTCGAAAGACATGGAATCCCAAGTATACACTACGTAGCCATTTTGATGGAGTACGGGCATTAGCTTTTCATCCTGTAGAACCTGTGCTGGTTACTGCTTCTGAGGACCATACCCTGAAACTCTGGAACCTGCAAAAAACAGTTCCTGCCAAAAAGCAAGTATTTTAATGTTAGCCTGGTGTATTTCTTCTAATTTTGCTAATATAAGTAATTATTCCTCATTATTGTTGCATATCTTTAATGCACACATTTGATCTAATGACTATTTAATATCAACCAGTGATTTATAGTTATTTAATTGCCTTCTCTTCCCCTACCCTTTTTCCGCCTCTTTTAGGAGTGCCTCTTTAGATGTAGAGCCTATCTACACATTTAGGGCCCACATGTAAGTTTTACTGAATTGGTATTTAATTAACAATCATACTTATTATTAAATATTATTTATCAGTCCTCAAACCTTGTAATTTTCTCAATGTTTTATATTAGAAAAGATGTATTACTTGAATAATAGCTATTTAATAATTGTATTGGTGAAAATATGAATATAATAGTACCATTCAGGCTAGATGCAGTAGTTCACGCCTGTAATCCCAGGACTTTGGGAGGCTGAAGTGGGCAGATCACTTGAGGTCAGGAGTTCAAGACCAGCCTGGCCAACATGGTGAAACCCCGTCTCTACCACAAAATACAAAAATTAGCTGGGCGTGGTGGCATGCGCCTGTAGTCTCAGCTACTCAGGAGGCTGAGGTGGGAGAATCGCTTGAACCTGAGAGGCGGAGGTTTTAGTGAGCCGAGGTCACCACTGCTCTCCAGTCTGGGCTGGCGACAGAGTGAGACCCCGTCTCCAAAAAAAAAAAAAAAAAGTACCATTCATATGTACATGTTCTGTTAAAACAGTTTTTCGATATTACATAAATGCAGAGGTTGGGGGAATGGAGACTTGAGTTTCTTCTTGGAATTTATCAGTAATTTTTTTTTCCTCTCTTCCTACAATAGTGGCCCTGTTCTGTCATTAGCTATTAGTTCTAATGGAGAACAGTGTTTCAGCGGTGGTATTGATGCAACCATCCAGTGGTGGAATATGCCGAGTCCCACTGTGGATCCATATGATACGTATGGTAAGTAAAAGGATCAAAATGTATTTTTTTTTAACTGAATGGAGCTGACAAAAGTAAATACCTCAAATAGGATTACAAGGTTATTTAAACCTATGTTAGTCACCTCATTTTGTTCTTCCATTTGCTAATAAATTGCTTTATTAAAGAGAAAAATTAGAAAATGTCATGCCATGGGTATTTAAGCCTATGAATTGATACTTCCTCTGTTGTTAAAAAAAGTATATTAATTAAAGTGTTAATTTAGGTAGTAGGAACAAAAAGAAGAAGGAAACAAAATATAATCTAAGTAACAAAATTTTGAACTTAAGAAATAGTTTATATATTTTAAAAATATTAGCAAAAGACAGTGGAACCAACAGCAAGGGTGTAAATCATTAAAACTTTTTGGAGCCAAAAAATTTTTTTGTTATTCTTAGCTCTTATATACAAAAACATTTTTAATTTCAAAATGGAAAGAAAAAGAAAAGAAACCTCCTTTGACTTACAAATGGAGCTTTTAGAAATCTGTTCTACAGAAACACCTACCTGTACCTGTGTTCAAATATATTTGTAAGGGCATTATCAATAATTATATTAAAACAAAATGTTTATGAACTCTTTGTTCTTTTTATTTAACACCACTTTGTGCCTACATTAGCTAGGCATTGTGGTAAGCACTATGTCAAGAAATAAGATTGTCTAATGGAAAGTAGAGACATAAATAAGCAAAGGGATGGGATCTGTGGTTACAAATTGTGATAAATGATAAGAAGATAGAGTACTGTGAGAGGGAGTAACAGGCAGAACCTTCTCTAGAAGAGTTAGTCAAGAAAGGTCTTTCTAAAATAGTGAGATTCAAGCCAAAATCTGAAGGATAAAAGGAAACTTTCAGTAAAGAGTTTTAAGCCAGAAAGTTATCTGATAAATGTAAGGTTTTAAAAAGGTGACTGTGTCTGCTGTGAGAAGAGTAAATTGGGGGTGAGAAGAGTGGAAAGAGAAATACCAGTTAGGAGGCTGCTGTCATATAGTAGTCTAGTAAACTAGGTGACAGACGACATTGCCAAGATTAGAGTGGTGGTAGCAGAGCAGTTAGAAGTGGTTTTAAGATAAACTGAGGGAGTATGGTAGAATAGACAGGATTTATTGATAAATTATGTTGAGTAGATAAAGTGATGGGTGAGTGATGCTTAATTTGATTGTATGTGTTTAACTGCTTTATTGAGATGTAATTTAACATATCACAAAATTCACCCTTTTAAAGTATACAATTCAGACTGGACACAATGGCCCACTCCTGTAATCCCACCACTTTGGGAGACCGAGGTGGGAGGATCACTTGAGGTCAGGAGTTCAAGACCAGCCTGGGCAACACAGTGAGACCTCATGTCTACCAAAAATTTAAAGATTAGCCAGATGTGGTGACACGTGCCTATAGTCCCAGACACTTGGGAGGGTCACTTGAGTGTGGGAAGGGTCACTTGAGTGTGGGAAGTCAGGGCTGGAGTGAGCTGTGATGGTGCCGGTGTACTCCAGCCTGGGCAAGAGAGTGAAACCCTATCTCTGGCTCTTTTTTTTTTTTTTTGGAAACAGGGTCTCACTCTGTCTCCTAGGCTGGAGGGCAGTGGCGTGATCTTGGCTTACTGCAACCTCCACCTCCCAGGCCCAAGCCATCCTCCTGAGGAGCTGGGACCACAGGTGTGAGCTACCACACTCCACTAATTTTTGTATTTTTTGTAGAAATGGTGGCCTTGTTGCCCAGGGTGGTCTTAAAACTCCTGAGCTCAAGTGATCCGCCTGCCTCAGCCTCCCAAAGTGTTGGGATGATGGGCATGAGCCACTATGCACAGCCACAAGACCCCATCTCTAAAAAAAAATTAAAAATAAAGTCTACAGTTCAGTAGTTTTTACTATGTTCACAAAGTTGTACAGCCATCATCACTAATTTCAGAACATTTTCATTACCAGTCCTGAGTGTTTGATGTGAGTAACTGAGCAGGTGATGGGAGCATTTATTGAAACAGAGGCAGAACTGGTGTAAGGAGATTTAAGATGGTGAGTTCAGATTTTAGGCATGTTAAAGGATGACAGTATCAAGTAGGTAATACACAACTAAGGAGCCCAAAGAGATCTCGATTGAAGTTAAAAACATGGACAGTCTTCTCTATACAGATGATACATTAAGCTATAAGAATGGGCAATGCAGGGAGAGGGTATTGTTTAATATAAGAAGAGAAGACAACCTGGGACTGAAGTCCTCGTAACTCTGACACTGGGAGGGTGGCTAGAGCAAGAGAGCCAACAAAGGAAACTGAGGAGGTATGACCCAAAAGACAGAAGGAAGTGCAGGAGAGTGTGTGAAATCATGGAAGCACACTAAAGAAGAAACCCATTTTGAGAAGAAAGAAGCAGTCTGTACTTTCAAATGTTACTGAGAGTTCTAATAATATGATATAAAGTTTCCCTTTTATAAGTGACCAGCAGGTCACCCACATCTTGGCCAGATAGAGTTTGGATGCTGGAGCTAAGACTGAAGGATGAAGGGACCTCTGGATAATCTTTCATGTCAGACTATATGGATGAAAAGCATAATGGGAACAACAACAAAATGTTTTGTATCATCAAAGTATTAAATTTGATAGTAAAGGGATCATCATTAGCAAGGATTGTTTTGGTGTGGTAATGGTATCAGAAACCAAACTGGAGTCATTTGAAGAGTAAACAGGAAGTGAAAAGCATATTTCTACTGCTGGGTAGAAGGGGTGGTAGGGTAGGATTAATGAAGATTTTTTGTTGACAAGATTCTGGAACAAGTTTTTTTTCACTGTGGTAATGATCCCAAGGAGGAGAATTTGTGTAGTAGAGAAGCAGTAAACATTACAGCAAGTTAGTGACATCTGGTACTAGCCCTTGATAGGATGGAGGACAGATTCCTTGCTTGTATCTGGAAGCTAGGAGAAGATACCTTTAGACACTAATCATTTATATGTTAGGCAGCAAGAAGATGGGGGATAAGAAACATACAGCATTATTTGAATGCTGTATTTTCTCAGTGAAGTATGAGGCATGGTCATGTGGAAGAGAGGTTGGGAGCTGTGAGAATTGTGGAGATGATAAGAAGCATTCATGCAAAGTGGGAGGAGTTTACTAGAAAAACAGGATTGTCAGACAGATTATGTTCATTGTTATCAGCTGTCAAATGTCTGTCAGTTAAGGAACAGATAAATAAAATATGGTATATCCATACAGCAGAGTATTATTTGGCACTAAAAATAAATGAAGTACTGATACATGCTGCAACATGGATAAACCTTGAAAACATGTTCAGTGACCAGGAGGTCAAGGTTGCAGTGAACTGTGACCGTGCTGCTGTACTCCAGCCTGGGTGACAGAGCAAGACCCTATTTCAAAAAGAAAAGAAGAAAACATACTCAGTGAAAGAACCCAGTCACAAAAGACCACATATTGTATGATTCCATTTATAGAAATCGTTCATAATAGGACACATCTGTAGAGACAGAGCATTAGTTGTTGCCTAGACTTGTGGAAAGGTGGGGAGGAGGAATTGGGGGAAGTGACTAATGAATGATGAAAGTGTCCTAAAATTGATTGTCATGATGGTTCTATAACTCTGTGAACATACCAAAAATCATTAAATTATACACTTTAAATGAGTGAGTTGTATGGCATGTAAATTATATCTGTATCTCAAAAAAGCTGTTTTTTTAAAAAAGCACATGTTCCTTTATAGAAAATTGTGAAAATACAGAAAAATGTTGATGGGAGGAGGGGATAAAAATAGGCCATAATTCTACTCTTAGATATAGCCACTATGTACACTTTGGTTTATCTTCTTGTGGCCTAAATTTATGTTGTGTTCTTTATACTCAGTTATATAGTAAGTTTTCTTTATGTATCAAAGTTTGTTTTAAACTTCTTTTACCTGATTTTTTGTTTGTTTTTTCTCCAGAGCCAAATGTTCTAGCTGGCACTTTAGTTGGTCATACAGATGCAGTTTGGGGTCTTGCTTATAGTGGCATAAAAAATCAATTACTGTCTTGTTCAGCAGATGGCACTGTTAGGTTATGGAATCCACAAGAAAAATTGCCATGTATTTGCACTTACAATGGAGATAAAAGTAAGTAAATTTTGCATCTGTGAGAAAAGTTCGTTTTTTAAAAAATTTGGAATATATAAAGGACAAAGTAATTGATTTATTTCTTTACTGCTTCGAAGAGATATATTGAAATAATTTTGTAAAAGTTAGGATAATCTTTTTACTCATTTTTTTTTTGAAGTGCTTTGCAACTATATCCCGTAATGCAGTTCTTTTTTACCTTTTTTGTGTTCAATTTTTTAAAAATGTAAAACTACTTGTATGTAATAGTGGAATAGACAAATGAGGATACATCATAGGGACAACAGGAGGCACACCATCTGTTCCAGATGACTACCCACAAAGACTGAAGGGATCACAGTCTCAAGCATACCTATAAACCATGTGTTCCATGACCCTGAGCACACTAGTTGAGTAGTCCAGCCATAATCACTGAACCCCTAACTGGAAAAGTACAAATTAGGTTATTTTCATGATTTTAAATATTTTCTATTTAAAAAGGCTTTAACCAGTTTACCTTTTGAAGACATTTACTGATCTTATTTTCCAAGTCATTTTTAATTTTTTTTTCTTTTTCTTTTTTTTTTTTTTTTGAGATGGAGTCTCGCCCTGTTGCCCAGGCTAGAGTGCAGTGGCGCGATCTCAGCTCACTGCAAGCTCCGCCTCCCAGGTTCACGCCATTCTCCTGCCTCAGCCTCCTGAGTAGCTGGGACCACAGTCGCCTGCCACCATGCCTGGCTAATTTTTTTTGTATTTTTGGTAGAGACGGGGTTTCACCATGTTAGCCAGGATGGTCTCTATCTCCTGACCTTGTGATCTGCCCGCCTCAGCCTCCCAGAGTGCTGGGATTACAGGCGTGAGCCACCGTGCCCCGCTTTTAATTTTTTTAATTAGACCTTTTATTTGTATGTAAAAATACATATTATTTTAAAACATTTTAGGTGAGTAGTAAATGTATAATTTTGTGTCTCTTAGGACACCTTAGTGGTACTAATTTTCAGTTATCCAAGCTTTAGAGGTAAGAATTCATTTAGATATTTGTTTCTGGCTTCATCTAGATAGTTAATAGCTTGGCTCCATATTTCGTCTAACTGCATTGATCTGGCTAGTTTAATTTAGTATGTTAAAGAGAGAAATTGCTGCTCAGGCCATTTTAGGGTGAAGTACTGCATCAGCTGATTCCAGAGTCCAGGCCATTTTCATGAGTCCAAAAATTTGACTTGTATTAGCTCCTTTATAAGGCCTACAGATCTCTGACAGGTGAACCAGCCTGCCAAAACAGTTATATGAGAGTGCTAATTTGTCACTTTTACAGTAAGAAGTATTATTGGCAAGTTGGCCAAAAGACTAGGATTTTATTTAATTCCTTAGAAGAAAATGTGTAATAGAAGAAATAACTTTTACATGTATTTATTCTTTATGAGCTCTGTAGTTATATTTTTCTTATAATATTAAATAGAATGCTATAAATTTTTTAAATAATTGAGGAAAAGATATTTCTTATCTTACCATCCTGACACAGTTGTATTCCTTTTCATTATTAACAGTATTTCAAGATTATTTGAATTCCTTTTTCTGATTAGAAAAGTAGAGATTTCATAGAATTTTACTTTGTTTACATTGTCTGTCTTTGGGCTCATTTCAGAGCATGGAATACCTACATCAGTTGACTTTATAGGCTGTGATCCAGCTCATATGGTAACCTCTTTCAACACTGGTAGTGCCGTAATTTATGATTTAGAAACATCACAGTCATTGGTGATACTTTCATCACAGGTAGATTCTGGTAAGTTTTCATGGAGTTTCTTTGAAACCTTAAAAAGGGTTATTACACAGAGGATGATCTTTTAGCTAATTTTAATGTTTTTACTATTTGAATTTAGGATGGCAAAATAGTTTCATAATGTTACAGTTATACTTATTTATATTATTTCTGCTATTCAAATTTTGCTTAAAAGTTGGGGCGGACTTATGGGAAAAGAGGAATGACTAGAGCAATATAAAGGTGAAAGTAGAGAAAATAAGATAATGAACCTAATGTACTCATCATTCAGTTTTAATACCTGTCTATAAATGCCCAGTATTGCACATGTGATATGTGGTATGTGTTTTACAGTTTATATAGATAAGGATCGCATAAGATTTATGTATTGCAATTGGTTGATAGGTCTCTCAGGTCTCTCTTCATCCATAGATTCCCCTTCATCTCTTTTATGTTCCTGTTTTTTTAATTGAAGAAATTGGCTACTTTGTCTTGTGAAGTTTCCTACAGTCTGAATTTTGCTAGTTGCGTACCTGTATTATTTAACGTGCTTCTCTATTTCTATTCACAATTCTCCTGTGAACTGATTATAGATCTAAAGACTTACTCAAATTCAGGTTCACTGTTTTTTTCTTTTAAAAATGTTTACATGTTTTTGGCAACTTTACTTCACAAGTAATTTGTAAGCTTTTATCAGAGGTAAGTATTTTCTGGTTGTTTATATTTTTGTGATGTTTTAAGTCGGATTATTGCTTGGGTTCATTAATTTTCTATTGAAAAATGATTTTCTAATTTTATCATTCCCTCTCCATTTATTAGCTAGATTATTCCTATAAAAAAGAACATCTCCTTATCAATAATTTGGTTACCTTGGATATAGTGTGTATTAAGGAAAGGCAAGATAAATTATTGGGTTTTAGTTTTCCCCTTTATTTACCAGTTTTCAAAATATGAGTTGGTTTGCTAGCACCCTCTAAAGGTGACCAGTTTGTCTTGGGTGGTGTTTTTGGTATCATCGTACTCTCTCATGGATATAATGTATTTGATGTGTTTCAATCCATTACAGGTATTATCTTTCTTTATTGCTGTTCAGATCCTTTCATTTTGGCCAGTGGGGCTTACTCCGCGGGGCTGAGGTTGGCTCCTGAGTCCTTTTGCCATGACCTTGGTAGTTGTTGATAGCTTCCTGATATGACATACGACAAGATGTGCTAGGTTCATCTTGTTCATTTTGTGCCCTAGATCTGAAATCAGCTATTTATTTAAGGAGTTGTGGTTTCTTTTAGTGGGAAATGGCATTTAGAGACTACAGTTGGGGTGCTAGGCTGCTGGGTTGATCCTCATGGTCTTCATGGCTCCTGGGTTGTTCATTGTGTTAGACTTTTTCAATGTACAGAGCTAAGAAATAAGCATTTTTTAAACAGTAAAATACTTCCTCTTCAAATTCAGATTTATTTTGGTTCTCAACAAAATTGTTTCTTATTTTATTTACCCCACCCACAGTATACACAGAATTGTCTCAGTAATAATACCATTGCCATGAAAAGATTGAATATTGATAATAAAACTTTGTAATTAGCGTATATTCCACTAGTAATATACAATCTGATTTCTGTGCTTTAAAGTCACTTGGAATAGTTCCTTCCTTTGTAGTTATACCACCAGTTGGATATACTTAAGTTCATTTGTTTAATTTTACTTTTGATTTTCATTAATTTCTTTTAGAAAAACAACTGTTGGTTGGGCGCGCATTGGCTCATGCCTGTAATCCCACCACTTTGGGAGGCCAAGGCAGGAAGATAGCTTGAGGCTAGGAGTAGAGACCAGCATGGGTAACATAGTAAGGCCCCATCTCTACCAAAAGCTTAAAAAATTAGGTGGGCATGGTGATGTGTGCCTGACATCCTAGCTTTGGAGACTGAAGCAGAAGCACTTGAGCTCAGGAGTTCAAGGTTACAGTGAGCTATGATTGCACCATTGCACTCCAGCCTAGGCGACAGAGTGAGACCTTGTCTCTTAAAAAAAAAATTGCTTTGTAATTACGTAAAATATTTACATGGTGCCATGGTCAGGTCTTAAACCAAAATTATCTTCTCTTTCCCAGTATCTCCTCAAACCTTTTTTTTAAATTACCCTACATAGATAGCTATATATACATATTCTTTTATGTGTTTAGGTGTAATATATGAGTCATGGTACGCATGCAGAATGAATGATCTAAAGTCTATTAATATTGAGGATTTTTCGCCCATTTATTTGTTTTGATATTTCTCTGTTCTCCCTCATCTTTAATAAAAAGTTAGTAAGAGCTTCCTGGAAAAGAAAAAAGTCTCATCTTTAAAGAGCATTAATTCCAGTTTTCTGTTTTTTTGTTTTTGTCAGTGTAGGTAGGATGGGGGTTGTTCCTTACAAACATCTAACTAGCAATTATGAATGTTTCCTTCTTTAAATGCTTATAATTCTTATATGGACTGTTTATTAGAAGTAATAATTGTGGATCTTTTAAAAATTCTAAACTACCTATAATAAAGGGCTGCATTAAAACACTTCTCATTTTTTCTAAATTTGAGCCTAGTACAGTCTATATTATAGGACATAATAACGTAAATGTTTATTTTTAAAAAAATCTCTCTGGAGTCCTTATTTCGTTGTCAGATTTTTTGTTTTATGCAAAAGGTTTAGTTTTTAATGATTTTTATATTTTAACATGATTAAAAAGGCCATTATCCAACTTCTTATTAAAGGTTTGAATTTTAACGTATTGTCTTCCTTTATTTTTCAGGTTTACAATCTAATAATCATATCAACAGAGTAGTAAGTCATCCCACACTTCCTGTTACAATAACTGCTCATGAAGATAGACACATCAAATTTTTTGACAATAAAACGGGTAAGCAAATTGTCTTCTTTTCATATTAGTTATACTGTAAATTTGAGATGATCGATAATGCTATTTTATATAAGGTATAGTGAGTTTCAGATATGAAATTGCCAAATGAAACCATTTTAACTCAGATTTTTGCTTTTCTTAATGTTGCACATTTATGTTGTTTTATCCTTAACTAGCCATAATACCTTGCCTAGCTATTATGATTTCTTCAAGTCATGTTAGTTAAATGTAGATCCTTCCATTTGAAATTTTTTCCTCATATTCTGTTATGAATAAGTATGATGGAAGAGGTCTCTTTCTGGTGTTTGGCATTTCCAGTATTTTTTTTTTTTTTTTGCGGCAGTTTCGCTCTTGTTGCCCATTATCTAGTCATTACCTAGAATAGTACATAATATATTGCTTGCTCTCTCTCAGGAGAGGTCTGACAGCTAGAAAGGCTACTTGAGGAGAGACTAGAACAGTCAGGGTACTGAAGGACTTCTAAATAAGAAACATAAATGTTAATTGCAACATTGTTACAGGGTAACAAATTATCAAGTAAGACAGTGACCCAGAATTACAGGTTTCTCTTTGAAGATTATATAGAAAATGACAATATGTTTTAGTCCGTAGTCTTAAGGATGAAACCCTTTTGTTCAAACAACGCTTTCTTTTTTTTTTTTTTTGTGAGACAGAGTCTTTGCTCTGTCGCCCAGGCTGGAGTGCAGTGGCGCGATCTAGGCTCACTACAAGCTCCGCCTCCTGGGTTCACGCCATTCTCCTGCCTCAGCCTCCCAAGTAGCTGGGACTATAGGCGCCCGCTACCACGCCCGGCTAATTTTTTTGTATTTTTAGTAGAGACGGGGTTTCACCGTGTTAGGCAGGATGGTCTTGATCTCCTGACCTTGTGATCCGCCCGTCTCGGCCTCCCAAAGTGCTGGGATTACAGGCTTGAGCCACTGCGCCCGGCCTAAACAACGCTTTCATGGACAGATTCTTTTTAACAAATTGCAGACAAAATGAATATTTACAGGTTGTGCACAGGACGTAAGATTCAAGTGGATGTTCTCTTTAAAAAAATTATTTAAAATTTTTTTTTTTTTAGAGACAGGATCTCACTGTGTTGCCCAGGCTGGTCTTGAACTCCTGAGCTCAAGCAGTTCTCCCATCTCAGCCTCCTGAAATGCTGGGATTACAGGCATAAGCCACTGCTTCTGGCCCGTGTTCTCAATTTAACACTTTATCAAATCAATCCTTTGAACTATTTTTATGAAACCAATAATGTTTTTCTCTGCTGCAAGAGCAGAGAGGTTAATTTCCTTTGTGTTTCTAAAAAGATTCCTTTTTATTAATTATTGAAGATTTACAGTTATATGGGAAAGTTCAGGAATTTTAGTAGTTACATTAAAAGCAAAAGGTGAGAATCTGTAGAGCTGTTTTATTAGCAGAAATCAAGAAAATGGTCAGTAAAAGTTTACTCAATATCAAATAAGCAGTGTATAGTCTTTCAGATTGTTTCCAAATTCTACCTATTTACTCTTTCTGTTAACTAGTACCTTGCCTGTAGTATGAAGATAATTGAAGCAGTAGGTTCCAAATAATAGGAAAAAAAAATCCTTTTCTTTTCTTTTTTTTTTTTTTCTTTGGAGCCAGTCTTGCTTTGTTGCCCAGAGCTGTAGGGCAGTGGCACCATCTCAGCTCACTGCAACCTCCGCCTCTTGGGGTTCAATTGATTCTGGTGCCTCAGCCTCCCGCATAGCTGGGACTACAGGTGTGTGCCACCATGTCCGGCTAATTTTTGTATTTTTAGTAGACATGGGGTTTCACCAAGTTGGCCAGGCTGGTCTTGAACTCGAGCTCAAGTGATCTGCCCGCCTCAGCCTCCCAAAGTTCTGGGATTACAGGCGTAAGCCACTGTGCCCAACCATAGTAGAAAAAAGTATTTCTCAGTTGACCTCCTCTCTATCTCATATCTCTATCTCCTTTCTCTCTCTCTCTCTCCCCTCCCCTCCCATCTTTCTATTTCTCTCTGTCTCTGTCTCTCACTCACACACACACACACACACGCCGTTTTGAGTTATATGAAACTATGAGTTGTCTTCAGATGTAGTGGTTTTTTTTTTGAGACGGAGTTTCATTCTTGTTGCCCAGGTTGGAGTGCAGTGGCACAATGACGGCTCACTGCAACCTCTGCCTGCTGGGTTCAAGCGATTCTCCTGCCTCAACCTCCTGAGGTAGCTGGGATTCTAGGCATCTCATTCCACGCCTGTATAATTTTTTATATTTTTAGTAGAGATGGGCTTTTATCATGTTGGCCAGGCTGGTCTCGAACTCCTGACCTCAGGTGATCCACCCACGTTGGCCTCCCAAAGTGCTGGGATTATAGGCATGAGCCACTGTGCCCGGCCTGGATATGGTGTTTTCAAAGAAGTTCTTTAAAAATTCATTTAATTGTGGTAAACTAGATTGTCCCCATAACTGCTACTTCCGGTTAGCTAAGTTGTTTTTAATAGAGTATTATGTTATAAAATGAGTAGTAAATTTATTGAGCTTTTATGTCTGAAACATGATAGAACTTTATGCTATGAATAGGCTCAATAAATAAATATTTAAATGAGTAAACCATTTTAATGAAAATTTTCTCAGCATTTTGTGTTCTATAGTGCACTGGATACTATCATGTATAAGATGTGGTTCCTGATTTCTCTGGGCTTATCTAGAGGAAATAAGAGGGGGTGCGGGAGGGTGTGTGCAAAATGAAGCTTTGCCTTAGGAATGGAAAGGTGTTTTTGGGTTGTTTTTAAGTGAAGGAAGTGGTAGTAGGAAGTTACAGGTATGGCGATACTTTGAGCAGAGGCGCGGTGGTAGAAACTCTAAGGAACAGAAGTTTCTTATAGACAAAACCAAAGACAAAGTTTGAGGAAGGAAAATAGAATCTATTGAGGACTTTTAGAACCAGGTTAAGAATATTGAATTTTTGTCTATGCTGTATATGTGGGAACTACTAAAAATATTTGAACAGCAGGGGCTTGGCAAAATTGGTTTAGAAAAATTAATCAAGTCACATTTTGCACTATATGATAGATTCTTGACGTTAAAGGATTTAGAGTTTTCAATTTCTACTATTTATTTCAGAGAGATTTTCAGGGCTCATGGTTTCTACCAAAATTTTGGTAGAGGTACAAATTCAAGTTTCCTATGCTGTGTCTGAAAGACTTAGGTAGTGAGTGATTCTGGAAGAACCTATAGTATGAGTGAGGGATGTGGAGGAGTGGGAGGAAGATCTTGTATCAGTTGTGGACTCATTCATTTAGCAAAATGGCTAGACTATCTGCCATATTCTTGGCACAGTTCTTGAAGCTTGGTGAACAGAATAAAATGTCCTGTCCTCTTGCAGCTACAGACTAGTGTTATATTGTCTATTCTGTGTGAGACATTGTTCTATTTTATTTACATATGTTAACTCATTTGTTCTTCTAATAACTCTATAATAACTCTATAAGGTAGATATAGTACTATTATTATGCCCATTTTACACATGAGGTTGAAAGGCTTAAAGAAGTTAAGTGACGTGTACAGTATTTAAACTCACAGAGTTTGTTTCTGTAGTTCACATTTGACATCTTTATTTTCTCTCCATTTAATAGAGGCCCACAATACTAGCCAGTGAAAGGGCTTAAGGTGCCAGGGAGGGGAGAATGGGCATGTGCAGTGGCATGTGTCCAGCCTTTATTTCTTTAGTCATAGGAGGAAAAAATTAGGATTAGTATTGGTAGACTATTAGCAGAAGCATGAGGCCAAAATGAAATTGGTGAGATGTGAGAAGCTGCAGGTGTATGTTAGTGAAGGAGAGGTCCTAGTTACTGGAAGGGGTCAGAAGCTTTGTGATTTATGTGGTCACCAGTGGAAGCCCAACATACAACTTGGTCCAGCATTGAAGTCTCTATTCATGGTCCATCTGAAGGGATTACTTACATTTTGAAGTGATTTTTGTGACTGTGGACAAGAAGGGTTAACTCTCAATTGACTTAAGATAATCAGGGTGAGGGTTAGTTTAGTGCACATGTTGGAGAGCTGGAATTAAACTTAGAAAATTATAGCATCCTTAAAGAAATGTATAGCTCTCGTATTGGAAAAAAGTCTTTTGGTTTAGAGATGTTAAACTTAGGAGATAGAGGATCATTCTCAAGAGAGAAGCTTGAACTAGATCTGTGAATTAAAACACCATCAAGGCTAGGTGTGATGGCTCATGCCTGTAATCCCAGCACTTTGAGAGACTGAGGCAGGAGAATCGCTTGACACCAAGAGTTTGAGACCAGCCTAGGCAACAATACGAGATTCTGTCTTTACAAAAAATTTAAAAATTAGCCAGGCATGGTGGCATGTGCCTGTAGTTCCAGTTACGTGGAGGGTTGCTTGAGCCCAGGAGTAAGGTTGCAGTGAGCCATGATGGTGCCACTGTACTCTGGCCTGAGTGACAGAGCAAGACCCTGTCTCAAGAATACAAATAAAATAAATTTTAAAACTAAAACTTACCATCATAGATTTAACATAAGGAAAGCTAATGATACTTGGTATTTAACCCCTAATATTTTGAAAGTATTGTCATGGAGGCCATCCATTTTATACGCTGTGGTCTTTTATAGGAATTTTGAGAGGAGTGGATTCTAGAACTGGAAGATGAATTGTGTTGAACTAAACAATTGACGATAGTTTGTTGAAGACTTTTCTGTTCTTTGGGCTAGCAGAGTAGAATTTCTAAGACTGTTTTGTTTATTACTCTTAGTATTAATGAGAGATAGTTGTGGCTTGAAATGAGAGACTTTAATTTGGTCTTAAATTTTTGACTTTTTAAAAAATTTTGTCTTCAACTGATCAGTGTTTAATAGTTCTGGAAAGTGACAGGACATTTTTTCTTTTTTGAGACAGAGCCTCACTCTGTCACTCAGGCTGGAGTGCAGTGGCACAATCTCAGCTCACTGCAGCCTCCGCCTTCTGGGTTCAAGAGATTCTCTTGTCTCAGCCTCACTAGTAGCTGGGATTACAGGTGCTCACCACCGCACCTGCTAATTTTTGTATTTTTAGTAGAGGCAAGATTTCACCATGTTGGCCAGGCTGGTCTTGAACTCCTGCCCTCAGTTGATCCGCCTGCTTGGGCCTCCCAAAGTGCTGGGATGATTATAGGCATGAGCCCCTGCCTATTACTTTTTATAGGTTTTTTGGAGTGTATTTTTGCACATTTTATTATGTTGTGGTTTTGTATTCAGGTCAACAGCTATAGCCCCATTACAAATAATAAAACTAGACCTCTTTCATATCTTAGTGTAGAGTATCATCATTGGGACCAGAGGCATGGCTAATGATTATAACTAGAATTTTGGAAAAAGCCTCTATCTTTCATTAGGGACATCCCAGGCATTTGAGTAATAAAGACTCATTGCTGAGTGAAAGGGGAGTAACTTATAAAAGTATCAGTATTTCTATTTTATTGCCTGCCTAGTGAATCAGTTTATAATGCTTTCTGTCTGTCCAAAGCATGTATTGCCATTGCAGGATGCCCTTGCCCCAAAGTATTTGTGCAATACAACTTTGTATTCACAACTTGTCTTTTAAATTCTACTTTCTATTGAATTCCATTTGCTTGCCAAATCTTCACTGAAGATACTAATTAAGTCACATTTTCCAGAGCAGCGTTTTTGTTAATGTCTGGGGAAATCTAGAGTTATTTGTTTACCTCCTTTCTTTTTTAGAGTATGTAAAATGATTTTATTTCAAAGGATAAGTGAACTGAACTTGATAATGGAATGTTTAGGTAGAAATATATTTTTTGGTGATTTAGTTTTTGTTAGCCCAGTATATAAAATAGTCTTAAGGTCTTTCACTGACACTTTTCCTTCCTTCTCCCCTCCACTCCCCTTCCCTCCCCTCCCCTTCCCTTCTTTTCTTTCTTCTCTTTTCTCTTTCCTTCCCATTTTCCTTTCCTTTCTTGACATTTCTCTTTGTTGCCCAGGCTAACTAGAGTACAGTGGCAACTCACAGGCACAATCATAGTGCACTGCAGCCTTGAACTCCTAGGATGAGGTGATTCCCCAGCCTCAGCCTCCTGAGTAGCTTGGGACTACAGGCACACCTCACCACACTTGGCTTATTTAATTCCAATTTACATGATCTTAAGCCTTTGATGCAATCCATTGTCATTGCTTTACAGTGTCTATCAGATATTGTCAGATACATGTTACACAGATGTCTTTTTTAGGAGTAATTATCAGAGAAAGTTCTGCATTCGAATTAAAATTGTCTTGAAAACATTACTGTAGTGGTGGATGTACTCTTAAAACGTTATGTTAAGTGAAAGAAGCCAGACACAAAAAGCCACATATTGTATGAGTTCACTTATACGAAGCATCCAGAGTAGGCCAGTCTATAGAAAGAGTTGATTAGTGGTCAGGGGTTGGAGGGACAAAGAGGAGTGATTGCTTAATTGCATATGGGGTTTCCTTTACCAGTGATGAAAATGTTCTGAACTCTAGAGAATGGTGATGGTTGCATAACCCTGTGAATGTTCTAAAAGACACTGGATTGTGTACTCAAATGTTTATAGTGGTAAATTTTATGTTGTGTATATTTTACCACAATAAAAAAGTTGCTATAATGATTGTTTTATGTCGATGCTATATTGTAGTTTCTGTTCTCTCATTAGTATTTGTGAAAACTTAATCTGTTCTGTTATGTTTTGTTTAGGTAAAATGATCCATTCTATGGTAGCTCACTTGGATGCTGTTACAAGTCTAGCAGTAGATCCTAATGGAATCTATTTGATGTCTGGAAGTAAGTCTTAAAGTCCTGTACTGCCCACAAACTTTATAAAAGATTGTTACTCAGTAACAAATTTTATTTGTTCTTTTATAGGCCATGACTGTTCCATCAGATTATGGAATTTAGACAGCAAGACATGTGTGCAAGAAATAACAGCTCACAGAAAGAAATTGGATGAATCAATTTATGATGTTGCTTTCCACCCGTCAAAAGCATATATAGCTAGTGCAGGAGCTGATGCCCTTGCCAAAGTATTTGTATGAATCAACAAAAACTTGCATCGTAACAAGATTTGCTTGGACAGAAAGAGGGTCTGCATCACTGCCATCAAAAAGGTTACTGATATGACACTACATGTGATCTGCCTGGTGAAAGCTATTTGGGGCAGGTACAGATTGGTGGAAATCACACCTTAATGTCAAGCTCATTAAGTTAACTGTAATTACTGTATTTTGTGGGACAAAGAAAAAAGGACTCCAGTATTTGTGGCCTGTACTGGATATGAACTGAGCGTATGTCTGTTTTTAGGTGTCTTTAAGCCAATGTGGAGTCTGATCTTTCAAAAAAAGTTTTTTTGTTTTTTGGTTTTTTTTCTTTTCTTTTGGACTCTGTGTGCTGCCTTAGGGTTAGGAATGTGGTGCTCTTGTTGGGGGAAGTGAGCTCCAAGAGTAGCTTTTTTTCATCTCTTAGTGATTTTCTGTTTATCGGTTGAATGCCACAGATTCCCTTTTAAACTTATTTTGCTTTAAAAAAAAGAAAAAGAAAAAGAAAATTTAACTTAAAATATTTTAGCATTAGTTGCACAAAATGTTTGGATAAAATTCTAGTTTTTATAAGTCTTTTTATATATTTAGCCTGTCACAACAGTGCTCAAGATTGTATTGAAGTTTTTCTGCATTATACAACCCTAAAACACAGAGATCTCACTGACCCGCTGCCCTGTAACCACTTTCTTTTCCTTCTTTTGCCTAATACAGCTCAGCTAAGTCCTTCCATAAAGATGCTAAATAACTTTCATCATCACATAAATGTCTTCATAAACCAAGGACTATTAAGTGTATTAAAATGAAACAGTGGAGTTTAGTACTCCAAATGAACTCTTAAAGAAAAAAAAAACTAATCTTGGCATCCTATCACTATGTGATATTTTGTACATCTTACTGTATTTACAAGTTTATTTATCAAGGATTATCCATCTTGCTAATGGCCTATTATTTATTTCACTTTTTGTTGGTCTTTATATCCTTTTATTAATGTGCTAAAGGAACCTGTATATCTATTTTGGAAATCTTTGAATAGTCTAAAATAGACTAAAAATGGAATATTTTATAGTTTAAATTACAAACCAAGATGGTTTCCCCTAAGATATGTATCTTGGTTTACCATGATTCCAAACAAAACTAACTTGTTTTAAAATATTTGGAGTAAAATTTTATTTGCATTACAAATAGGATACAAAAATAGTTGAATCAGGATACAGAAATCTGCTGTGTTTTGACTAGTTATCCCTGTTTTATTTTTTTAGATGTGCTTAATTTTATGGTGTAACTAAAGATTTTGTTTGTGTAATGCATGATTAAGACAATAAAGTATTTTTTCTAGTCTTCCAAGAAACTTTTCTGATCAGTTTGCGAGTTTTGATGAGTTTTGTAAGGTTTTTGTTTTACAAACTATGAATCAGCAAATTTTTAAGATTGTACCACATAGCAAACATACAGCTGTTGAAAAATAATGTATATAAAATGCATATAATAAATATTAAATTGTGTACCTGTATGTTACTGTTGGCTACATCATTTTGTGTTGAATAATAAAGTGCAATACTTTACTCTCCGTAATTAAACTAGGAAATGGAGATTTCTTAGTGAGTCCTTCATTTTTATGCTGTTCTTTCAAACTTTGTACTACTTATTGATATTCTAATAAGAGTAGATCACTATTAATAATGTCTAAGTATTTCACCCCACTTGAGGATTAAAAAAAATCTTCCATTAAATTATGCAATGCAAAATAACCCCAAAAAATGCACAGATGCAGTTATAAATAATTTGCTTAGACAACCTGTTTCAATCTGAATTTCAGTTAATGGTGGTGTTGTTCCTATTTGCTATACCTGTTTCTACAAAAAAATTCAGCAAGAAATAAACTACATTGAATATTTAGCTTAGTTGGTGCAAAAGTAATTGCGGTTTTTGCCATTTCTGGCACAAAAAAAAAAAACTGTTAAAAGTCTTACAAATAATGTTAAACATTAATATTTTGAAACGTGTCTTCAATAAGGTAATATCCTTTGTCTTTTAAGGGAATTGCAGATGAAATTACAAGGGAACACTAGGAAACTTATGCGTAAAATTCAATTTGAATGCTTGCTGCTGTTGCTGGGGGAAAAAAATTACATTGTACATTGAGAAATTTTGTCATCTACCATAAAAATCTAAGTGGCAATTTTAGTCATTGATGAAAAACTAAAACTTTTCAAGGTTTTTTTTTTTTTTTGAGATGGAGTGGAGTTTCACACTTGTTGCCCAGACTGGAGTGCAATGGTGCAATCTCAGCACACTGCAATCTCCGTCTCCCAGGTTCAAGTGATTCTTGTGCCTCAGCCTCCCAAGTAGCTGGGACTACAGGCATGCATCACCACGCCTAGTTAATTTTGTATTTTTAGTAGAGACAGGGTTTTACCATGTTGGTCAGGCTGGTCTCAAAGTCCTGACCTCAGGTGATCCACCCGCCTCGGCCTCCCAAAGTGCTGGGATTACAGGTGTGAGCCACTGCATCCAGCAAATTTTTTTTTTTTAACCATTTTTTTTGTTTCTCTGAACTGAACATTCAACTAAAGAACAAAGTAAAGGGGGTACTTTTCTCCTCTTCTGTTTCTTCTTTTTTGAAATAAAGAATAAGCTTTTCCAAAGCTAGAATTGTTTCTAGCAGCTGTTTCAACCCAGTACATCACCATTGATCTGAAATATAATTATTGGAATGCATAAACATTGATGTATTTTGGAATGTATTAAAACTGAAATGGATAAAAATTAGTATATATATTTTGTTGTTATCTCTTTTGGTTGTATTTTTCTCTGCAGTATTTAGTCTCTTTGGAAGAGACTAAAGGTATGCACAAATAATGTCTTATTTTCATTATGTGTGCTTCCATTTGACACATGGGAAATTGATTTCACTATTAAATAGTACTTTATACAAATCTTAATATGTTGATTTCTTCCCTCAATAGTTAATCATATTCTGCCTCTCATATTTCATGTTGTTTTTCTCATTATTTCAAACTAGGTAACATCCGTTGAAGACTAACATTGCATTTAATGCATTAAGTTATAAATGGGCTAGCATATTTGAAATCTAAGCATGTTTGCTTAAGTTGGATTGTAATACATCTTTCCTTTTTACTCTCTGTCCCCTGTAAATAACCTTTATCCTGATTATGTTTACTTATAAAATTATTGATAGTAACCTACGGTTCTGATTTCTGCTCTCTTGCTGCTATTCCCTGGTTACTTCAGGTGACTCAAAACTTGGTCCTTTATAAAATTAAAGAAAAAAGCACTTTCTTAAAAGGGCTAATGAGTGGTAGCTGGGTTTTCATTAAAGCTTAATTTTCCAAGGGGTTGTACTCCTAGCTGAGAGTTTTCGGTTTACTTACTGGGGAAAAAGTCATATTATGCTAAACCCAGTTTTTATGATGTTTAATTAAAATTATCCTTGTTACATGATTCAGTCATGTTTGAAGCATTTTATAAAGGGGGAGGTTGTCTTCTGAAACTCCATTTTCAATTATGTAGTGAAAAAGGCAATTCCAGTTCAGTTTTTCCCTGTGTGTACTCCTTTTATTCCTCTTATGCAGGGTATAAAACTGTAAGACTCAAAAGATTTACTGGAGTATATTATTCTGACTGTTTAACACCTTTTTCAGGGGGCTTAGGTGGATGAGAGGAGGAGATAGGACCCGTATTTAGAAAAGACAGGCAAGATGGGATGATAGAGCACCTCTTTCTTTTGGGAGAGGCCTTGGTGAGCTAATCATCTAAGTCATATTAAGGGAGTCCTAATGTCCTCCTTTCATAGGGACCAACTTCACAAGCATTTTTAAGTAAAAATGATGTCAATTACAAAACATTTCTGGTGAAGCAAGTACTCAAAAATATCTTATACTGTTTAACCAGGTAGTCACTGTGTATAATGTCTAGAACAGTAGGTATTCAATAAACTTGTGTCTTTTTGTTTTTTTGTTTTGGAGATAGGGTCTTGCTCTGTCACCCAAGCTGGAGTGCAGTGGTGTGATCATGGCTCACTGTAGCGTTGACTTCAGCTCAAGCAGTCCTCCCACCTCAGCCTCCCGAGTAGCTCGGACTACAGGCATGCACCATCCCACCCAGCTAATTTTTTTTTTTTCTTTTTTGTAGAGTCAGAGTTCTCACTGTTGCCCAGGCTGGTCTTGAATTCCTGGCCTCAAGCAGTCCTCCCGCTTCAGCCTCCCAAAGTGCTGGGATTACAGGCATGAGCCACTGTGCTTGGCCTCAATAAATAATTGAATCAAAAAATATTCTTGGTATTAATACATGATTTAAAAAACAATTCAGATTGGTCTTTCCACGTGAATTTTTACCATATCCTCAGGGGAAACACTTGCAGTAATAAAAGTAGGCCAGCTTACAATCACTCACTAGCAGTTTTATTGCTTAAGTATTCCAATTACATTATTTTTTCCTGCAGTTACTTGAAATGTCTTTAAATGTTTATAAGCAGTCAGTAAATACTTTACCAACTTTTAAGTACTTGGGTGACAGAATATAAGCCAAATATATATACATATAAAATTAAGGAGAGAAATAGAAAAATACCTGGCAATCCTGCTCTCTTATTCAGTGTGATATTTTTAGTCATAAGTTGTTATGAAAACACACTACAAAAGCAGTTTGATACAGGACTCCTTTCTATACCCAGATTTTATAGTCTGCAGAATAGCTAGCTATTGTTGATTGATTTTAAGAAAATATCCACTTGGGTCAAAATATGTATACCTGAACCATGTTAAAGAGCTGTGTTCCATTTAAGTTTCTCTTTTCATTTTGCTTATATAATCAATACAGAATGGTTAGAGAAGGAATGTTGCTTTTGGTCTAAGTGTTAGATTCTTTTATTGAGCTATGGAATGTGCATATCTGTACATTTAGTAGGCATGGTTAGAACTCAAGGTTTTAATCCACATTATCTCCTCTTTCCTGAGTTTCTAAGGGCCATGATTATGAAGCCTCAGCAGTGTTTTTAACAAAGTACACTGTAAATTGTAACCAAAAGGCAGTGGCTTTAAAGGAGTGCTTATTTGCCTAAATGGCTGTTGACATATTTAATATAATAGTTTTGTATCTGATTCTAGTATGCTAAAGCATTTCAGTATTATGAGAATACAATTTATACACTGGATCCCCTTGTACTTTTTCTTTCAGTTGTCAAAATGTTACCATTATTGCTGGGATTCTAAGAAATCTCTACAAATGCCTCTGATGACATCAGAAACAATCGGTTCTAATCCTGTGAACTCTCTTGTGAAGAAAGCATGAGACTCCTTCGGTTTAGAAGCCATATCTTTCAGGTCATCCAGAGGTGCCCAAGCCACACCAACAGAGAAGATAGTGATTCCTACAATGGAAACATTTTAAAGTGAATTAAAAACCAGGTCTATCTAATATATGGAATTATGTCTATATGTTTTCCATACACTGTTACATAGTTGCAGCAAAAACTGCTTACTAATTTCTGGACAATTAAATCCCCCGAACAAATTTAAGTTTTCACAGTCATTGTGACAAGAGTGGCAAAAGAGTGGTCCAAACCAGAAACTCTGCTATATCTGTAACTCACCACATGAACAGGTAAGTCATGATCACTGATAAGAAATATTTGATAAAGTTCAACATCCATTAATGACGGAACACATCTAATAAACTAGGAATAGAAGAAAACTTTTAACCTGATCCACAGTATCTTTTTAAAAATCCTACAGTAAATGCAGATGGTGAAAATTTTCCATACAAGGTTGGCCTGCATCAAACAGTATACTGGAGTCAGTCACAGTCCATTAAAGCAAGGAAGAAAGGTACCAGAGATGGGATAAGTAAAAGGTAAAAGTGTTCAAAGGTTGTTTGAGGAATGGTGACTAGTCCTCTGATAATGACAAACCCTCTTCCACTTCAATCTTTAATACTGGCAAACTAAAATCAGAAAATGTCAGCCTATAATCCCAAAGCAAAACTAGTGATTAAAAAGTACTGCCCAAGTGGGGTCTGTATGAAACTGGAGTAATTTCTTCCAGTTCCATTGAGGTATTCTATTTCCATTCACTTGAGTTACTAGAAGGCTTTTAGTACAACTGTACATTTAGATAGGGTGATAATACATTGGTTGGATTCACCCCAATCTCAATTGTAGAAGTTTTCATTTAATCTTTTTTTTTGAGACAGAGGCTGGCTCTTTCGCCCGTGCTGGAGTGCAGTGGTACAATCAAGGCTCACTGCAGCCTCAACTTCCTGGGCTCAAATGATCCTCCTCAGCAACCCCATCCTCGAGTAGCTGGGACTGCAGGTGTATGCCACCAAGCCCAGCTAATTTTTTAATTTTTTTGTAGAGATGGGGTTTCACCATGTTGTTCAGGCTGGTCTTATTTCAAACTCCAGGGCTCAAGCGATCCATCTGCCTTGGCCTCCCAAAGTGCTGGGATTACAGGCGTGAGCCACCACACCGGGCCTCATTTAGCAGATTCTTAGTGTAGAGTACCATCTATCTAATGCTGGGTGCAATTTTCTATAGCTTTTGGAGTTTCTTTAATAGATTTCCTCTACGGATCTAAAGCTTCATCCCCCTTCTAGTGGTACACAGTGCTCAGAGTGGTAAACACCTAAGATACACAGCAGGTTTACATGATGTAAAAGCTACTTGGAACAATTTCCAATTGTTCCAGTCTCCTTTTCCTGACTCCTACTCCCTGGCAAAAAAAAAAAAGTCAAAATATTTTTTTCCTCCCCCTCAGTTTTCCTCACTTCTTTTCAGTTCTACATTCTAGTTCAGATTTTTTAGCTCAAGCCCAGCATATAATTACAGTTTTGAAAAATAAAGCAATCACACCACTGTACTCCAGGCTGGGTGACAGAGCAAGACCCTGAAAATAAATAAAAACAGTTGTGATCTAGCCCTAAAATCCTACCCTATTTTCTGGCCTTTGCAACTTTCAATATCACTAAGGGATAATTTTCATGAATCAATTTTGGTGTAGTCCAGCCTTCTGAAGTTTAATGAACCTAATCACTTTATAGCCTGAATACAATCCTGTTATCTATAAGTTCAGTAAGCTAAGCATTAAGGAACATGAGAGTAAACAGGTCTTTACTTCACAGATTAGTTGCTGATGTATAAAAAATACTTTTTATGCTGGGCGCGGTGGCTCACGCCTATAATCCCAGCACTTTGGGAGGCCGAGGCGGGCAGATCATGAGGTCAGGGGATCGAGACCATCCTGGCTAACACGGTGAAACCCCGTCTCTACTAAAAATACTAAGAAACTAGCCGGGCGTGGTGGTGTGCGCCTGTAGTCCCAGCTACTCGGATGCTGAGGCAGGAGAATGGTGTGAACCCAGGAGACGGAGCTTGCAGTGAGCCGAGATTGCGCCACTGCACTCCAGCCTGGGTGACAAAGTGAGACTTCATCTCAAAAAAAAAAAAAACACTTTATAAGCTAGATGTGGAACGTAAGTTGCATATCTTCTCTGTCTTAAGAATAATCTTTCATCAGTATCTGTAAAAATAGGTAAGTACATTGGCAGAGGTACTAATGTAAAGGTTATGTCATTAGGAATTAAGTAGGGAAAAGGAGGTACAGAAGAGGATAAAAACAGCAAGTCCATTGATTCTTCCCTCCTGTCACTCAGTTATATCCTCAGAAAGGGAATCTTAGGTTTTTGTTGGTCTATTTGATCTCCAACACATTATGTTAATGTCCTCAGGAACGAGGCCTGTGCCAAAAGTAATATTAAGGCTGGGGTGAGGAAGAAAGAAAAAGAAACACTTCTTATACCCTTTTATAACACCAGAGTGTGTTTTTATTATCTTAAGGGGGAGAAAAAAAGGAAGGTTTTTTTTTTTCTTTTTGAAACAAAGTCTCCCTCTGTCACCCAGGCTGGAGTGCCATGGCACGATTTCAGCTCACTGCAACCTCAGCCTTCTGGGTTCAAGTGACTCTCATGCCTCAGCTTCCTGAGTAGCTGGGATTACAGGTGTATGTTACCACACCCGGCTAATTTTTGTATTTTTAGTAGAGATTGGTTTTTACCATGTTGGCCCAGCTGGTCTTGAACCCCTGACCTCAGGTGATCTGCCCACCTCAGCCTCCCAAAGTGCTGGAATTATAGGTGTGAGCCACTGCACGTGGCCAAGGGGGATAGGTAAAGACTATGGGAGACCTTATCTCAGGAAACTCATGCCAGACAAAACTTGACTAAAATAAAAGTTAGGGTTGGGTGCGGTGGCTTATGCCTGTAATCGCAGCACACTGGGAGGCCGAGGTATGAGGAATGCTTGAGCCCAGGAGTTCGAGACCAGCCTGGGCAACAAAGTGAGACCCCTGTCTCTACAAAAAAAAATTTTAAAAATTAGCCAGGCGCAGTGGCATATGCCTGTCGTCCTAGTTACGTGGAAGGCTGACACAGGAGGATTACTTGAGCCCAATAGTTGGAGGTTGTAGTGAGCTCTGATCATGCCACTGCACTCCAACCTGGTGACAGAGCAACAACCTGTTTCATACACAAGAAAGTTAGGATAAATTACTGAATGGCAGATTCATGGTAGGTTATAAGCTGGCTATTTGGAGATATAGTCCAAGTTTGAGCTAAATGTGAGCACCTGTAACATTTCCTTAACGTGACATGGTTCTCATGACAATTCTCCCAACAATACAGTGGTTAGGAATGTGGACTCTGGAGCCAGAATGCCTGGGTTTGGATCTTGGCCTTGCCACTTACTAGATGTGTCATTTCCAGGAAGTTTGTTTCCTTATCTGTAGAATGAGATTAGTAGGGCTGCTTTGACAGTTACTATTGGGTAAAGCTGCAGGTGTTTGTTCAATGAAATGCTTAAATTTTTATTTACTCCTAAAATTCACTGAACCGTTTTTTTCTGTTCCCTTCTCCTATAAAGAACAAGGACCTTACCTGCATCATGTGCAGCAGCTGCAGGGCCTTGGACATCATCATAGGACTGCCCATCTGTGACAATTACTAGGAAGTTCTTGTTGGGGCTCTCCCTTATAGGGCCAAACACATTTCTAACAGTAAAGGAAATGGCATCACCAGTAGCTGTTCCACCACTCATATAGCGGATGTTTCTGATAACAGCTAGGACATCCTCTTTGGTGCTATAGTCAGTGAAACTGAACTCCGTGCGCTGATCATAAGTAAACTGTACAGCAGCTATCTTGGCACCAATGTCTGAGATTTCAAAAGTCTTGGCTATGTTGGAAACAAATTCAAGCATGAGGCGGAAATTGCTATCTCCAACACTGCTGGAGCCATCAATTAGAAAGGCAATGTTCACTGAGTTATAACAGGTCTTGCTGCACATCATTTGTTCATGAGTGCACAGCTTCTGTACCAGAGGCTTTACGTATTTTGTGGTGCCAAACCAGTTGGGCATGTGGTAAGAGAAGAAGCCATTATTCCGACAGACAGCCTAATGGGGGAGACACATAAAAGATATCCAAAAGGATCAAAAGTTGTTTCTTCTTAAAACCTGTGGAAAATCCTGAATGTTACAAGTTAATCTAGATAACAGGCAGTCAGCACTGCACTTAGAGGTCCAAAATGGAATACCTATCACTGTAACAGAAGATGACCCTCACCACTTTACCTTGTCAACAAATGTAACATCCTGAACCATCCCCAGTTCTTCAGGAATAGGCTTGGCCACAGAAACTATAAATACATTGACACCAAACTCTCTGGCCACAATGCCTGCTTCCTCGATGTCATCAGAAGGCCAACCATCAATAAATACCACCACCACTTTGGGGATCCCTTTTCTTACTCCAGCATCTACTGTGAAGAATTTCTGAGCAGTATGCTTCAAGGCTTTTCCTAAATTTGAAAAAGAAGCAAACAAGTAGCATTTACCACTGCTCAAACCACATTTCTGTTTCCCTGTAGCATTTGATGCTGCAAAGTTTAAGAATTATATATAGAACTGGCAGTGGGGCGGGGCACACACAAAAAAGAATTATATAGAACACAGTTCTGTAACAGATGCATCAGCTGGGAAAGTTTAATTATCTACCACGCCTATTTTTTTCTCTTCACAAACCATATTAGTTCCCCCTCCACCTCCTAGAAGCCTCACATTTGCTTATCCCACATCAGTTGCCAGTTAGAAACACAAAACTGATTCCCACTTCTGTGCATGTGCTCTCTATGTAGACCTTTGGTGACTGATTAGTGCCTCTAAGAAGTCTCTCTTCAGAGTCAACAGTAGTGCTACTCTCATTCTTTCTGCCATGTCTGCATTCATTAGATAAGTCTATTGATCTTCACTTCTTTTTAGCAGTAAAAGAGATACTTCTCCAATGTTATATATCTAGTCAATCCAACATATGAGAATTCTAAATCACCATGCTTTATATTTTTTAAAATAAGAAACATCAACACACTTTAGTATACTTCCCTTATAAATTGAAAATTTATCTCAGATGATCAAATGCAGACCTAGCCAAGATTTCAGTTCCAGGAGGATTTCACATCTGCTCATATAAAATAGCATAATACTGTTTTACATGTCTGATCACTGATAATCCTCTCCTATATTACTTCCCAGGTATTGAAGTCTACTTACCTGTATTGGAATTACCCCCTCTGAAACCTACTTCCTTTATGGCAAACAAAACATCTTTGGCTGATGTAAAGTTTTTCAAGTAAAATTCTATTTTGGGATGTTCACTAAGTGGAAGAAAGAAAATGTTACTCAGGGAGAATTAAAAAGGTAAAATAAGCAACATTGCATGCCTTAAAAAACAGTTTTAAAACCAGACAACACACAAGTTTCTTTCTTAATTCCACAGTACAGCCAACTAAGGCATTGCATCCTTACTTGAATTATTGGGGATATTTCAGAGGTGTAACAAAGAATTGCCATATTGAAGATTTATTATATTCTGGATAATAAGTCAAAAGCATAACACATGTATAACCTCATTTCATCATAGCTCTACAAGGCTGGAATTATCCCAATTATGTAAATGAAGAAACTGAGGCTCAGAGCATTTAGGGAGTTTGCCTGATGAAACACAGCTGCATTTTAAGTTCAGGTTGTCTGGCTCCAAAGTCCACGCCTAAACTATACGAAGAACTTGAAATCAGGTTTGGCTCAGAGCCTTGGGTTTAACAGAAGTCCACAGAATTGGGCACTAGGTAGCTAAACTAAATTAGGAAGTGGCTGGGTGTGAAACTAGGGTCTGTTCCATCGTGGGACCCAGAGGCTCTAAGTAGTGTGGATCTATTAACCCAGGTCTCTCTGTTCAGGAGAAACAATTTCACTGATGTGATGGTCAACATTTTTTTAAAGGGAAAAAGGTGAAATGAATTATAAAGTTACAATATTGAGTTTTTCTTATGATGACAGTGACATTTGTGGACCTTAAAATTATGTGTATTATAAGAGTTTTGCGATCTCATTTCCTATATTTAATATTAAAGGAATTTCAGCTTTTATATAACTACTCTGTGTTCATCAGAGACTGTATTGAGTATAAACAACCAAAGCACAATCTGCTGTGTTTAGATTCCAGATGAGTCAGTATTTCATAGTGCAAAATTTTAAGATCTTAGCATTATCAGTAGCTATTTTATTCAAGATTTTTTCAGAGAGAAGTATAACACTGACTGCATTTCTGCACACAAACAAGATGGAATATTGGGTCATAAAATCAGATTCCATGGGTTGAAAACCTTTTCACTTGTGGTCACTTTTCAACTATCCAGATTATGACTTAGGAAATTAGTCTCGTTTTTGTATCCTTAATGATATGTTCTGTCCTTTGACTTACATATAAACTTGACAGGGTTTATCTATTCTAATGGTCTTTCTGAAACAGAAAAACTGCAAACAAGGAAGTTACAAGAAGCTAGTCTTTGTATGAGTCTACAAGGTAATGAAGCATTGATCTTCAAAAAGAATTGGGTCAAAATAGTCAGAAAAAAGTATCAGACAAAAAGTATTGCAGGGGAATTTGCCTCATGGGACGTTAAAATGTGCAAGAAAACTATGATAATTAAAGAAGTGTAGAAAAAATATGTAAAGATTAGCATATGAAGCAAAGAAATAGACTTGCTCAAACTCAGGTATAAATATGATACTATAAGTCAATGAAACAAGGAACCCTTTTTAAGGGTGAGAGACAAATGGTTAAATTATGTAAAAAGAGTTAAATTTTCTTCTCACGCCAAAAAAATTCTATCTAAACTAAGAGCAGAGCCACTTGTAAAAAATAACATAGATGAAATGCAAATTAATATTTGTAATAGCATTGTTTATACATCCTTATACACTGCTGATAGTAGTTTAAACTAGTTCACCTTTCTAGGAAGCAATTTTGCTATTTATTTATTTGTTTTTTTAGAGATAGGGTCTTGCTCTGTTGTCCAGGCTGGAGTGTAGTGGTGCCATCATAGCTCTCTGCAGCCTTGAACTCCTGGGCTTGAGATCCTCACACCTCAGCCTCCTGAGCAGCTGGCACTACAAGCATGAGCCACTGTGCATGGCTCAATTTCACTATTTATATCAGAGGCTTTAAGTCAGAACCTCACTTGTAGAAATCTAATGTGATAAAATAATCAGAGATGGGCACAAAGATAATATAAGGATGTTCATCACAGTGTAGTGTGTAATGTAGTGAAAAAACAATAAAAGAATGGCTAAATAATTATGCAGAGGAATATTATGAAATATTTTTGATGAATATTTGTGATATGAGAAAATGCTCAAAATACTAAAGGATGAAAAAAACAGGATGCAAGGCATTTTTTATAGTCTGAGCTTTTAAAAAATAATACAGTCAAATATATCCTTAAAATACTGAAGGGGCCAGGCGTGGTGGCTCACACCTGTAATCCTAGTACTTTGGGAGGCTGAGGCAGGTGGATCACCTGAGGTTAGGAGTTCGAGACCAGCCTAGCCAACATGGTGAAACCTTGTCTCTACTAAAAATACAAAAATTAGCCAGGCATGGTAGTGCACACCTGTAATCCCAGCTACTCAGGAGGCTGAGGCAGGAGAATCGCTTGAACCTGGGAGGTGGAGGTTGTAGTGAGCAGAGATCGCACCAATGCATTCCAGCCTCATTGACAGAGCAAAACTCCATCTCAAAAAAAAAAAAAAAAAAAAAAGTACTGAAGGGAAATAAAACATTTTATAGTAATTATCTCTAGGGCATATGATTTAGGGAATTTCTTTTTTTGTGCTTTATGTATTTTCAAGCTTTCTACAATAAGCATATTCTATATTCTAAAAGCTAAATATATATTTTTTGTTTGTTTGAAACAGAGTCTTGCTCTGTCACCCAGGCTGGAGTGCAGTGGCATGATCTCGGCTCACTGCAAGCCCCACTTCCCAGGTTCATGCCATTCTCCTGCCTCAGCCTCCCAAGTAGCTGGGACTACAGGCGCCCGCCAGTACTCCTGGCTAATTTTTTATGTATTTTTAGTAGAGAAGGGGTTTCACCATGTTAGCCAGGATGGTCTCGATCTCCTGACCTCATGATCTGCCTGCCTCGGCTTCCCAAAGTGCTGGGATTACAGGTGTGAGCCACTGTGCCTGGCCAGCAATTAATAAAACTTTTAAATGAATAAAATAGAAAGGTCATGCTTCAGATCACCAACCAAGAGAATATGGAAAGAGCTAAAAAGCATAACAGAATAGGGAGGTGGAATAGACATATCACTGCTTCTTCCTTCAGAAAAGAGAAATTAGGAATTGAGCAGAGTAGATAAGCAGAGGTGACTTGTATAAGCAACAGGACTCTCCAATCTACCTTCTTGTTCTTATATAGCTAGCACACAGTTTTCTAAATTCTTTTATTCCAAAAAGAAGGCACTCAGAACTACTCAGTCTGCCCAGGCAGTCTCAGATCCTGAACTTACAGTTTAGGAATCCAGTGTTTCCATAACTCAAAATGTTTATACTGAACTGACATGTACCCACTAAAAGGATTGATCATTTGTCATCATTCAAGACATCATAGAAATCGCCTCTCATTTTATTTATTTATTTATTTATTTATTTATTTATTTATTTATTTATTTTTGAGACATAGTCTCTCTGTTGCCCAGGTTGGAGTGCAGTGGTGCAATCTTAGCTCACTGCAACCTCTGCCTCCCGAGTTCAAGTGATTCTCCTGCCTCAGCCTCCCAAGTAGCTAGGATTACAGGCGCATGCCACCACATCTGGGTAATTTTTGTATTTTTAGTAGAGACTGGGTTTCATATGTTGGCCAGGCTGGTTTCAAACTCTTGACCTCCGGTGATCCACACACCCACCTTGGCCTCCAAAGTGCTGAGATTACAGGCATGAGCCACTGCGCCCAGCCTCATTTGATTTTGAATGTATCCAACACAAAGAAGTGATCAATGTTTGAGGTGATGGATATGCTAATTGCTCTGATTTGATCACTATACATTGTATGTATGAACCATTACTATGTACCCCATAAGTATATATAATTATTATGTGTCAATTACAAAATAAATACATAATTTTTAAAAATTCTCCCATTTTAACAAGGTTGGTACCTGGCTTGAACAAGACCCACATGTGGTCCTTCTGTTCCAATTCCCAACATTAGAGCCACTTTTCCAACAAAATTCTTCTGTAAATTAAATCGGCGCTGCCCAATATTAAAGCTTCCATCAATCAGAAATGCAATGTCTGCTTTACAATCTGCAAACAACCAAACCAGTCCCCTCGTTAGCAGTCTCAGGAGGAGGGAGGGAAAATGCTGCCTTCCCAAATGGAGATTTTGATTCTTACCTTTATTGCCAGTTTTCTTCTCAGGTGTTTTCTTTAGTCGTTTACCTGAAATAAAAGATGCACTTGGCATTAACAAAAGACAGTTACATAGCAAGAAACCCACATGGGGAGAAGCTCATAACAACAGAGTGCCATTCTCGAAAGGACTTTTTCAAAAAATTTAATTTCCTCAGGATTTTCTGGACTAGGGAAAGCAATGACTCAACAAATAAACAAATCAGTATGTAGGCCTACATATTTGATATGCCTCTAATCCAGGACTTTGATCCCAAACCCACAGGTGAGGCAGGAACTCAACATTAGATCCTAATGTTCTTAATATCTTTGACTTTAAAACTGCCATAGTCATACAAAAGGGGTTCCCTGGCTATTTCTTTTTTTTTTTTTTTTTTGAGATGGAGTCTTGCTCATCGCCCAGGCTGGAGTGCAATGGCGCGATCTCGGCTCACTGCAAGCTCCGCCTCCCTGGTTCACGCCATTCTCCTGTCTCAGCCTCCTGAGTAGCTGGGACTACAGGTGCCCGCCACCTCGCCCGGCTAATTTTTTGTATTTTTAGCAGAGATGGGGTTTCACCGTGTTGGCCAGGATGGTCTGGATCTCCTGACCTCGTGATCCTCTCGCCTCGGCCTCCCAAAGTGCTGGGATTACAGGCGTGAGCCACCACGCCCAGCCCTATTTCTTATAATAGACACACATTCCTTATTCACATGACAGTGCAGTAATTAAAGGAATTTAATGAAGCAAACGGAACTGGAAGTTCATGGTATTTGACCAGTTCTTAGGCGTGGTTTATCAAATCTGGGAGAAAATAGGACTTTAAGAGAATTATTAGGCTGGGTGCAGTGGCTCATGCCTGTAATCCCTGAACTTTGGGAGGCTGAAGTGGGAGGACTGCATGAGGTCAGGAGTTCAAACCAGCCTGGGCATCATAGCTAGTCCTCTGTCTCTACAAAAAAGTAAAAAAATTAGCTGGGTGTGGTGGCATGTGCCTGTAGTACCACCTACTCAGGAGGCCAAGGTGAGAAGGTTGCTTGAGTCTAGGAGTTTAAGGCTGCAGTGAGCTATGATTGCACCACTGCACTCCAGCCTGAGCAATAGAAGGAGACCCTGTCTTTAAAATATATACATAAAATGGAATGTTTCTATATGTAATATACCAATAAACTTAAGACATTTGCTTTGTTTCTCTTTAATACCAACTTTCTTTAAGCAAAGCTTCTACCAACAACACATTTATTCATAACTTCCAAATGCTGTGCTGGCAACTAGGAGATAGGTTTCATAGTTCATACCTGTTGGTGGATGTGCTGTGGACACAGCTTGTCCTGTGGCCTCCTGTGTACTACTTTTGCCTTCTGTTAAAATAAAAATAAGCTTACTTTTTCCTTTTCCTTCTTTACCAAAGTATTATGAATCTAATTTAGGGCTCTCTACGATGACAAATGTAACAGGGTAATGGTGATTGTAGTTACAAACATCCTACTGCATGCTAATTTCAGAGAACCAAAATGCTTATCCATTATATCTTCAAAGGATCATCAAAAATGAATTCAGTAGTTTTTCAGTTCCTTGGTAAGTGTCTGGGCATTCTGACAGCAGATAATTCAAGTTTCTATTGCCATCATCTGCCAGTAAGATTGTCTTCTATTCACCCATATTTGGCTTCAGTGGGTACTTGACCCCTCAGTCTAACCTACAGTTTACCTCTATAGGTCAACTTCAGTCTTGATCACAGGTTTTTCCATCAAGGTTAAAGAGGCTGAGCTAAAAAAAGCAGAAAACTTTTGGGGGGTGGGAGAATATTACAGGATGAGAACAGTAAGTATACCTACTAGTTACTGTGAAAGAAGCAGACCATCTAGAAAGCATTTGAGACTGGATGCCATTGGCATCTACTGAGGAATAGTTTTCTCGGCCAGGTAGGCTGTAGACTCGTACAGGTCCCCCTGAGTTGCTGATTACTCCCCTGCAACACAAGAATAGCAGCTGAGATGCTATCCACACTTTTTTCATGGCATCCCACTGACTTATAGTGCCATGTTGTATCTATTGCTTTGATTAATCAAGAAAATAGCTCATCAGGGAAGTCATCAAAAGATTCTGCTTATTTTGTTTGTTTATTTATTTATTTATTTGACGGAGTCTCGCTCTGTAGCCCAGGCTGAAGTGCAGTGGCGTGATCTCGGTTCACTGCAACCTCCACCTCCCGGGCTGCGATTCTCCTGCCTTAGCCTCCCAAGTAGCTGGGATTTACAGGCGTGCATCACCACGCCTGGCTAATTTTTGTATTTTTAGTAGAGACAGGGTTTCACTATGTTATCTAAGTCTTGAACTCCTGACCTCAAGTGATCTGCCTGCCTCAGCCTCCCAAAGTGGTGGGATTACAGGCATGAGCCACCACTCCCAGCTGCTGCTAGCCTTTTAAAAACTTGCTTACACAAGAGCAAAATTTGCCTGGAAAAAATTGTTTTGTGCTGTCGAACTTCCTAAGTGTTGATAAGAACACATTTGTAATATCCTGTTACCTACAACTTAGAAATTCAGAGCACCAAACAATTTTCCTAAGATACTCTCTTTAACTACATGCCCTTGGACTGACTGACTTTAGGAGTATTATACTGGCTATTCTACTACAGGATAGCTTGGCACTTGCTAACAATAGTCACCTGGGGCAAGATACTTGACAACTCTCTGAGTTCAGTTTCTTTATCTGTAACTGGAGTAAAATTCTACCTACCTGGTCAAGTTGTGGTGGAAGTTAAAACAATAGCTGGCACATAGTAATAACTCAGTAACATATCACATGATTAGGAATGTTTTGGAATCACAGCAATCTAGCCATCAAGAAGTAATGCAATTTGCCTTTTGTGAGAAAGCTTTCCATGTGTATTTCGTGTTTCAAGTATATCCAGGAGAACCTTGAAAATATATCCATTTTCTGTGGCCACAATGGCACCAAAAGAAAGAATGCAGGGAAGAAAGGGATCCAGATGGCTAAAGCAGGAAAGGAAATAATCATGTTTGCATTTCTCTCCCACCCTGGTGTGTTTGGGCTTACCTGTGGACAGCAGCCCCACATATGCTCGATACAGAAGCATATACTATGTTCCCATACACAGAGAATTCCTCAAGAGGGCAGCCCCCTGGGCAGAGGACATCAGCTTTCTCTTTCCTGATGTCCAAGCCTCTGGTAAAACATGTGATAGCAATGGGAGCTGAAGAGAAAGGAGATAATATTGTAAGCATTCTTAGGACTTCTTGGGGCATAGTGGTGGGGAGACTACCGTGTGAGATTTAAGTTTTACTTCCCTAATTTCTACTCTTCTAGTTATGAATATTGATTTATATACCATTCCATACCATTCTGGATTTTGGCAAACCACAAGGTTGTTTTCCAATTTAATATAGTCCCCAGCCACTGTAAAAGTCTAATGTGAAAGTTCTGGGTTTTTATTTTGTTTTTGTTTTTGAAATGGGGACTTGCCAAGTTGCCCAAGCTAGGCTCAAATTCCCGAGCTCAAGTGATCCATCTCTACCTCCTTAGTAGCTGGGATTACAGGTGTGCCACTGTGCCTGGCTTCTCAGTTCTTAATCAGGTTGGAAATATATAATTGGAACTATATCTGAAGTAGAAAATAAAGGTCATTTAATACTTATTAACTATAGAAATACAAAAAATCTTGGCTGGGCTTGGTGACTCATGCCTATAATCCCAGCACTTTAGCAGGCCAAGACAAGAGGATCTGCTTGAGTCCAGGAGCTCAAGACCAACCTGGACAACATAGCGAGACTTCATCTCTTCTAAAAAAAAGAAAAAAATTTTTTTAAATGGCCACACATGGTGGTGTATGCCTGTACTCTCAGCTACTGAGAGGCTGAGGTGGGAGGATTGCTTGAGCCCAGGAGTTCGAGCTTACCGTGAGCTATGATTGCATCACTGCACTCCATCCTGGGTGACAGAATAAGATCTTGTCTCGAGAAGGAAAAAAATTTTTTTTAAATCTCAACTGTGATGACACTGTGTACATAGTTGCTTGAAGTAAAAATAGTAAATCTGGATCGAACCTTTGTGGAACATTTTCATAGACATGTGCACAAATCAAAGCCATCCTTTCCTGCATAGGACCATTTATCTTAGCCTACAAATGCAGATCCTTAAAATCACACATTAAGGGAACCAACAAAAAGATGTTTAGATTCACAGAAAGTTATTTAACTCGATTGTTCATTTTATAGATGAGAAAATTAAAGCCGTGGGGTTAATTTGCCCAAACAACATTCTACAACTCCTGAAGGACAGAAAACAGAAAAGTGAATCCCTTCAGAATAGAGCATTTTTATCTTAATTGAACCTGATTATTTCTGCTCCAGATCTGTCCAAAGAGATTTATCAAGGAGTGAATGCATTTTTAGAAAGCACTGTTAATATTCTCAAGTTTTACACTGTCAACCTAACAAAGAATCAAAGTTTTTACTATAAATGATGCTAGGAAGAGACAAGCTCTTGGCATCAAGTAACAACATAATACAACACGTTAATTTGTGAATTTACTGTCGATACTAAATTGAGATTAATGTTATTAAATGCTATTTTTCAAACATGGGAAATTGTAGTTATCCAAACCTTTCTAAAACATGTATTCATTTCAAAAACCTTTTTTCCAGGGCAGAGGAATACTTTCTGGTCATACTGTTCAACTGAGTACCTTGCCTGTGACAAACACCCTCCTCTGTGCCCTTTGTGGTGACAGGTACCCTGGACTTTACATTCCATGGAAGAGAAGGAAGGATGCAGGCGCAATGCCCATTTCTTAGCTCTGAAACAGTCTGGAGAGCTGAGAGGTTAAAATCCTTACCCTCAAACAGCCTCATACCTATCATCAAACAGCCTTAATCCTTCCTCCCATTTTCTGCTGAGGTGGGGGCGGCATCAGAATCCGGTGCCGAGACCGACCGCCTTTAGTTGCGAACACTGACTTTTGTTAAGTGGAGCGGGAAAAACACAGCCATGTGGGATACTTACCCTCATTCCTACTTTCAAGGAAAACAAACGGTAGCTCTTAGGAAAGCGTTGCCTTTTACACTGTAGAAAATACACCAAACCACACGCCCATACCCGGACCTCCACACGTGGTACAAACTTTTTAGACTCTCACGTGTAGAATGAGACCGCAAGTGCTTCTGATTATAGGGGTTACACCTAGAAACATAGCTAGCGAGTCAAACAAGGTGGGACAGCAACGTTCGCCCCCCTCTCTCTCCGCTATGGCAACCTCAAGTCGGGTCTGGGCGGCTTCTCCTCCACCCCAAATGCAGCGGAGCCCGGGACGGGTGCGCCCCTCGGTGAGGCTCAAGGAGTCCTCCTTCCTTGACCTCCTGCTGCCGACGCTCGGCGGGCCCGGGGTCTGGAGCTGTGGGTGGGACTGGAGGAGGCGTTCTTCCTAATGCTCTAGGAGAACGTCCCCCCACCGGACCCCAGAGGCCCCCTACCATGGCAGAAACAGGTGAGCAAGAGCAGATCGGCTGCAGGGGTTAACGCGGGCGCGCCACGCGGCGGCTCCAACCTCCGCGCCTTCCATCTCGGGCTCTCTGGCCGAGGCCCAGGGGGCTGGATCTGAGTCCCGTTTGTACCCGCGGGGCTCAGCCCCTGCGACCGCCTGGACGCACCCCAGCTCCCCGACTCACCAGCTCCCTCGCTGCCCGCGGGCCCCGGCAGCAGCAGCAGACACACACCTGCGAAGAGAAAAGCGCGAGGGCTGGCTCCAGCCTCCACCCAGCGGAGCAAGGGGCCGGGGTCGTCAGGGGCGCGCACCCACCAAGGCTGAGAGCCGGGATCCAGGCTGCGGACATGGTGACTGAGAGGCTGCTTAGACCTGGGAGAGAGGGAGAATGCGGGCAAGGCCAGGGTGCGGGAGGCCCCGCGCGTCACCTCAGAGCCCAGCACCCCTCGGACCCCCGGGCGCGGCGCAGAGGAGAGAAGACACCGACGACCCGCTGCTCCAGGCCAGTGCCCCTCTAGGTCTGGAGGAGGCGCCTCGGCGGCAAATCGAACCAAACCCAGGATCGGTGTGCAACCCCGCACCGCGGGGAGGCGGGGGCGCCAATACGAAGACAGACAGGCTAGGAGCGACAAAGAAACAGGGACAGAGGCGTCAGGGATCCCTCTCACCCGCGCCCGCCGCCCGGGGCTCCGCACCTGTGCGAGATCCACCCGGCTGCGCCCGAGTGCGGAAGCCACGGCCCCCGTGGCCGCTATAAAGGCTGGGCCGCGCGCATGAGCACTGTGCGGGGGGCGCGGGAGGGCGCGGGAGGCGATCCCCCGGGGCCGGGCGGCGACCTTCCAGCTCCGCCTTCGCCCCCTGCCGGCCCCGGGGTGAGCCCGGCGCGGAGGCGCCTCCTCCAGCAGCGCGGGCTTGGCCACCTGGACGCGGCGCGGGTCCCTAGAGGGGGCACGAAGGTCCCCGAGCCGGCGTCTCAACGAGTGCGGAAGGCCGGCGGCCCCGATGGCGGGAGCAGCGGCCTTGCCAGCCCGGCTCTGCGGGGACCAGGGCTGCTGAGGCAGCGGTGGCAGCTACCCAGGCCCTCCCACCCCCTACTTCCCACCCACTACCCCCCGAGGCCCGGGGCTTCTGATAGCTGCCAAATCCGCGCGGCCTGAGAACCGAACTTCCCAACTTGGTGCTCTGGTGGAAACGGAGTTCCTACTTCTGAAGTAAAACCACCCTAGGTTTGGTAAACGCATGCCGCGTTTTCGTTAGAAACTCTGTCAACTGACTGCTAGCTCGTTGGACCTTAGGGATTCGGCCTTGCGCCTTCGTTTCTGCTGGAGTCCTACTTTCCCCAGTGGTTCCATTTGCGCTCCTGCCTAAAGCCACGCGTGTGAGGTGGCCCAGACCCCGGCAGCCGGTACCTTTGCTTCTTTTTCACCTCAGGAAGAATTTACGCCTGATTGCCTTTCCAAATTCCCAGACTTGGTGTTTTGTGACTACACAGAATCTCAGATTTGATAATGTGTTCTTCTCCCCGCACCATCCTGCTAACGTTTTACAAATGGAAATGGAGACAGAGCAGAATTCTTGAGGAGTGTTAGGGACAGGCAACCTGCATGGCAGCCGAAGAACCAGATCCAGGCCTAGACGCTAACTTCCTGGTACAATATCAACTTTTTTCAAATAGCCTTATTTAGTTACAATTTACATGCCATAAAATCCGTCCATTTTGAGTGTACAATTCAATGATGTTTAGTAAATTTGCAGAGCTGTACAACCATCACCGCAAGCCAATTTCAGAACAGGTTCATCCTCCCCAAAAGGATCCCTCCTCGCCATTGTCAATCTCTTCTCCCACTCCTAGTCCTAGGCAAACACTAACCGATTTCCTGTCTCTATAGATTTGCCTTAGCGGTCGTTTCTTATAGATGGAATTATACTTTGTGGGGCTTCCTTCTCTGCACAGAATGTTTTTGAGGTTCATCCGTGAGGCATTGTAGAAGAGTACTTCTTTTCTTTTTATTGTTGAAAAGTATTCCCATGCCATTTTATACTGAGAAACAAATACACCACCATCACCTGGAAGTCAGCTCGTGTAGTAGTCTTAATTACAACTCTCTTTCTGATTGGAATGACTTAGTATTTCTATCAGGCAACTAAAGAGTGTTGATTTCATTCCCTTTACTACCTGAATGTCTTTTGGAGGGAAAGAGACCAAATAACATTTGAGGGCTGGGAGGTTTTTTGATGTTTATTTTCATGGCTGCTTTCAAGATTTACTCCCTTCCCTGGTAGAGAGAATTACCCTTTTGTTAGCAATCCAGTCATCTAGCCACTGCCCCTGATATTTTCCGTGGGAGAAATTTCAAGCCTCAGGACAATTAAAGCTGTCTTTTTCATTATTGTTTATTGAGTGTCCTCAATCAGGGTTGGATAACCTCCCCTAATTAGGCTGCACAAATTGTCATGATGCTATATAATTAGGAAGAGTCCGTACACTGGAAAAAAACCTGCCACTTCACAGCTCAGCAGGCAGGTCCCAAATGGCCAAAGGGGTACATGCTATTCAGAGCCCCCACAAGGCACAGGCGCCCTCCTGTGATGTAATTTCACTGAGTGATTAGGCAGAGTCAAAACTATGCAGCTATTTCCATGACAGACCCTGAGTCTGTAACCATTAAAAATAAAGGAAATACCTCACTGAGTTTCATGATTGTTTACCCAGATTCATCTTAATTATTTTGTTTTGAAACATTTAAGAGAAGTTACTCTGTCTTTATTATTTTTTTTTCTTTTTGGTAAGGCCAACCAAGGAGAGTGAAAGAGTGGGGTTTAGACTCTCATTCTTAACTAGTTTGTAGTTCATGCTCACCATAAGTATATTAAAGACAAATATCTGAATTTAAGAGGTAATTGACTCTTTTGGAAATATCTGAAGAGAGTCAAATCTAGGTATATTTGACTTAAAAAGACAAAATGCTAAAATGACAGAGTTTTGTATTCAATTGGGTGATATTGTAGGGTAATTATACTCCTAGGATGCCTGGTTAATCCTGCTTTATTATTTTAAAAAATATTTTATTTTATTTTATTTTATTTGAGATGGAGTTTCGCTCTTGTCTCCCAGGCTGGGGTGCAATGGCGCTATCTTGGCTCACTCCTACCTCTGTCTCCCAGGTTCAAGCAATTCTTGTTCCTCAGCATCCTGAGTAGCTGGGACTACAGGTGTGTGCCACCACACCCGGCTAATTTTGTATTTTTAGTAGAGATGGGTTTCACTATGTTGGCAAGGCTGGTCTCGAACTCCTGACCTCAGGTGATCCACCTGCCTTGGCCTCCCAAAGTGCTGGGACTACAGGCGTGAGGCCTGGCCTCATTATTTTTTGATTTATTTTAATCTTATTATATTTTTATTATTATTATTTTTTAGAGACTTATTCTCACTCTGTCATCCAGGCTGGAGTGTAGTGGCACAATCAACGCTCACTGCAGCCTCAAACTCCTGTGCTCAAGAGATCCTCCCACCTCACCCTCCTGAGTAGTGGGACTACAGGTGCACACCACTATGCCTGGCTCGTTTTTAAATTTTGTGTAGAGAAATAGTCTCACTATTTGTCCAGGCTGGTCTCAAACTCCTCACCTCATGTGATCCTCCCACCTGGGCCTCCCCAAATGTGGGGATTATAGGCATGAGCCACTGTGCCTGATTTTATCCTGCTTTAATGGGAAGTATCTGATATTCAAAATTTAGACAAACTCCCTGTAGAGCAGTGGATTCCTGTCTGGGCTGCACATTGGAACTACCTGGAGAGCTTTAAAAATACTCATGCCTGGGTGCCACCCCAGAGATTTTCATATAATTGGTCTGGGCTGGGGCCAGGGCATTAGAATTTTTAAAAGCTCTCCAGGTGATTCTGATGTGCAGTCCAGGGTGCTCAGTGGTAGAGGTTAAGCTAATCCTTCTAATATTTCATTCTTCTTTCATTATCTTTTCATGAAAATCCACCTTTAATATGCCTACTGTATTCCCCTGATAAAAATAATGGAAGCATTTTCTGTCCTGTGGTTATTTAAAAATCCCTAACAAAAAGATTGAAAACTCAATTTCAAAAGTAATTTTCCCTGGGCATGCTGCACAGTCACATTTCTGACTTTGTGCAGAATGGGCTGGCATTGTTAGGGAAATAAGCTGCCTCTAAAACTGATACCTGGGTGGCATCTTCAGGCTTCAGGATGCTGTGATGGCCTAAACGAGTTTCTCAAGGATGGCATAGTTACTGATGGGATTTGGCTTGTGCTTACATAGATAAAACTCTTAGTTTATATAGGCTCTGTCTCTGTCCTGTTGTTACCTAGGTATGACTTTGCCTCTGAAGTTTTTATATGTTTGTTGTTGGTCTTTTTTACTTCTTTTTTACCTTTTAAAGGAGTATCAGTCCTGTTCTATCCTCTATGCCATTTAAGCTCCCCTGTAAACTTTTACTTGGTCAATGTAATGCATAGCAACTTGGTTTTATTTTGATTATGGTGGCCTTAAAGCAGCTGTCCCCAACCTTTTTGGCACCAGGAACTGGTTCCATGGGTGACAATTTTTCCACGGGGTTGGTTGGTGGGGGGAGGATGGTTTTGAGATGAAACTGTTCCACCTCAGATTATCAGGCATTAGATTCTTAAAAAGAATGCGCAACCTAGATCCCTCGCATGTGCAGTTTACAACAGGGTTCGAGCTTCTGTGAGAATCTAATGCCACTGCTGATCTGACAGGAGGTGGTAATGCTCACTGGCCCATCCACTGCTCACCTCCTGCTGTGCTGCCCAGTTGCTAACAGGCCACAGACCGGTACCCACTTGTGGTCAGGGAGTTGGGAACCCCTGCCTTAAAGTGAGTTTGTTCACTTTTAGGAAGTGTACGTTTATCCTGCGGTATCCTTTAAGTTCCTATGATTGATTATAGAGCAGAAGCAGCTTGGGAACTCTTATCACCTATATTATTAAACCCACACTGATATTTATTCTATATCTAGTTTTTCTAATTCTTTTCTGTTGTTCACATCTTATGCTAAGCAAGTATATTTGTCTAGCCTTTCCATTTTTGATGATGTCTAGCAGGAGAATAAATGTCTACAGCCTCAGAGGAGTGAAAATTAAAAAGTTAATTCAGAGATACCCCTGTGACTATGAGATCTCAGTTTCTTTTCCTATGAAGTGAAGGGGATTAGACCAGCAATTGGAAGAGACGTTCCTCTGGTCACATTCTGTGACTGGCAAGTGCTCCCTGGGTATATATAGGCTCTGGGAGCTGTGCTGTCTTCCAGGGTGTGGGAGGCATTAGGAAACACTGGCTGTGCCAGCTGGCTCCCAGCTGTCCCAGGACTTATCCTTTCTTACTCAAAGTCTCTTTTTATTCACCTCTCACTGCTCAACTATGGCCTGGCTCATGTTTGTCCCTTATTTAACAAGAAGTAATGAGGTCACATTGTCACTGGAGTGCCACTAGGACTTCCTTCCTAAGAGAGGAAGTTGTGATGGGAAACATAAATCAGTTCTGCAAGGCTTGGCATTTATCTCGTGTAAACTCATCAAAGGCAAGGATCTTTCTACCTTTTGTTCATTGCTGCACCCCTAGTCCCAAGAAAACTGTCTAGCACACTGTATGTACTCAAGAAATACTTGCTGGATGAATGAATCAATCGCATTCTGTCTTGACATTTAGTACCTTATATTGATTTTTTAAAGCTTATTTTAGAAGTTTTATGTTTACAGAAAAATTAGTAAGATAGTAACAGTTTCCACACCTAATTTCCCGTTATTAACATCTTCTACTAGTATTGTACAGTTGTCACAATTAACAAACCAATACTGATACATTATTAAGTGAAGTCTATATTTTATTCAGATTTCCTTTTTTTTTTTTTTTTTTTTTTGAGATGGAGTCTTACTCTGTCACCCAGGCTGGAGTGCAGTGGTGTGATCTTGGCTCAATGCAACCTCCACCTCTCAGGTTCAAGCGATTCTCCTGCCTCAGCCTGCTGAGTAGCTGGGATTACAGGCATGTGCCACCACACCTGACTAATTTTTTTGTTGTTGTTGTATTTTTAGTAGAGACAGGGTTTTACCATGTTGGCCAGACTGGTCTCGCACTCCTGACCTCAGGTGATCCGCCTACCTCGGCTCCTAAAATGCTGGATTTATAGGTGTGAGGCACTGTGCCTGCCCAGATTTCCTTATTTTTCACCTAATATCTTTTCTCTGTTTTAGAATCTCATCCAGATACCATATTATATTTAGTCATCATGTCTTATTAGGCTCCTCTTAGCTGTGACACTTTCTCAGATTTTCCTTATGTTTGATGACCTTCACAGTTTTGAAGAGTACTGGTCTGCTGTTTTGTAGAATGTTCTTCAATTGGGATTTGCCTGATGTTTTTCTCATTATTAGAACAGGGTTATTGTTTTTAGGAGAAAGACCACAGAGGTAAAATGACATTCTTATCACACCATGTCAAGGGTATATACTATTGACATGACTTATTATTATTTTTTTTTTGTTTGCTTGTTGAGACAGAGTCTCATCTGTCACCCAGGTGGGGAACAGTGGTACAATCTCGGCTCAATGCAGCCTCGAACTTCTGGGCTCAAGTGATCCTCCAACCTCAGCCTCGCAAGTAGTTAGGACTCAGGCACATGCCACTACCCCCAGCTAATTCTTCTGTATTTATTTTTTAGAGACAGGGTTTTTGCCATGTTGCTCAGGCTGGTCTCCAACTCCTGGGCTCAAGCAATCCTCCTGCCTTGGCCTCCCAAAGTGCTAGGATTACAGGTGTAAGCCATCACACCCAGCCAAGTTAAGGGCTTAAGAAGCTTACCCTTAAGAGTGGAGAATTATGCTCAACTTCTTTGAGAACAGAATATCTACATAAATTATTGAGAATCCTGGCCAGCTGTGGTGGCTTACACCTGTTATCCCAGCACTTTGAGAGGCCTAGATGAGAGGATCACTTGGGATCAGTAGATTGAGACCAGCCTGGGCAACAAAATGAGACTGCATCTCACATTGTTACAAATTTTTTTTTGTCAAAACATTTAAAAAATTAGCAAGGCATGGTGGTATGTGCCTGTGGTCCCTGCTGCACGGGGTGCTGAGGCAGGAGGATTGCTTGAGTCCAGGAGGTCAAGGCTGTGGTGAGCCATAATCACACCACTGCACTCCAGTCTGGGGAACAGGAAGACCCTGTCTCAAAAAAAAAAAAAAAAAAAAAAAAAATATATATATATATATATATATATATAGAGAGAGAGAGAGAGAGAGAATTCTTCTGCATGGGAGATTTGTTCCTTCTCCCTTGTTTATTTACCATTGGTTTTTTATTTGTGGCTAAAAATAAAAGGCTATAAGCTCTTCAAAGGTAGAAACTATTCCATATGCTCCTCTATATTCCCAATAACTTGCACAATGCTTTAGATTACAGAGTAGCTAGATGCTCAGTTACTGAAATAGAAGACAGTCTACCACCTTCCAGTCCCGGGGTTTTCTGCCGATAGCTTATTTTTTCTCACAGTGAGATTTGGGCCACCATGTTGTCCATGTGGCTCTTGGCAGAGGTGTAATCAAAGTGCTAATAATAATAATGATCCTGACACTGTGCCACGTTCTTTATACATGATCTAATTGAATTTTTGCAACATACCTAGAAGATGGATGTCATCCTGATTTTATGAATGAAAATACTGATGTCCAGATTGATTAAGGGATTGTCCTAAGTCACACAGCTAAAAGTAGAGCCACAATTCAGATTTCGGTCTCTAAAGCCTTTGTCCTTAACCACCAGGTCATACTGTGCTTTCCCTCTTTATAGTCGAAGTCACGAGGAAAAGTTTGAATAAATGCAAGAAGGTGATAGAAATGACAAGTGCTATAAGAATTGGAAAAATTCAAAAAATCCCTGAGTGAAGAGTGGCTGGTGAGATCTTCTAAGCATGGGTGGCCCTTGAGTTCTTCCATGAAACTGAGAAACACATAATTCATAGGTTAGCATATTAGCATAACAAGACAATTAGACATATTATCATGTATCCCAAACACAAATCCAGCAGGTCTTCCCATAACATTCTTAACATTTGGATCAAACCATACTTTCTGAAACATATCTATATGGAGCAAAAGCCTAAGGTGATTCATTTAGCTCATAAAACAGGTAGGAATTAATACCAATCCCAAACCCTTTGCTCCAAGAATGTACTCTGGAAATAATTTTTTATAGGATTTCATACACTGGAACCATTCATTCATTCATTCATTCATTCATTCATTCTTCTCTACCCTGGGAGATATAGTTGGTTTGTGGTGGGGTGGTCAACTGATAGTGATAGTATTGGTTATTTGAAGTCATTGATCCAATACACTTTCTTATGTTGAACTGTTAGGATCTGAGATAATATTTCTCAGACACGTGGGTCTGGAATTATACATATTGATGATGTTGCTAAAATATGAACTTTACATAACATTTTCTATTGAAACAAAGAGTATAAGCTGAATACAAACTATTTTCAAATAATTATATATAGCAAAGCTCAATTCCTTTATTCCTCATTAATATAAAAAAGTGAGGTCATGAGAAACAGCTCTTAGAAATACAGTGTGTATATAAATTGAAGTGCTTCATATGGGTAATTCCATCCCTAGTTTTCCAGTTCTACTGTTCTGCTGTAATACTACAGTATTTTCATATTATAAAATAATTGTTGAAGATATTTTAATATTATGTCAAATCCAAGCTGCAATAAAATATGACACATCATTATTAATGTAATTTTAAATAAGAAAAAAATGCTTTGGAAAAACTACGCTGATTGTAAGACACATTCCAATTTCAGAGGTGTTAAAAAGTGGATGACATGTGCATCTTAGAATCAATCACACATATTATTCCTAATTCTAAAAGAATACATTTTTACACTAAATAATTCACATAAAAATCTAAAATATAACTAAATCACATAAGAGGGACGGAGAAACATTAAAAAACAGAGTAATAATTAAATTCAACTTTGAATTCCTAGAAGACTAGGTAAATAAAGAAAATTTATTGTACTATTTATTGCATGATTAAAAGGATTTATCCCTCTCAGGGAAGACCAACTTTTTTTTTTTTTCTGGAACTAAGTTATAAAAAGAAATGCTTATTTGGAACATATATAAAGAGCTCAAGGCAATGTGCAGACATTGTCCTAACAACTGTTTTAAAGAAGATATAGAAACATTTTTATTTGGCCATTTCTTCACCCTTGAAAGCGGAAAGCATGAGTGAAAATTTGAACAATGTCTTTATAAATTTTAAAATGAAATTAAATTTATCTAAATTGCTTGGCCAACATTTCACATGAAAGAACAAACTGAATAGTAATGTTGTGCCAAGTATGACAGTTGTAGCAAGAGATGCACTGAACTTTATATTACCCTAAAAGCCACAATTATGTGAAACTTAATTGGTATTAAAAATAATTTTCATGGATGGCAGAAGAAAAGCACAAGTTTCAACTGTCTTTAGATTGAGCTTTTTAAGATCAATAGTTTTAAAAATTGTTATAAAGCTGTTAGGACCAAAGCTAATTCAAATTATGCACTAGGCTCAATTTCTTCCTTTTAAAAGACAAAAACAAATATTTTGTTGTGAAAATTTTCAAACATATGCAAAAAGCAGTTAAAATAGTATAGTGTGCTCCTTTTTATATATCACTCAACTTGAGACAATGATCATTTATAACATTTTTGTTTCTTTTGTGTCCTTACCCCTGATTGTTTTCAAGGAACTCCAGACAATACAATCATTAATCACTAAAGATTTTTGTCCAAGGCAAAGACTCTCTTTAAATGTAACCATATTATGATTATCATACCTAAAATTTACTAATTCCTTAGTGTCATAGCCACTCAGGGTTTATATTACTTCAATTGTCTTATAAATTTTGTTATTAAATTGGTATTTTGCTGAATCAAGATCAAATGATGTCTACATTATAATTGATGTTTCTCTTAAGTCTCTTGATATGTATAGGATTTCTCTTCATCTCTTTTTTTTTTTTTTTTGGCATGTCCATCAAGCCAGCCCTGCCTGCAGGAAGGGCATTCTTTTTTTTTTTTTTTTTTTAATCATACTTTAAGTTCTAGGGTACATGTGCACAACATGCAGGTTTGTTACATATGTATACATGTGCCATGTTGGTGTGCTGCACCCATTAACTTGTCATTTACATTAGGTATATCTCCTAATGCTATCCCTCCCCCTCCCCCCACCCCATGACAGGCCCCAGTGTGTGATGTTCCCCTTCCTGAGTCCAAGTGATCTCATTGTTCAGTTCCCACCTATGAGTGAGAACATGCGGTGTTTGGTTTTCTGTTCTTGCGATAGTTTGCTGAGAATGATGGTTTCCAGCTCATCCATGTCCCTACAAAGGACACGAACTCTCTTCATCTCTTTTTAAAAATTTTCTTTCTTTGGTTTTTATTAAAAAATCCAGGTCATTTTCTGTAGCTTTCTTCATGGTCTGTATTTTACTGATTATATCTCCAAAGTGTCAATGAACATGTTTCTCTGGCCCCTGAATTTCTATAAATTTGGAGTTAGCTACAAAGGGTTGATCAGATTCAGGTCATTTTTTCAGATTCAGGTCATTTTTTAAAAATTGTGGTAAAAAGCATATAACATTAAATGTACCATCTTACCCAACTTCGAGTAAACAGTTCAATAGTGTGAAGATTTAAATAATTTTGTTTCACATGTGTGTAGACAACTCTATAGGTGGCAGTTTATACTTTTAAAACATCAGAGGGTATAAAAAAATCTTTCTTTTGTGATGCTTTCAGCCATTGCTAAATTATTGCCTTGATCTATTATTTTATTGGGGGTTGGTTGTAAAATGGTTATATATATATATATATATATATATATATATATATTTTTTTTTTTTTTTTGGAGAGATTGTGTCTTGCTATGTTGACCAGGCTGATCTTGAACCCCTGGCCTTAAGTGATCTTCCCATCTCAACATCTCAAAGCTCTGGGATTACAGGCATGAGCCACTGTACCCAGCCTGAATCAATAATTTAATTTCCATGCATGAAAGCGGTTTCAGAATAACAATACTTAAAATAAATAATGTACTTTTTTTGATTGGTATAATCATTGTTTCAGGTATTATTATGGAAGTCAGCCAGTTTTGGACGAGTTACCAAAAAAAAAATCCAGCAAAAACTAAATGACAAAGATATACATTCGTGTATAATTTGAAGCTTAAGGAAATTCAGTAAGACTATTTGATAAATCTATAGAGGCAGATACCTACTCAATTTATGTCAGTATGCCATATTTTGTGGTTTATAAGAACCACAAACTACTGAGAAGAGGTGAATTGTAAGTGCTGAGTACTAAATTTGTTAAGTCAGCCTTCCTGAACTGGGGTTCCAGAAAAGTATTTAAGTGGATACTTTCTCAGTTCTCTCAAGGATGGTACATGACAAGTACCACTGTAGATGCAAAACAGAGAAATTAGTTCATTACCAACAATAGAAACCTTAACGCATTAGAGCTTGGGGAATGGGTTAGGAAGGGCTGCTTTAGATTATTCTAGTGATTTTGAATCCTTTAGGCAGAAGAAGTTTAAGATTAAAAAAGTATTTGCTAGCCTAATTTATTCCTACAAAAGCTAAAGAAAGTTTTGATGTTTCTGTTTGTTCTTTGGAGCAATATGGTTTCCTTCCATCTAAAAAATTTGTTTTGGATTGTGGCATAATTAAGATGATCATTTCTATACTCGGTGACATCTGTTTGCTTGGACCTGCTAGTAATTGCATTTAACTAATTCAACCATGGTGTGTTCCTCACACATTACTGTATTTGACAGACTGTTAATTTTGCTGTTTGGTGTGTTTGTTTGTTTTTTCATCAACTTCTTTAAGTCATTTTGATAGTGAAGTTAACTTCTTATTTTTTGCTTTTTTAATGCATTTTGATGTTGCCATTTTTCTTTTTTATTTATTTCTTTATTTTATTTTTTGTAGAGTTGGGGTCTCCCTATATTGCCCAGGCTGGTTGTGTTGCCACTTTTGCCTCATTATAATGAGGATATAGAAGATGGAGTTAAGTCCCCCAAAGCCAAAAACATTTCACCTTAGACAATGAATAGGACTTAGACTTTAAATGGACTCAGAAGTCGCTGAAAATACAGAAGTTACAAATGTAAGAATATTGCTTTTGCTTTTATCTTCCCTTTGAGCAATAACTTTTTTTCTAATTACAGTACCTCTTAAAGACCCTTGTGCCCCATTTGGGACCTTGGAGTGATGGAATTGAGAGCACCATGTTTAATTGTCCCATTTTGCAGTGAGAAACAGACCAAGAGATTCTGAGTGTGGTGCCTAAGACTGTATAGCCAGTTACCGGCAAGATCAGAACTAGCCCATTTCTGGGCTTTCTAGTATACAACACAACCTGAACGCTTAATCACTTTCCTGAACATAGCAGCAAGGATTGCTGTTTATTGACAAATTTGGACCCGAGTTTTGTGAACAGATCATGAGACATAAAACAAGTTCAGGAGGTTTTTGGTTGATGATGGGCTTTTTGCATTCAGCTACTGTCAAAAGATAATAATATAGAGGATCATTTGCTATTTGGGGATCACCTCTAGATCCAGAAAAACAAGGACATTCTCATACTTGGTATGTTTTGTATGAAAAGGGAGAAGGGTAAATGAAATGTTCCCCTTTTCTTGCATAGTATCAAGGAACTGGTTTCTTGATGGGAGAAGGAACAAGAATGATTGCCCTGTAGTGCTTCCTTCTCAGTCTTTGAACATTTGTGTCCTCAACAATATTAACTGAGTGGCTACAGGGGCAGGTGCCATGCTGGACGGTGTAGAAACAAGGATGAATACAACAAAGTCCTGCTATCAATGAATACATCATCTACTGCACAGGAAGGAGTAACTGAATACTTTTGTTAATAGAGGATGCTTAGCAGCCTTCATTACCAGAAATGTTTCTCTTATATGTAAGCCAAATTCCTCATCATGGCCTGTTTTCACTCTTTTTGTCCTTTGTGAACAGGGAATACATATAATTGCAGACTATTATTAACTTACCTATTTTTGTCTTCTTGAGGGTGAGATTTCCTTCCTGTTTTTACTTTGTCTTTGCTGGTATTTTTGTTTTGTTTTGTTTTTACTTTTCTGCCTTTCTTTGATCTTTGTAGCTCTCCTGTCCAGTGTCTGCTTTGTGTATGCTATATCACCATGTAATTTGTGATACACTCTACCACAAATGGTAGATATAAGATCTGTATTTACCTAGGAGAATTAATCCAAAATGGCTGTTTTGACCATTTATGACTGCTTATGTTACATGGTAGACATAAGATCTATATCCACCTGGGAGAATTAATCCAAAATGGCTGTTTTGACTGATGATCATTGAACTCACAAGTATTTCCACAGGAAGAGTGGGTTTGAGTTAGAATTCGGAAGAGGTGCTTTATTGTGTGCAGACTATAGATAACATCATTGTAATATTTAAAAATACTATCACATCTATTATCTCTTTATCCTTTCTGTAATCCTATGAGTTACAATGACAAGTATAAATGTCTTTGATAGATTAAAAAATGCAACCCTAAGAAATTGTGCTGTACAAAGGATACATTAAAAAGGGTTTTTTGTTTTGTTTTGTTTTTTGAAACAGAGTCTTGCTCTGTCCCCAGGCTGGAGGGCAGTGGCCTGATCTCGGCTCACTGCAACCTCTGCCGCCCGGGTTCAAGCAATTCTCCTGCCTCAGCCTCCTGAGTAGTTGGGATTACAGATGCATGCCACCACGCCCAGCTAATTTTTGTATTTTAAGTAGAAACAGGGTTTCACCATGTTGACCAGGCTGGTCTCAAACTCCTGACCTCATGATCTGCCCACCTCAGCCTCCCAAAGTGCCGGGATTACAGGCATGAGCCACCACGCCTGGTAATAAATTTTGAATAAGGTCAAGCTGAGAGACTAGTTGTCTAGACTGAGGCCATGTTCCTCTACTGGTTTCTGTGTCTGTGATGTTTTTATGAAGTTATGTAGTACTGACTGCACTTGACAGGAGAGGAAAAAACTGACATGTCTACCACAGGCCCACTGGTCATTTTGACCTTCCTGCTCATTCCTCCTCTCAGAGACTGCTGAACAACCCTCCCGAGAGTGCAGCAGACCAACCTAATGATTGCGCCCAGCCCTAGCTGACTGGCTGAGGAATGGACATCTGACCCTAGATGCAGGCTTTTCCAGAAATTTGAAATCGGCATATAGGAACTACTCAGCATTTGTTTGGCTCTTGTACAAACAAATTAAGCCAGGAAAGCTAGCCCTGACAGAGAGAAGACTAAAGCAGTGGGCATTCACTTCCTGGACAAGTGAATTCGGTCCCTCCTACGGCTGGCTCTACTTCTGCTGGTGAGATACTTAGTATTCATCCAATAATTTCCCTTTTCTTGCTGAAGAACCTTGTGTAGAATTCAATTCTTTACACTTAAAGGAGCCCCAACATCCAATCCAGTGCTTTATTAAGGAAATAATCTGAAGATGTTTTTGCTTTGGGGCTTTTTACTTTCTAAGTCAAGACCCATATGTGTCAGTGTTTCTTTTGGTTTTCCAGTGGTACTGATGGAGTGTTTGTGGATTTCTTTGGAAAAGTAGGAGGAATTTTTCACCATTTAAAACTTGCCCAGCATTGGAAGGTTGTTCTGCTTCTCCATTTGATTCCAGATCTGTAGGAACTGGAGGAAAGAACTATGTCTTGATTCTCACATCTGGAGTACCCATTGTGGTGCTCAAACTCCAAGGCGCCCCCAGGGGACAGAGAAGATCCCTCTTGAGCAGACTTACACTTTGAGATTTCTGTTGAGTATTCAGAGGGTCCCTGCTAGCCCCTTCACCACTGCTGTGCCCTGCCATCTGGGCTTAGTAGGATCCTAGAAACCTCAGAATTCAACATGTCTTCATAAATATTTTGTTTTCTTGAAACAATAACTTTGGAATGCATTGTCATTCACTAAGCATGTATCATGCCACCGTGGTGGACACTGTGGTTGTCTTTGCAACATTCATTTCCCCCTTTCCCGTTATGAAACATCTCTCCATTCAGTCTCTCCAGTTCTACACTCTATTGCATAGTTCAAGGGGCTCCGAAAATGAGAACTCTTGTTCACTGTGTGAAGTCGCATTTTCTCTTCCCTGGATTTGAAGGCGAAATTGCGTAGCCCTGGTAGCAGCTGGCAGCCATCTTGCAGCAAAGAGGACACCAGCGTGAGGGTGAGCCAACATACAGAGTAGGACAGAGTGGAGAGAACTGCAGAGAAGTGGAGCCAGAGCCTTCAGTGAACAATGCCTGACACTTACCTTACCGAGACTTTTCAGTTACAAAACCCAGTGAATTCCCACTATTATTTAAGCCAGTTTGAATTCAATTTTCTGTTATTTTCATCATAAAAAGTTCTGATGAATATAGAGCTTTTAAGTTAATTTTCTAGCCTTGGCAACACAGGGAGACCCTGTCTCTACAAAAAATGAAAAATTAGCTGGGTACAGTGGGGAAGCACCTGTGGTCCCAGCTACTTGGGAGGCTGAGGGAGGAGGATTGCTTGACCCCAGGAGGTTGAAGCTGCAGTGAGCTTACACCACTGCACTCCAGCCTAGGTGACACAGCAAGACCCTGTCTCAAAAAATAAATAAATAAATAATCAGCTTCCTAAGCATTTAGTAATGATAATTCATATCTGTGGAATACTTTTTATTTCTTCAAAGCATATTTGCTATGCTACCATCATATTGTTAAGTGTCAACAGTGAGTTCTGATTAATATAGAGGCCAGACACAGATACTACCTGGGAAATAAGTGGATACACATTTATCTAAAGCACACAAATGAAAGGGCACTATCAGGATATACAGTAGAGAGATCAGCAATGTCTCCAATAACAGACACAATGGATAAACCTCTGGGTGCCCCAAAAGGGCTTCAACATCATTGTGTATAATTCAGTCTGATTGAGTGGGGATCACATTGGAACTTCTGGAAAGTTTCACTGATCAGTGGGCAAAATGTCCCCACTGCCTCCAAAGCCCACCTGGGTCCTTATGATCAGATCTATGCCAGGAAGCACCTCGTCAATCTTGATGTTACACAATATGACTATGGAGAGTAGATAATACTGTGCACACAGGCATCAGCAAACCATCTTTTAACATCTTCATTATCCCCAGGCTAGCAGAGTCTGGTCCACTTCCTTTTCTGATCTTAGGGCTGCAGAATTAACACAAAGGTCAGTCACCCGGATGTCTTTGAGGATGTCTGAGGATTGAGCCCTCAGACAAGCTGTAGGTCTGTCAAAGTGGTTATCACAATTTTACAAATGGGAAAGTAAAGACAGTTAAATTAGAGGAGTTAAAATTATTTGCCCTCCAAGTGCACATAACTAGGTGGCAGCAGAACTGAATGAGAACTGAAGTATTTTAACTTGCAGTTCAATCTTCGCTTAACTAGAACACATTAATGTTTCACCCCCAGGGAAGTTACCTAAGCAAATTGTGTTGTAAGTTAAAGCCCACAATTAAAGTCAGGAACAACATTAAATAACCAACCTGAAAAGATTAAGCCAGGATTACTTTGTAGTCATTAATATCTAAGAGTTGATAATGAGACTGGCACATGGTTTCACCAGACTTTTGATAACACAGAACAGACATGCTGTGATGACTGTGACAGTAATGCTCACCAAGACAATGCTGGTTTCCTAGCAGGGTGAGGGGCTTCAGGACCTTAAGGTTTTCCATGACCTTCTCATGTGTATCTTGATTAGTGGCTTTAAGCAAAAGTGAGTAATAGTCTCCTTTCTCATTGCTAATATCTCATTTTGACATACCAATAAGGCCTGAAGAGACAGTCCTCTGCCACCATAAATTCTAAACACTCTTGGCTAACTTAACCTTATTAGATAAACTAGAATTGGGGGCATCTTAGGTAGTGGATATTTTTAGACAATTCCCATATCTCACTTTTCTTAATTATTCAAAAATATTTATTGAACATAGTCTGCCTGTTGGGCACTGTGCTAATCCCAGATATCAAATAAAGAACAAACAAATGTGATCGCCATACTACTGAAGCTTGTAGTTTAGTTGGGGAGGAAACACAAATGTGTAATTATGAAACATGACAGAACAAAAAGGAAAATAACTCAGTGCTGTGAAGACATATACCAGGGGGCATGTTTTGGACTGGGGCATGATATAGTTGGTTGGATGTTCATCCCTGCCTAAATCTCATCTTGAACTGTAATCCCCAGTATTGGAGGTGTGATCTGATGGGAAGTGATTGGATTATGAGGGTAGATTTCTTATGAATGGTTTAACACCATCCCCTTGCTGCTGTCCTCGAGATAGTGAGTTCTCGTGAGATCTGGTTGTTTTAAAAGTGTGTGCCACCTCCCCTGTCTTGCTCCTGCTTTCACCATGTAAAGTGTCTGCTCCCCCTTCACCTTCTACCACCAATATAAGCTTCAGAAGCCAAGCAGATGTTGGCACTATACTCCCTGTACAGCCTGCAGAATCGTCAGCCAATTAAACATCTATTATAAGTCACCCAATCTCAAGTATTTCGTTATAGCAAAGCAAGAACAGCCTAATGCAAGGCACCACTTTCTGAAGAAATGATGTTTATGCTGGAAACTGAAAGATGAGAAAAAGCCAGCTAGATAGAGTGGGAATAAGAGTTTTCTAAGCAAAAGAAAAAGAGATTACTTATCCTGATGAAGGAAAGAACTTGTCCTGCTATAATAACTGAAGCTGGAGTATGTAAGTGAGAGGAGGAAAATAAACTGGGAGAAGTAGGTAGGTGTAAGCTTATGCACTCTGGTCATTTGAACTTTGGAATTTTGAGATATCTGGATTCAAATCTTGGCTTCCTCTCTTATTTATGATCTTGGACATGTCACTTAATTTTGCTGTGAATCAGTTTCCATTTCACTAGAACAAGAGTAAAATAATCTTGCAAATCTTGCAAACGAGTGCAGATTAAGTGGATTTAAATGTCTGGTCCATGGCAATGTCAGTACCTTTCCTCCACCATCTGCATCCTTTACTCTTCCTGCATTTTTACCCAGAGCTGTTGATGCGATCTACTCGAATGATTACGTAACTTCGGTTTTCTTTGCCCTCTTCCATTATCTTGGGTGGAAGTTGCTTACAATCCAAATAATCAAAAGCTGAATAATCTAGAGTTAACTATTATTTAAGAAATTCTAGTTACATCATTGATATTACTTTTATTAATTATAACAAACAGATTTAGAATCAATCATCAAAGCTTGGTCTCAGGTCTGATGTTCTGAGATACTCAAGTTCATCTTTGCTTAATGTTTTGTTTACAAAATAGCTGCAACTTTAAAAAAAACTTGGAAGAGGCTTTCTGTTTTGATGCATAATATGAAAGCTGACTGTGACTTAGCAAACCAAAAATATTTATTCAGAAAACACTTCATTTCAACTATCTGTCCTGGTGAAAGGCAGTTTTTGTTTCAGTGTGATCAATGCAACACAGTGTGTTTTCATTATCAGCTCTCTTGGTTGAGAGTGGTTCTAGGAAAACACTTGAGCGCTGATTCCAAAATCTAACAAGTGCTCAGATTCTCAGAAGCCAGGAAGATGTCACAGGATATATCCATTCTTCCTAGTGAATGGACTAGATCAGAGTTCAGTTTCTTTCCTTACCCAGCCTTATTATAAGGAAGTATATTGTGAATGAACTTTCTGAAGTGGGAACCAGCACTAATAACTTTCAAAAATTCTTTTACAGGGAGCTTATGCTTCACACCATCTTAGTGGTGACCTAGGACTGTGACATAGAACTACCTCCTTGGCTTCTGTGAGCCTTAGTGTGAAACAGAATACTATGATGTCTCCTACCAACCTCGCAGGGTTGTCATGGGGGTTAGACTAGATGCCATTTATAACCTAGTTGAATGTGGGGAGCATTCATTCAACAAATCCTGTTGAATGGAAAGAACTAGAGGAGCTCTTTTCCAACCTGGTCCAGGTATATCATCTTATTTGAGATTTGTAACAACCCTACAAAGTAGTCAGGACAGACAACTATAAAATGCTAGACAAATAGCCATACAAAAATGATTTTTAAAATCCACTTTTTCTGGGCTGGGCGTGGTGGCTCACGCCTGTAATTCCACCACTGTGGGAGGCCGAGGCGGGCAGATTATGAGGTCAGGAGATCGAGACCATCCTGGCTAATATGGTGAAACCCCGTCTCTACTAAAAATCCAAAAAAATTAGCCAGGCATGGTGGCAGGCACCCATAGTCCCAGCTACTCAGGTGGCTGAGGCCAGAGAATAGTGTAAACTTGGGAGGTGGAGCTTGCAGTGAGCTGAGATTGTCGCCTGGGCGACAGACCAAGATGCCATCTCAAAACAAACAAACAAACAAAAAATCCACTTTTTCTGGCTGGGCGCGGTGACTCACGCCTGTAATCATAACACTTTGGGAGGCCGAGACGGGCGGATCACTTGAGATCAGGAGTTTGAAACCAGGCTGGCCAACATGGTGAAATCCCATCTCTACTAAAAATACAAAAATTAGCTGGGCGTGGTGGTGAGTACCTATAATCCCAGCTACTCAGGAGGCTGAGGCAGGAGAATTGCTTGAACCCGGGAGGTGGAGGTTGCAGTGAGCTGAGATCGTACCACTGCACTCCAGCCTGGGCAACAGAGTAAGACTCCATCTCAAAATATAAAATAAAATATAAATAAATAAATAAAATCTACTTTTTATACTTCTCCAAGTAATTAAACTCCACAACTATTCCATAACTTTTTGATGTGTATCAACCTGTATTGTAAATTCTTTCACTATATAACCTCCTAAACTTTTCATTCTTTACCTATGCCTTCTTAATTTTTTCAATGAATTGTAAAATAGCGCTCAAAGACCTAAACATACTCATTCATTTCTTAGCCTTCTCTTTTAAAAAGTGGTAATTACAGCATATCTTGCATAGTTTTCTATTCTTTCATGGTTCTTAGTTTTCTAGTTATCATTCCAAATTTCCTGAACTGTTCCTCCTAGATTGATTAATTTGATTTAGAGTTAATGTCTCTGTAGCTCCCTCTTTTTTCTCCATAAAGGAGTTTTTCCTTCCCAGAAAGTTGTGCTGTTGTCCTTTGTAACAGCTGAATTGTAATACTGTTACTTTTCTGGCATACTGGACTGAACACCACTGGACAGCTTTGGGGAGGGCCTTGTGTTGTCAATGGAAAACTACCAGTTACTAACAGAGCTGGGCACCGTGCTGTCTCCACCCACTCCCCACTGCAGGCTGGGAAGCCCCATTGCTGGGAGGCGTTTCTCCTACTAGCTTCTTCCCCTTCTAGAGCAGAGCCAGATCAGCTGACTTGCTGTGGGTGAGTTCTGTCCAAGGGGCTTCACTCCCTCCCTATACACATTTATCTGAGGGTATAATTCTGAGGGACAAGGGACAGCCAAGGCAGATTGGATTGCTGCTGTAGACTTTGCAGCGTCTGTTCTTCCCTGCAGGGCTGCGGGGGGCACACTGTTCCAGCGTGCCCTCATGTGCTGATCCGTCTCCTTCTCCTGGGGCAGCATGGAGGTTTCCATACAGAGTGGTTTGCTCGGTCCTCACCAAGATGACAAAGAAGAGAAAACCAAGCGCACCTTCCACACCTGGCCAGGGGGAAAATGAAACCAGGAAATGAAAGTCCTGAATGTCACACTTCCCTTCAAGTGGGAGTCCAAGGTGGAAATTCTCTGAGCCACACCCTGTAAATATTTTCACATCTAGTTTATTTTCCTTAGATCTTTTGTTGTCAGGGAGAAACAGAGAGAGAAAAAAGAAGAGAAGAGAGAAAACCAAAGTTCAAAGAAAGCTTGGGAACTTGACTCCTAGAAGTAGACTATTCAGTGATAGACATTTAAGAATTGTTGAGAACCTCTCTGACTTTACTGAAGGCAGTGCACCAAATTTTACCAACTGCTAAGTGACTGGTGTTTGAATGTAAAAGACATATAAATTGGTTTATTTTGGACATGGCAAAAGAATGAAATGTTTTACAGGGCAAAAAAAAAAAAAAAAACAAAAAAAAAACAAACCTATTCAATCTCAAGAGAAAGTAGAATAGAGTCCAAAAATGAAAATTCTTGAAGAACAGAAATGGTCTTAATTATTAACAAATATACATTTTAATGGATTCATGATAAATATTAATCCTGGTTTTTAAAATGAAGTACCATTTATTAAAATTTACTTTTTGAGATAAAATACAAAATATAAAACTTATGTCTAAAAATAAAGCTCTCTAACCTGTAATTTGAGAGCTACTCAATCTTAATATGAATTTATTTGACAAGCTCTGTTTTCCTTGTGACAGAATGTCTCTTTTCAGTTTGAGTCATCATCGCACATTTATGAAATCTGACAATGCTGTTTTTACACAGCCTTAGACATTTGGGTCAAAGTGATGAGTGAGACATTGCACAGGTGAAGTAATTTGACAGATTGGATGTGGGTGTTGAGGAAGGGTTACCTGGAGGTGGGAGAGGGCTACAGAAATGGGGGGAAGATGGGGCACCAAAGATGAATTTCGTTGCCTTTATCATTTTGCCTGCCATTTGAGTTCTCAAGTGCCTGAGGCTGTTGAATCCAGTTCTTTATTCATCTTTGAAATTAGCCTGGAAAGGGACTTTTCGTGTAACTTAGTCCAGGCTTTGGAAACTGGGGCCACAAGTGTGCTTGATTGTAAGTTCTGTATTTCTGTTCCAAGTGCATCATCTATTTTAGTTGGTAATGACAGTTATTTTGGAGAATGTAATTTCTTATTTTTTATTTGTTAGGTTTTTTTCCCATTTTTATTGACAAAATATCAAGGGGCTAGATTTCTGTGCTGCTTGGGCCTGAGAGCTTAAGGAAGCCACTCCATAAGAGGGACACAGGAGGCTTTTCTTCTTGGATCTCACAGAGAACGCGTTACTGCCAGCCTAACGCATACAGCATGGGGAAGGCCATAGCTGTGAATGCAATTAATGGCCCCTGCATTTGCAAAAAACACACAGATCCATAAACTGCAATGACGTCTTTTTAAATGTGTGCCATATTTGGGGTCAAAAAAATAATTTACAAGCAGGGTGGGATTGTGCTTAAAGCAGAAGGGCATGTTTTTAATGTGCCATGGTATGGGGTGGAGCATGAAAATGCCCAGTTCTACCATAAAATATTAAGATCTGCTGGTGTTATGGAACTTTTGTAGTTTCTTCTTTGGCCTCTCCAACATCCCTGTCTTCTGTCCAGATCTGGACCCAGATTCTGGCCAGCTTCTTAAACCAGAGAACTAAATGGTTCCATGTGTTACCAGCACCTAATTCTTAGACAAGGAAAAAAACCCGAAGTCAAATGATTCGCTTTTTCCATCAGCTTGCCATGTTCTTGGAATTTTTAGGTGTATTACCTACCAGATTGTTTACTACGATGCTTCTTCTTCATAATACTGACAATGTCTTTTTAGGATGCCTTTGATCAGTGGTTCTCAAACTTTAATGTGCATCAGAATAACCTTGTTGAATACAGATTGCTGGGCCTCACCCCCATAATTTCTGATTCAGTGTGTGTGGGGTGGGATCTTATAATTCGCATTTCTAACAAATTCTCAGGTGGTACTATGCTGCTGGTTTGGAGGCCACACTTTGAGAAACACTGCTTTAGATATTAAGTTTCATAGATATTAGTTCAAATCTTCTAAGCGGATATTTTTATTAGCCCTGAGTAACCCTTAAAATGCCTACTTTTTGTTTGTTTGTTTGTTTTTGAGTCAAAGTCTCACTCTGTTGCCTAGGCTGGAATGCAGTGGTGTGATCTTGGCTCACTGCAAACTCCACCTCCTGGGTTCAAGCCATTCTTTTGCCTCAGCCTCCCGAGTAGCTGGGATTACAAGCGCATGCCACCCGGCTAATTATTATATTTTTAGTAGGGACGGGGTTTTACCATGTTGGCCAGGCTGGTCTCGAACTCTTGACCTCAAGTGATCCACCCACCTTGGCCTCCAAAGTGCTGGGATTACAGGCATGAGCCATGGTGCCTGGCCAAAATGCCTATTTTTAATAGGTGTTTTCAAGAGGTACAAAACTGTAAATTAGAGGGACTCTAATCAGTCATAAGCAGCCAGAACCTAGCAATATTCCACTGGAAGAACTTTAAGAGACGGTGTTGACCACATGGCATCTACTACACCTGGGGAGTTTGTTGGTGTCCTGGAAAGAGTTGGAGCTGCGAGGGTTAGAGATGTTAGAGCTGAATGTCTCATCACACTCAGATGACTTTTGATCACATCCCACAGGCTGGATCCCCAAATTTCAACCACTGTTGATGAGATGTGACCCCCATAGTTGAGGCCATATTTTGTTTGATTGGCATGGTAGACCTGTTGTAATGAGAAGCTTTTTAATATGAATAAAACAAAAGAATCTTTGAGTTTCTTTCTGTTTAAATAACAGGTGGCTGGAATTGTTATGTTTGTTTTTAGTAACCCTATGGAAGTGAAATATGTGTCAATCATTTTCATGTGGTCTGAGGGACAACAAGTAGATCAGACACGAAGCTTGAGCCTCAATCTGTTTTTTGTTTTTTTTTTCCGAGACGGAGTCTCACTTTGTCACCCAGACTGGAGTGCAGTGATACGATCTCGGCTCACTGCAAACTCTGCCTCCCAGGTTCAAGAGATTCTCCTGCCTCAGCCTTCCAAGTAGCTAGGATGACAAGCACCCACCACCATGCCTGGCTAATTTTTTTGTATTTTTAGTGGAGACAGTTTCGCCATATTGGCCAGCTGGTCTTGAACTCCTGACCTCCTGATCCACCTGCCTCAGCCTCCCAAAATGCTGGGATTACAGGCGTGAGCTACAGCTCCCGGCTGAGCCTCAATCTCTTAACATCTGGATGACAGATAGGAAAGGAAGCTTGAAATTTTTAGTACAGACCCCTAGATGCAAAGAGGAAAAGTTCCTATTGATCTGAAAACCCCTAGAAATGACTAGCAAAAATAACCACCTCCATTTGCTGTCTTTTTTTACCCTGGCTTATTTTTTCTATAGTACTTTTTACATCAGACCTTATTTCCTTATTTATTTGCTGATTTATTAAATGTGCTTATTTATTAAACCATCTGTCACCATTGAATGTACATGCAATGATGGCAGGGACTTTTTCTTGTTCACTATTGTGTTCCCAGTGCCATGTAAGCATCACTTGATGAATATTTGATGAATGAATGACTGAATCTATCTTGTTCAGCAACTTATCTCATTCCCAGATTATCAACACACCAATAGATTTGGCACTTTCCTTTAAAAAACAGATTACCTAACTGTTATAGATCTGAAGGACTACATTCTATCAGCAGCATGTAGGAATAACAGTGGCATTCTGAAACAATTGTGTAGGTTAACAAGTTGGGGCACTCTGGCAGAGAATGGGCAAAGGCAGTACATCGAATACTTTGAGTTATTGAACTCCTTATACTATCATCAAGACTTTAAGATTAATAAAATATCTTACCTTGTTCTGCTTAATAATACCTCTTCCTTAGCCTATATAGTTTCTTGATTTAATGGTCCTATTTTTGGGTTAAATCTTCTCTAATAATTGCCTTAGTAGGCAGTATTATTGGCCATTAGAACTTTTAACTGAGGATCTCCTCTTCATGGGTGCAGCCTGGGTTGAGAGTACTGTGCCATACATTTGCTTAGGATTTACTCAGAAGGGCAGAGGGCATTGTTCATGATTTACCTGTGAGAATTTTAAAACCTGCAACCTCTGCTTCCCGAGTTCAAGTGATTCTCTTGCCTCAGCCTCCCAAGTAGCTGGAACTACAGGTGCCCGCCACCATGCCCGGCTAATTTTTGTATTTTTAGTAGAGATGGGGTTTCACTATACTGGCCAGGCTGGTCTTGAACTCCCGACCTTGTGATCCACCCACCTTGGCCTCCCAAAGTGCTAGGATTACAGGCGTGAGCCACTGCGCCTGGCCAAAATGTTGTGTTTCTTATTCTGATGATAATTTTTAAAATGTGATGCAGGTATATTCTAGGTCATCAGGCTGACTACTTCACAACTAAGTTCTGCCATCATAGTTCATTGCCCACGTATGCATCTGTGTTTATGACGGTTGTGTTGGTGGCCATGCATTTTTATGAAATTCATGCACTTGTTAGAAAAAAGCAGAGACAGCTTGCTATGTGATGACACACTTGAGGCAAATGAACATCAGAACACAGGGTACAGAGACCCAATATGAAGGAGCTTGGATCTGATCTTATAGACAGATCTTCTGATGAAAAACCATTGAAGAGACTCAACTAAGGTGGAGGTAGTGAAGATGGAGTGGAGAAGAAGAAATATTTATGATGTTCAATCAACATGACTTGGTTATTGTTTATCTCCTGAGGATGGAAGGTTAGGAGGTGAGGGTTAGTGGAAGTAGTCAATGATGACTCCCAGTGTTTCTCAAGATGAGCAATGAAGAGATTTCCCCCCCCAAAAAAGTTCTGGTGTTAACTTGAATTAATTATATAAAAGCATTACTTAACTATGTATATATACAAAATTAGGCATATATTTCTTTTATTAGTCTTATAAAACCAAAAAAACTTACAAATTAAATATAAAAATCTATGAAACCTGTTAATTCTAAATTAACAGCATTCATTTAATGTGACAAATGGTACTGTTTTGTTAGAACGAAATCACTACTTGCAAATTAAATATCTAAATATAGCACAGACTGCTATAGTAGAGGATATTTTGAATTAGAATGGAGGAAAGTTGTGGAAGCATTATCGATACACAGCAGCCCATGAGGACTAAACCCTTTTAAAAGAAGAGGCCCTGCATTTCTCAAATTTGAGTGATTTGTTTTAAGACTCAGCTTGAGGCTTACTTCATTTGAAAGTCTTCTGTGACTAAACCCAGCATGATAGATGCTCCTCTTCTGGATCTGTGCAGAGTTCTGTCATTTAATTTATCTCACAGCAATATGATTCATAGGTATTTGTCCATCCTTGAAAACAGTGTTTTAAATTTTGTCAAAGACTGGGACAGTGCCTAGCACACAGCAGAGATAAGTAAATGTTGGTTGGTTGAGGGAAAGGTTCATACATACATTCTGGGCTTAAAAAAAAACATTGATTAAGCTAAATAAAAAAGCCATGGGGATATATTAGTCAGAATTCAGTCTGAAGAGAAGAGAGATTATGAGTGTTTTGGGATAAGTGATTCGTATGGGAATTAGATCTTACACAATTGGGAAGGAGCTGGGAAGTGAAGGCCCCGTAGGGGAATCAGATGATAGAAGAGGCCACTAGCCAGGATCTGAGAAGTCACATCTGTTGATTGGGAACCTCTTGGGAAGGTCTGCAGGAAGTTGTTTGGCCACCAGCTGTGTATCTAGGTATGGGCTGCTGTTGGCCAACAAGGTCAGTGGTTGGGAAGAAGAGCTGGACAGAGGAACTCTTCTAGAACACAGGAGAGCAAAGACCAGCTGGAGTCTGCTGGGCACCTTTGCATATTTCTGTCATTGTGTCTGATGACAGACTTTCAGAGCATAATGGCTATTGTTTCACTTCTGCCTTCTAAATCTCACACAAGGTCCTCTTGGCCAATTAAGCCCACAACCATAGAAGGGAGAAGATTTTGGGAAACATGATTTCAGTTTGACCGAGTCAACACAGAACAAACCACCACAGATTTCTGCTTCTGTCAGTGTGGCTCTTTAGGACAGTCTTTGAGGCATGTCTGGTCTCATAAGAGGGAGTAAGGTCTCCAAGGACCCTCTCCCAGCAAATACAACAACTAGCAGAGCTGTGGGCAATAAAAGCGTGAGATGGGCTTTCCCTGAGAGTAGACGTCAATAGTCATGACGCTACGAAGATATTGGTGGCCAGGTAAGGAAACTGAGCTTGGAACATCCAATGTGAGCTTAGACTGTGCCAAGGGGCTAATGTCATCCCAGGGTAGTACTGTGTTTTGCTGCTGGTAAAAGAAGAAGCAAAAACAAATTGTCTCTGGAGGAAATCTTTAACAATTTAGTTTGTAGATTAAGCAATCATTTCACAATCAAAGGTCACCATGCACATTGCAAGGCAAGCCATGCTGAGTGAGATCAGTAGAAAAAATAAACAACAGATTTAGATCCCCCCATAGACTTAATTATTAGAATTGTCAGTTGCACAATATAGGGAAGCTATGTTAAAAATATTTAAAGGGGCGGGTGTGGTGGATCATGCCTGTAATCTCTTTAGGAGATGGAGGCAGGAGGATCGCTGGAGCCTGGGAATTTGAGACTACCCTGGATCACATAGCTAGAGCCCCATCTCTACAAAAAATGAGAAAAAAAAATAGCCAGGTATGGTGGTGCACACCTGTTGTCCTACCTACCTTGAAGGCTGAAGCAAGAGGCTCTCTTGAGCCCAGGAGTTGGAGGTTGCAGTGAGCTATGATCTCACCACTGCACTCTAGTCTGGGCAACAGAGCGAGACTCTGTCTCAAAAAAAAAAAACAAAACAAAACAAAAAAAACAACAACTTAAAGAAATAATGGACAACAAAAAAACCAGCAGGAATAAATAAAAGGGAAATTCTGAAAATGTAAAATACAATTGTTAAAAATTCAAGGACTCAGTGAATGGGTTTGACAGCAGATTTAATACACCCATAATCACTCCAGGAAAGGGAGAAAAGGAATTGGAAAATATAAAAAAAATAGATATGTGAGGAAATCTAATATATATTTAACCAGAGTCCCAAAAAGTGAGAATAGAGAGAAAATTGTAGGCAATATTTAATTGAGATATGGACTTTAAGTTTTCTGGAACTAATCTAATCTACTCCATAGATGCTAGGAAAAAACTGTTTTGAAAAGAAAGGAGAGCTGTTGTAAAATATGGTGACTATAGTTAATAACAATATATTGTATTCTTGAAAATTGCTGAGTGTATATTTGAAGTGTTCTCATCACAAAACAATGATAGGTATGTGAGGTAATATATTTGTTAATTAGCTCAATTTAGCTATCCCACAATGTGTACCTATTTCAAAGCATGCTGTTCATGATAAATATATACAATTTTTATTTCTCAATTAAAACAAATAAATAAAAATTTAGAAAAAAGAAATAGAAAGCCTGAATAGTCCTAAGACTGTTTTAAAAAATCAAACTATCAGTGATGTTTTTCCACTAAGAAAACTCCATGTCTTGGATGTTTTACAGGTAGTTCTACCAAATTTCTAAAGAGCATATGATTCCAAACTGAGTAATTCTTTGAGAGGATAGAAAACTCATTCTATGAGGTCACTGCTACCCTGATACCAAATCCAGGCAACATTAGTAGGAAAATGGGTTATTACAGTCACTCTTTCTCATTAACACATATACAGACTGAATCTTTCAGTTGATAATGAACACCCAAAGGTCTCTAATACAAAATTTCAATGAAATGGCTAAAGATAAGTAAAAACAAGGAATAAAATTTACTAGCATTAAAATCAGGAAACACTGCCAGGTATACTTCTCCTTATATGAAGAGGGCACCTTCCACCACAAGGGGAGGGCAAATATATAGTTACAATTTTTTGCAATGTTCTGTTTCTTATATTGTCAAGGATACAGAGTGTTGTTCTTTGTCTTATTTTACTTAAAACTTACATATACATTACATATATTCTTTTGATTATATCAAGAATTATATATACATGTGTGTATATGTGTGCACATATTTGGGTATGTGATAAATATTTTTCTTCAATGGAAAGGTGATGGCATGAAAACAAGCTTGTAATGGAACAAAATGGCCAAAGAGAAGTAATTAGGACAAAACTGCATTGGCACTGAAACTAGGAAATCATGCTAAGCATAAACCATGCATTTTTGGGAATATCAGCCAGATAAAAAGCAATTTGAAAAAGATTAATGAAACCAAAAGTTGATTTTTGAAAAGATAAAATTGACAAACCTTTAGCCAGATTAAGAAAAAAAGAGAGAAGACCCAAATAAATAAAGAGATGAAAAAGGAGACATTACAATTGATACCACAGCAATTTGAAAGATCATTACAGGTTATTTTGAGCAACTATATGCCAATAAATTGAAAAGCCTAGAAGAAATTGATAAACTCCTAGGCACATACAACCTGCTCAGATTCAGCTATAGAGAAATTCTAAACTTGAGCAGACCAATAAAAAGTAATGAGATTAAAGCTGTAATAAAAAGTCTCCCCTTAAAGAAAAGCCCAGGATCTGATGAATTCACTGCTGAATTCTACCAAACATGTTAAGAGAAACAAATACCAATCCTACTCAGATTATTCCAAAAAACAAAGAAGGAGGGAATACTTTCAAACTCATTCTACAAGGTCAGTGTTACCCAATACCAAAACCAGACAAAGACACAACAAAAAAAGAAAACTACAGGCCAATATCTCTTATGAACATTGATGCAAAAATCCTCGACAAAATGCTAGCAAACAGAATTCAACAACAAATTAAAAAGATCATTTATCATCACCAAGTGTGATGTATCCCAGGGTTGCAAAGATGGTTCAATATACTCAAATCAATATGATCCATCATATCAACAAAATGAAGGACAAAAACCACATGATCATTTCAACTGATGCTGAAAAATTCAACATCCATTCATGATAAAACCCCTAAAAAAATACTGGGGCTAGAAAGAACACATCTCAATGTAATAAATGTCATATATGACAGAGTCACAGCTGGTATCACACTGACTGGGGAAAAACTAAAAGCTTTTCCTCTAAGATCTGTAACACAAGGCTGCCCACCTTCACCACTGTTATTTAACATAGTACTAGAAATCCTAGCTAGAGCAATCAGAAAAGAGAATGATATAAAGGGCATCTGAATAGGAAAGGAAGAAGTCAAATTATCCTTGTCTGAAGATGATATGATCTTATATTAGGAAAAACCTAAAGACTCCACCAAAAACTATTAGAACTGTTACATTGAGTAAAGTTGCAGGATACAAAATCAACATAAAAAAACCAGTAGCATTTATATGGCAACAGAAAACAATCTGAAAACGATAAAAAAGTAATCTAATTTACAATAGCTACAAATAAACTTACCTGGAAATTAAAAGAAGGAGTGAAAGATCTTTACAATGAAAGCTATAAAACATTGATGAAAGAAATTGAAGAGAACACCGAAAAAATGGAAAGATATTTCATGTTCATGGATTGAAAGAATCAATATTTTAAAAAATGTGCATAGTACACAAAGCAATCTACAGATTCAATGCAATCTCTATCAAAATAGCAATGACATTCTTCACAGAGATAGGAAAAAAATTCTAAAATTTATATGGAACCACAAAAGACCCAGCTTAGACCCAAGATAGCCAAAGCTATCCTGAGCAAAAAGAACAAAACTGGAGGAATCCCATTCCCTGACTTCAAGTTATACTACAGTGATATAGTAACCAAAATAGCATGATATTAGCATAAAAACAGACACATAGACCAATGGAACAGAATAGAGAGCCCAGAAAGTAATCCATACATCTACAGTGAACTCATCTTTGATGAAGGTACCAGGAACATACATTGGGGAAAGGACACTCTTCAATAAAGGGTGCTGGGAAAACTGGATATCCATATGCACGAGAATAAAACTAGACTCCTTTCTCTCACCATATATAGAGATCAAATCAAGATGGATTAAAGGCTTTTCAACTTTAATGGATTTAATTTAATCCATTTTCACTTTAATCTAAGATCTCAAATTATGAAACTACTAAAAGGAAACGTTGACAAAACTCTCCAGGACATTGGACTGGGCAAAGATTTCTTGAGTAATACCCCACAAGCACGGGCAAGCAAAGCAAAAATTGACACATGGGATCACATCAAGTTAAAAAGCTTCTGCACAGCAAAGGAAACAATCAGCAAATTGAAAAGATAACCCACAGAATGGGAGAAAATGTTTGCAAACTATCCACCTGACAAGAGATTAATAACCAGAACATATGAGGAACTCACACGACTATGTAGGAAACAAATCTATTATAATAATCTGATTTAAAAATAAGCAAAAGATGTGAATAGACATTTCTCAAAAGAGGACATATGAATGGCAAACAGGCACATGAAAGTGTGCGCAACATCACTAATCATCAGAGAAATGCAAATCAAAACTACAATGAGATATCATCTCACCCCAGTTAAAATGGCTTTTATCCAAAAGACTAACTATAACAAATGTTGGTGAGGATGTGGAGAAAAGAGAATCCTCGTACACTGTTGGTGGGAAAGTAAATTAGTACAACCACTATGGAGAACAGTTTGGAAGTTCCTCAAAAAACTAAAAATAGAGGTACCATATGATCCAGCAATCCCACTGCTAGGTTTACATGTAAAATAAAGGAAATCAGTATATTGAAGAGATCCACACACTCATATTTATTGCAGCACTATTCACAGTAGCCAAGATTTGGAAGCAACCTCGGTGTCCAACAACAGATGAATGGATAAGGAAAATGTGGTACATATACACATGGAGTACTATTCAGCCATAAAAAAGAATGAGATCTAGTCATTCGTAACAACATGGATGAAACTGGAGGTCATTATGTTACATGAAATGAGCCAGGCATACAAAGACAAACTTTACATGTTCTCACTTATTTTTGGGAACTAAAAATCAAATCAATTGAACTCATGAACATAGAGAGTAGAAGGATGGTTACCAGAGGCTGGGAAGGGTAGTGGGGCTGTAGGGAGAAAGTGAAGATGGTTAATGGGTACAAAAAACATGAAGAATGAATAAGATCGAATATTTCAGAGCACAACAGGATGACTATAGTCAACAATAATTTAATTGTACATTTAAAAATAACAAAAGGAGGGCTGGGCATGGTGGCTCACGCCTGTAATCCCAGTACTTTGGGAGTCCATGGCAGGTGGATCACCTGAGGTCAGGAGTTTGAGACCAGCCTGACCAACATGGTGAAACCCTGTCTGTACTAAAAGTACAAAATTTGGTGGGCATGGTGGCATGCGCCTGTAGTCCCAGCTATGTGGGAGGCTGAGACAGGAGAATTGCTTGAACCCGGGAGGCGGAGGTTGTAGTGAGCCAAGATCACTACACTGCACTCCAGCCTGGGCAACTGAGTGAGACTCCATCTCAAAAAAAAAAAAAAAAAAAAAAAAAAAGGAGAAAATAGTAAAAATAAATAAAGGAGTATAATTGGATAGTTTGTAACAAAGGGTAAATGCTTGAGATGATGGATACCCCATTTACCCTGATGTGGTTATTGTACATTGCATGCCTGTATCAAAATATCTATGTAGCCCATAAATATATAAATCTACTATGTATCCACACAAATTAAAAATTTATAATTAAAAAATGTAGGCTGGGCGTGGTGGCTCATGCCTGTAATTCCAGCACTTTGGGAGGTGGCGGCAGGTGGATCACCTGAAGTCAGAAGTTCGAGACCAGCCTGGCAAACATGGTAAAACCCTGTCTCTACTAAATACGCAAAAATTAGCCAGGCATGGTGGTGCACACCTGTGATCCCAGTTACTTGGGAGGCTGAGGCAGGAGAATCCCTTGAACCCAGGAGGCGGAGGTTACAGTGAACTGAGATCACGCCACTGCACTCCAGCCTGGGTGACAGAGTAAGACTCTGTCTCAATAATAATAATAATAATAATAAATAAAAATTAAATTAAATTTAAAAATGCAATTTGGACTCAAGTGTTGGAAGTTACAGCAAATGAGCCAGTACTCAACTGCCTCTTTATAAGATAAATGCAGTATTACAGAAAGTAGGTAGAAAAAATTCTCTAAAATCTTCTAACAGTCCTTTGTGAATGATTCTTAAATTTGGGTCAAAGCCCTAGGATTTCAGAATCTCTTGAAGGACTCATTCAAAATATACACGTATCGTCATGGGATTCTGATATGAACTCTTCTATGAGACTCATAGCCACAGTTCAAACTGATCAAGGCTGAGCATGGGTGGTTTATGGAGGAAAGTATCACAGCGGAGGTGCCTTTCCCCATTACCAATCTGAATGTGGCCTTTGAGGGCCATGTATGTCTGGAAGGGAAAGTGTGCAGTACTTTCTTGCCTTTTCTGCTAGGCTGATAGCTTCTTTACATTTGTTCAGGTTTGTTTCCATGTGGGAAGAATAGCTAACCTGGAGTGGTAAGTAAGGGGTCCAGTCCACAACTTATTATCCATGTGACCTTGAGCAAGTAATTTTTTCTTTCAGAATTGGTTTCTTGACTGTCAAAAGGGGAAAATAATTCTTACCTAGCAGAGTTTGTGTGGATTAAACAGGAAGTATGTAAAGCTTTTAATATAGAACATGGTGCCTAGTAAACCCTAATTTTAACAATATTACGGTTTAAACAGTGACAGTGTAACTGTCATAAATCCTTATTCTTGATAGGTTTGTGTCTATGTATACATATAACTACATAAAGGAAAATACTTGTTTAATGGACTTGTGTTGTTTGCATGTTCAGCAATTGTTAACATCTGTAGTAGGGACTCATTCGGATTATTCATTAAATAACTTGTTCAAAGCAGTCGAACTAATTTATTAGAATCCTGGTACTGCCAGAAAACTGAGGAATGACATTGATAAACGGTCCTTGAATTGCTGATTTGTGATTCTAAAATGGCACCAGGAGGTCTTATGGCTCAGTTCCGACTGACTTTAGGACTGAGATCTGTAGCCCACGTCTTGGTATTACATGGTTGAAATTGCTTCTCTCATGAGTCTCCCTCTAGCAAACCTTTTGTTTTTTATTTCACTGAGCATTCACAGGGGTGTTGTGTAATTACTGCTTTCTTTTTAAGATTTTATAAGAATTGCAGAAAATTAAAGAGAGCTTATTGAGGTCAAATGTCTGCTATAATTTTTTTGCAAATATATTAGTTGTGACCATGAAATTAATAAAACACAGAACCTAAAACAAAACAAAAGAAGGCAAGCCTAGCTAACTTGGAAGAAGACAGATGTTCTACCTCTAGCTGAAGAGTAATTAGGTCCCAAAGTATTGAGATTCTCACTTTGTCCTTTATTTGAAATCAGTATATCTTCTTCTGAGTTCTAGCCTCAATGATATTTGGGGCTCTTAAAATTATGTTGTAATATTGTTGAATTTTTAATATTATTGAAGTCATCTTAAGAAAGTTATAGTGCTTTAGTCCCTAGAAGTTAAACATTTTTAATTTGCCTACTAAAGTATTCTTACATTCTTCTATTTCAGCAGAGGTTATTACAAAGTCATAAAACCCACAAGAAAGATACAGTAAAGCAATTCACTATTTTTTTATTTTAAAGAAGGAGTTTCCTTTAAAGCTTTTGTTAGAAAGAGTACATTAAGAAGCAGGTGGGCTGAGCATGGTGGCTCACGCCTGTAATCTCCACACTTTGAGAAGCTGAGATGGGAAGATCACTTGAAGCCAGGAGTTTGAGAACAGCCTGGACAACATAGCAAGACCCCATCTATTAATTTTTTTTTTTTTTTTAAAAAGAAGCCAGGCTTGTTGGCTCGCGCTTGTAATCCCAGTTACTGTGGAGGCTGAGGTGGGAGGATTGCTTGTACAATAAACAAATAACAGGCAATAAACAAATAAACAGACAATAAACAAATGAACGTGAGCCATTTGGGAGTGATAAATATCCTAATAAAAATAAAATAGAGGGGAGAGAGTGGCTGGGTTGGAGGCCAGGTACTTTATGATTACTTACAAAAGGTTATTCTGAGGAAGTGCTTGTGAGTCGATGCTTGAGTAAGGCAAAGGGATCAGCCTGGTGAAGATCAGGGGCAAAGCATTACAGAGAGCGGCTGCAAAGACAAACTTGTTTGTTGCAGTGAAGAATGGCAAGGAGGGGAGTGGAGCTGAACACATTGAGCACGGGAAGGTTGGTGGGATAGAAAGGTAGGGATGAGATAAAATTATCCTAGCTTGTACTTGTTTTGAGGCAAGATCACTAGGGGCAGGGTAAGCATTTTGTATTCAATTTAAAATGTGAAAGGAAACTGCTGGAGGGGTTTGGAGAAACAAGTGGGGAAAGGATATGATCTGATAAATATTCTTCAGCATAATTATATTTTTAAACATCTCAAAGCTTCAGAATAGTACAGAGAAATAGCCTATACCTTTATCCAGATTTACCATTTTTAAGCTTTTTAATATTTTATGTCTTAATACTATATATTAGTGTGTGTCAGATCCCGGGGTCCAGGTCCAGCCCATGCTGAAGTCCAAGGGCAGTGGGTGGATGAGCAGAAAGAACACTCGGGGGCTGCAGGCAGGTGAAAGATGATTTTATTCAGCAGCAACTCTCATCAACAGCTTTCTCACACTGTCCACCTTTATCTCGGCTGTCTGCTCCAGCTCTGAGGCTCCTGCTGCCCCAACGCCTGCAGCTGCACAGGTGGTTCTCCTTTGCCTTCAGGGTCAGCAGCTTAACTCTTTCTCTCTCTGGGCAGGAGCAAGCCAAGCTGTGTCCTGGCTCCCTCCGTCTGCAAGATGGACAGCTTTGGCGCTCTCTCTTTCCCTGGGCACCAGTGCACCCAGCATATGAAGCCACGCTGAGTCAAGCTGAGCCCCAAGAGCCCAAGAACCATGTCTTTCATGCACAGGGCAGTTATACCTTTTATAGACAATAGTGGCTCCAAGCCAAGTATGAACTTACACAAACAGGTTGTATAACAAGTGGAGGTGTGCACCGGTGCACCAAACTGGCTGACTTATGCAGGCCTGGATATCCGTCTCAGCCTATTCCTTGACCAAAGCACATCCATATTACTTACAGTGTGTATTCCCTAAGAATAAAGACGTCCTCTTATCTAGCCACAGTACAGTTATCCAATTCAGGAAAGTTCTCATTGAAGCATTGATACAGTACTTATTATCACTCCATATTCCAATTTTGTTAATTGTTCCATAATGTCCTTTATATAGCATATTTCCACTCCTTCCCCTTGGCAACATAATGCATTTAGTTGCCAAGTCTTTTTAGTCTCTTTTATAGGAACTTTATAGAAAACTCTTCAGCCTTTTTTTGTCTTTCGTGACATTGACAATTTTGGGGAAAAAAGGTCAGTTATTTTAGAAAATATTCTTCAGTTATGTTTGTCTGTTGTTTCCTCTTGAGTAGATTCACATTGTTCTTTTCCAGTTGGAATGCCACACAAGTGATGTGCGTTGTGTCATTCTCACAGGGCCACATCTGCTTGTTGCTAATTAGTGATGTTAATTTTGATCACCTGGTCAGGACTTTCTGCAATGTCTCAAGTTACTTTTCCCTTCTTCCTTGGCTCTCTCTTGATTTCACGTTTTTATTATTTTTTATTCTTTATTTTTTGAGATGGAGTCTTGCTCTGTCACCCAGGCTGGAATGTAGTGGTGTGATCTCAGCTCACTGCAACCTCCGCCTCCTGGGTTCCAGCAACTATCCTGCCTCAGCCTCCTGAGTAGCTGGACTACAGGTGCCTGCCACCACGCCCAGCTCTTTTTTGTATTTTTAGTAGAGACGGGGTTTCACCATGTTGGCCAGGCTGGTCTCGAACTCCTGACCTCAAATGATCCACCCACTTCGACCTCCCAAAGGACTTCATGTATTTAAAATTTGCTATTTAGGTTGGGCATGGTGGCCCACGCCTGTAATCCCAGCACTTTGGGAGGCCATAGGCGGGAAGATCACTTGAGCCCAGGAGTTTGAGACCAGCCTGGGCAACATAGGGAGACCTTGTCTTTACAAAATAAAAAAATTTGCTGTTTAATGTCATTCTTAAGAAATATTAAAAATTTTAATTATTAGCATAAATTTTACTGTTCTTTATATTGTACCAGCTTAAAGTGCAAATATTAGAGCTTTTAAAAATTAAATTATTATTATTATTATTATTTTTAGAGACAAGCTCTCCCTTTTGTTGCCCAAGCTAAAATGCAGTGGCGATCATAGCTCACTGCAGCCTCAAACTCCTGGACTCAAGTGATCCTCCTACCTTTGCCTCCTGAGTAACTGAGAGCCACTACACCTGGCTAATTTTTTAGAAAAATTTTGTACAGAAGAGGTGGTCTCTCTATGTTGTCCAGGCTGGTCTTGAATTCCTGGCCTCAAAAAATCCTCCCTTCTTGGCCTCCCAAAGTGCTGAGATTACAGGTGTGAGTCACTATGCCTGGCCCTTGGAGCGTTTAGCTTGTTTGTGGAATCATCTAAAATCATACAATGTATTTTATAGTTCACACACGCATATAGTATATTTCATTCTCACTAGAGTGCTGGAAACACTGCACACAACTAACTCAAGTATTTTTATTTGTTTCGTTTCTTGATATGCTCACATTCTACCAACACTTTACTTTTGGTTCACTGATGAGTAAGAAAGACTGAAAGCAAAAGGAGTGTGGATTGTTCTTGTTTTTAGAATCCTATTTCCTTCTTTCTGTGTTTGAAGTATTCAAGGAGAAACAGAAAGCGTAGCATTTCATGGATGTCAGTGCCCTACTTAGCTGTGGACATGACACACTTAGCTTGTGCTTGTTTTGAGTCTTGCTGAACTCCCATGTACTGTGGGTCCCCTAGAATTCTGTGTTCTTGGGACGCTGGGAACACTATATGCATATGGAGTGGCAAGGAACTACAGAGACATATGGTGCATAAACCTTCTCTACTTAGACACATGCTTCATCGTCCCTTAGGACTTTATTTAAACCTTTTCTCGTTTAGAAAAAACAAGTGCAGCTTACTGCCAGTGCTCATTTAGTTTTACATAAACACGCAAATCTGAAGCAAATCTGACACATTTTCAATGTGAAAATAAAATATAAAAACTGTTCTTATTTCTAAACAGAACTAACATTGGAATTGTCTGAATCAAGCTCATCCAACTCGTGGCCCATGGGCTGCATGTGGCTGATGGGCTGCATGTGGCTGATGGGCTGCATGTGGCCCAGGATGGCTTTGAACGTGGCCAACATATATTCGTAAACTCTCTTAAAACATTATGAGATTTTTTTGCAATTTTTTAAAGCTCATCGACTATTGTTAGTGTTAGTGTATTTTATGTGTGGCCCAAGACAATTCTTCTTCCAGTGTGGCCCAGGAAAGCCAAAGTATTGGACACTTCTGGTCTGAATCATCAGAATCATCTATTTCAGAAAAATTAGATTCATCAAATGAATCTTTGGCCAGCAACTGTTTGAGAACAATGTTAACATCAGTGTGTAGGAGTGCTTTGTTTTCTAGGATGTGACATTTTCAGCAATCGAGAATTACTATGTTTGTAAGTGGAAAATCACTACGAAAAACAGAATGCTATAAATAGAATGATGTATTTTGTTTCCAAGTCAATATAGTAGAGCAATGAGAAAATAGTAATAAAATTGACATATTTCATGGCAAAGTTATCTCAGGGTAAACACTACAGCCACAAGTGCCACCAGCAAGTATTATTGGGGCAAATGGAAAAAGGTTTAAAAATACAAGTTAAAAGATAAAATTATGGCCGTGCATGGTGGCTCATGCTTGTAATTCCAGCACTTTGGGAGGCCGAGGCAGGGGGATCACCTGAGGTCAGGATTTTGAGACAAGCCTGGCCAACATGGTGAAACCCTGTCTCTACTAAAAATACAAAAATTAGCCAGGCATGGTGGCAGGTGCCTGTAATCCCAGCTGCTCAGGAGGCTGAGGCACGAGAATCACTTGAACATGGGGGACAGATGTTGCAGTGAGTGAGATTATGCCACTGCACTGCAGCCTGGATGACAGAGTGAGACTCTGTCACACGCACACACACACAAAAGATAAAATTATGAAACATTTTGAGATGGCAATAGAAGACCATTAAACCAAGCCTGAGGTCTTTCTGAGCATGGGCCCAGTGGAGCTGGCCCTGCCTCCGCATTTGTTATCATGGATTTTTTTTAAGCTCTGCTCTAGGAAAGAGCCCAACCCATTTTTAATTTACTTATGTAGGTATGCATTTATTTATTATTAGTATGGACTCATGGATTCCTATTTTTTCAATGGCTTATAATCCATTAATTCCACTCTTGATAATCAAATTCCCTAGATTTGCCCCATCAAACTGATTCTTGTGTTCTTTTGAAATGCCTTCCTCTTCTTTTTTTTTCAATATATATTCCTTTTCTAATACAAAAGATGTTTCAGGTTAATCTTGTCCCTTTTCTCCAGTACTCCTGGAATAAGCCTTTTCTTGAAAGAACCCTTGTTCCTTTTAGTGAGGAATGATGTTTAGAAACCATGACCTAGGACTGGACCTGGTGGCTCACGCCTATAATCCCAGCACTTTGGGAGGCCAAGGTGGGTGGATCACTTAAACTCAGAAGTTCGAGACCAGCCTGGCCAAAATGGCGAAACCCCCATCTCTGTTATAACACACACACACACACACACACACACACACACACACACACACACACACACACAGAGAGAGAGAGAGAGAGAGAGAGAGAAAGAAATCATGACCTGGGTGCTAGGTTTGCTTACTGTTTCTGAGACGTCATTGCTTCTAGGCCCTTTTACAAAATAGAGCTGGGGGCGAAAACTGTTTTTTTTTCTTAGGAATCATAAGATCATATCAATGCTTCCAATTCCAATCTACCTCTGTAAGGTTCTTCTTTGCCTTTCCTCTTCTGTATTTGTTTCCCTCTTCTTTCACATTAAGAACCCTAACACATTTGTTCTTACCTAACAAATGTTCACTGGCTCAATTCTACAGTGCATTCTACAGCCATACCACAGAAAAACAAGAGATTAAGGTTTGTTGCTGGGGTTTCTTTCTTTTATCTAAACTTAGGGCATATAGTTGTTGAAGTACCGTGTTGGAAAGTTTATTGGATTACTGCTTTCTGCCCTTAAATATGGTTGTTATTTATTTGAAATGCAGTAGGAGACATTTGTTTTATGTTCAATTTTATGCTTTTCCACACTCCTTATTGATTTTCTTGTTCTTATTGATTCAATTTAATATATTTTTTGTATTTATTTATTTATTTATGTTAAAAAATTTATTTGGTATTTATTTGTGTAGAACACTGACGTGTTTTCAAGAGTCCAACTATGTAAGAAATTATTTTAAGAGATGTCTCTTTCTTCCTCTGTACTTTCCAGTGTTACCCACTGATTGGTTTGCCTGTGTCCCCACCCAAATCTCATCTTGAATTGTAGCTCCCATAATTGCCTCGTGTTGAGGGAGGGACCCAGTGGGAGAAAATGGAATCATGGGAGTGGTTCCCCCATACTGTCCTTGTGGAAGTGAATAAGTCTCATGAGATCTTACAGTTTTATAAGGAGAAATCCTTTTGCTTGGCTTTCATTCTCTCTTGTCTGCCACCGTGTAAGACATGCCTTTCACCTTCTGTCATGATTGTGAGGCCTCCCCAGCCATGTGGAACTGTGAGTCCATTAAACCTCTTTTTCTTTATAAATTACCCAGTCTCAGGTATGTCTTTATCAGCAGTGTGAAAACAGACTAATACAGTAAAGTGGTACCAAGAGTGAAATTCTGCTGTAAAGATACCCAAAAATGTGGAAGCAACTTTGGAACTGGGTAACAGGCAGAGGTTGGAACAGTTTGGAGGGCTGAAAAGAAGAGAGGAAAATGTGGGAAAGTTTGGAACTTCCTAGAAACTTGTTGAATGGCTTTGACCAAAATGCTGATAATGATATGAACAATGAAATCCAGGCTGAGGTGGTCTCAGATGGAGATGAGGAACTTGTTGGAAAATGGAGTATAGGTTATTCTTGTAATGCTTTAGCAAAGAGACTGGTGGCATTTTTTCCCTGCCCTAGAGATCTGTGGAACTTTGAACTTGAGGGAGATGATTTAGGGTATCTGGTGGAAGAAATTTCTAAGCAACAAAGCATTCAAGAGGTGACTTGGGTACTGTAAAAGCATTCAGTTTTAAAAGGGAAACAGAGCATGAAAGTTTGGAAATTTTGTGGCCTGATGATGAGCTGGAAAAGAAAAACCCATTTTCTGAGGACAAATTCAAGCCAGCTGCAAGAAATTTGTGTAATAATGAGGAGCCAAATGTTAATTGCCAAACGTATGGGAAAAATGCCTCCAAGACATGTCAGAGACCTTTGCAGCAGCCCCTCCCATCACAGGCCTGAAGGCCTAGGAGGAATAAATGGTTTCATGGGCCCACCTGCTGTGTGGTGGTGAGCCTGCAAGTACACAGACGTCAAGAATTGAGGTTTGGGAACTTCCACCTAGATTTCAGAGGATGTATGGAAACACCGGGATGCCCAGGTAGAAATTTACGGCAGGGGTGGGGCCTTCCCTTCTGCACTGCCCTGAGATCCTCTGCTAGGGCAGTGCAGAAGGGAAATGTGGGGTTGAAGCCCCCACACAGAATCCCCACTGGGGCACAGCCTAGAGAAGCTGTGAGAAGAGGGCCACCATCCTCCAGACCCCAGAATGGTAGATCCACTGACAGCTTGCACCATGCTCCTGGAAAAGCCACAGACACTCAACACCAGCTTCTGCAAGCAGCTGGGAGGGAGAGGCTGTACCCTGCAAAGCCACAGGGGTGGAGCTGCCCAAGACCATGGGAACCCACCTCTTGCATCAGCATGACCAGGATGTAAGACATGGAGTCAAAGGAGACCATTTGGAACTTTACGATTTGAATGTCCTGCTGGATTTCGGACTTGCATGGGGCCTTTAGCTCCTTCATTTTGGCCAATTTCTCCCATGTGGAATGGGTCTATTTACTCAATGCCTGTACCCCTATTGTATCGAGGAAGTAACTAACTTGCTTTTGATTTTACAGGCTCATAGGCAGAAGGGACTTTCCTTGTCTCAGATGAGACTTTGGACTGTGGGCTTTTGAGTTAATGCTGAAATTAGTTAAGACTTTGGGGGACTGTTAGGAAGGCGTGATTGGTTTTGAGATGTGAAGACATGAGATTTGGGAGGGGCAGAGGCAGAATGAATGATTTTGCTGTGTCCCCACCCAAATCTCATCTTGAGTTGTAGCTTGCATAATTCCTACATGTCATGGGAGGGACCCAGTGGGAGATAATGGAATCATGGGGACAGTCTCCCTCATACTGTTCTTGTGGTAGTGAAATAAGTCCCATGAGATCTAATGGTTTTATAAGGAGTTTCCCCTTTCACTTGGTTCTCATTCTCTCTTGTCTGCCACCATATAAGACATGCCTTTCACCTTCCACCATGATTATGAGGCCTTCCTAGCCATGTGGAACTATGAGTCCTTTAAAATTCTTTTTCTTTATAAATTACCAAGTCTCAGGTATGTCTTTATCAGCAGCATGAAAACAGACTAATACACCCCCTCATCACCCTGTCCTTGTGGGTATTAATTTCATTTTTTGTTTTGTTTTTATCATTTCTATGTTTCTTTTTGCAGAAGTAAGGAGATATGTGTATGTATTTTCTTTTCCCTTATTTTCTTTACTTTTCTTTGTTTCTTTTTTTTCTTTTTTGAGACAGATTCTTGCTCTGTCACTCAGGCTAGAGTGCAGTGGAGTGATCAGAACTCCATGCAGCCTCAAATTCCTAGGCTCGAGCAATCCTCCTGCCTCAGCCTCCAGAGTAGCTAGGACTACAGGCACATGCCATTGCACTAGGTTAACTTTAAAATTAATTTTTGTAGAGACAGGGGTCTTGGTATGCTGCCCAGGCTGGTCTAGAACTCCTGACCTCAGCAATCTTCCTACCCTGGCCTCCTAAAGCTCTGGGATTATAGGTGCAAGCCACTGCACCTGGCCCTTCCCCACATTTTCTCATACAAAAAGAAATATACTTTAAAATTTTTACAATTGAAACTTTTTACATTTTTAAACTTCAATTTTTTTTTACTAAAAATTATTCTGAAATATCTCCATATCACTATATAGATATCTTTCTCATCATTTTTTACACAGTTTGCATAGTGAATGTACTATAATTTATTCAACAATATCCTTTACTTTACTTTGGTCCTTTAGATAGTATTCTGGTATTTTGTAACTATGAACGACGCTCTAATGAATAACCTTTTGGAGATGTACTTTACTTTCATATTACTAGAGTTGAATCTTTAGGGTAAAAATTCAGTGAGTGGAATTGCTGGATCTAAGGCTCAATACACATGTAGTTTTGTTTGATATTGCCAAATTTTTCTCCCATAGGTGTGACATTGTTTTCCTTTACTACCAATGCCTGTTTCCTCACAGTCTTGGCAATAGAGTATCTAGTTAAGCTTTTAATTTTTGACAATCTAATTGGAGAAAAATTGTATCTTAGTATAATTTAACTTTTTATTTCTTTTATTTTGCATGATTTCGAATGTAGTTTCACTTGTTTAAAGGTTATTTTTTTCTCCATTTTCTTTATGACTTATCCGTTCATTTCTTTTGCTTATTTTTCTATAGAATTATTTATATTTTCCCTTAATTTTAAAAGTTGTCTATTATCCCTTTAAAGATATATATATAAATAGACATATATCACACATATATGTGTATATGTGTATTTAAAATTTTTTCCCAGTTAGACATTCATCTTGTGACTTATATTTTTGTCATGCAATAGTTTTTTATTTTTGTGTAGTCAAAATTTTTTATGTTTTATTTTATTGCACTTGGATTTTGAGTTATGGTTAGAAGACCTTTTCCCACACTCAGATTTGGAGGAATTTGTCTATATTTTATTTTAATACTTTTAGTATAGTGTATTGTTTTATATTTCAATCTCTGATTCATTAGGAGTTAGTTCTTTTGTTTGGTATGAGGAATGAATCTAATTTTGTCTTTTTTCAAATGGCTACTCATTGGTACCAACAGCATTTATTCAAAAATTCATCTTTGACATAGTAATTTAATAGGCCACCCTTATTATATACTAAACTTCTGTATGTAATTGAATATCCTGTTTTATTAATCCATTAAATTATAGAGGCAAATCCTCCCTTATGACCTTTTCTTATTCCTGGTTTTCTTGCATGTTTACTTCTCCATATGAATTTTAGTATCAACTTGTTTAGTTCCAGAAAAAAAGAGCCTTGTTGGTACAAAGTGAAAAACTTTCTAGTGTTTCTCTGTTAAGTAAGATTTGGCTTTAGGATTAAGATATATGACATGTTAAGAAAGTATTCATCCAGTCCTGTTTTCTTGAGAGTTTTGATTTGGAATTTGTGTTAATTTTTTTCAAAGATCGTTTCAGCATGTATAAAAGTAATCATATGATTTTTTCTCCATAGAACTATTATAATGGTGGACAACATTAATAGATTTCCTAAAACTGAATTATCCTTGCAATTCTGGTATAAATTCCCTTGGTCATAGTGTGTTATATTCTTAATGTGATGTTGGGGTCTATACGATAATATTTTATTTGGGATATTTTACACTTACATTTATAAGTGATATTAGATATTAATGTTATACTCCATTAAAAGAATTTGCAAAATTTCCTGTAGCTTTTTTTTTTTTGAGACAGAGTCTTGGTCTGTTGCCCAGGCTGGAGTGCAATGGTATAATCTCAGCTCACTGCAACCTTCACCTCCCAGGTTCAAGCAGTTCTCCTGCCTCAGCCTCCTGAGTAGCTGGGATTACAGGTGTGTGCCACCATGCCCAGCTAATTTTTGTATTTTTAGTAGAGATGAGGTTTCACCATGTTGGTCAGGCTGGTCTCGAACTCCTGACCTAGTGATCCACCTGCCTTGGCCTCCCAAAGTGCTGGGATTGCAGGTGAGAGCCACCACACCCAGCCAAATTTCCTTTAGCTTTTATTCTCTGAAACAATTTACCAACATTGGTACTATCTGGTCTCCAGAGGTTTGGAAGCATTCTTCTCAGAAACCATCTGGGCCTAGTTCTTTTTGGTGGGGGTAGTTTTTTTGATAATGTTTTCAAGTTTTTGCTATGAAAATGGGTAGATATAAGCTTCCTATCTTTATTGGGGTAAATTTTGGTGAGTTATACTTTTCTAAGAAGTTTTCTGTGTCATATAGATTTTAGAATGTATTTGTTTAAATATGTATGAAATATTTTATGATTTAAATTTTTCTTCATCAACAGTTATTCTTTTATTATATTTTGCTGTCTTCCTTTTGGTCTTGGTTGAATTACCTAGTATTTTGTCTATTTTGTTGACTTTTAAAAAAGAATCAGGATGTTTGTATTAATAATTTGATGCACTATTTTCTGTTCTTCATCTCCTTAATTTCTGTTTTTATTTCTATTAATTCTTTAATTGTGCTTTATTTTAGAAATGCTTTATAAGCTTTTTCTAGTTTTTTGAGTTGAGAACTTAATTCATTTTTTATTATTCTTTCATTTTTACTGATATGGGTGTTTAAGGTTATGTTAGTTTCTTAGGGCTTTTATAATAAATTACCACCTTAGTGGCTTAAAACTACAGAAATTTATTCTCGCAGAACAGAAATTATTCTGGTTCTGATGGGCAGAGGTTCAAAATCAAGACTTCCACAGGGCTGTACTCACTACAGAGGCTCTAGAGGAGAATCAATTTCTTGCTTCTTTCAGCTTCTGATGGCTATTGGCATTGGTTGGCTGGTGGTTACATCACTCCAGTCTCAGCCTCAGACTTTACATTGCTTTCTCCTCTCTGTGTCTGCCTGTCCCACTCCGCCTCTCCCTCATAAGGATGCATGTGATGGTATTTAGGGCCCATCTGAATAATTCAGGATAAGCCCTTCCTCTCAAGATCTTTAATTTAATCACATCTTTTGCTTTATGAAGCAATATTTACTGGTTCCATGGATTAGGAAGTGAATGTATCTTTGGAAGGCCATTTATTTTTTTCAGCTGACCACAAAGCCTACAAATTCTCCTTGATCACTCCGTTAAACATAACCATAGATTTCTGATAAACAGGGTTTTCATCATCATTTTTCAGATAGTCTATATGTGTGTATTTCTCATTTCACCCAAGACATATCATAGAAGACTTTCTAATTTTCAGCAGAAGTGGCTTTTTATTTTATAATTTCAATTTTAAATTTCTGATTTTATTACATTGTGGTGAGATAGCGTTGTTTGTGGTATTTCTTTCTTTCTTCCTTTTTTTTTTTTTCTGGAGACAGGGTCTCTTTGTCACCAAACTGAAGTGTACTGGCAAGAACATGGCTCACTGCAGACTCTACCGCCTGGGCTCAAGGAGCTGATCCTCCCATCTCAGCCTCCTGAGTAGCTGAGACCACAGGTGTGTGCCACTATGCCTGGTTAACGTAAAAAAGGTTTTTTCATAGAGATGGGGGCCTCGCCATGTTGCCCAGGCTGGTCTCAAACTCCTGGGCTCAGGTGATCCTCCCACTTGAGCTGGGATTACAGGCATGAAAACACTGCGCCTGGCCTGTTGTGCTGTTTCTATTCTGTGCAACTTAATGATATTTTCTTGTGACCTAAAATATAATTAATTTTGAGAATATTCCATATGTACTTAAGAAAGTGTGTGTGTGTGTGTATGTGTATATATATATGCATAGTCAAGCACAGTAATGAGAAGGGAGAAAGAGTAGAGCAAGCTGTCTGATCTGTAATGAAATGTGAACTATTCTTTATTATCAGGGTATAATATTCAAGAAATATCCATATGAATGGCCTTATGGATTGTGTTGTTTCCATATCATTATCTTTACAATATCTATTCATATTCCATATCCTTATCTTTCATCCACTGGACATCTCTGTGCTGAGAATGGGTGGTGAAGCATCCTATGTAATCTCTATCTGTTTCTCATTCAGTCTCATGTAGTTTCTGCTTTGTATAGTTGGCTGTTGGGTTATTTGGTACATGGATATTTATAACTGTTACATCTTCTTTGTGAGTTGTGGCTTTTAGCATCATAAAGTATCATCATTTGTTTTATTTAATGCTTTTTGGCCTGAATTCTACCTGATAATCAAGATGACAATCCTTGCTTTCTTATGAGTTTCATTTGTCTAGTATATTTATATAATTTTTTTTTTTTTTTTTTTTTTTTTTTGAGACAGAGTCTTGCTCTGTTGCCAGGCTGGAGTGCAGTGGCACGATCTCGGCTCACTGCAAACTCTGCCTCCTGGGTTCAAGTGATTCTCCTGCCTCAGCCTCCCGAGTAGCTAGGTGTACAAGCACGTGCCACCACACCCACCTAATTTTTGTATTTTTAGTAGAGACAGAGTTTCACCATGTTGGCCAGGATGGTCTCAATCTCTTGACCTGGTGATCCACCCGCCTTGACCTCCCAAAGTGCTGGGATTACAGTCGTGAGCCACTGCACCCGGCCTGCTTAGTATATTTTTGACTATGCCTTCATTTGTAGCCTTTTTACCATGGTTTAGAAGTGTCTCTTGTAAAAAGCACAGAGTTCAGTTTTTTGTTGTTGTTGTTTTTGTTTCATTTGAGATGGAGTCTCACTCTGTTGCCCAGGCTGGAGTGCAGTGGCACGATCTTGGCTAACTGCAACCTCCACCTCCCAGGTTCAAGTGATTCTCCTGTCTCAGTCTCCCAAGTAGCTGGAACTACAGGCACATGCCACCACACCCAGCTAATTTTTTTGTATTTTTAGTAGAGATGGGGTTTCACCTTGTTGGCCAGACTGATCTTGAACTCCTGATCTCAGGTGATTCACCTGCCTCGGCCTCCCAAAGTGCTGGGATTACAGACATGAGCCACCGCACCTGGCCCCCAAAGTTCAGTTTTGATTTATGAGCCAATTTGAAATTCTTTTCCTTTTAATGGGCAAGTTAAGCCCACTAATATTATTGATGACTGATATGTTTGTTCTCAACTTTCTTATATTATTTTGTGTTATAATTACTAGATGTAATTATATTTACTGTGCCCCTCTTGTAGAGAGAGGCATTTAGGGAAATTAGTATTGTTATTCTTGTGGTTATCTTTGTATTTATCCTTTTAATAGGTTAAATTCCTCCTTTTTTGGCTGAATTTTTTTTTTTTTTTTTTACTAGCGGGCTTGTAAGTTTTAAATGATATCCTTGGGCTCCTAACTATCATCTTTATAACACTCAATTATCTTACTCTACTACCCCCATTCCTCTCTTTTTCCGCCTGCTGGTTGCATTCTTTCTATTTTGTCAGAATGTATACTGCTCACATACTATTCTTTCAACCCTGTCCCTACTTTTCTTTTATTCTTGGTTCTACAATTAGTACATTAAGTGCTTACCATGTCTGTTTACTGATGTTTCCCCAGTCATCTCTTGTGTGGATAAAACTTATCTTAGTCTAGGGCAGGAGTCAGCAAAATTTTTCTGTAAAGAGCCAGAGAGTAAATGTTTTAGGCCTTGCAGGCCATATATACACTCTTTGCTGCTACTACTGCTGCTGCTGCTTCTCCTTTTCCTTCTGTCACTCCTTTTTTTCTTACTGTAAACCGCTTTAACAATGTAAAAATTCTTAGCTTGTGGGCTGTACAAAAACAGATGCCAGGCCAGATTTGACCTGTGGGCTATTGTGTGTCAACTCCTGCCTAAGTAGACACTTCAAAAAGGACTTTTGAGTACCATGTTTCTTGAGCTCTTGCATGTTCAAAACTGTTTTTATATAGCCTTGATGCTAGACGAACTTTGCTATAAAATACTTTGCTTATTATTTGTTTCCTTGAGTTTCTTGAAAATATTGGCCTCTTGGCTTTAAATGCTGCTTTTGTGGAGACTAAAGCCAATCTAATTTTCTTATGCCTGTTAGCAATTTGATCTTTTTTTGCTAGAAGCTCTGAGGAATATTCTTAGCCTTCAAATTCTAATAGTTGTATTAACATATATCTTAGAGTTGATCATTTTAGGTCAATATTTTCAGGTAAATATATATTTAATGTATTTTTTATTTATTTTCTTTTTATTTGTTTTATTTTATTTATTTTAAATGTATTTTTATTTATTTTAATGTATTTTTATTTATTTTCTTTTTATTTTTTATAGAGTTGGAGTCTCACTATGTTGACCAGGTTGGTCTTGAACTCTTGGCATCAAGCAATCCTCCCACCTTGGCCTACCAAAGTGCTAGTATTACAGGCTTTTCTTTTATTTCCAGAAAGTTTTCTTGGTTTATAGTGTTAAATATTAGTTCTGCCCCATTGTATTGTTTTTCTTTGTCAGGATTTCCAATTATACATATGTTGAGCCTTCTTTGCATGTCTTCAATTTTGATCACTTTCTACTCTCTGATGCTTTTTTGCTTCTTTCTTTATCTTATTATTATGATTTTTGAGACAGAGTCTCACTCTGTCCCCCAGGCTGGAGTGCAATGGTATGATCACCACTCACTGCAGCCTCAATCTCCTGGGCTCAAGTGACTCTTCTGCCTCAGCCTCCCAAGGAAGTGGGACTATAGGCACACGCCACCATGCCCGGGTAATTTTTTATAGAGATGGGGTCTCACTACTTTGCCCAGGCTTGCCTTGAACCCCTGAGCTCAAGTGATCTTCCTGCCTTGACCTCCTAGAATACTGGAATTACAGGTGTGAGTCACAATGCCTGGCCTATCTTATATTTTTGTTCTTGTTTTTTATTATTATTAAATGTTCATCCAAATATATTTTCCCTTGGGCACCTTGCAATTTATTCCTCCTTTCTGAGATAATTTTGTCTTTTTCTTGGATTTTCTTTTTTGGTCCAATCTACTCTCATTACATTTTCCCCTTGCATAGATCTCATAAATTTTCCTGGGCTTATTTATGTTATTTATTTTAAATTTATGACTCTAGACTTTTTAATATCTCCAAATGTTGTTTGACATTATTTAAATCAGTTTGAGTGTATTGTGTTTTGTGGTTGGCATTTTTAGAGAAATTTTTACCAGTTGAAACATTTTGTTTTTTTGTTTTGTTTGTTTGTTTGTTTTCTTTTTTGAGACTGAGTCCTGTTGTGTCACCCAGGCTGGAGTTCAATGGTGTGATCTTTGCTCACTGCAGCCTCTGCCTCCCAGATTCAAGTGATTCTCCTGCCTCAGCCTCCCAAGTAGCTGGGATTACAGGCACCCACCACAACACCTGGCTAATTTGTGTATTTTTAGTAGCAGTGGAGTTTCACCATGTTGGCCAGGCTGGTCTCGAACTCCTGACCTCAGGTAATTTGCTGGTCTTGGCCTCCCTAAGTACTGGGATTAAAGGCATGAGCCACTGTGCCTGGCTGAAAAGTTTTGATTACATATGTTCTGTATTTTTTTCCTTCTGATAACTTTGTATGGAATTTGTTTGATTTTATTTTTATTCCAAGGCATCTTTTTGGACAGAGTTTCTCACTCATGAGCATGCTCTTCTCTCATTTTAGTAAAATACATTATTTTTCTTCCAAGTAAGATTGTGATTGTGGTAGTGGTAGTTGTGGGGAGAGTCTTGCCATGTCTTGTTTCTGTTCTTTTTCTGCAGCATCTTTAATTTTTTGCCATTGACTTCCTTATTTTCCTTTACTGCCACTCACCAAGGGGCTGTTCTCCCTCTTTACTTATCTCTTTGTCTCACAGATGTAGTATTTCCTCTTCTGCCTCCTCTGTTCTACTCACTTTCAAGCTCTTCCCCTCTATTGGGTGCCATGAGCTACTAAGTCATGGACCTGTGTGTGGTATTTTATCACATATGTTGTGCTTTCTCTTTCTGCAGGTAGTTTTGTGTATGTTTTAAGTCCTCACCTGTCTTCTTTTCTCGTTAGAGTGTCTTAGGCCTTCTGTGTCACTGTTCTGTACACCCACAGGCTTGCATTGGTGGGGCTTCAAGTTTCATTTATCTACATTCAGGTAATTTGAAATTCCTGCTATACTCTGGTTCATAGTGATTTTGGTGGCATGTGTAACATTTTTGTTTTATTTGTACTCCTTGTTGCTATTATTTATTTATTTTTGGGGGGATGTGTGTAGAGATTTGAATTCAGGTTACCACCATTATCCTCCAGTTAATTCCTCTGATATGTACTTTTTACAAAATGACTCTTGATGTAGAGTGGTAAATGAATTCTAGGAATCAAGAGTGAGGCAGTTGTGGCAGTCCAGGTGAGAGATGATGCTGGCATAAAGTTATACATTAAACTTATTTAATTTATACTAATGGTTTGTGAAGTTATAGGTTAAAAGAAAATTAAGAGATACATCAACCAAATGTAATGTGTGAACTTTGAATTGAATTTTACTCTTTAAAATGTTCCATTTGTGACAACAAATTATATGGTTATTCTACTTATTTATCAATTTTCAGAATAATGAGTTAGTACATTAGTAGTCTTCACAGGTGAATGATGAATTGTCTATCTTTATTTTTTATGTCATTTCATTATGAACTCATGCATTTTATATTGAATAAAGAAAGAAATAGTCTATAACCTCCTTGACATACCCAGCTACTATTTTAAGTTTAACATAGTCTCTTCTGATTTTGTCTATTGGCTTACCCATTTTTATCTAACTTTAATTAACAGGAAGAGTTGATTTTATATTCTGCCTAATATTATGGACAGCAAACTCAATGATGGTGGGAATTTTATTCTGTTTTGAATATACTCCCAGCTTCTCAAACAGTGACTGGCACAGAGTAGGTGCTCAATAGAAGTTTGCTGAATGAAGAAATTAATGAATATGCTTTAAAACTATTTCTTTTAAATATTCTTAAAAATTTTTTTTTTGAGATGAGATCTTGCTGTGTTACCCAAGGTGGAGTGGAGTACAGTGGTGTGATCATGGCTCACTGCAACCTCCATCTCCTGGGCTCAAGTGATCCTCCCACCTCAGCCTAATGAATAGCTGGGACCACAGGCATGTACCACCATGGCCAGATAATTTTTTGAATTTTTGGTAGACATGGAGTATCTGCCATGTTGCCCAGGCTGGTCTCGAACTCCTGAGCTCAAGCAATCCTCCTGCTGTGGCCTCCCAAAGTACTGGGATTACAGGTGTGAGTCACTGCGCCTGGCCTTAAATATGCTTTTAAATTCATCAAACTTATTAAAATGTTTTGGCATGGTTAAAGAGTACTGTTGTTTCTCCCCATAGCAATTATATTAATTCTTCTGAAACTCATATTTACCAGTCTTTAAAAAGTGACAGTTTAGAAAAAATGCACTATTACATTTCCTGGAAATAATTAGGGAAGTTATTATTTGTGTCATGTCAATTTGGGAGGAACATAACAGCGGGTATTTTAGAGGTCTTATTTTTAAGCTAGATTCCTTTATATTTTTTGATGTTTGGAATGATATAATGGAAGGAACAGCATAAGCTGAGTGTGATTGGAAGTGCCTGGAAGGATATTATTAGAATTCAAAATGACTTAGTAATTGAGGGAGTGTGAAATGTGGTCAGAACAAAATGCAGTGTAGTGAATTGTTGCTAGGAGGAAAAATAAGACTGCCCTAATATATAATGGGGACTTATAGACAAATATGGCTAAGATTTAAATTTCAGGGGTATAGTAAATCTAACTTGAATCAGCAATGTTAGTATATACGATATTCAAAGATATAATGGCAGAATGTTATTTAAGTGTTGGGATCAGAGTAGTGTTCTAGGGACTAGGCTTAACTTCTGGGACAGAGGTTACAAACTGGCACCTCACGAAACCACCCCGATGGGTTTTGGTTGGGCTGAGAGAGAGAGAGAGTGGGAAAAGGAGAGGGAAAATGAAAGGAAGGAAGAAGTTTCCAACTTTTAAAAAGTGAGAATTTTGACATAAAATCCAGATTTCCAGTGTCTCTTGAAATATTTGGCAATATTATGTATTGTTGTGACTAGCCTGTCTACAATAGACTAATGCTGAACAGTAGCTGCTTACTTAAATTGGGGTCTGTCCTGTCCAGACCTCCATGGTTCCCCCCCACTTCCTAGCTCTAAGCCACAAGCTCCAGGTATTGTTATAGTTCTTTCCCCTGCAATCGTTTTTCCCATACCAGGTCCGTACCTGTTTTAATTGCCTCCCAGTCACTCTGTTGATGAGGAAGGGATTCTTGACCTAGGTTTATGGAAATGGCCAAACACCTGACACCCAACATTGGACAGGTAAGATCAACAGTAGTTTATTCATCACATATACTCACCGCCTGAGGAGGAGGACATGGTATGCTACACAGGACCACACTGGATTTGCACTCAGGAACACAGTGAACAAGGATGGGCTTTGGGAGCCAGGCTTTGTAGTATCTAAAGGGTGAGGTGTCCCTTGGTTCCAACAGGAAGGTGTGATTCACTTGTTCGAATAATTTCACAGTCTGATAGGGAACAAAAACTCACTACTCAGAGATAAGCAGGAACTACACCTGGTCCTCTTGATACAGAGGGTTATTTGGCTAGGGAATCTTATCTCTGGGAACAGAGCTGCAGGGGAACTTACAGTTAGGCCATTTAAGGCCCTCCTGATTCCACCAGCTATCGAAGCAGCACAGAACACTGGATCTTAGTTTTAGGCCTTATGACAAAATACCCTCCTTTATGCATTTACCTTGCTTGTCAAGCCCATGTGGATATTTGGATGGAGACTCTGTAGCTAGGAGGAGGAATTTTTCTAATTCTAAATGTTTGTGAAATTGAAATACATCTGCAAGGATGGTTGTATATATTTTCTTCTCTGAAGATTAAAAAGAAATACAATGAACAAAACCGAAGAAAACTTTAGTTTTTTTTTTTCTTTTTAATTTTTAATGACTAAAACAAAACATCTAAAACTGCAGCTTCTGGAAGAACCACTTGTTCTTGCCTGTCTTGTACCTCTTTTCGAACTTGACCTTGGCCTCTTGTCCAGCCTTGCGTTTAAGAGCAGCATGTCTGAAGACATCCTTATTGATGACAGTTTTGTCCAAGAGGATATCTACAGAGTACCTTGTGGGCATTAGGTGACTCTAGTTATAAACTTTCACAAAAGACTTGATCTTTGACCTCTTGGTGATCTTCTTGCCCATGGCAGCTCTTACTTTGCAGGGATAGTGGTCAATTCCAGCCACCAGGGCATGGCTGTAGGGGCGGTCTGAGGTGCCATCATCAATGTGATAACTTTGCATCCGGAGTAGTGTCCAGCCAGGACAAACACCACTTTCCCAGGTTTCATGAACTTGCCCATTTCGACAGTAACCACTGGGGCCTACAGCAGAAATGAAAGAAGGAAAAGCTTTAGTTTTTAGATGCACTTCTGCCCAGAGTGGATAACCTCTAGGATCTTTTAGGGATTTTTCTATACACAAAATGGCATTTAAGTTGGTATTAAGAAAAATTTTGTGATACGATTGATAGTGAAAGAACTTACCAAGGAAATATTTATTCATTTCGCCAAGGTTTTTCGTTTGTTCAAAAACGTTTATTAAATACATACTGGGTCAAGTGTTAAGGCTTTAACAACAATGATTCATTTTCTTCCTGGAAAGAGCTTGCATTATATTTGAAGAGACAGAACATTAAACTAACAATTACTAATCAATGTGGTAGGTGCTATTAAGGATACAAACAGAAAACGCAAAGAAGAGGAAAGGGATCATGATCTGCTTGGAGGTTTACATTTTTTAAAAAACAGATGATTGAGTATCTGAGATGACTCAGCACTGATTGAAAATGAAAAAAGTCATCTCTCAGGGTCTTTCCAAGTTCAGTGTTTCTGAAATCTTCAATTTGAAAATTAGTACAAAGTGGGTGCAGTGGCATGTGCCTGTCGTCCAGCTACTTGGGAGGCTGAGGTGACAGGGTCACTTAAGCCCAGGAGTTAGAGCCTGTAGTATTCTATAATCATGCCTATAAATAGCCACTGCACCTCAGCCTAGGCAACAAGTGAGACCTTGTCTTTAAAATAACAAAAAGAAAGAAAAAATTAGTACTTTCTCTGTAATATCCACAGAGTACCTTGTGGAAATTAGGTGCTTGTAGTTATAAACTTTCACAAAAGGAGGAAATTTAAGGAGAGTTTGGTAAAGAAATAGTTTTCAAAGGTGTAGATAGAATATAGATATAGCCCATGAAATGAAATAGTTCCAACAATTTGGTAGCTTCCATGCTTTCTCTCTGGTAATTTGTCTTCAGTTGGGTTTCCTTTGTCCAGTGGGGTTCGTGTAAGCTGTAGTTCAAGGCTACATGTCTATGGTCACAGATTTCTGCGGTGAGCTATCTCTGGTGACCTGGATGATGACTTTGAGGTCAGAGAGAGGGATCCTGGGGTCTTAGCAGTGGACCGAAGCCAGGTGCAGGGGGTATGTACATGTATGTGGGAGGACAACACTGTGTGTACCATGCTATCTTCAAATGAGTGGTTGGCTGTGCTTTAAAGCAAACATAAAAACAATATGAGCGTTCCTAGAAATTGTGTAGTGTTACATTTATCTTTCTTCTCTTCTTTCTGTTGATATAAATCAGAATTTTCTCAATTACATTCTGTGGAACACTAGTTCCTATGTGCTTTTTTTAAAAAAGGGAAAAGTCTGTGAACAAAAATGCCTGGGAAATGTAGTATACGATATATAAATAGTTTTTTTTTTCATTCAGTGTTCCCAAAGTTTTTTAATAGGTGAAGCTTTTTCTTTTAAACATTTTCTAATGTAAGTTTAAATATTAGAACTAGGACACTGTGGAATCACTTTGTAAAATCTAGGTCCTAGAAGAACCACTTGTTCTTGCCTGTCTTATACCTTTCTTGGAACGTGACCTTGGCCTCTCATCCAGCCCTGTGTTTAAGAGCAGGGTCTCTGAAGACATCCTTATTGATGACAGTTTTGTCCAACGGGATATCCATAGAGTACCTCGTAGGCCATTAGGTGATTGTAGTTATAAGCTTTCAGAAAAGCAAGCAATTGATGGATAATTTAAGGACAGTTTGATAAAGAAACTATTTGCAAAGGTGTAGATAGAATTCAGAGAAATCACAAGAGATAATACAGTACCCTGGGGCAGGCCAGCAGGGAGACATCACTGCTGATCCCAAAGGGAAAGGGGAAGGGGAAGAAACAATTACTGGCACTTGAAGAGCAAAAATTATGGGGAGAGGACTTCCTAATAGAAGTTGCAGCGTTTGGCTGAGCTCCTGGCCAGTGACACCTTGTCTGCTTTGATCCCCTGCTTGTGCTTTACGTTGGCTAAACCCAGTGGGAAGCCAGAGGCTAAGAGAGTCAGTTGATTCAGTCCATACGGTCAGCCTCCTGAGGCACAGAAAAGGGTGGAGAGTAGATCTGGAGAGGCAAACAGATAATATTCAGCATATATATTATATGTGCTGAATATATATTGTATATGATATATATTATACCTGCTGAATATATATTATATATTATACATGCTGAACATATATAATTATATATAATATATAACTTATATTTTATATATATAATAGATATAATATAATAATTATATAATTAATTATCATATGATATATACTATCTATATATAATAGATATAATATAATTATTATATATTAGATATATTATATACTGATTATCTTGGGAGAGTAAACCAGCTTTTAGCCCCCATAACTTTTAAACTGTCATTAAAAGAGATTATGTGAATTACCTGTGAATAAATAGTATTCCAGGTATGTTTCCTTTTTCTTTTCATATTTTAGACAATAGAGAATGAGAAAAGACTTAACTGCCACAACTACATTTTTAAAAAAACCTTAGGAACAACAGAAATTTATTTCTCACAGTTCTGGAGACTGGGAAGTCGAAGATTGAGGCACCAGCAGATGTGATGTCTGGCGAGGACCCATTTCCCGGTTCACAGATGGTGCCTTGTTGCTGTGTCCTCACATGGTGGAAATGGGTGAGCAAGCTCTCTTGGCCTAGTTTTTAAAATTGACAAGTAAAATTTGTATATATTTATGATGTACAACATGATGTTTTGATATATTGTGGAATGGTCAAATCATACTATTTAACATACTCATTATTTAATGTACTTACCTTTTTTGGTGGTGGGAACACTTCAAATCTACTCTCTTAGCAATTTTCAAGTATACAGTATATTGTTATTAACTATAGTCACCAAGGTGCACAGTAGATCTCTTGAGCTTATTCCTCCTAATTGAAATTTTGTGTCCTTTGACCAATATCTCCTCAAACCCTCCATCCCCTAACAACCACATTTTTGTGGAACCAAACTAGAGTACCATTGTCTCTCATTAATAGGAGATGGTAAGAGAAGTTTTTGAATTGCCATTCAGTATGACCTAATTTTAACCCAGAATGTTATTACTATTTGTAATTGTTACATGTTCAAAAAACTCAGCAAAACTAAAATAATAAGAGACCTTGTATTTGGATGATAGTAGCAGAGACCACTGGTTGTCTGCAAAATCCATTCTTTTATTCTTGCAGAGTAATAAGAGTATAGTCAGTTGCCTGATGAATAGAAGTGATGTGTGCCACTTCTGGAAGGGGGCTTCTTGGAGAATATGAATTCTTGGAGAATATGAATTCTTCCTCTGCACTCTTTTCTATTGGCTAAATGCAGATGATAGGAAGACCATGGGGAAGCCACAGAATGAAAGGCACTGGGGTTCCTGAATCAATGCATGGAGAAAAGCTGCCACCTGACCTGAACTCACATTCTGAACCATTATATAAACAAGGCAAAAATTTTTGTTTTATTCAAGCCACAATATATTTGTGTCTATTTGATTGAGTAGTTTCTTTAGCCCATCCAAACTAATACAGATGCCATTTTAAACTTTTAATTATTTTCTATATATTTAAAGCCCCTATTTTAAAGGTAAAACAGTGGGGACATAAAGAGATTCATTAATTCTTTCAACAAATACTTATTGACCATTAGGAAAATTTGTTGAAAACAACCTATAAAATCATTTTTGGGAGGACATTTCATATATTCTATAAATATTAATCAAGGCTTTTAGTGTATACTCTAGGAACTCACAGTCTAGTGTTAGAGACAGACACTAAAAAAATTAGAGTGTAAATTGCTACAGTGTTTAGTACTCATAAGAATAACACAGTACTATGAAGGCAAATAATAGGGGGATTTGACCTAACAAGGTAAGTAGGAGAAGGATTCCCAGAAGAAGTAACGACTAACTCAGATGTGAAAAACGTATGTTTAGGATGGTAAGAAAGAGAAAGAAACTTTTCTAACAGAGATAATAATATATACAAAGGTCTGATTTGGATGGAAAGGGTTCTGGTAAATATGGGGGCCGGGGGAGGCTGTTGTGATTGGGGCTAGAGTAGCAGCACAGATTTAGGGCTGAACCTTGAGGAGCTCTACATTTAAATTCAGAGTCAAGGAGGCTGAGGCTGTAGATTAGACAGAAAAAGCATGCAGAGAGGTATCTTAGCTCAGGCTGCTATAACAAATACCATAGACTGAGTTATTTAGGCAATAAACATTTAATTATCACGGTTCTGGAGGATGGGAAGTCCAAGATCAAGGTGTCATCAGCAGATTTGATTTTTGGTGAAGACCTTCTGCCTGGCTTGCGGATGGTTGCCTTCTTGCAGTATCCTCAGTAGTGAAGACAGGAAGCTATCGTGTACCTTCCTCTTCTCACAAGGGCACTAATCCCAGCACTGGGGCTCCACCTTCAGAATCTCATCTAAACCTAATTATCTCCCAACGGCTTCATCCCCTAACACCATCATATTGAGGGTTAGAGCTTCAACATACGAATTTTGAGAGGAGGATACAAAGATTCAGTTCATAACAAGAAATGTGAGAAAACCAGAAGGCAAGGGAAGAGTGTATTTCATGGAGAGAATAATCGCCATTGTGGATGGGGGTGAGTTTGATTGTGAAGAAAGAGAGAGAGGTAGGGAGTTAGGATTGTAGATGAAGGGACATAGGAACCAAATTATTTTGTTGTTTTCTTAAGTGGTAGAGGGTTAAAAATGAATGGGAATAATCCAGTTACCAAAATTAAATTAATTAATTAATTAATTTTTTCAGACAGTGTTTCACTCTGTCACCCAGGCTGGAGTGCAACGGCGCCATCTCGGCTCACTACAACCTCTGCCTCCCAGGTTCAAGCGATTCTCCTGCCTCAGCCTCCTGAGTAGCTGGAATTATAGGCATGCGCCACCACACCCAGCTAACTTTGTATTGTTAGTAGAGATGGGGTTTCACCATATTGGTCAGGCTGGTCTCGAACTCCTGACCTCAGATGATCTGCCTGCCTCGGCCTCCCAAAGTGCTGGGATTACAAGAATGAGCCACCGCTCCCGGCCGCAAGAATTAAATTTTTAAGAGCAAGAGTGAATAATTTGGTAGCAAAATAACCAGTTTCTTGAGAAGAATTAAAGAAAGCACAGGTGGAGAGATTAATCCCATACAGGAGGACAAAGAGTTTCTTTATTTTAATGTGTAAGAAGGAGGATAGATGGGGACAGATGTAGGTAAGTTTATATATTTACAATCAGAAGTTAAGATAGTTCCATTTTCTCTGAAAAGTCAGATTCAATGTCATCTGGAGATATTAAAAGAGAGTGGGGCCTGAGGAGATTGGAGAATGTTTGAAACACTATTGAGTCTTCCAATCTATGATCATCGTCTATCTCTCAATTTATTTAGATATTCTTTAGTAGGTCTCTTGTAAACTGGAAATAATTTGATCTTGCTTAAATAAAAATACCAGTGTCACTACCTCTGCCTTTTAAATTAAATGTTTATTCCATTTATTTTTAATGCAGTTATTGATTTAGTTTGATTTAAATGTATCATTTTGCTATTTGTTTTCTCTTTGTTCCATCCGTTATTTGATTTTTTTCTGTGTGTTTTTAAAAGTATTTTAAAAATTACATTTTATCTCTTCTATTTCTTATTAGTTATACTTCTTTAATTCTATTCCATGGATATACCATGCTTTACAATATGTATCTTAAATGTATCCCAGCTTCCCTGCAAATAATATTGTACCACTTTATATGTAATTCACCTTACAACCTACAATTTATAATGATAGAATGTACTTCTGCAAGTTATAACCTTCAAATACCCTGTTATTATTTTGCTCTAAACAGTCACAATCATCTTTTACAGAAATTAAGAAATGAGAAAAAATCTCCTAAATTTTTCATATATTTACCATGTCTTCTGCTTTTTATTCTTTCTAGTTTCCATCTGATATTATTTTCTTTCAGCCTGAGGAACTTCATTTAATGTTACTTGGAATACTGAAGTGCTACTGTGAATTCTCCTAGCCTATATTTGAAAATGTCTTTACTTGACTTTCATTTTTGAAGGATATTTTTAGTAGATACAGAATTCTAGGCTGTTTTTTCTTTGCTTTTTTTTTTTTGTTTTTTTGTTTTTTGTTTTTGAGACGAAGTCTCACTCTGTCACCCAGGCTGGAGTGTAGTGGTGTGATCTCGGTTCACTGCAACCTCCACCTCCCGGGTTCAAGCGATTCTCCTGCCTCAGCCTCCTGAGTAGCTGGGAGTAAAGGAACATGCCACCATACCTGGCTAATTTTTGTATTTTTAGTAGAGATGAGGTTTCGCCATGTTGGCCAGGCTGCTCGCAAACTCCTGACCTCAAGTGATCCACCCACCTCGGCCTCCCAGAGTGCTGGGATTACAGGCATAAGCCACCGTGCCTGGCCTCTAGGCTATTTTTTCTTTCAGCACCCTAAGATATTGCTCCACTGTCTTCGGCTTGTATCATTTCTGACAAGTCAGTTGAAATACTTTTCATTATTCTCTGGTATGTAATATGTCTTTATTCCCTGGCTAAGATTTTTTTCTTTCAGAAATTTGATTTTGGTGTGCTTTGGGGTGTGTGTCTGTACTACTTGGGATTGTTGAATTTAATTTTTTTGTGTGAAATTTGGAAAGATTTTGACCATTAAAAAAAAATATTTTTCTGCCCCAATTGCTGTCTCGTACACCTCTGGTCCTCCAGTTACAGGTACACAGGGCTACTGAGACACCGGTCATTTTTGTCAGCCTTTGTCCCTTTGTGTTTCAGCTTGGATAGTTTCTATTGCCCATTTTCAAGTTCACTAGTCCTTTTTTTCACTGTAAAATGTGTTATTAAGTCATCTTGTGAGTTAAAAAAAAATTCAGATATTGAATTTCTAATTGTAGATTTTCCATTTGGTTCTTTTCCTATATTTTTATTTTTGTATTAATATTTCTAGTTGTTTCCTCGTTATGTTCATGTTTCTCTTCATATTCCAGAGCATATTTGTGACAGCTATTTAAAATTATTTGCTGAAAATTGCTATCGTTTCTGAATCTATTTTGTTGGTGATTTTTTATCTGATTAAGGTCACAATTTCCTGTTAGATTGTCTAGTAAAAAATTTTATTGTATACTGAACATTATGAATGGTACATCATTGAGTGTGTGGAATTTGTGGTTTTCTTTAATAGAATGTTGAAGTTTGTTCCAACAAGCAGTTAATTTACTTGTGGATCAGCTTGATTTTTGCAAATCTTGCTTTTAGTTTTATTATTGGCTCTAGAATTGCCTTTACTTTAGAGCTAGATTAGCTCCACACTGAAGGCCTGGTCTTGCTGGAAAGCCTGGTCTTTCTGTTGAAAGCTTGAGATGTTCAATGAGGTCTCTCTGCTGTGGCTAATCAGAGCTAGAATGTCTCCTATCCCTGTGTGAGCTCCAGTATTTGTTCAACTTCCAGATTCCAGTAATTATTCTTTTCCCAGCACATAGTTGGTCTTTCCTTGGTATTTCTTTGCTGCCTAGTTTTGTCAAGCCTCATCCTATGCATGCGCAGCATATTTTTGGGCTCAAAATGTGAGGAATCCTATCCAGCTATCTGGAATTTCTTTTCTATTCAGTTCCCTTTTCTCTGTGACTCTGCCCGGAAGGCTTCAGGAGCCTCAGTTGCTTTGAATTCTAACATCTCTTTCCTCCATTTGGCAAAACTGCTGTGTTTGGGCATCCCCTCCCTGCACTGTGCTCTGGAATGCACCTCCAAGCAGAAAGACAGAGCAATTGTGGGTTCACCTCATTGGCTTCAATTCTTGCTGGGATCATAGTCCTTTTAAGGATCACAGTCTTCTGGTACAGGTATCAGCCTTCTAGGGATCATATTCCAGTCTGTCGTGCAATGTCTGAAATAGTTAATTTATATATTATGATCAGGTTTTTCAGGTTTGTTTTTCTGTTTTGTTTTGTTTTGTCTTGTTTTGAGACAGAGCCTCATTCTGTTGCCCAGGCTGGAGTGCAGGGGCACAATCTTGGCTCACTGCAACCTCCACCTCCTGGGTTCAAACGATTCCCCTGTCTCAGCTTCCCAAGTAGGTGGGATTACAGGTGTGCACCACCACGCCTGGCTAATTTTTGTATTTTTAACAGAGACAGAATTTCACCATGTTGGCCATGCTGGTCTCGAACTCCTGATGTCCGGTGATCCACCCACCTCAGCCTCCCAAAGTGCTGGGATTACAGACATGAGCCACCGCACCCAGCCATTTTGTTGAGTTTTGTATTTGTTTATGTCTGAGAGACTAGCCCACGACCAGTTCCTCAGTCATGGTTAGAAGGCAGAGTCTTACAGATATATAGCTTTTATTTCTTTTTTCTATCACTATTATTTCTTGATTTCATTTCTTTATTTAATTTTTATTATTATTATTATTTTTGACACGGGATCTTGCACTGTTACCCCGGCTGGAATACAGCAGTGTGAGAGGAGAGAGAGAGAAATCAACTAGGCAGATAGGGCAAGGGTCCTCGGTGGAATTCCCTTCTTATAAAAAGCAGCCCAAGAGGTCATTTCTCCTTCAGCAAAGATCATCCTGAGAGATCAGGCTGCAAACACAGATAATGAAGGCAAGCTCTAACACAGAAAGGGGTCTCCTGTGTAACATACAGACATACAGTGGGCCTCAGTAAGCACAGACCCCTCTCTTCTTGGAAATACTCAGACAAGGAGGCTGCAGGGGGAGTGCCTGCAGCAGCACCAATAAGAAAACCTACCCTGAGCCAGGCACGTTCACCTTGGAGTGTTCTGGCGACCCCCGCTCCCCCCTGCCCCCACCTTTTTAATACGCCCCCACCTTTTTCACACATGCGCAGCAGGAAGAGATAAACAACACGGAGTAACTCAGGCTAAGAAGCCCCATGGGCACCAGAAAGGGTGGGGTGGGAACTCAGAAATTTGTGCCTTATGCAAATGAAGCGCTCCTCCCCTCCAGCTTCTCTGTAAAACCCTTGCACTTCACTGTAAAATGGCATCCCATCTTTCTGGGACCCCTCTCTGCTCCGGAGAGCTTTCTTTCTTTTGCTTATTAAACTTCTGCTCTAACCTCACTTTTGGAGTGTCTGCATCCTTCATTTTCTTGGCCGTGAGACCGACAACTTCAGGTGACACCTCAGACAATAAGGCCGGTTTCAGCAGGATCATAGCTCACTACAGCCTTGACCCTCTGGGCTCAAGTGATCCTCCCACCTCAGCCTCCCAAGTTGCTGGGACTGTAAGTGCAAGCCTATAGTCTTACAGAGATGGGGGGCTCCCTACGTTGCCCAAGCTGGTCTCAAACTCCTGGGCTCAAGTCATTCTCCCACCTTGGCCTCCCAAAGTTTTGATATAACAGGTGTAAGCCACTGTGCCTGGCTAATTCAATCTTTTATAACTTGCTTTGGAAGTCTCAAGTTATATTGAAGAATATGCCCAACATATGAGGATGACAGTGTTTTAAGAAGACTATTTAATGTTTTTGTAATTGGTATACAGAATGAATGAGGATATTCTACTTACATATTTTAGAAGTAAAATAAAAATTACTAAAATTAAATGTTTAATTCATTTCAAATAAAAAGCATATAAACAATAAATATAAAATGCAAATTTATAAAATGTAAACATTATAAATTTAATATAAATTATTAGCACATAAGGTAATAAAAATAAGATATTATCCTTAAATAACTTAAACATGAACATGAGGATATTTTATGATACATTTAAAATATAGGGCCAGGCGTGGTGGCTTGTACCTGCAATCCCAGCATTTTAGGAGGCAAAGGTGAGAGGATTGCTTAAGCCCAGAGTTGTGGACCAGCCTGGGCAACATCGGGAGACCCTTTCTCTAACAAAAAGAAAAAAACTAGCCAGGCATGATGGTGCATGCCTGTAGTCCCAGTTACTTGGGAGGCTGGGGCAGGAGGATCACTTGAGCCCAGGAGATCGAGGCTGCGGTGAGCTATGATTGTGTCACTGCACTCCAGCCTGGGTGTCAGAATGAGATCTTGTCTTTCCTCTGTCTCTCTCTCTCTCTCTATATATATATATGTACACATTAAAAAATTATGTATGAAAAACATACACCTAAATATTAGACATACACATAAATTTAAAAATGAAATAATATTTGATTTTTTAAAATCTATCTTAATGTGAATTTTAAAAAGGAAATGTTTACATATGTTATTGTGGAGTTGTCACCTTATTTTCTGTGCAGATTTTTCCAGCTGCTGAGAGTTTTTATTTACACTGCTATTTGAGAGAATATTATAAGCAAGCTCCAGATATGTTTCTTTGACTTCTTCATCTTTGAATAATTTTCTCTCCTATTTCATAACCGAGGAGAAGTTTTTGAACAATAACTTTTTTCCTTTGCAGGGCCTATAATATTATTAATAGCGAGCTCTCATTTTTCTCTTAAAAAGTAGTTTTTTATTGTCCTCACTTTCTTTACTTTTATCATGTGTGAATGTATATTCCTAGGCTGAATTCACATGTTAATGTCAGCTCTGTCATATTCTTTTTCTACTGCTTTGGAAAGTCTTGGTCCTAGAATAAGAATTATTCTTGCAAGAGAAACTTTACATAGTACAATAGTATCATTATTTATAGTTACTTGTACCTGTTGAGAGTTGGAGAGTACATCAGCTGACCTTTTTATATACAAGGAATCATTGATTTTGATCTCAAAATGGAGATTATTTGGATTTTTAAAAATATTAAAATAATGGTAATACACTAACAAAAAATACCAGACTATTGGTAGACCAAGTAACAGGATATACTGGAATCCTGTTGTATTCTCTAGTTTTATAATTTATAAAAAATAAAATGGTACATATTTGAGTGTGGTGGAGGGAATGCATGCTACTCTAGAAGTCAGGAAAAACTAGGATCTCATCCTAGCTTTACAACTAATTGTATGTATTAACATTTTTGGATAATTCTTATTTGTAAAATGTGGTGCTGTTAAGTGAAATAAAGCTCCTTACAGAAATTCTCTGATTGCCTCTAGAATAATCAGTTTTAATAAAAATTTTTACTACAAATATTAAGTGAGCAGATTTTACAGCTTTAGTCTAGAAATTTTATGTCTGGAATTGTATACAGTAAGCCACACAGATAGGGGAGAATATGTTGTTCTGAGTAATGAAATATTCTGGCTAATAGCTTATTATTAAACATGCCACACACAATTTAAAAGCCTACTTTCTTCAAAATTAATAACATATTCAAAATTCTGTATTGAACACAGTTTTTCTTAGGTAATTCAGAAGGTGTTTCAGGATCTTTCCTCATGTGAGCATTATGAATGTGAATTATCATTGTACTTTGGGTTTATTATTATTTTTTTCTTTGAGACAGAGTCGTGTTCTGTTTTCTAGGCTGGTGTGCAGTGGCGGTCATAGCTCACTGCAGCCTCAACCTTCTAGGTTCAGGTGATTCTCTTGCCTCAGCCTCCCAAATTGCTGATATTATAGGTGTATGCCACCACACTCGGTTAATTTTTTTTTCTTTTTTTTGTAGGCAGGGGAGTCTCACTATGTTGCCCAGGCTGGTCTTGAGCTCCTGGCTTCAAGGGATCCTCCCACCTCAGCCTCCCAAAGCACCAGGATTACAGGCATGTGCCACAACGCCCAGCTCTGTACTTTGGGTTTATAAAGATACCAGTTGATAGAAATTTCTAGTTGCCAGAATCTTACAGAATGTAAGCTACAATTTACATTCCCATTTTCAATAATTTAAAGATGTCACCAATCTTGAAGAAAAGCTGCTGATGAAAGACTCTTTCAGAGTCTTCATCTAAATGATCAATTACCACTTTCTTCTTGAATTTATTAATCTGGTAAGAAGAGAGTGTCTCTGCTATTTACATCTCTGTTTTTTCACTGTACCATCATATGCTTAATGACCATGTATGATTCTCCAAATGTCAAATTCAGGAGACACTTTTAAAACATAAAAAGCAAAATAATATTTATTTTAAAAATTCTTCTGTAAAGAGAAGAAACATTGTTTTTCAAAGGAACATTTTATTCATTACAACTGCTTAGAATTACTCTCCTATGGAATTTTAGTATTGATGGTTTAAAAAATGTAAGCAAAACACAAATCATAGGATATATCATAGGAGGAGTTTATGCACAGCATTCAGATATTTTAATTCATCTTATAGTTTTCTGGACTAGAGTACATTTCATCACAGTATTTCTTATGTATCAGAGAAAACTCACTGGGTTTCATTTCAGAATCTGGTATCAGTCAGTGGCATGGACAGAAGCATTTTACTTTGGCATTTGAGTGATTCGGCAGAATGCCATCCATGTCCTAATACTGTGGTTCATCTATTGGTTTCTATGGTCTTATATCAATACAGCAGCCAGAATGACAATAAAACTTTAGGTCGGATTGTGCTTCTCCTTTACCCAGAATACTCCAATTGCTTTCCCTCTTACTCAGAGTAACAGCCAAAGTCTATACAATGACCTGTCCTCTTATTCTACTCTGTCCAGCCACTCCTTTCTGGACATCTACTTCATTAGTAGCTGTGTCCTGGACTCTGCAGGCCTGTTCTGTCTCTTTCTTCTGGTTCCGTTGGCATACTGTCACGCCATATTACCACATTTCTTACTCTTTCATTGACTTCAGGTCTTTACTCTATGTTACCTTTCAGTACTTACCTGACAGCACTATATAAAATTAAACCATAAAATTTAAGTTTATGTAAATTTTGGCAGGGCACGATGGCTCACCCCAGCACTTTGGGTGGCCAAGGTGGGCCAATTACCAGAGGCCAGGAGTTTGAGACTAGCCTGGGCAACGTGGTGAAACCCTGTCTCTATAAAAAATACAAAAACATTAGCTGGGCGTGGTGGCATGCACCTATAGTCCCAGCTACTTGGGAGGCTGAGGCATGAGAATCTCTTGAGCCTGGGAGGCGGAGGTTGCAGTGAGCTGAGATCACAACATTGCACTCCAGCCTGGGTGACAGAGCAGAGACTGTCTCAAAAAAAAAAAAAAAAAAAAAAAGAAGTTTATGTAAATTTTTATTGAGATAATTGTAGATTCACATGCAGTGGTAAGAATGAATACAGAAAGATCCCATGTACCCTTTACACAATTTTTCCCAATGGAAGCATTTTATAAAACAATAGAAAAACATCACAACCAGGATATTAACATTGATAGAATCCACCCATCCTGTTTGGACTTTCCATTTTAATTTAAAAATTATATTTATTTTTTTAATAGCACTTCTTACCATCCTATATATTTTACTTATTTTGTTTATTTTATTTTTCCCTTTACCAGAATGTAAGCTCCAGGAGGGCGGTGATTTTTGTGTGGTTTGTTCACATCACTGGAACAGAGTCTGGCATAGTGGGTCCTTACACATTTTTGGTGAGTTAGTGAATTAATAGTATAATCTCTTATACTGGACTCTGGATACAGTGCAGCAAACACTTGGGCCTGTCTTTGATTCAGTGCAGTGATGCTATACATTTAAAGAGGAATAAGTGAGATTTATTACTGAGAAATGCTGCTTTGGTTTACGATGAATTCTGTTGGCAGCAGTATTTGTCACAGAAGTGCTATAGCAGTTAAGATCTGTAGTCCAGGAAGAGCCAAACAAGCCTTTGCTTTTCTGCCCTAGAAGCTCCCTTTCATGTCTTCGGCAATTACAGAGTGGATAACCTGCTGAAAAAATTGGAAATCAATTTCGGTTTTTACTAACTAGCATTACAGTCTAGAGACATTAACCAACAAATCAGCTCCAAATGGTTAAGCTGATTTGCCATTAGAAGCATGAACTAATGACACTGCAGAATCAGGGCCACCCTTATTTTACATTTCCAGGTCTTCCAGGTGTTCACTGGTGTCCATTAGCACCTGACAGTCAATTCTTAAATAATGTTGGTGAAACGAATACTGATGGATTTGCACTCTTCCCAAAGCCTTGTTTGGCTACGAACAGTGCAGGGAACAATTCTTGACTTACCTCTCAGAATGTTAGGACATCAAGTACAAGAAATGATGTCCTAGATCAAACTTTGTCTATATAATAGAATTTGTTGGTAATGGATAAAATAATAAGAAACTTGAGGTAGATGAGTACCATATACAACAACCTCTTTAGAGGATAGTTTGACTATATATGTCAACTAATGCTTGTGTCCTTTAGATCAGCAATTACATTTCTAGGAATTTAATAGATATTTTTGTACATTTACTATAACAGAGATATTGACCTTAAGTTTCCTTTCTTAACAATTCTGGGTCATGGGGGTGGATCCCTCATGGCTTGGTACTATCTTCAGGATAGTGAGTTCTCACGAGATCTGGTTGTTTAAAAGTGTGTGGCACCTCCCTGCCCTCTTGCTCCTGCTTTTCCCATGTGACGTGCCTACTCCCCCTTCACCTTCCACCATGATTGGAAGCTTCCTGAGGTCTCTCTAGAAGCAGATACTGCTACACTTCCTGTACAGCCTGTGGTACCATGAGCCAGTTATACCTCTTTTCTTATAAATTACCCAGTGTCAGGTATTTCTTTATAGCTATGCAAGAACAGTCTAATACAGTTTGCTAATGATATGAACTATTTCATTCAATTTTTTTTTTTTATTTCATTGGCTCTGAGGAATTCTGTAATCTGCTGGAAACTTTGTCTAGGCAACTCTAATATATCCCATACCCACAAAGGCTAGTATCACAATTAATCAAAATGTCATTTTCTTATAACATTTGAATTATTGAGGATATTTATTTTGCTTTACCTGTAATAGCAAAACTGAAAATGAGTTTCTAAAACTTCCAAAATGTATAATGCGTGGAAAAAGAGAATACAAAATTCTGTATGTGCTACAGTTGTTTATATACTATATGAAATATGTATATATGTGGCAAAAGATTTATTGCAGCACGTTTGTAATAACATAAGAATAGAAACATATGAACATCAATATGAGATTGGTGAAAAAATTGGGATGTTTTTCATACAATGGAAAATTATGCATCTGTGAACAAAAATGAGGTGTTATTTGTGCTTTTATGAAACAGTTTCTAAGGCATATCGCTAAGTAAAAGGGCAACTTGTAGGACAGTGTGTATGGTATGATTCAATTTGGGTTAAAAATGTGATATATACACAGGTATATGTATGCAAGTATAAATATGCTTGAAAATGCATAGAGCACTTCCAAAGGATACACAAAACACAAAATAATATTTGCCTCTGGGAGAGGAGGAGGGTGGCTTTATTTTTACACTCTTTTGTATATCCATATATCTTTTTTTAATGTAGAAGAAAGGAAAGATACAGTTTCATATCAGTTCAGGATAGTCACAGAGGAAGAAGGCTAGAATCACGCCACATGAATCTCACATGTAGGAATACAAATTTGAAAAAGTTCATATAGGAGATGGGCATGATTCTGTGACATGAAACTTTTCAAAGAAAACGTGGTTCATGCAGGATAGGACACAAGCAGGACACAATGTAATTCTGACTTTTAAACGAGTTGGGGGTAATGCAGTCATCCCAAAATGGGCCTACTCTGTTGATAACAGAACATCGGGTTACCTTGTAGGTATAACAGAGCCCAAAACTACAAGTCTTGTAGCCTGGGCCTGCACAGTAGGAAAAACTTTGACCTCTAACAACACCCAAAGCAACCATGCCTCCCTTTGGAACTAAGAAGATCAGGGCATGACCAGAACCTGAATGTCAGAACTCCTTCAGAAGCAAGGGAGCCCTTGGCCTAGAAGATCTGCTGCTTAAATCTGCCTCAACATACCTTATGTAAATGGTCAAATTTGAGGTCCTCCAATCAGACTCTGCCAAGACAGCATTCCTAAATCCTTTCCCTTACCCTCTGATCCCTTAAAACTTACCCCAGATCCCAAACTGGGGAGATAGATTTGACTCCCACGCCTGTCTCCTTGCTGGCCAGTTTTGCAATAATGCCTTTCTTTTCTCAAAAGTTGGTGCCATAGCATTGGCTTCTGTGCACTTAAGGAAGTGAGCCTATTTGCTTGATAACATAAGGATGCTTTTAAAAGTCTGAGGACAATAAATAGCTACCACTGATTGAGCACGTGCCACAGGCCAAGCTTTTCATGGGTCATCGCATTGGATCTTTATGACAACCCCATGAAGTAGACACAATTATTGTTATCCCCTTTTACAGACAAGACAGGGAAGTACAGAGAAGCTAAGTAACTTGTCCAAGATAATGCAACCAGAAGAAAGAATTATTGTCTTATTCTTCCTGTGTTAGCCAAATATACACCAACAGATGGAAGTGTGGTTCTAATACAGCAAAGAAAAATTGTAATTAGGTTAAAGGAAAGATTCTATATTAAAATTTTTTTGTACCACGAAGTATAAAATAAAATATTTTTGTTGTTGTCATTGAGCTCAGTGAGAATAACATGTAAGAGTGCTCATGGTCCTGGGCTGCATTCATCCCAAACCCTTACATGAAGTATAGGGAAGATGGTGGACTTACTGAATTCAGCAACTGGTCAGACCACACTTGGAGCACTCTTTATAAAACATCTATCTTTTAAAAATTAATAATTTTTTTATAATTAAAAATTAAAAGATGAGCTATCAGTAGTATTAAAGAAAAATTTGAAAAGAAAAATATTTATGATAGTTTGCTACCACAACTACTCATTTAAGTTTTTTTCATGTTGTTTCCAAGTAACATTTTCACATGTGTTTGCATTTTGCTGCAATCATAATATATAATTTTTTTGCATTTTATTCTCTGCATGCCATACATAATCATCTTCATGATCATTTTTAGAGGATGAATAATTTTCTGTCATGTGGATGCACCATAATTTATTACATTAAATTGGTGGGTAGTGAGTCTGTTTGCATTTTTCTTTCCATTATAGAAAATTGTCATTTTGATCAATTGGGATTCTAACTTTTCTATGTTGGATATATTATGATTGCCCAAAAATAGCTTCAGGCTGGTTTTAGAATTTTTTTCAGAGCCAGTGGAATGAAAATGGAATGATAGGACATTTCTACATTTCTTCTTCATTAGCTAATATATATATTTTTTTTCCTCAGTGATTTATACCAGGGTTAATGCAAAGGAACTTGAGGTCAATGATAAACATCCTAAAGGTTGTCTTAATATGTAAAGAAGGCCAAACCACAGCATTGCCTTTGGTGAAGGAGACAAATACAAGTTTCTTTAGAGTAACTGCAGCAGTAATGCAGGAAATTAATGATCCAGTGATGAACTATTGTGATATTTTAGACTGTTCTGTATAAATCAGTAAGTAGCAGCCGGCGCGGTGGCTCACGCTGTAATCCCAGCACTTTGGGAGGCCGAGGTGGGCAGATCACAAGGTCAGGAGATCCAGACCATCCTGGCTAACACGGTGAAACCCCATCTCTACTAAAAATACAAAAAATTAGCCGGGCGTGGTGGCGGGCACCTGTAGTCCCAGCTACTCAGGAGGCTGAGGCAGGAGAGTGGCGTGAACCCGGAAGGCGGAGCTTGCAGTGAGCCAAGGTCACGCCACTCCACTCCAGCCTGGGCAACAGAACGAGACTTACGTCTCAAAAAAAAAAAAAAATCACTAAGTAGAAAAAACTGAAAATTACTCTACTCTGAGCAAATTCAACTAGCCCACAGTGTTTCTAAAAGCCATACTCTCTCTTGTCCATCTGGTGAACTTTAATTTCTTTTTTCAGAGTCAGTTTCGTGGTCACCATCTTTGCAAAGCTTTCCTTCCCCTATCCCAGAACAGAACCCTGTAATATACTCTCCTCTTGCCCTTCTCTTAACATTTACAACTTTGAGCACTACTACTCTGTTTTTCAGAATAAATGATGAGTTCCTTGGGGCTGAGACTTTGTCTCGCTCATCATTCTAGCTCCACCATCTACCACAGTAGCAGGCAACTAGTAATGTTTTCTTTACAAAGCTGAATGACTGCTTGTTGAATGCATTACAGAGTGAACAATGAGGATCTATTTTCTCTGTTGTATTTTGTCCAGCAAGAAATGTGCTGGCTCTGAGTTTACAGTGTGCACACACAGACACACACACACACACACGTGCTGCAATGGAGAGTTGGAGATTCTTTAATCAATACATCCCCCTGTATGGAAGAGGAAGGCAGGAGGGTAGCTGGGAACGGGCCTAAGTGAGCTATCCTGCAGTGTCTGATACACATCCTTTCCTAAAGGTTCACACCAGCACCCCCAAAAATTCAGTCATTTCTGGGTAACAGAGCACTCCTTTTAGAGTGTATTATTTTACACATTTGAGATTCTCCTCATTTTTTAAAGTGGCCGTTCACTTCCTGCAATCTCTATATCTTTGTTAAAGCTGAAGAACATGTTTATTCATTATACCCTTCACAGATCCAAACTGTTTGAAATAGTTTATCTTCAGAAAGTAAGAAGAGATGTAAGAGGAAAGGATCACCAGGCTCTGTGTATTATTAACAGGAAGGAAATCCCAGATATCCAGGGACATTCCTAGTCTTATTGCCAGCTTTTTTTTTTTTTTTTTTAAAGAAACTCCTTTATTCATTTTTCATTTAAATTTCTAAATCTTTCATCATGTCCAGACATCTTATACTAAGAAATATACTTGTCCCAACTTTGCCTCTCCAGCTTTATTTCAGAACCAAATTATTTTTTCTTAGGTCAGCAGCTTTAGTCAACATCTCTTCTTTCCCAAATGTGCATTTAAATTTCAGCTCTGCTACTGTTCTGACAAACTCCCAGTCCTTGTCACTGTAGTGTTTCAACTTCTCTGATCTTAACAAAAACTGCTGATTGACCGCTATAATTGTAAAACCTTGGAAGGCCAAGCCACTATCTGATATCAGAGATGTCAAACCCTCTAATTGGACACCTCAGGTCTAGTCAGATGTTTCCCAGGGTATCTATTCTTAGGAGAATACCTTACTGATATAAAGCCAAGATTTAGGATAATTAAAGGTAGCCAATAATTTGGGTGAGGCAACATCTCTAATGGCCAACTCATGCCACATGTATATACAAGTTACCAGTGGTATGATACACAGAGATATACCGGAGTCATCAATGATAATCCAGTAGTACCCCGTATCTGTGAAATTCTCTCCTAAACGTGACTAGATTTTAGTAAGCACTCTGGGTTTCAGGCAGCAGTGAATACTTTCTAAAAAGGCAACTACAGGTGGGCCTAATGTCAATTCCTGTTAAAATTACGTAATGATTAATTAAAAGGATGATTTTTTTTGGAGCACATAGGGAAGCTGCATGATTGTAACAACATTTCATGTCAAATCAATCTAATTATCTCTTTTACAGGGCTGCTAAACTGTAGTTAAGAGGAGTGCCCTATATATATAAGGATTTTATTAAGACTTAACTCTTTCCTATGATATCCTTTGAAATAAGTTGGAGAGAAATAGGCTAGATAACAGTAAGTTCAAAGACTCAAAATTATCAAACAATGTTATGGTAACATGCATTTTAGTAGATCAACGTTAGTTTGAGGGGAGTTCTTTAATGCCAGGTTACAAGATTGAACACCTGTTCTAGTCAACATTTTTCTAAAATGGAACTCAGATATTGGCTGCCTCGTTATTCTTCCGTTCTATTATGCTTGCATGCCAATGCATTACCTCGTGGAATTTCACTAAAGAATCCATTCATGCAAATGGGATTACCTCAAACTAAAAATCTTCTGGATAGCAAAGAAACAATCAACAGAATGAGAAACAACCTACAGAATGGGATAACATATTTGCAAACGGTGTATGTTTTTAAAAAAGAATTCAAACAACTGAATAGTAAGGGAACAAATAATCTAATTAAAAATGAGCAAAGGACCTGAACAAACATTTCTCAAAAGAAAACAGAAATAGCCAACAGGTATATGGAAAAATGTTTAGCATCACTAATCATCAGGGGAATGCAAATTAAAACTACAATGAGCTACCACCTCACACCTGTTAAAACAGCTATTATCCAAAAGACAAAAGATAACAAATGCTGGCATGGATGTGGAGAAAAGGGAAACTTTATATACTGTTGGTGGGAATGTAAATTAATATAGTTATTATGGAAAATAGTATGAAGTTCCTCAAAAAATTAAAAATAGAACTGCCTTATGATCCGGCAATCCCACTTCTGGGTATACATTCAAAGGAAATGAAATCAGTATGTCAAAGAAACATCTGCATTCCAAGGTTCATTGTAGCATTATTCACAACAGCCTAAGTGAATGGAAGCAGCCAAAGTATCCATCAACAGATGAATGGATAATGAAAATGTGGTAAATATACACAATGCAATACTATTCTGCCTTAAAAATGAAGGCGATACTGTCACATGTGAAAATATGGTTGAACCTCAAGGACATTAAATTAGGTGAAATAAGCCAGGCACAGAGAGACAAATACTTCATGATCTCACTTATTTGTGGAGTATAAAAAAAGTTGAATTCGTATAAACAGTGAATAAGATGGTGGTTACCAGAAACTGGAGGTTTGGGGGTTAGGGAGATACTGGTCAAAGGGCACAACATTTCAGCGAGACAAGAGGAATGAGTTCAAGAGATTGATTGGCCATGGTGGCTACTGTTAATAACAATATATTATATGTTTGAAAAATCACTAGAACGGTAGATCTCACCACAAAAAAATGACATGTGAGCAATGTAGATTTTCTTGAAACTTTGATAAATCAAAGGAGAGATTTTATGTTATATCCTCCCAAGCTGACAAGTTAACCCTTCCATCAGATGCCTGTGTTTTATTGTCCTTTGGCTGCTGTGCCACCACTAAGGGTTCTTTTCAATTTCTCTGATACTTTCCCCATCATTCTTGGCTCTTGTTTCTCCTCTTTCCTCAATTTCCCTCAGGAATTTCAAATTCTGTTTTTCTTTATAAAGTAGAGCAATTCAACTTGAACCTAGTTTCTACTTTCAGTTCCTACCTGCAAGTTTATATACCCAACACCATGAGGGCACTAGTCAAAATAAGAACCTCTCTAGCCTAACAGGACCAATCCTCTTTGGAAAGCAGGCAGGAGTATAAATAGAAAGATTTAACATCTGTGACTTAGATGATAAAAATGAGAACATATGTAGAACAGACTGGTGAGGATGGTGAGGGGCTCAAAACCATGATATTCTTGTTATCAGTTGTTTTGTAACAAACATCCTAAAAATGTAGTGGCTTAAAACAACAATTTATTATTTTCTCCATGGTTCTGAGAGTTGACTGTGCTCACCTGGGCAGTTCTCTCTTGGGGATTTCTCATGCATTGGCACTTAAATAGACTTGACTGGGCTAGATAATATTCACTCATATGTCTGATACCTCAGTCCTCCCCCATACATTTCTTTTTCAGAAGAGTGGGCTGGGGTTTTTACATGGGGTTCAGGGATCAAAGAAGAACGTGCCAAGAGCACATGTTCTAAGGCAGAAGTTGGAAGCCTTTTTATAAGATATTCTTGGATGTCCCAGAACTTCATTTTCACTGTATTCTATTGGTCAAGACAAATCATTAAAACCAGCCCAGATTCAAGGAATGGGAAATTAAACTCCACCTTTTGATGGAGGAACAGCATGCATTTGCAAGTAGGGAAGGAACTGATGGTGCCATCTTTGATTTTCATCCACTGTCTGCCTTCTTGCCACTACAATTTGCATCCCTCCCACATGCAAAATTATATCATTCCCTCCTAAGATCACCAAAGTGTCCTTTTATTTTAGCATTGAGTCAAACTCCAGGATCTTGTCATCTAATCAGATACAGGTGTAGTTCTTTTTGGTATCACACCTTGAGTATGGTTTCTCTTAATGGGAAGAACTTGAGCCAAAGAGACCAGTTTATTTGCTCTCTGTGTGCCCAAGATGCAATGGGGACACAAGGGACCATGGCTACAAGAAACATTTGTGTACAAAAGGGAAGGGACTGACACATACTAGTCACATGAAGCACATGTCACCTGTTGTTTTGAGTGGGTCCGATCTTGCTCCCTGAGAATGATTCACCATGGCTTTTGGCTCTGGATTCTGAGTCACTCTTCCTCTTCCGTAAGAAATAGCTCATGTTTGCAACTGAGCAATTTTCCCAGCCTGCTTCCTCATAGAAGTTTGAGGGTCCAAAGACTTGTTTTTGTATATGTGTGTGTGTGTGTGTGTGTGTGTGTGTGTGTGTATATATATATAAAAAATGGAATTAGAAGGCATAAATTCTTCTGTTACTTGTTCTTTTGTCATTCCCCCACGAGCGTATGAGAGTTCTCAATGTTCCATATTATCATCAATTGTTTATATGGCCAAACTTTAAAAATGTTCCCAATCTAAGGGTACAAAAATAATATGTCATTGTGGGTTTAATCTGCACTTCTGTGATTACCATCAATAATAATGAATTTGGGCATCCTTTTTAATGTTTGTGGATTATACAGATTTCTTGTTCTGTGAAATGCCTGTATATGTGTTTTGCTTATTTTTCTTTATTGGCATACTTTAATAGATTTTTAGACGTTCTTTAAATATTCTGGAATCTAATCAGTTTTAGGTTTTATGTGTTGAAAATACCTTTTCCTAGTTTATGGCTTCTCTTTTTGCTTTCTTTATCATGTTATTTATTTATTTTTATTTCAATGTTTTTTGGGAACAGGTGGTGTGGATAAGTTCTTTAGTGGTGATTTCTGAAATTTTGGTGCACCCATCACCTGAGCAGTGTACACTGTATCCAATGTGTTTTATCCCTCACCCGCCTCCTCCCTTCCCTTGAGTCCCCAAAGTCCATTGCATCATTCTTATGCCCTTGCGTCCTCATAGCTTAGTTTCCACTGTGATAACATACAATGTTTGGTTTTCCATTCCTGAATTACTTCACTTAGAATAATGGTCTCCAACTTCATCCAGGTTGCTAGAGAATGCCATTATTTCATTCCTTTTTATGGCTGAGTAGTATTCTGTGATTATACACACACACACACACACACACACACACACACACACACACACACACACACACACCTCTCGCATTTTCCTTATCTACTTGTTAATTGATGGGCATTTGGGCTGATTCCATATTTTTGCAATTGCAAATTGTGCTCCTATAAACATGCATGTGCATGTCTTTTTCGTATAATGACTTCCTTTGCTCTGGGTAGATACCCAGTGGTGGGATTGCTGGATCAAATGGTGGATCTACTTTTAGTTCTTAAGGAATCTGCACAGTTTTCCATAGTGGTTGTACTAGTTTACTTTCTCACCAGCAGTGTAAGTGTTCCCTTTTCACCACATCTATGACAACATCTATTTTTTAAATTCTTTCTTTTTTTTTTTTGAGACAGAGTCTCGCCCTCTCAGCAGGCTGGAGTGCAGTGGCATGATCTCTGCTCACTGAAACTTCTGACTCCCTTGTTCAAGAAATTCTCCTGCCTCAGCCTCCCGAGTAGCTGGAACTACAGGCATGCACCACCACACCCAGCTAATTTTTGTATTTTTTTTTTTTTTCAGTAGAGATGGGATTTCACCATGTTAGCCAGGATGGTCTTGATCTCCTGGCCTTGTGATCCATCTGCCTTGGCCTCCCAAAGTGCTGGGATTACAAGCATGAGCCAATGTGCCCGGCCTTTTGATTTTTTAAATTATGGCCACTATTGTAGGAATAAGGTGGTATCCCATTGTGGTTTTGATTTGCATTTCCCTGATAATTAGTGATGTTGAGCATTTTTTCATATATTTGTTGGCCATTTGTATATTTTCTTTTGAGAATTGTCTATTTATGTCCTTAGCCCACTTTTTGATATTATTATTTGTTTTTTTCTTGCTGATTTGAGTTCCTTGTAGAGTCCAGATATTAGTCGTTTGTCAGATGCATAGTTTGCAAAGATTTTCTCCTACTCTGTGAGTTGTCAGTTTACTCTGATAAATATATCTTTTGGTGTGCAGAAGCTTTCTAGTTTAATTAAGTCCCATCTATTTATCTTTATTTTTATTGCCTTTACTTTTGGGGTCTTAGTTATGAATTCTTTGCCAGGCTGATGTCTAGAAGAGTTTTTCCAATGTTGTCTTCTAGAATATTTATGGTTTCAGGTCTTAGATTTAAGTCTTTGATCCATCTTGAGTTGATTTTTGTATAAAGTGAGAGATGAAGATCCAGTTTCATTCTTCTACATGTAGCTTGCCAATTATTCCAGCACTGTTTGTTGAATATGATGTCCTTTCCTCTACTTTATGTTTTTGTTTGCTTTGTCAAAGATCAGTTGTTTGCCTTTATTTCTGGGTTCTCTATTCTGTTCTATTGGTCTATGTGCCTATTTTTATACCAGTACTATGCTGTTTTGGTGACTATAGCCTTGTAGTATAGTTTGAAGTCAGATAATGTGATGCCTCCATATTTGTTCCTTGTTTTTTGAAACAGAGTCTCACTCTGTTGCCCAGGCTAGAATGCAGTGGCGCAATCTCAGCTCACTGCAACCTCCACCTCCTGGATTCAAGTGATTCTTATGCCTCAGCCTCCAAAGTAGCTGGGGCACAGGTGTGTGTCACCAGTCCTGGCTAATTTTTGTATTTTTCAAAGTAGAGACAGGATTTCACCATGTTACCAGGCTGGCAGATTTGTTCTTTTTGCTTAGTTTTGTTTTGGCTATGCAGGCTCTTTTTTGGTTCCATGTAAATTTTAGAATTGTTTTTTCTAGTTCTGTGAAGAATGTTGATGGTATTTTGATGGGAATTGCATTAATTTGTAGATCGCTTTTGGCAGTATGGTCATTTTCACAATACTGATTCTACCCATCCATAAGCACAAGATGTATTTCCATTTGTTTGTGTCATCTATGATTTCTTTCAGCAGTGTTTTAGAGTTTTCCTCATAGAACTCTTTCACCTCCTTGGTTAGGTATATTCCTAAGATTTTTTTTTTTTTTTGCAGCTATTGTAAAAGGGGTTGCATTCTTGATTTGATTCTCAGATTGATCGCTGTTGGTGTATAGCAGTGCTACTGATTTGTGTACATTGATTCTGTATCCTGAATCTTTACTGAATTCATTTATCAGATCTAGGAGCTTTTTGATTGAGTCTTTAGGGTTTTCTAGGTATACGATCGTATCATTGGTAAACAGAGACAGTTTGACTTCCTCTTTACTGATTTGAATGCCCTTTATTTCTTTCTCTGGACTGACTGCTCTGGCTAGGACTTCCAGCACTATGTTGATTAGAAGTGGTAAAAGTGGGCATCCTTGTCTTGTTCCGGTTCTTAGGGGGAATGCTTTCAACTTTTCCTTGTTCAGTACAATGTTGGCTGTGTGTCTGTCATAGATGGCTTTTATTATCTTAAGGTATGTCCTTTCTATGCCGATTTTGTGGAGGGTTTTGGTCATAAAGGATGCTCGATTTTGTCAAATGTTTTTTCTGCATCTGTTGAGATGATCGTGTGATTTTTGTTTTTAATTCTGTTTATTTGGTGTATCACATTTATTTACTTCCATATATTAAGCCATCCCTGCATCCTTGGTATGAAACTCATTTGAGCATGGTGGATTATGTTTTTGATATGCTGTTAGATTCAATTAGCTAGTATTTTCTTGAGGATTTTTGCATCTATATTCATCAGAGATATTGGTCTGTATTTTTTTTTTTTTGTTATATCTTTACCTGGTTTTGGTATTATGGTGATAGTGGCTTCATAGAATGATTTAGGGAGGATTCCCTCTTTTTCTATCTTTGGAAAAGTTTCAATCACATTTATTGACTTCCATTTTTTAAAAAATTTTACTTTAAGTCTTGGGATACATGTGCAGAATGTGCAGGTTTGTTACATAGGTATACATGTGCCATGGTGGCTTGCTGAACCTATTCGCCTGACAGGCTGTGGTATGTGATGTTCCCCTCCCTGTGTCCACGTGTTCTTATTGTTCAGCTCCCACTTATGAGTGAGAACATGTGGTGTTTGGTTTTCTGTTCCTGTGTTAGTTTGCTGAGAATAATGGCTTCCAGCTTCATACATGTCCCTGCAAAGGACATGAACTCATTATTTATGGCTGCATTGTATTCCATGGTGTATATATGCCACATTTTCTTTATCCGGTCTATCATTGATGGGCATTTGGGTTGGTTCCAAGTCTTTGCTATTGTAGTGCTGCAATAAACATAAATGTGCATGTGTCTTTATAGTAGAATTATTTATAATCCTTTGGTTGTATACCCAGTAATGGGATTGCTGGGTCAAATGGTATTTCTGGTTCTAGATCCTTGAGGAATTGCCACACTGTCTTCCACAATGGTTGAACTAATGTACATTCCCACTAGCAGTATAAAAGCATTCCTATTTCTCCATAGCCTCACCAGCATCTGTTGTTTCCTGACTTTTTAATAATTGCCATTCTAACTGGCCTGAGATGGTATCTCACTGTGGTTTTGATTTGCATTTCTCTAATGACAAGTGATGATGAGCTTTTTCTCATATGTTTGTTGGCCACATAAATGTCTTCTTTTGTGATGTGTCTGTTCATATCCTTTGCCCACTTTTTGATGGGGTTGCTTGTTTTTTTCTTGTAAATTTGTATAAGTTCCTTGTAGATTCTGGGTATTAGCCCTTTGTCAGATGGATAGATTGCAAAAATTTTCTCCCATTCTGTTTTCTTTTTTTTTTTTGTTATGTCTTTTCCTGGTTTTGGTATTAGGGCAATAGTGGTTTCATAGAATGACTTAGAGAAGATTCCCTCTTTCCCTATCTTTCGAAGAGTTTCAATAGGATTGATGCCAATTCTTCTTTGAATGTCTGATATAATTCAACTGTGAATATGTCTGGCTCTAGACTGTTTTTTGTTGACAGTTTTTAAATTACCATTTCAATCTTGCTGCTTGTTATTAGTCTGTTCAGAGTTTCTATTTCTTCCTGGTTTAATCTAGGAGGGTTGTATATTACTAGGAAATTATCCATCTCCTCTAGGTTTTTTAGTTTTTGGGGATAAAGGCCTTGAATTATCTTTTGTATTTCTGTGGTATCAGTTGTAATATCTCCTTTTTTTTTTTTTCCTAATTGAGCTTATTTGAATCTTCTCTCTTCTTTTCTTGGTTAATCTTGCTAATGGTCTATCAATTTTGTTTATCTTTTCAAAGAAGATTTTTTGTTTCATTTATCTTTTGTTATCATTTTTAGTTTGTTTGTTTCAATTTCATTTAGTTCTGCTCTGATCTCTGTTATTTCTTTTCTTCTGCTGGATTTAGGTTTGGTTTGTTCTTGTTTCTCTAGCTCCTTGAGGTCTGACATTAGATTGTCTATTTGTGCTCTTTTGGACTTTTTGATGTATGCGTTTAATGCTATGAACTCTCCTCTGAGCACTGCTTTTGCTGTATCCCAGAGGTTTTGATGGGTTGTATTACTATTATTTTTCAGTTTAAATAATTTTTAAGTTTCCATCTTGATTTCATTATTGACCCAAAGATTATTTAAGAGCAGATTATTTAATTTCCAGGTATTTGCATGGTTTTGAGGGTTCCTTTTGGAGTTGATTTATAATTATATTCCACTGTGATCTGAGCAAGTACTTGATAGAATTTTGATTTTCTTAAATTTATTGAGATGTGTTTTGTGGCCTATCATATGGTCTATCTTGGAGAATGTTTCATGTACTGATGAATACAATGTATATTCTGCAGTTGTTGGGTAGAATGTTCTGTAAATATCTATTAAGTCAATTTGTTCTAGGGTAGAGTTTAAGTGCATTGTTTTTTTGTTGACTTCCTGTCTTGATGACCTACCTAGTGCTGTCAGTGGAGTATTGAAGTCCCCCACTATTATTGTATTGTTGTCTGTCTCATTTCTTAGGTCTAGTAGTAATTGTTTTATAAATTTGGGAGCTCCAGTGTTAGGTGTGTACATATTTAGAATTGTAATATTATCTGCTGGACTAGTCCTTTTATGAATATATAATGCCCCTCTTTGTCTTTTTTTTTAACTGTTGTCATTTTAAAATCTGTTTTATCTGATATGAGAATAGCTACTTCTGCTCACTTTTGGTGTCCATTTGCATGGACTATCTTTTTGCACCCCTTTGTCTTAAGTTTATGTGAGTCTTTATATGTTAGGTGGTCTCTTGAAGACAACAGACACTTGGTTGGTGAATTCTTATCCATTCTGCCATTCTGTACCTTTTAAGTGGATCATTTAGGCCATTTATGTTCAACATTGGTATTGAGATGTGAGGTACTGTTCTATTTATCTTGCTAGTTGTTGCCTGAATACCTTTTTTTTAAAAAAAAAAATTATTGTTGTGCTATTGTCTTATAGGTCCTGTGAGATTTATGCTTTAAGGAGATTCTATTTTGGTGTATTTCAAGGATTTGCTTCAGGATTTAGAGCCCCTTTTAGCAGTTCTTATAGAACTGGCTTGGTAGTGGCAAATTCTCTCAGCATTTGTTTGCCTGAAAAAGACTGTATCATTCCTTCATTTATGAAGCTTAGTTTCACTGGATACAAAATTCTTGGCTGATAATCATTTTGTTTAAGGAGGCTAAAGATAGGACCCCAATCCCTTCTAGCTTATAGGGTTTCTGCTGAGAAATCTGCTGTAATCTGATAGGTTTTCCTTTGTAGGTTACCTGATGCTTCTGCCTCACAGCTCTTAAGATTCTTTCCTTTGTCTTGACTTTAGATAACCTGATGACTGTGTGCCTGGCTGATGATCATTTTATGATGAATTTCCCAGGTGTTCATTGAGTTCCCTGTATTTGGATGTCTAGATCTCTAGCAAGGCCAGGGATGTTTTCCTCAATTATTCCCTCAAGTAAGTTTTCCAAACTTTTATGTTTCCCTTATTCCTTGGGAACACCAATTATTCTTAGGTTTGGTCATTTAATATAATCCCAAACTTCTTGGAGCCTTCATTCATTTTCTAAAATTCTTTTTTCTTTTTCTTTGTCAGATTGAGTTAATTCAAAAGCCTCATCTTTGAGTTCTAAAGTTATTTCTTCTACCTGTTCAATTCTATTGTTGAAACTTTCCAGTGTATTTTGCATTTCTCTAAGTGTGCCTTTCGTTTCCAGAAGTTGTGATTGTTTTTTATTGATGCTTATCTAGTTCTCTGGAGATTTTTCCTTCATATCCTGTATTCTATTATTTTTAAAATTTCTCTAAGTTGATTTTTACCTTTCTCTGGTACCTCCTTGATTAGCTTAATAATCAACCTTCTGAATTCTTTTTCTGGCAATTCAAAGATTTTTTTCTTGGTTTGGATCCATTGCTGGTGAGCTAGTACAATCTTTTGGGGGTGTTAAAGAACCTTGTTTTGTCATATTACCAGAATTGTTTTTCTGGTTCCTTCTCATTTGGGTAGACTATGTCAGAGAAAAGATCTGGGGCTCAAAGGCTGCTCTTTTGTCTCACAGGATGATCACTTGATGTGGTGCTCTCCCCCTTCCCCTAGAGATGGGACTTCCTGAGGGCTGGACTGCAGTGATTATTTCTGTTCTGGGTCTAGCCACCCAGCAGAGCCACTGGCCTCTGGGTTGGTACTGGGGAGTGTCTGCAAAGAGTCCTGTGATGATATTTGTCTTCAGGTCTCTCAGCCATGGATATTAGCACCTGCTCCAGTGGAGGTAGGAGAGCGAAGTGGACTCTGTGAGGGTCCTTGGTTGTACTTTTGTTTAGTGTTCGTTTTTTTTTTTTTTTTTGAATGCTGCTTATACTAGCAATGAAGTAGTCACAGGGACAGACTCAGGACCTCTAGTTAGCCAGTATGTTACAGATGGTGGAATTAGCTGTTGTTTTCTCCCTTCTTGGGGCAGGGTTGTTCTTTTATGAGTTGCTGTAATGGCTGAAGTTGGTTGACCTCCAGCCATGAGGTAACGCTTTCAAGAGAGCATCATCTGCAGCAGTACAGCAGGGATACAAGCTTTCCCCAAGGTTGTCTGGATAAGTATTTGGTTTCTCAGGTGATGGGCAGGGTCATAGAGCTCCCAAGAGATTACATGTCTTTTGTCTTTGGCTACCAGGGCAGGTAGACAAAGACCATCAGGTGGGGCCAGGGTTAGGCAAGTCTGAGCTCAGACTCTTTTTGGGCAGAGTTTGCTGCAGCTGCTGTGGGGATGGGGGTGTGGTTCTCAGGCCATGTTCCCAGGGGGATTATTGCTGCCTCTCCTGCATCATATAGGTCATCAGGGAACCGGGGGAGAGCCAGCAGTGACAGGCCTCACCTAGCTCCCATGCAGCCAGCAAGGCCAGTCTCACTCCCACTGTGCTCCCCCAACAACACCGAGTTTATATCCAGGCAGCTGGTGTGTAGGGCTGAGATGTTGCCCCAGGCTACAAGCCTCCCCACTGAGAAAGCAAGCAGGGCTTTCAGGCTTCGCCCCTCCCCACCTGCTGTGGCTTCTGTGTTTGTATCTGCACTTCCTGCTCATCACCTCCACCTCCCTTGATTCTACCCAGGAAAATTTATTATTACAAAGTTCATCTGAAAGTTTCCTTCTCCCTGGGGTCCTTTCCAATTCCACTGGCAGCCCACCCCAAGGACTCCTGTGAGATAAAGGCAGAAATGGCTTCCCTGGGCTTCCCTGGGGACTGGGAGTACCTATCAGGCTCTTCCCACTTCTACTGTTATATTTTGCTTGGCTCTCTACATTTATTTCAGTTCTAGGTACGGTTAAATCCTCCTGTGATCTGTATTTTCAGGTTTCCCAGTGAGGATGTGTGTTTGGAGGTAGACTTTCCCCCTTTCACGCTTTGGGCCGTCACAGTTGTTTGGCTGCCTCGTGGAGTTTGCAGTGGCAAGCTGCTTCTTTGTGCGAATTCTTTTGGTTTTCCTATTATGTTCCTGAGGCAGTTCTTGGAGCAAAAGTTCATGATGTGAGTATTCACATGCTGTTCTGTCTGTCCAAGTGGGAGCTGCAAGTTAGTCCTACCTCCTATCCGCCATTTTTTCCACCCTCTTTATCATGTTATTTGAACAGAAATTCTTAATTTTAATGTATTCAAATTTATCAGTTCCTTTTTTTATGGTTGTGCTTAATTGTTTCTCGTTTAAGACTTTCTTTGCCTTTAGTCGTAAACATATTCTTCCTTTTCTTTGAAGTCTTGTAGTTTTGATTTTCATGTTGAAATTATTAATCCATACACAGGATGTGAGTTAAGGCTCAATTTTCATTTATTTCATATGGATAACCTATGTTAGCAGCCTTATTTATTGTATGTTCTTTTTTGATTTTTAATTATTTGATTTTTCTAAAATTTTTAATATTTGTGAATGCATGGTAGGTATATATATATTTACAGGTTCATAAGATGTTTTGATACAGGCATGCAATGTGAAATAAGAACATCAGGGAGAATGGGATATCCCCCTCCCCTCAAGCATTTGTCCTTTGAGTTACAAACAATGCAATTGCATTCTTTATTTTTAAAAGTACAATTAAGTTATTATTGACTATAGTCACCCTGTTGTGCTGTCAAATAGTAGGTCTTATTCTTTCTATATATATTTTTTGTACCCATTAATCATCCCTACCTCTCCTCCAACCCCTCACTACCCTTCTCAGCCTCTGGTAACATCATTTTGTATGTCCTTTTGACATTATCAGCAATTCAGCTTTGCCTGAAATCAAGTTTCCAATATTCATGGGTCTCTTTCTTTTCTTTCTTTCTTTCTTTTTCTTTTTTTTATTGAAACGGAGTCTTGCTCTGTTGCCCAGGCTGGAGTACAGTGGTGCAATCATAGCTCACTGCAGCCTCGACCTCCTAGCCTCCCAAGTAGCTGGGACTATAGGTGCATGCCATCATGCCCAGCTGATTTTTGTATTTTCAGTAGAGATGGGGTTTCACTGTGTTGCCCAGGCTGGTCTGGAACTCCTGGCCTCAAGTGATCCTCTTTACTTGGCTTCCCAAAGTGCTGGGATGACAGGCATGAACTACTGTCGCTGGCTTCATGATTCTCTTTCTAAACTCTCTATTTTGTTAGAGATCTGTGACCAGTACTACACTGGTATCTTTGATCACTTTCACATTGCTTCAGTTACTATATCTTTATAATAAATCTTGGTATCTAGTAGGTCAGGCCTCCCAAGTTGGCTCTTCAGGACTGCCCTGGATCTTTTTTGACCCTTTGTGCTTTTATACAAATTATAGAATCAGCTCTTTGGGTTCCAAAAAAACAATGCAAAACAGACAATCCCCATTCATTGTGTGATTGAAACTATAGGCTTTACTAAAATATTGTCACTGTCACTCCCCCGCATACCCTCATTTCCTTCCTAACTCGATTTGGATTCCAGGTGTAATCAATTCTTTGCAAATACCGGAAATTCTCTAAACTCCCTTGTCCCTCTGTTCCTTCTTTATACTTCTCCCACATAATTGCTTAATTTCTCTGTGCTTCTACCCCATCAGCCAAATTGCTAGAGAAAAACAAATAACTATACTGAGTGGTTTCATTTAAAATTCATGACCACGGATCTCAAATGGGTGCTCAAAATTGTCTAAATGTTCAATTACACTTGCCATTTTCCAAAATTACCGCTATCATACCTTTCCCTCTTCTCAAACTTCCTATTCCTGCCCCTCCTTTCCTGACTCTCAGCTGATGCTCTTGCTTCACGCTTCGCTGAGGAAGTCAGAGCAAAGATCAGAAACTTCCTCATTATCCCATCTCCAGCACCCACAGTGTCTGCCCTCCCTGCTGTGCTAAGAATGAACTCTCCCTCTCAAAGGCTAACTCCTTCACTTGTGTTCTGAATCTCATTCCTCTTATTTTTCAAGACACCTCCTTTTGCATTCTCTCTCTTCTATGTCATCCCTTGTTCACTTTCCATGAACTAACTTCCATCAGCATAAAAACAGACACTATTATCAAACTAACAAATAGGTAAAACCTCTTAGGATCTCTTCTTTCAGCTAATATACCAGCAGAGGTTGTATGATGTTGTGGTTATGAACATAAACTCCGATGGCAGACTCTTTGGGTTCAAATTTCTCTGCCACTAACCCTCATTGTGATCCTGGGCAAACTCCCTTGTTCAGTAAAGGAGCCACTAGCCACATGTGGACATTTACATTTAAGTTTATATTAATTAAAATTAAATTAAATTAAAAATTCAGTTTTTCATTTGGACTAGTCACATTTCAAGTGGAGCTGGGGCTACCACATTGGATGACACAAATACAGAACTATTCCATTATTGCAGGAAGTTCCACTGGACATGGCTGGTCTAGAGTAGGTGCATTCCCCTTCCCAGTTTTACTCTATCATGTTGCCATTTTAATATCATAGCACTTATTGCTCTCTGATATATTTTGTGTTTACCTGTCTATTTATTTATTGCCTGTATTTTCCTATTAGAATACGACCTCCATGGGAGCAGGTTCTGCTTCACCATTTGATTCCCAGTGCCTAGAACAGGGCCTGATGCTACCGGGTTCAACAAATATTTATTCAGTGATGACTGATCAGACATTTAAAAAGCTTTGGGCTAAGAAGAGAAGTGTTTACCTAGACATAGTGTACTCATTTTCACGTTGCTCCCGGATATTAACTGTGGTATATTGATAGTGAGGAATAAAGTGATTACTAATATTTTGATGCTGATGGACTTCAGGAAAAAGGAAAAATCAATTGTACTGAGACTGGGAGACTGAGTCCTGCTCTTTATATGCTACATCAGCTGTGGAATATTATGAACCAGGCTGAGGCCTGACTGGAATATTTGGAAGTTTAAAAATTTGAGGACACATGTGAACCATTGTTTGGGAATTACAGACTTAATGTGTGGGTTTGCTTGTTTTGAAGCAGGCTGCCTCACATTCTTGAGGATGTTTATTGCAATATTGCTTATGATAGCAAACAACTGGAAACAACTTAAAATTTCATCAACAAAGGAACAGACAAATACATTATGATACAGTCATACAATGAAGCATTATGGAACAGTAAAACGACTAAACCATGTCTCTATTTTATCAGTGTAAGTAGACCTCAAAAACCTAGTAATGAGTTGAAAAGGACAATTAGTAGATGAATAAATAATATGCTATAAACATTTATATAAAATTTAAAAACACAAAAAGTGGCCTCTATGATCACATAGATGAGTAATTCAAGTTTTAAACATGTTGACTGTAAGGACACATCTGAATGGGTACCTCTAGGACAAAAGGGTAGGGAATGGGATCAGGGACAGGTACAACAGGCTTCAACAGCATTTGCAAAGTTTTGTTTCCTTAGGACACTTAGAATCTAACATGAGAATGTATTAATATTTATCTGATCAGGATGTTTGTTGTTATTCTCTAGAGTTTGCTCTATATTTGAAACATTTTAGAATTTTAAAAAAGGAAGTAAGCTGTATCTGCATCAAGTGATGGCCTGTCACATTCATTCAATAGGAATTGAGAACCAGCTGTGTGTATGTTACTGTGCTGGTTGCTAAGGGTTCCAGAGAAGTCACATAGGACGTAGGCCTTGCCTCTCAGAAGCCCACTGTCTTAGTTGAAATGATGATACACCCTCACACTGAACAGTTAAGCCATGGAAGGGAACATATAATTATGTATCAAAACAAGGAGTAGAATTAAGTTCTTAATGAGAACTTAATGAGAAGCTTGGAAATTCAAGTTCCTGCAGTAGGTGGAGAAGACCTGGAGGAGAGGTAATTTAAAGAGTGAATTTGAATAGACAGAAGGAAAGAAAATTAAGTACATTCCAGGCTGGGAGAGCACCATATGGGAAGTTTGAATGGGATTAGTAAAAATTATTCTGTAGAAGTTAAGAGGTTTGGGGGGGGGGGTTTCTTGAGAAAAAATTAAATAGATAGTATGAGGCACTGAGATGCTTAATACCATGTCTGTGAATATAAACATCCAACAGGTAAGTGGGGAAGCATTCACAGCTATGAGAAATTGGAGTGACATGGTTGATTTGATTTCTTTGAATTTGATCTGACTGTGCTGTGCAGAGTAGACTGGAATAAAAGAAGATGAGAAGTAGGAAACTCAGCTAAGTGGCCGTTTCATCAGCCTAACAGAAAAATGAGGGCTTGGAGTCAGGTGGTAGTAATGAGAATGGAGGAAAAAAAAGAAACTAATGTTTCCAAGCAGAGCGGGTATTACTGGCCACATTTTACAACGGTACAGACAGAGTAGGCAATTTTTCCAAAGGTCCTATAGATATTAAGTGCCAGAGGCTAGAATCAAATTCAAGTCTTTTTCTCTCCAAAGTTTGTGAGTTGAGATTTTGAAAAATGGATCAAAAGGACTTGAGGGGCAATTGGATTTAGAACATGAAAGAGAAAGAATGGTAAAAGAACAGTGAGGTTTTTGTTGCCAGTAAAGTGCCTGATGGAAACTGGACATTTGCAAGGGTAAGCTGGTTTGATGGAGAACAAAATGCATTCATTGTGGAAGATGGAAAGATTGAGTTGACGGTGGGCCATCCCAGTGCAGATGGTTTGTAGACTGTTGGAGCTCTGGTGGCTTAAGCTCTCAGATTTAAAGTGTTGAAAGTCATTGCCACAGAGTGGTAATTTAATTCTGAAGACAGGAGTTCCCAGAAGGAATACATAGACATAAAGAGAAGAGCAGAGTGTATGAGAAATGCCCACACTTAGGACTTTTCACTTGGTAAAATGGAAGTGCCAACAGGAAAGCAAGAGAGGACAATTGGAGAGAGGAGAAACATAAGGTTTGCTTGTTTGTTTTGTTTTGTGCCACTGAAGCCTGTTCATTGAAGAAGGTTGTATAAAGAAGTGGGTGGTTGAATGTCAAATACAAACATACCTCATGTTCTTGTGGATTGATTTATTGTGCTTTATAGATGTTGCATTTTTTACAAACTGAAGGTTTGTGGCAGCCCTGCGTCGAGTAAGGAGGAACTCTATTGGTGCCATTTTCCCAACAGCATGTTCTCACTTTGTGTCTCTCTGTCACATTTTGGTAACTGTAGCAATATTTTAAAATTTTATATTAATATTATATCTCTTATGGTGGTCCATTATCCATAATTTTTTGATGTCACTATTGTAATTATTTTGAGGAACCATAAACTGTGTCCATAAGGTGAACTTAATCAATAAATGTGTGTGTTCTGACTGCTCCAATGACCAGCCATTCTTCCAAGTCTCTCCCTCTCTTCAGGCCTCCCTATTCCCTGAGACACAACAATGTTGAAATTAAGCCAAGTAATAACCCTACGATGGCCTCTAAGTGTTCAAGTGAAAGGAAGAGTCACATGTCTCTCACTTTAAATCAAAAGGTAGAAATGATTAAACTTAGTGAGGAAGGCATGTCAAAAGCACAGACAGGCCAAAAGCTAGGCCTCTTACACCAAACAGCCAAGTTGTGAGTGCAAAGGAAAAGTTTTTGAAGAAAATTAAAAGTGCTAATCTGGTGAATACATGAATGTTGAGAAAGAGAAACAGCCTTATTGCTGATATGGAGACAGTTTTAGTCTCCACTTTTAGTATCCTATTATAGTCTAGATACTAAAGCCAGCCACAACATTCCTTAAGCCAAAGCCTAATCAGAGCAAGGCCTTAAGTCTCTTCAAGTTCATGAAAGCTGAGAGAGGTGAGGAGAAAAATTGGAAGTTAGCAGAGGTTAGTTCGTGAGGTTTAAGGAAAGAAGCCATGTCTATAACATAAAAATGCAAGGTGAAGCAGCAAGTGCTGATATGGAAGGTTCGCCAAGTTAGCTAGAAGATCTAACTAAGACAACTACTGAAGGTGGCTACACTAAACAACAGATTTTCAATGTAAATGCGAAAGCCTTCTAGTGGAAGAAGATGGCATCTAGGACTTACGTAGCTAGAAAGGAGAAGTCAATGCCTGACTTCAAAGCTTCACAAGACAGGCTGACTCTCTTGCTTGGGTCTAATGAAGCTGGTGACTTTAAGTTGAAACCAGTGCTCATTTACCATTCTGAGAATTTTCGGGCCCTTAAGAATTGTACTAAATCTATTCTTCATGTGCTTTATAAATGGAAGAACAATGCCTGGTTGACAACATACTTGTTTTTAGCATGGCTTACTGAATATTTTAAGCCCGCTGTTAAGACCTACTGCTCAGAAAAATATTTCAAAATATACTACTCATTGACAGTGCACCTATCACCCAAGAGTTCTGATGGAGATGTACAAGAGGATTAATGTTGTTTTCATGTCTGCTAGCACAATATCCATTCTTCAGCCATGGATCAAGGAGTAAGTTCACCTTTCAAATCTTATTGTTTAAGAAATACATTTTGTAAGGCTTTAGATGTCATAGATAGTGGTTGTTCTGATGGATCTGGGCAAAGTAAACTGGAAAACTTCTGGGAAAGATTTGTCATTGTAGATGACATTAAGAATATTAATGATTCATGGGAGAAGGTTAAAATATCAACATGAACAGAAGTTTGGAAGAAGTTGGTTTCAATCTCATGGATGACTCTCAGGGGTTCAAGACTTCAGTGGAGGAAGTAACACTAGATGTGGTGGAAATGGCAAGAGAACTAGAATTAGAAGTGGAGCCTGAAGATGGGACTGACTTGCTGCAATCTTATGATCAAACTTGAAGAGTTAAAGAGTTGCTTTTTATAGATGAGCAAAGGCAGTGATGTCTTGAGATGGAATCTACTCCTGGTAAAGATACTGTGAACATTGCTGAAATGACAACAAAAGATTCAGAATTATACATACACTTAGCTGATAAAGCAGTGGCAGGGCTTGAATGGATTGTGTACAATTTTGAAAGAAATTCGACTTTGGATGAAATGCTATCAAATAGCATCACGTACTACAGAGAAATTTTTTTTGCAGAAGGAAGAGTCAGTCGATTTGGCAAAATTCCATGTTGTCTTAGCTTTAAAAATTGCCACAGACACCCCAGCCTTCAGCAACTGCCACTGTAATCAGTCAGCAGCCATCTACATCGAGGATGTGGAAGAAAGCCATCTACCCTCTCTATCAGCAAAGATATTACAGCTCACTGAAGGCTCAGATGTTCATTAACACTTTTTAGCAATAAAGTATTTTAAATCAAGATATGTACATTTTTAAAGACATAATGCTGTTACACATTTAAAAGACTATAGTGTAGAATAAACATAACTTGTACATGCACTGAAAAACCAAAAAATGTGTGTGACTTGCTTTATTGTGGTATTTATCTCATTGCAGTGGTTTGGAACCAAACACGAATGTCTCTGAGGTGTGCCTGTACAATAGTGTTGGTTAAAGAGGATGGCAATTGATGCTGGATGGTTGTAATCTGTGATTGAACAAAAAAGCCACAGGATGAAGAAGAGATCTAGAAGGTGTGGTTCCTAGACCTTTATCTTTCATATACCAGTAATAGTTCAAAAAAAGATTTGGGGGAACTAAATAAGACCACTAAAAACATCACAATCTTTTATCAATCTAATTTTTATAAAAGAAAGAAAATATTTTTTCACATGAATTTAGGAGGCCATAATCACAGGATAAAGGATGGTTCGTCCTGAGGGCAGCATTTTTGATATGAATGGATTCTAAGTCTATCCTTTCTGGAGCAGATTTACGAATTTGCATTGGGAAGCCATTGGTACAATATATGTGGTGCCTCCTCTGCCTCCCTCTCCCAGTAAATCTAGTATGTTATTGTCTTTATTTATTATTAGTATTTTTGAGACAGGGTCTCGCTCTGTCACCCAGGCTGGAATGCAATGGTGCAATCTTGGCTCACTGCAACCTCTGCTTCCTGGGTTCAAGCTATTCCCGGGCCTCAGCCTCCCGAGTAGCTGGACCTAAAGGCAAGTGCCACTACGCCCAGCTGATTTTTGTACTTTTAGTAGAGATGGGGTTTCCCCATGTTGGCCAGGCTGGTCTTGAACTTCTGACCTCAAAGTGCTGGGATTATAAGCATGAGCCATAGCACCGGCCTTGTCTTTAAAACTAACTTTTGTTTATAAAACATCTTTCCTCAGGGTCCCAAATATGAGGTTTCAGGAAGTTTGGTAGATCCAAATATATATAATGGAGCAGGTTAAAAATAATCACTTGGTGGAGAATTGCTTGTGGAACATTCTTCCTGGTGAGAGCAGCACGTGTGCTGAGGAGAGGGAGATTGTGGAAGTAATAATAGCTCCGTGAAATTATAGTTAAATTATCACACATGGCCAGGAGAAAAGCCATGAATTATTTATTCCTTGGCATTTCGAGGTAAATTCAGTACCCAATCCAGGAGTCTGATTATTCTCCAAGTCCAATTATCCTGGTGATGTAGACAATCCTAACTTTGCAGAGGAGCTACTGAAATTCTAGAATCTTCTGTTTTCTTTTTATGCTGCCTGCCTCATCCATAATGGAGATTGGAAGGAGGGTTTGACTTTATCACCAAAGCTGCATGAACTGGGCAAACTCAAAACTGGGCAGACCTCAAGGAAGGGGGCTGGCTTGGAGCCAGATCAGATTCAGAAATAAAATAGAAAGGCACTTTACATGGATATATTGTGTGATGGTAAAAAAAGAAATAAAAAAAATTAGAAGACACTAACTGTGCTGTGGTCCATTGCAGCACAGGCTCAAATAGGATGTTTACAAATGGAACCTGAAAATTTATTGTACGGAAACAGTTTTTTTGCTGACTTAGGAAAGAATAAGAGACTATACAGGCTCAACTAACAACAACAAAAATGTATTATGCATTAAAATCAGTTTTGATTTTTAAAAATAAATAGCTCTTAAGCAGACACTGAAATTAACAGATTTCATTGCCAAAATGATTAAAATTTCCCATCTACTCACCACAAAATATTATTCTTTATCTATAGCATATGTTTCAATTGGTTCTGCAATTATATTTGGTAGTCATTTTTTCCCCAACAACTGTTCTTTTAATTTTGAAAATATTGCCCTTGTTCAATTTTTTTTTTCATTTGTGTGCTCTACAAGAAGTAGAGATTTCTAAGTTCTCAGGAAAATCTTCTACAGGTTAAAATAACACTATGATAATGCTAATGAAAACACTAAGAAAAAAACATTTCCACAGAAAGTACTCTATGTCATCAGTCTCTAAGAAAAAAAATCAACAACATCACTTATAAAACATATTTTAAAAAATACTACTTAGCTTTTTCCCTTTTATTGTGCATTATAAACAAATACAGAAAAGTAAATACAACATGCACGTACAGTTTAATGAATAATTATAAGGCAACTGCCCAGGTAACCACTCTTGAGGTTAGGAAATTGAACATTGCTAGCACCAAAGGAAGTCCTTCCTGGTCACTTCCCCCATCATCCTTTAGAGAGACAACAGATGTTTTATACTTTAAAACAATAATTTATTGCTTTTTAAAAAGTTAAGCTACCTGTCTAAGCATCCCTAAACAATATAGTTGAGTTTTGTCTGCTTTTGAATTATATCTCTAGCTGCTTTTAAGATTTTCTTTTTGTCTTTGATTTTCAGCAGTTTTACTAAGATACATGTAGGGGTTGTTTGCCCTTCCTGAATCTTCTGCTGGTTTTGGAAAATTCTGTGCCATTATGTCTTCAAATATTGCTTCTATTTCATTCTCTCTTTCCCTTTGTTCTGAACTCTGATTATACTTATATTAGACCTTTGGGTCTTATGTGATTTTCTGTATTTTCCACTCTTTTATTTCTCCATTTGACATTCAGGATTTTATTCCTGACCTATCATCTTCCAAGTTACTGTTTCTCTTCAGTTTTATCTAATTTGCTATTAAACCCACTCATTGAATTCTTAATTTCAGATATTGTTGTTTTTAGCTTTAGAATTTCCATTGGTTCTTTGAAAATCATTTTCTTATCTACTGAAATCTCTCATTTTGTCATCTGATTTCTTGAACATATTAATTGCAGTTATTTAAACATTCATATTTCATAACTTTAATATCTGGTTTGTTTATAAGTGTATTTCTATTTGCTGCTTTAACAAAATTCTATGTTTTTGTTAAAAAAATGTTTTTCTTTTCAAATTGCTGGTTAGTTTTGATTGGGTTCTGGGAAGTATATGTAGAAAATCATAGGGATTATTTCAGGCGTTGGCTGATTTTTGTCTTCCAGAGAGAATTTACTGTTCCATCTGTCAGTCAGTTAGGCTAGGGACTGATCAACTTAATCGGGTTAAATATTGAGTTGATTGAAAACTGGACTCTGGCCAGGCACGGTGGCTAACACCTGTAATCCCAGCACTCTGGGAGGCTGAGGTGGGCAGATCACCTGAGGACAGGAGTTCGAGACCACCCTGGCCAATATGGTGAAACTTGACCCTATTAAAAATACAAAAATTAGCTAGGCGTGGTGGTGGGCGCCTGTAGTCCCAGCTACTCAGGAGGGTGAGGCTTGAACTCGGGAGGTGGAGGTTACAGTGAGCCAAGATTGCACCCCTGCACTCCAGCCTGGGTGGAAAAAAAAAAAGAAAAAAGAAAAGAAAACTGGACTCCAATCCTCATGAGGGGTCTATTTCCAGTTTATCCTTATTTCTGAGGTGAGACTGTTTGGGATTCTCACCAAAAGCCAGGGCCTCTCCTCTGTAGGCTGTGAACTTCAGTACCCAGTCCTGTGAATTCTGCCCAGTTTCTCAGTCGCTTAGCTTCCACTTACTGTTTAGATTTTCAGCCTCTCAGCTCTCATCATCAAGTTGGCATATGACTTGAGGGCAAAACCAGTTTCAAACTTTGGGCTTACTTATCTGGGCTATCTTCCTCTCCTGAACCTTGGCCAAGTCCTTGCTGCTTTTGTAGTGTTCCAAAAACCTTTTTCTTTATTTTGATTGTCAAATGGTCCATTATTAAGGTATTTTTATATTTCAATACTCTTTAACTAGTTGGATATTCCACTGTCCCACTGTTGATGTCATCTATGATGTCCTGAGAGTGGTGGCCATCACCATTGCAGCCCATAGACTGGGCAGTCCCCAGGATCTCATTAACAGTTCTGGAGAGTTCTCAGGCTAAAGATCAATGCCATATCTATGTATCAGTGTTGACAGTCTCATTGAAAGTGGTATTTCCACTGTGTTTAATGTTTGTCTGTTTCTTTCAGTCTCTTGGCAGTTCCTTGAGGCCTTTGATGATCAGTACAGAGGCAGAAGTTACCACCTCAATCTGGGTTGGTCTGTTCTGAATGGTCAGTTTCATTGTAATCCTCGGACCCTTCCAGTCACTGGTTGCCTTGGTGATGTTATCATCAACCTTTTTTGGAGATAGACATGACAGACAATGAGTTCTTGCTCTGTTGCCCAGGCTGGAGTGCAGTGGCACAATCATAGCTCACTGCAGCCTTGAACTTCTGGGCTCAAGCAATCCTCCCACCTCAACCTCCTGAGTAGCCGAGACTATAGTCATGCATTATCATGCCTCACTAAATTTTTTATTTTTTATAGAGATGGGGTCTTGTTATCTTACCCAGGCTAGTCTCAAACTCCTGGCCTCAAGTGATCCTCATGCCTCAACCTCAGAAAATGTGGGATTACAGGTGTGAGTCATTGCAACTGGCCCTTCAATTACAGGTGTGAGTCATTGCAACTGGCCCACATATTTTTCTATGTGAATAGAATATGGATATTCAATATTTCCAGCATTAGTTATTGAAAAGTCTACCACTACCTTCTGAATAGGTAGTGTCACTTCTGTCATCTATCACTGTGCCTTATGTCCCATTTGTCTGTTTCTAGACTAATATCACACTATGTACATTACTATGGATTTAAAAATAAGTCTTGAGATCTGATAGATCTCAAATTCACCTACCTTATTTTCTTCAAAATGTTTTGGCTAATTTTGGCTCTTTGTACCGCCATATAAATTTTAGAATTAGCTTTCCAAGTTTCACTGAAAAGATCAGATCAAAGCAAATCAAAACCAAAACAGACCATTTTCGTATTGGTATTGTACTAAATTGCCACTTCACAATATTGAGTTTTTTAATGCATTGATATTATATATTTCAACACTGTGTAGATCCCCTTTACTGTCTTTCAATAAGGTTTTATATTTTTTCCATAGAAGTATTTCATATCTTTTATTAGCTTTATTTCTAGATATTACATATTTTATAACTATAATTGAATTTAGTACATTGATTTGATATCCTTTCAACCCTAATACAACCTTCTCCCCAGTACAATGCTACATAAAAAGCACTCTTGTTTTATTCCAGCTCTCAAGGGGACATTTATTTATGTAGAGATGGGACCTTGCTATGTTGCCCAGGCTGAACTCAAACTCCTGGGCTCAAGTGAACCTCCTCCCTCAGCCTCCTAAGTAGCTGGGAATATGGCTCAGGGGGAAATTTTTAAGATTGAGGAAGTTCCCTTCTAGTCTTAGGTTGCTAAGGTTTTTTGTTGTTTGTTTTAATCATGAATGTATGTTGAATTTTGTATCACACTATTTTTCTTGTTTCTGTTGTTTTTTCCCTCTAATCTGTTAATGTAGTGAATTACAGTAGTTGATTGTCTAAAGTTAAACCAATCTCGAATTCCTGAAGTAGATCAGTCTGATATTGAAGTCAGTTTGCTAATTATTTGTTCAGGATTTTTGCATATATGTTCATAAAAGTAAAGTTGGCTTGTAATTTTCCTATTTTATAACATCTTCATTAGAGTTTGCTATTAAGGTTATGGAAGTTTCATAAAATGAATTGGGGAGTATCCCTGTTTTTCTATTTTCTGGAATAGTATGTGTAAAATTATTTATTTTTTGAATGTTGGCAGATACCCTGTTGCAGCCATCTAAGCTTATAAATTGTTTTTGTGGAAAGATCTTTCACTGCTGATTCAATTTCTTATGGTTATATGACTATTCAGGCTTTCAATTTCTTCTTGAGTTAGCTGTATGTTCTGTTTCTCTAGAAACTCATTTCATCTAAATTTTCTAATATATTAGTAAAAAATTATTCATAATAGATTTTATTCTTTTCATATTTGAACAATCTACATTTACTTTCTCTTTTCATTCTTAATGTTTGTTAAATGCATGATCTCTCTCTTTTTTCCCCTAGATTAATCTCATTAGAGGTTTATCAATTTAATTATACTTTTGCTTTGTTAATCATTTTCTCTATTGCATATTGGCTTTCTATTTTACTAATTTCTGCTCTGAACTTTATTATTTCCTTGCTTCTATTTCCTTTGGGTTTATTTTGCTGTTTCTTTTAAATTTGTTAAAATTGATGCTTATTTCATTAGTTTTTATCTTTATTTGTAATATTGAATATTTAATGCTATAAACATTTTCTGAGCACTATCTTAATTGTATCCTATGGTTTTTATATATGGTATTTTCAAATGCTATAGTAGTATCAAAATTTTCCTAAACTGATTGCATCAGTTTATATACTGGCCATGGAAGTTCTGGTGGTTCTAGTTAATACTTGATATCACCACTGTTTAATTTACCCATTCTTTTGTAGGCATTTAGTAGTATTTCATCATTGGCTTATTTTGCATGGCTGTAATAGCTAAATTTCATAAGTTAATTGGGTATTTGTTAAGTTAATTGGATATCCTTTTTATGCTTTTTCAAGTTCATTGCCTAATAATTATTTTTGAGACTAATTTTTAATGTAGCTTTTGGTAATTTTTTTTTTTTTTTTTGAGATGGAGTCTCGCTCTGTCACCCAGGCTGGAGTGCAGTGGCCGGATCTTAGCTCACTGCAAGCTCCGCCTCCCGGGTTTACGCCATTCTCCTGCCTCAGCCTCCCGAGTAGCTGGGGCTACAGGCGCCCGCCACCTCGCCCGGCTAGTTTTTTGTATTTTTAGTAGAGACGGGGTTTCACCGTGCTAGCCAGGATGGTCTCGATCTCCTGACCTCGTGATCCACCCACCTTGGCTCCCAAAGTGCTGGGATTACAGGCATGAGCCACCGTGCCCGGCCGCTTTTGGCCATTTTTTATTGAGTTGTAGGAGCTTTTTGTATTTTGGATATGAGTCTCTTGTCAGGTCCAGTCTGCAGTATGCTTTTAACCCTCATGATAGACTCTTAATAACAAAAGTTATCAATTGTAATGCAATCCATTTATAATTTTTCTCTTTATGGTTAGTACTTTTTATGTTTTTATTGTTGCATATCCAAAGGCAATGAAGACATTTTCCTATATTGACGTCTAGATAATACTTAGAACTATGATAGGCCTGAAAGAGGTTTTGGAATATATTGTGAAATAAGAGCAAATCTAGTTTTTCTATTTTGTTTTCCAACTGAACCAATACCATTTATTGAAGACCCATTCTTTCCCCATTACTCTGCAGTATCACATTTCTTGTAAATGTTCCATGTGAATTTTAGGATTTTTTTTTTTCTAATCCTTGTAATTTCTTGTAAATTAGATATCTGTAAATGCACTGTCATTGGGCTCTCTATTCTCTTTGATTGGTCTTATTTGTGTATATGTATATTATATATATTTTATACATTTTTATATTATATATAATATATTTTTTTACCAGTATGATACTGTCCTAATTACTTATACTAAATTTTGATATCTAGTAGAGTAAGTTTTCCCATTGTAATATTCTTCTTCCTCAAGCTTGTCTTGCCTGTTCTTGGCTCTTTATATTTTCGTATGATTTTAAAATTGGCTTATCAGTTTTCAAACACACATAGACACATTTTGATTGAGATGTTATTGAATATCTACATAAATTCAGGGGCATTTACATTAATTAAACATAATGTACATATACACTAAACATATTTACACTGTTGAGAATTCTAAAACATCAACATGGCAAATATCATTATTTATTTAGGTTTTCTTTAATTTTTCCAATTATTGATTCCAAAAATACAATTGACTTTTGTATCTTAACATTGTATCCAACAATCTTGATCAATTCATGTATTAATTCTAATAATTTGTAGATTGTTTGGGGCTATGCAGCCTTGTAAAACTCACTTATTAACTCATAATTTATCTAGAACCTTTTGGATTTTCCATGGATACAATCATGGTGTCTAAATAATGATGGTTTATTTCTTCCATACATTTATTTATTTACCTATCTTACTTCACAGCCTGGGGTCTCCAGTACAATGCGGAACTGCAGTGGTGATGACAGGCATCTTCAACTTGTTCCTAATCTTTCAGCATTTTACTATTCAGCACAATGTTTGATGTGGGAATTGGGTAGATACTGTTTATCCTATGTAGGAAATTCCCTTCTATTCCTGTTTTGCTAAGAGCTTTATTTGTTTGCAGATATAAATAATGAGTTTTTTAAAAAAATGTATTTCAATAGCTTTTGGGGTATAAGTGGTTTTTTGTTACATGGATGAATTACATACTGGTGAATTCTGAGATTTTAGTGTACCCATCACCTGAGTAGTGTACATTGTACCTAATGTATAGTTTTTTTTTTATCCCTAGCTCTCCTCCCATCTCCCCCTTCTGAGTCTCTAAAGTCCATTATATCACTCTGTATGCCTTTGTGTATTCATAGCTCAGTTCCCACTTATAAGTGAGAACATATAGTTTTTGGTTTTCCACTTCTGTGTTATTTCACTTAGAATAATGGCCTTCAGCTCCATCCAAGTTGCTGCAAGAGACATTATTTCATTCCTTTTTATGGCTGAGTAATATTCCACGGTGTATATATACCACGCTTTCTTTATCTGCTTGTTAGTTGATGGGCTTAAGTTTGTTCCACATCTTTGCAGTTGTGAATTGTGCTGCTATAAACATATGTGTGCATGTGTCTTTTTCATATAATGACTCCTTTTCCTTTGGGTAGGTACCCAGCAGTGGGATTGCTGAATCAAATGGTACATCTACTTTTAGTTCTTTAAGGAATCTCCATACTGTTTTCCATAGAGGTTATACTAATTTTCATTCCCACCAGCAATGTATAAGCCTTCCCTTTCTCCACATCCATACCAACATTTATTGTTTCTTGACTTTTTAATTATGGCCATTCTTGCAGGAGTAAGGAGGGTATCTCATTGTGGTTTTAATTTGCATTTCCTTGATGCTCAGTGATTTTGAGCATTTTTCATATGTTTGTTGGCCATTTATATATCTTCTTTTGAGAAATATCTATTCTTGTCCTTTGCCCACTTTTTGATGGGATTTTTTTTCTTGCTGATTTGTTTGAGTTATTTGTAGATTCTGGATACTAGTCCTTTGTCAGATGCATAGTCTGCAAATATTTTCTCCCATTCTTTGGGCTGTCTGTTTACTCTGATGATTATTTCTTTTGCTGTGCAGAAGCTTTTTAGTTTAGTTAGGCTCCATTACTTATTTTTGTTTTTGTGCCTTTGCTTTTGGGGTCTTAGTCATGAATTCTTTGCCAGGCCGATGTCTAGAAGAGTTTTTCCAATATTGTCTTCTAGAATTTTTGTGGTTTCAGGTCTTAGATTTAAGTCTTTGATCCATCTTCTGTTTATTTATTTATTTTTTTACAAGATGAGAGATAGAGATCCAGTTTTATTTTTCTACATGTGGCTTGCCAGTCCCACGCCATTTATTAAATAGGGTGTTCATTCCCCAGTTTATGTTTTTGTATGCTTTGTTGAAGATCAGTTGGTTGCAAATATTTGGCTTTATTTCTGGGCTCTCTATTCTGTTCCATTGGTCTACTTTTTTTTTTTTTTATACCAGTACCATGTTATTTTGATAACTATAGTTTTGTAGTATAATTTGAAGTCTGGTGATGTGATACTTCCAGATTTGTTCTTTTTGCTTAGGATTGCTTTGGCTATTTGGGCTCTTTTTGGTTCCATGTGAATTGTAGGATTATTTTTTCTAAGTTTGTGAAAAAATTAATGCTTATGTTTGATGGGGATTGCATTGAATCTGTAGATTGCTTTGGGCAGTATGATCATTTTCATAATATTTACTCTTCCAATCCACAAATATGGGATGCATTTCCATTTGTTTGTGTCATCTATGATTTCTTTTGGCAGTGTTTTGTAGTTTTCCTTGTAGCAACGTTTCACCTCCTTGGTTAAGTATATTCCTAGGTTGTTTTTTGTTTGTTTGTTTGTTTCACTTGTAAAAGGGATTGAGTTCTTGATTTAATTCTCATCTTGGTCACTGTTGGTGTATAGCAGTGCCACTGATTTAAGTATATTGATTTTGTAACCTGAGTCTTTGCTGCATTTGTTTATCACATCTAGGCGTCTTTTTGTGGAATCTTTAGGATTTTCCAGGTATATGATTATATTGTCTGCAAACAGTGATAGTTTGACTTCCTCTTTTCCAATTGGGATGCCCTTTATTTCTTTCTTTTGCTTCACTGCTCTGGCTAGGACTTCCAGAATGATGTTGAATAGGAGTGGTGACAGTAGGGGTACTTGTCTTGTTTCTGCTCTCAGGAGGAATGCTTTCAACTTTTCCCCTTTTAATATGATGTTGGTTCTGGGTTTGTCATACATGGCTTTTATTATTTTGAGGTAAGTCCCTTTTATTCCTAGTTTTTTGAGAGTTTTTATGATAAAGACATGCTGGATTTTGTCAAATGCTTTTTCTGCATCTACTGAGATGATTATATGATTTTTGTTTTTAATTCTGTTAACCATCCTGGCATCTCTGGGATGAAACCCATTTGGATGATGTATTATCTTTTTGATGTGCTGTTGGATTCAGCTAGCTAGTATGAATCAATGCTGATGTTTGTCAAGTGCTTTTTCTGTGTCTTTTGAGATAATCATTTGTTTTTTTCTCCTTTATTCTATAAATGTGGTGAATTCCACGTAGAATATATCTGGGTTTTTTTTTTTTTTTTTTTAGCTTATCCCTATGTAGACACAAACTATATTTTATATGATTTCTATACTGCAAAATCTGTTGAATTTCCTTAGTGACATGGCACAGGGTTTACTTTTGTAAATATTCTGAGGAAATTTGATAAGAATATGCATTCTGCATCTGTTCAGTGCTGTGTTTTATCTATGTCAATTGTGTCAAGTTTGTTTATCATACTGTTCAATTTATTTATTTATTTATTTATTTAGAGACGGAGTCTCACGTTGTCGCCCAGGCTGGAGTGTGGTAGCTCGATCTTGGCTCACTGCAACCTCCACCTCCCGGTTTGAAGCAATTCTCTGCCTCAGCCTCCCAAGTACCTGGGATTACAGGCGCCCCCACCGTGCCCAGCTAATTTTTGTATTTTTAGTAGAGACGGGGTTTCACCATCTTAGCCAGGCTGGTCTTGAACTCCTGATCTTGTCATCCATCCACCTCTGCCTCCCAAAGTGCTGGGATTACAGGTGTGAACCACCATGCCTGGCCCAAATTATTTATATTTGTATTGATTGTTTTTGTATATTTATTGAGAGATGTGCAGAATTGAGAGGTATATGTTAAAATCTTCCACTTAGATGATAGGTTTTTGTGTTCCCTTTTTCTTCTATTAGTTTTAGCTTTATGCCTTTTTGGAACATGTGATATAGTGCATACAAATTTAAATAGTTTCATGTTTCCTGTTATACTTACCAGTGCTTTTAAAAAGCAGTTTTATTGAGATATAATTCATATAACATGAAATTCATCTTTTTAAATTGTACAAGTCAATGGTTTTAGTATGTACACAGAGTTGCACAACCATTAACAGAATCTAATTTTAAACATTTTTATCATCCCGAGAAGAAACTTCATACCCGTTAATAATCACTTCCTATCCTTTTCCCCACGCCTCCTTACCTACTACCCTTGGAAACCGCAAATCTACTTTCAGACTTTATAAATTTGGCTATTCTGGACATTTATATAAGTGGAATAATACAATATATGGTCTTTTTTGACTAGTTTCTTTTACTTAGGATAGACTCATGTTGAATATATACATAGACATGAATTCAAAAAGTGCCTTATCTCAGACTACTTGGAAGGAAGTGAACATAATTTTATTGGAAAGCTTAGATGTCTCAAAAAATAGGAGTAATTGTGTTGTAGATGCTGATATTTTAAAAGTTGGAATAAAATTGAAATGTGAAAATGGAAATTTCATGTATTTTAAATCGGTATGTTTAATTCAAATAAAGTGTTATAAATAAATATAGGATAGTGTTACCTAGTTAAATATTTTAGTTGAGCAAAACATCTTTGGGATTCTCATTATTTGAAAAATGGAAGATCACCTTATATTGGAGCATGTCAGCATATCTAACACACCTGTTAACTAGATCATCTCTCTACATAATTCTTTTCAATAATACAGGGTAAAAAATATGATCATAGGAGTGCACCCCATGTATGCGAAGGGGACGCTCATGTACTCTAAAACCTCTAGGCTAAGAGCCACTGTTTTGGTAGCTCCTCATATGGGATTGAACATTTATCATTGGTGAACACAGAGCTAAATGTTTTTCATGCATTTTTCTGGTTCAATCAACATAGTGCCTCAATTAAGTAGATACTTTATTTTGTATCACCTCCATTTCACATGCCAAGAAAGAAAGGTTTAAATAGGTTAAATAACTTGCAAAAGATTTTACAATCATTTAATCATTAGGAAAATGTAAATCAAAACTACAATGAGATACCATCTTAAATTTAAAAGGATAGCTACTATCAAAAAAACAAAATAACAAGTGTTGGAGAGGATATGGAGAAATTGGAACCCTTGTGCACTGTTGGTAGAGATGTAAAATGACATAGCCACTGTGGAAAACAAGTGTAGAAACTCCTCAAGAATTGAAAATAGAATTAGCATATGATCCAGCAATTCCATTTCTGGGTATATGCCCCCCAAAATTTGAACACATGGTCTCAAAGAGATATTTGCACTCCCATGTCTATAGTCGCATTATTCACAATAGCTAAAATGTATAAGCAACCTAAATGTTCATTGACAGATGAATAGATAATTAAATGTGGGATATCCATACAATGGAATATTACTAGCATTAAAAGGAAGAAAATCCTGATATATGGTGTAACATGGATGAACCTTGAGGATATTAGTCTTAGTAAAATAAGCCAGTCATAAAAACAAAGAAGTACTGTATAATTCCACTTAAATAAGGTATTTAGGTTAGTGAAAATCATAGAAACAGACAGTAGAATGATGGTTGCCAGAAGCTGGGATATGGACAAAACGGGAATTATTTGTTTAATGGGTATAGGCTTTCAGTTTTAAAAGATGAAAAGAGCTATGGAGATGAATGGCGGTGAGGGTTGCACATTATGACCGTATTTAATACTGTTGAACTATAAATACACTTAAAATAGTTAAGATGGTAAAATTTGTGTTACGTATATTTTGACACAATAAAAAATCATATTGCAAAAAAGGCTGCCCAGTCAATAGGTAGTTCCAGGATTTGAACTCTGATCCTATGTTGTTCCTTGCTTCTTTGTCTTTGCTCAAGCTGCCTCCTCTGCCCAGATGTCATTCCCTGCCTAAGCTTATCTGGCTAACTCCTTTCTTCCTTTAGGACCCTGGCAAAATGTTTCCTGCTTAACCTCCTTCCTCACACTAACCAGTGTGTACTTCTTGTGTATTTCCATAATTGTGCTCACAATGTTGTATCTGTAACCTTTATATTAAAAAACCAAACTTGTGAGATATCAGAAAATAACTTCATTTATTTTTCCCTCAATGTGGCTGCTCCAGTTCATTCTGTAGGGCTGTTCTTCCCTGCCCTTAGATGAAATCACAGGTAATTCTTTGTCTCTTCTATTTATTTTCAGGCAATGAAAATTCTTCTTGTCTCTTTAGTCTTTCAAATAATTCACTAATGAAATTGCCCATAGAATTAGCAGTAACAATTCTAATGTCTTTAAAAAATTATTGAATAGCTTTATTCTTCCATAGTTTTCTTAAGGTATATAGCATAAAATTCAGCCTCTGTAAGTGTGCAATTTTATAATGTTTAGTAAATTTATAAAGTTGTGCAACCATCAACATAATCCAGTTTTAGAACATTTCCATCACCCCCAAAATTGCTGTCATGCCCATTTGCAGTCAATCTCCATCCTCCAGCTCCAGACACTCATCTACTTTTTGTTTATATTTTTGCCTTTTCTAGAACTTTTATATAAATGGAACCATATAAATGACATATATTGTGTTTTGTGTCTGGTTTCTTTGACTTAGCACAATGATTTTGGGGTCCAACAGTTGCTATGGTTTGATGTTTGTGTCCCTCTAAGATTTATGTTGGAAACTCGACTTCCAAGGTGATAATGTTAAGAGATGGGGCCCTTTTGGGAGTGATTAATGCCCTTATAAAAGAGGCTTTAGAGAGCTGCCTGTCTCTCTCATCTCTTCCACCATGTGAGGACACACCACTCATCCCTCCAAAGGATGCAGCAACAAGATATGGCAGAGAGCAAACCCTCATCAGACACCAAACCTGCTGGCACCCTGATCTTGAACTTCCCAGCCTTCAGAATTGGGAGAAATACATTTCTATTATTTATAAATAACCCAGGCTGTGGTATTTTGTTATAGAAGCAGGAACGGACTAAGATATCCATATCTTATATATCTGGTGTGTGTGTGTGTGTGTGTGTGTGTGTATATATATATATAGTATATCTGGTGTAGATATGTATCAGTATATATATATACTGATAGTACTTTGCTCCTTTCTGTTGCTGAATAGTATTCTATTGTATACCACATTGTGTTTATCCAGTCACCAGTTCATGCATATTTGGATTATTTCCAGTTTGGGGCTCTTCTGAATAATGCTACTATGCCTGCTTGTGTAAAAGTCTTTGTGTGATATGGTAAGTTCAACTCTATAAAAAACTGCCAAACTATTTTCCAAAGCTGCTGTACTATTTTACATTCCCTCCAGCAATGGAGGAGTGTTCTCCACATCCTTACCAACAATCGTTATTGTCTTCTTTTTAGCCATTCTAGTGAATATGTAGTGGTACCTCATTGTGATTTTATTAGCATTTTTTAAGTGGCAAATGATGTTGAGCATCTTTTCCTACACACATTAGTCATTCATATACCTTTCCTAGTGATGCATCATTTCAAATAATTTGCCCATTTGTTAATTGTGTTGTTTTCCTTTTGAATTGTGTGTGTGTGTATATATATATATAAATATATATAATAAATATATATAATATATAAAAATACACATAAATGTGTATATATAAAATAAAATAATGATAAAATATGATAATGATAAAATAAAATAAAATATAAAATAAGACATTTAACCTATGTATATAGGTTAATATATATGTATATAGGTTAAATGTCTTTTATCAGATTTAAGTTTTTCATATATTATTTCTCAAACTTTTTGTGGTCTTAATGGTGTCTTCTGTAATTTTGATGAAGTCCAATTCATTATTTCTTTCCTTTACAGATCATGCTTTTGGTGTCATATCTATGAAACTGAAGAACCGTCAGAGGGATAAGAAGAAAACCAGAAAACGTGTCATGAAACCCCAGAGAAGGTAAAGTATTAGGAAGAAGGGTATGAATAAGCACTGGTGTCAAAACCTGCAAAATGTCCAAAAAGGATGAATAAGGCAAAAAGGTCACTAAATTTGGGGAATAATAATAATAATAATGACTAGCTATTGATATTATTGAAAGCTTATTTTATGCCAGGCCCTATACTATGATCTCACTTCTAGTTTCAGTAACTAGGTAGAGGAAATTCAGTATTATTAATATTATCAACATTTCCCCCATGCCTCTGAACATATTGGTCTCAGAGTGTGTAACATAAGATTTGGAGGTGAGAAATTCTCTTTAGGCTTGGGTTCCACAATGTTTTGGTTTGGGGCAGACCACTTACCTTTCCTGAACCTGTTATTATCTGTAAGAATAGTCATTACCAATTTGTAGTTGGGGCTGTTGCCAGAGATGATACATGCAAAGCACCCAGCATTGCCTAGTCTATAGTGCACACTCAAAAACAGAAGTTGTAATTACTAGTTGTCATTTTCAGCTAGAGATTTAAAAATGTTTTTAAAACTGTTACACTCTATAGAATATATTATTTTAATTTTTAAAATCCTAAATATTTTGCTCATAAAAAAGTAACTTTCCTCCTTTCCCATCATCCAAAGAAAATAACTAATGCTTCTTTTTTAATGGCTTTATTAAGATATGATTCACATACCATACAATTCTCCCATTTAAAATGTACAAGTCCGTGGTGTTTAATACATTCACAGAATTGTGCAACCATCACCACAGTTTATGTTAGAACATTTTCATCACCCCCAAAAGGAATTCTGTACCCATTAGCAGACTCTCTGTGACCCCCAAGTCCCCTATCCCAAGGCAGTAACTAATCTACTCTGTAGATTTGCCTGTTCTGGATATTTCATATAAATGGAATCATATAATGTGTAACCTTTTGTGGTTGGCTTCTGTTAAAGAAAACCAGAGCCAGACAATAGGTTCAAGCTGTGAACAGAGATTTTATCCAGGAACTATGACAACAGGAAAAAAGAGACCTCAGTATGGAATGGTGCTTAATTCCGAATACAAGACAAGTGGAGCTGGTTGAAGGTGAAGGGGTGGAGGAAAATTACTACAGGAGACATCAAGGGTAGGGAGAATTCTTGCTAAACCTACCTAATGGAATTCTCGCAGAAGGCAAGCTAAGGTGATGAGGAATTTGGTCAGATATTGAGGATAATCAGGTTTTGAAGGTGGGAGATTCTGCTAAATTGACTTAACAGGATTCTTGCTAAATCCGGGCTATGCAGTCCTGAGCACAAGGCCCACGGCTGAGGCCCACTTGAGAAAAGGACTTAGAGGAAGCTGACTAAAGTTGGTCAAGGAGAGGGTCTTTGTTACTTCTTTCACTTAGCATACTATTTCAAGTTTCATCTGTGGTGTAGCATGTATCACCACTTCATTTCTTTTTATTGCTGAATAATCTCCCATTGTATGGATAGAACAGGTTTTATCTATCTATTATTTGTCCATTGAATGGGCATTTGGGTTGTCTCTATTTTTTGGCCTCTATGAATGGCTGCTATCTTTTGGCTGCTATTGACATTTATGTACAAGTTTTTGTATGGACATATGTCTTCATTTCTCTTGTATGGACATATATCTAAGTGTGGAATTGCTGGGTCATATGGCAATTTTATGTTTAACCTTTTCAGGAACTGCCACACTGCTTTCCAAAGAGGCTGTACCATTTTGCAATTCCACCAGCAATGTATGAGGATTCCGATTTCACCACATTCTCCCCAACTCATATTATTATCTTTATTTTTGAATATAGCTGTCCCGAGTGTGAAGTGGTACCTCACAGTGGTTTTGATTTGCATTTCCTGATGGTTAATAATGTTGAGCATTAATCAATACTGCTTTAATCCCAATGAAGTGTAGATAAGATGTGGGAGATTTATTTAAAGGATAGAAAACAATTGGTAAATGACCCAGTAGCCTGTTGCTGTTGGAGCCTGTTACTTGTGCCTTCAGGGTCTTTCTGGGATGGGGACACACAGTGGATTTACTCATTTCCTTCAGCCTCTGTAGTCTCATCAATTTAGGTTCTAGGTCATTGTTTTGGGTCTAATACACACACTAGTCACCTGTCATTACATCCCTCATATGCTGTCCAAAGTTACGAAAATAAAAAAGACAAGTAGAGAGTTTGATATCCTAGTAAGAGACTCCATAGAAATCCATGACTTGATTTGAGAAAATAGGTGCAATTCTGTGTTATTGTAGGAATCTTGAATCATAGACCAAAAGCCCTTCTTCATGATCACTAGTAAATAAAGAAAATTCTTCTTCTATTTGTGTTGACAGGGCCAGCAAACTTTGTTTGTAAAAAGCTAGATAGTATATATTTTTAGTTTTGTGAGTCATGGAGTTTCTGTTTCAACTACTCAACCCTGCAGTTGTACTGCAAAAGCAGCCACAGACCATAAACAAACAAACAGGTATGATTGTATTCCAATAAAACTTTATTTACAAGAAACAGGTGTTGGGCTGGATTTGGCCCACAGGTTCTAGTTTGCTGATCCCTGGTGTAGATAAAAGGAGAGATTCTTGAGATTTCTTTCTATAGAAACCTAAAAATGGACAAGGGAGGATGCTTTTTATTTTTCCTACACAGATGTTTTACAATTGTACTTGGCTTCTCACTATCCTGGGTGGGTCAATTGATTGATTTTGCAGAGATTATTTGTCTCTTTCTTTAAAAAATTTTTTTATTGCTAGGACAGAATCTTAGAGTAATTTAAAACTAAATCACAGAGAATTAGCAAGCCACCTTTAGGAACAATTTATTCTCATTATTGATGACTTCAAAAAAATCTGAGCTCAACAGGAATATTTAATTTACTTATTAATTTCATCAGTTATTTTCACTCAGTTTAAGCTCTTTCATGTGCTTCTCTTATTTCTATTACAGTGAAAGTGTCCATAAAATTATACTAGTTATTGATATAACTAGTAACAGGACAGACAGCTAGGAAAATTTTTTTAATACCTCATTTCAAAGTCTAGACCACTATAGCTGTTGTCTTTAAAAACACCCTTTAAGAAGCTCAACTGAATCAAAATTTAGACTGAAGCAGAAGAGTGAAGGGAACAACCTTTTGGTTTGAGAGGCTAGGCTGGGGCATGGGCTGAGGCAGTGCAGATCCACATCTGTGACCTGCCCTGGGACCCCAGGCTCTGTCATTTGCAGCTTAAAGAGTCCTAGCCAATACAGGGGACTTTCTCTTGGAGTTGAGATGTGAAGGATGATGGCTGGGTGCTAGCTGGACAGGGAGGGACCAGGGCCCAGGCAGAAGGAAGGGCCTGTGCAAGGACATAGACGTAAGTGAGAAAATTGTGTGTTCTGGGAATGGCAAGGACTTTATTGTTCCCAGAAACCAAAGTAAAAAGGGATAAAGGGACCGGGAGCGGTGGTTCACGCCAGCACACTGGGAGGCAGAAGCAGATGAATCACCTGAGGTCAGGAGTTTGAAAGTAGCCTGGTCAACATGGTGAAACCACATCTCTACTAAAAATACAAAAATTAGCCGGACATGGTGGCACACGCCTGTAATCTGAGCCACCGGGGAGGCTGAGGCAGGAGAAACGCTTGAACCCGGGAGGGGGAGGTTGCAGTGAGCCAAGATTGCACCACTGCACTCCACTCCAGCCTGGGCGACAGAGCAAGACTCTGTTTCAAAAGAAACAAAGGGATACAGGTAGGAGAAGAGGCTCTACAGACAGATCAAATCACAAACGGCCTTAAAAGTCCTGCAAGGTGTCTAGATTTTGTTCTATACGAGATGGGGGAAGCCAGTAAACAATTTTGAGCAAAGCAGCGATATGAGCAGATTTGTGGGCTTGGAGGGTTGTACTAATGGAGGCAAGAACACAAGTTATGGGTTGGTTAACGTTGTCTGGGTGAGAGATGACGAAAGCCTGAGCTAGCACACTGACAGTGGGCATGGAGAGAAGGGAAAGTCCAGAATATGAGAGCTATGAAGGAGGAGGCGTGAACAGTGATAAGGGCTGCCTGCGGTGGAGAACAGAGAACAGGGAGGATTCTGGGAGGACTCTTGGCTTCCTGGTTGGAATAGCGGTATTGATGAAGAGGCTGATTCTCAAGACAGGACATAAGTTATGTGGCTGATGTGGGGAAGAAAGATGCTGAGTTTAATTATGGATACGTTGAGACAGACGTGTATGGCGGCTGAGGTGGGGGGCGGGGCGCAGTGGCTCATGCCTGCAATCCCAGCACTTTGGGAGGCCGAGGTGGGCAGAGCACCCGAGGTCAGGAGTTTGAGACCAGCCTGGCCACGTGGTGAAACCCCCCTCTACTAAAAATACAAAAATTAGTGGGCGTGGCTTTGGGCGCCTGTAATCCCAGCTAGTCGGGAGGCTGAGGCAGGAGAATTACTTGAACTTGGGAGGCGGAGGTTGCAGTGAGCTGAGATTGTGCCATTGCACTCCAGCCTGGGTGAGAGAGAGAGATTCTGTCTAAAAAAAAAAGAAGTGTATGGGGACTATCCAGTTGGATTATGTAGGAGACAGTTGGATAATCAGAGATAAGTGACGGTTGTTGAAGAGAATGCTCAGAAAGTGTTTGTATGGTGAGAGGAGAAGAGGTGCTGACTCTTGGAGACACAGCTACTCAAATTGTGGTCAGGAGCAGCGAGAAAGGGAAGAGAAATAACCAGGGAGAATGTAAGTAACCAAAGTCAAGGGATGAAATACTTATGAGGAGGATGAAGGGGTTAAGGGCATCTGATAGCCACAGATAGCAAGCTCTATAAAGGCAAAAAAGAGTGCATTGAATTTGGGCACTAATGGAGAAATGGTTATTAAAACGGTTTCAGGTGGTTACACGAGGTAAAGCCCTGACTGCTTTAGGGGAGGTGGGTGATGAAGACCTCCTGGCAGCCAGTTGAGAACACCGTATTTATGTTTCAATGTGAAGGACAAGAGAAAAGATAACCTAGAATTTGGGAACACACAGGCCTAGGAATGGCGCTGTTTTTCAATTATGGAAGAGGTGAAGCATGTTCATATGCTATATGGGAAAGAGTCACTGACTCTTGAATATAAAAGAGGAAGAAAGAATGAAGAAAAGGATAAAGATGAAGGAAAGAGAAGAAATATTGACGGAACAAAGACCAAAAGAAGAGAAGGGAAGATAGGATTCCAGGACAGGTAAATGGGTGAAGTAATTGCCTTGGTATCTGTTCGTCACGTATATTTATCTGGTGCATATTATGAGCATGCTAAATAAGTAGAAAATGCAGTACTGATGACCATTGTTAAAGCTCACGGTAGCCAGAGAAACATGAAACAAGTATTAAACAGTGCTAAGCAACAATAATGCTTGACAAAATATAAGAGTTTTGACAAGAATGGCAAGATTATGGCACCTTAACCCTTGCTGGTCTCTTCTTGACCCAGGACAAACGATAATCACTGTGTTTTTTTCTGTGCTCTGTCTTGGATGCAGAATTCATCACAGGGATTTAGGCAGCCTCTAACAGTTTATGAGAGTTGGAGCTTTAAGTTGAAAGCTATTTGCTATCCTTGGATTATGTTAAAAATGGTTAAATACCATAAGAATTTTATAGAGAGTTATATTGTTTCCCACAGTAAATTGTTTGCATTTCAACGAAACAGATATGTTCTGTTTCTTTAGTAGTGCCCACACCATTACAATCAAAGCCTCAGTTAGGGCTTATTGAATTCATTCCATTATTTTAGTTTTTGAGACAGGGTCTCTCTGTTGCCCAGCTTGGAGTGCAGTGGAGCAAACACGGCCCAATGGAGACTCGACCTTCTGAGCTCAAGCAATCCTCCTCCCTCAGCCTCCAGAGTAGCTGGGACCACAGAGTAGCTGTGTGCCACCACACCTGACTCAATTTTTTGTTTTTGTTTTGGTGGGGTGGGGGAGGGGGGGTCTCCCTATGTTGCCCAGGCTGGTCTCGAACTCCTGGGCTCAGGTGATCCTTCTGCCTCAGCCTCCCAAAGTGCTGGGATTACAGGCGTGAGCCCCTGTCCCTGACCTCATTTCATAATTTTTAAGAGATGTTATAAGGAAATAAGTCAACTCAATATATGTAAACACATTATTGTTTATAGCACTTCTCTAAGTAAAGACGTCTGTCAAGTTTATATTGTAGTATCTGACAACTTTGTCTACCCTTGCAATTCAAACTCATTTTCTCTTTAACGATTTAAACTTGTTTTCTTCGTTCTTATGGAAGATGGAAAACAGCTGGTGAGCATCCTCAGCTAATCCTTATTAAATGCCTTCTTAAAAACAATCCTTTAGCTTGAGGACATTAAGCTAAGTGAAAAAACCAGTCACAAAAGGATAACTACTGTATGATTCCACTTATATGAAGTGCTTAGAGTAGTCAAATTCATAGAGACAGGAAGTAGAATTGTGGTTGCCAGGGGCTGGAGGAAGGGGAAAAGAGGAGTTATTGTTTAATGGTAACAGAGTTTTAATATTTCAAGATGAAGAGAGTTCTGTGGATGGATGGTAGTGATGGTAACACAACAATGTGAATGCACTTAATGCCACTGAACTGTACTTTTAAAAATGATTAAGATGCTCAAAAAACAATCGTATAGGTATGTAGAGAGGCATGTATTTACCCTTTGGGGGTATCAGAGAAACCATTACCTAGTAACTGCATCTACTACGGAATTGTTTGCTCTGTTCCATTTGTTATTCATCCTTTCTTTGTGGCTTCTCTTTCCCCTTCTTCCAGAAAGTTTTGTTGCTCTTCTCTGGACCATCTTCAAGTCTTCTACAAACCAGATGTAGTTTTGGAAAGTGGCAAAGCCAGTGTAGCGAGGAAGCCATCTCAGAGTTATTAGGGTTTTGTGTGGCATTAAGGTTGCTGTCGTTGACAAACCTATGGTTTGTCCTCATCCCTAGGTGTGGCTTCTGTTCTTTCCATCTATAAAGGGGGAGTGGGTAAACTAGATGTACTCTAATGGAATTTATAGCTCACCATTATCTTTGGCTTTTTTCATTGTGAGTTTGTGTTACCATTCCATGAGTTTTAGGTTTATATAATGAAATATCATACATTTGTTTTTCAAAATTATGAATTCAATACAAGCTCAAAGCACCAAACTTGTGAACTTGTTTTTCCACTTTCCCCATCTCTTTTATTGTACTGAATTTCTCTGTTGGAATGTTTCTAAAAGTAAATGTCCTTGCTTTTTGGTTAAGAACTGTGATTTCTGAATGGACCACCTGAATATAACAGGGCGGTATGTCTTAATTAGTGCGCTTTCTTTTCCCACCCCTGTAACACTGAGCTGAGTCTTTACTTTCATAGTTTATCACTTACAATTAAATCTTACAGGTTTCAGGCTTTATTAGGACTGCCTCATCAGTAAAGTAGTTCAGCCTGGCTTCATTTTAAATATCTTTCCTTTGCTCTTACCTAGCAGAAAAAGCCTTTGAATGAAAACCTGGACATTTGGAATCCTTCCTCTGTTAGTGTGTGATTATTGTCCAGTTACCTTAAAAAAAATCATATAGCACAGGTGTGCTGGTAAGCCCTTGTCACCGTGATTTGATGATACCACTATTGGCTTGACTGGGTATTTGCTCTTAGTCATCAGTTGTTTCAGAGAGGTGAAGAGGAGGAGGGTGGGGAGGTATTTAGCAGAATAGTGGTGTTTAAGATTTACCCAGTACCTAAAATATCTAGAAAAAAATAAAGAAACCCAACCCAAACTTTCTTGTTTTCTTTCTGAGAAAACATTAATGTGAAATTGACACTGTGCTAGTTAGTAATTGCATGGTGTGTGTCTCTCACTTCTATTACCACCACCTAAAAAACACTCACATGCCCTCCCCCAGCTAGTAGCCCCCCAAGGTAACTGCTGCTATGATTTTCTGTTGTGACTGTGTGGTCTATGGACTTACACTCCAGTAAATTGTGGCTCCAGTTTTGGTAGACTGATCACATCCCAGGATTGAAGTGACTTTGGATCTGTTATTTACTATTCAGGAGTGCTGACCGGGAACACTAGAGGGACTGAGGAAGAAGTCAGATGTGACATCTGTGGTGGGTCCAAGTTTTATCCTACATTAAAAGAAGTTAGATCCTCCTACCACTGATTTATAGAAGTTGATGTTGGTCTGGAGCTTGATGCCATGCTGGCGCCATGCTGTCTGCTGGCCTTTCAAAGGGAATTCTGGCCGCCTTAATTTGGCTTCATATTTCTTGGATGACCCATGTGTTTTGGACCAAATAAGTGTCTGTGCAGCAGAGTTCAGTGGGACCATTTAGCTCTGCGTTACCGGGAAGTGCTGCTGGCCCAGTCCTTACATGATCTGGGTGTTATGTGACCATAACCAGACTTAGGCTTCAGTCCTTGTTAACACGCTGATGCTTTGAATGGGCCTGGGTCAGTGGTTTGTCTTGAAGTCTATATACAGTCAACAAAACAGGGCAGTTGCAGAGTGCCTTGACAATCTCGTCATCTAATGAGAAAGCTGCTTCCCCAGTGTCTGGAAATATGCAGTCAAATTTGTACCCCCAAGGGATATGGCATAGAACTTATTAAATATAATCTATTACACCATAATATTGCTGGACAGATGAAGTTAGAGGAAGCACTCTACATTTCATATTTGAAATCAGACAATGGTGGGGAAGATTTTTATGCTGCCAAATGTATCATAAAGGACATTCCTCAGCCTCTAGCACATTGCATGGCAGTGAATTATACCCTCAGAATATGTGCGAATTAGTGTGTGAACGCATGAACAAATTTAATTAGTAGCTCTTAGATTCTCATTCTGCAAATTCTGTTGAAAACTTTCATAGTCTTGGCATTCTTTGCCGTTTTCCTCTGCCTGTTATATAGCTAAGATCACCCCAACTATTTTGTAGTTTGAAGCTACAGCATGTTTCTCAACCACTGATATTGAGAAGCCAAAATCCAGGAGAGCTTTTCCTGGGATTTTAGAGAGGAAAGGAGGATGACCTCCAGACTGTGCTGAAAACTTAACTGAGATGGAAAGGGGATTATGCCTCTCAGCAGCACAGAAAACAGCAAATTAGGTTTGAGAATTCAAGAGATGAGTATTAAGCAGTAGCTCACAAATGGAAGCCGCCAGTTCAAAATGCAGTACGATATGTGAATCACTGCTAAACTGAACCCTATTGGCATATCAAAGAATATATAGTTGTTTGTTTTCAGAAGGTTGTAGAGATTATCGTAGGTTTTGAAGCAGCTGGGGAGAAGGGATACAGGAACAGTTTTCTCTCAGTGTGAAAGGGCACAGCCACTTAAAAAGGTGTCGGAAAAACAATATGTGCAGAAGAGCAGTCCTTGGGGAAATCCCAGAGCCTCAGCAGCAATGTGGGAAGACATAAGGACCAAAAGAAATGTCACATTTCTGACTCTTTCCTACCCTTTTGTATTTGTTTTGGTCTTTGTTTCTTCCAGCATGGCATGTGGAAGGGACGAAGGAAGAGAACATTAATCTTGAACACTAGAGAAGAAAGGGAGAGAGATGGATGATCTCAGAGCAGTAGAAAACAGCCTTTTAAACACCATGACAGCATGGAATCTTCATAGAAGGTATGTCTGCTTTAGACTGTAGGACAATCTCTTTTTTTCTTCTTTTTTGTTTCAATCAATGTGATCACAAAGAGTCAACACAGGTTTGGTAGAGTGAGAAGAAGTAGTGCAGCCTATTTGCTTGTTTGTTTGTTTTTCTGTTATTTCATCCTTAAAGGTAAACAAAACCCTCCATTATATGTGCTTCTAAGGCTTTTAAAAATCAAAGGAGACAGTGGGAAGTCCAGGTGATATGGAAATAGTCTGATATTGTATCTGCAAAGCCCCTAGCCTCAGCAGGCACATCCTGGGTTCCATTTCTCTGGTGTCCCTTCCCCTGCCCCGCTTCCCTGTTTGAAGTGGCTGGGCACATTGCCTCCACCTGGAAGCTGATAAGACACCCTCACTGCACACTGTCAAGGTTTTCCAAGAAAAATAGCAAAGAATGCAGTTGTGTTGAGGTACAGGAGTTGCTGACTGGCAGGGTCTCTGAAGAATCAACAAGCCCACGTTTCTGCCTCCTGTCATGTTGCTAAGCTGATTCTCAGCTCAAAATTAATAAAATTGATGTGTTTTTGTAAATCAACAAGTACAGAGCTTCAGCTCATTTTCTGAATCTCGATGTGCCAATTTAAGAACATTCCCCTCTGCTCAGAAATTACTCTGAAGAATATTTGTAGGAAAGGCATTGCCCAGAAAGTGGTTGTAATTTTGTGTATGTTTGTTCATATTAATGATAATTTGGCTAATATTTGTTGGGCACCACTGTGAGCTTGGCTCTGTGCTTGGCAGTGGGGTCAGAGCGGTGAACAAGTCTCTACTCTGGGGATGTTTCAATATTTAAGGAAAGAACTTGGTTATTTTTGAGGTGGTATTGCATAGAAGAATTGAACATTGAAAACACGGTTTAAAAACAAACGGTATTAAACACTACATATAAGTCCTCAAAGATTTTGCTTTTTGTCCTTTTATTAGGGAGGAGCATTTAATATCAAAATTACTATCTGAGTGGCCATAATTCAAGAGAAAAAAACTGCAGAGGCTTGTGATTTTAGTAGGAGAATTTTTTGTAGCTATCTGTCTCACAAAGAACATCTGTGGGATGCATTCTTATTTGAAGGAAGTTTAACTGTCTCGGAGCTTTTGTGTTTTTACATCGAGGAGCGTACATTTGAAGGAGAAGTTTCTATCCTTATATTTCAAGCAGATTTGCATCAAAGCATAAGCTTCATGCACTGTTCAAGACCTTCCCACTAGGTTGTATCCTATTATTTTGCATAATTGTAACCATACTTCGGTGCTGCATTGATTCTCTAACCATTTCCTTTGGGATAATCGGAAACATCTCTTTTGAGATTGAGTCAGGAATGTAGAAGTAGAACTAATCAGGTTCCTGTGGCGTGTACCCGTTTCAAACCACCGTGCTCTTGGAGCTTTCTCCATTTCTTTCTGTGGTATGTCCGTTTACTGGAAATAATCGCCTCAAAACAACTAGGTCTATCTTGCTGAGTTTTACCCGATGGTTTACCTTTTCTCTCATCTTCTCTTTCCTCTTGCCTTCATGCCTCCCCATACTTCAGGAGTTATGCTCCTTTTCTTTGTGACATTTACTTGATGAGTATGACTGTAAAGACACTGTTAATGTCTCCCCTCGCCCCCACCCTCCCCACTCATCTTTGTGTCCTGGATAAGGGAGAGCTTTGATTTGAGGGAACTAAGAGTGAATGGTGAGTGAGCAGGCTGGAGCTCCTTGGGAGCCAGGCCATGCATCAGCTCCAACAAGCCCCGCCACTCAGGTGCAGCCATCTCCAATCCTGAGCTCATTTTTATGTCCCCAGCAAACATGCATAATCTTAGACAAATAAACAATCCTGCCAAAAAGGGCATCCAACAGTTCCTTAAGACAGAGCAACAATTCTTGGCTCCAGGATCAGTAAAATTATCTATTTTCAAAACAATCCCTGTTAAAAAAGGAACCAACAAAGAGGATAGTGTTGTTTATGTAACTTTTTTGTAAGGTTATAAAGTTTTTTTTTTTCTCTCTCTGGGTACAAAATGGGTACGGTATGTGTTCCCAAGCCTAGAGAGGTTGTTTGGGAAAGCAATGATATCTCTTGAGATTTTCCTTTGCTAATGACTTTAGCCTTTCTCCCTTGTGGAAAAAAAAAAATGTTGTTTTTAACGTTCTGCTCTACAAGTTCTTAGGAATGGTTGTTGGGAACCGGGTACCTTGGATCATTTCTCTTGCCCCTGAGAGCTGTTCTCAGGCCCTGTGAGGTGAACGGTCAGGGGTGACCTAGCATGGCAGCCATGGAGCTCCTTTGTTGCAGGTGGGAGGAGGTGGCGGGATCCTTGCAGCAGTGACTCCAGCTCCTGACTGGTACCTCTGGCCTCTCCGGATGTCCACCACGACTTTTTTAACCTGGCTGAACACAATTTCTCTAATTGTTTTTTTCTTACGACCTTCTGGCCATCAGCTTCCACTCGTTGCCTGCCAGTTAGCTGAAATTAGCATTACTGGAGCCCATCTAGAAAGAGGGCAACATATTATATGTGTGGGGAGAGTGGAGGGCTTCACACAGCCTTCAAGAAACCTGAAAAATGAAACCAAAAATTTAAAAATCCACAAATAAGGGATTCAAAAATCTTATATGCTCAGAGGCTACTGTAGAGAGAAAAGCAAAGATGAAAGAAAGCGAAGGGCACCCTGCCATCTTAAACAAGGAAAGAAGAATAAATTAACGTGAAGAGAGCTTTGTAGAAGGAAGAATGTCCAAACACAGGAATACAAGGCAGACTAGAGGTCCAGGTTACACGGAGTTGATCAGTGAATTCTCACCTAGTATAAGTACCAGTGGCACCATTTAGGGATGTGAAATGTGGGAGACAGTGGGATCTGTCCACCGCACCACTAGGGATTCTGGTGGGGGTCATCCCCAGCATGCTTTTCCTTGGAACTCCCTTTTCTTCATGTCTCGTGTCATTGGCTGTGTCATTCAATGGGGACGGAAACAAAAACGAGGCAGTTATTTGAGTTTCAGATCAGCTGTACCCACTAGCTATATTTCATTTGTTTGTTTTGCAGGGAGTAACTTAGGATCTCCAATGTAATTTCTGATTTTACTAGTTATCACTGAGAAGCAGTTCACATCAAATTTCAGCTGCATACCATGCTCCCATCTCCACTTAGGCTTAGATTGGACCTGGTCTTGGGCCCCTTTGGGATCTGAGTGTGTTTCATTTCTCTGTATTTCTTGGCTTAATGAAAATTGTCAGATATGTCTTAACTTTACTCATTTGCTCAGAGATAACCTTCAGGACACAGTGAAAAATAAGGATATTAGGCCAAAGGTCACCTGTTTGTTCAGAATTTCTGGAAAATACCAAAAATATTACTTGTTTTGACTGTACAAGTAGAGTTTTAAATTTTATTTATTTAAATTTTAAAGTACATCTTGCTCTTAAGAGCTGCTGCTTTGATTTTGGAGAAGGATAATTCTCACCCACCAACCATTTATTAATTTAGTACCTACTAAATACTATAAAAGAGCAGAGTGCAGAAAGGGCCTGGTTGATGTGACCCATAGATTTGGGCAGGCTTCCCTGAAGTGGGCTTTGACAAATGAGTAGGAGCTTCCCTGATGGAGACAGAAGAGGGAGGACATTTCAAGCATAGCAGAGCCCCAGAGCCATGCGAATAAAGGGCTTGAGAGGGGCAGCGACAGCTCCTGAGTGAGGCAAGCCAGCCAGATGGTAGAGCGAGAGGTAGGCATTGAGGTTAGAAAGAAAGATTAGGGTCAGGCTTTGTATGCCAAGAAAAGAATTCAGATTCTGTCCTTCAAGCACTGAACAGTCATCTAAAATTCTTAGGATTATGATATGGGAGGTATAGTGAACATTTTGCACCCTTCTTGGCTGGCCAGCAAACAATGATGCTGGAGAGATGGTGGAGAACTGGCTTTCTGTGTTAGAGGAGTTCCCCACCTTATGATGCAAGTAGGCCCCTGCTATAGGTGCTGAAAGTGTAATGTACCCTCTTTCCAGTCTTCCTCGAAGTTCAGGAATGGGCACATGACCTGGGCTCTGCCAATCAGATGTCTCTCCACTCCAGACTGAATAGTGACATGAAGAAGCAGAGACCTCAAGCAAGATCCATTTCTGGAGATGGAGCCATCGGTTCTAGAAGCAGCAGAGGGCAAACACCTGAGGGTCAGGGTCAAGTGTCCACTGGTTCAGGGTGGTGATGGAAGTTTGTGTGTCTCTGCCCAGCAGGAGCAATGATGCTTTCCCCACACCATCTCCTCAGCATGAATTTGGGCATTGCTGCTGGCCGCATAGCTTCCAAACCTGGCTTTTTAGCTCTCCAAGAGATCCAATGAGCTGCCTCATGTTTAAAAAATTTTTTAAGTCATGTCTTTTAAGGTTTAACTTAGAGTAAGATGTACCCTTTTAAAGTTTATAGTTCAATGAGTTTTGACATATATAGTTGCATGATCACCACCATAAAATATAGACTATTTCCATTAGGCCAGAAAGTTCCTTTGTGCCCCTTTGAAGTCAACCCCCTCCCTATTCACTCCTGGCGACCTCTAATTTGAATTTTTGTTCCTGAAGTTTTGCCTTTTCCAAGCACTCATATAAATGGATCATATGGCATGAAGCTGTTGTGTCTGAGATTTTTTTTCATTTAGCACCATGCTTTTGAGATTAATTCATGTTGTTGTATATGTCAGTTTATTTCTTTTTATTGTTGTTATTAGATTGTTTGGTTTTATCACAATTTGTTTATATGTTCACTAGTTGATGGACATTTGGTTTCTTTCCAGTTTTGGGCTATTAGGCATAACACTATTATACTGTGAACATTCATACAATTTTTTTTTTCCATTTGGTAAATACCTGGGAAAGATCACTGGGTCATATGGAAAGTGTAAAACTTTATAAGAAACTGCCAAACTGTTTTCCAAAGATTATACCCTTTTGCATTCCCACTAGCAATGTATGTAAGTTCCACTTGCTCTGCAGTCCTCAACAGCAATTGGGATTGTCAGTCATATAATTTTAGTCATTTTAGTAGGTGTGTAGTGATATGTCATGGTGGCTTTAATTTGCATTTCCCTAAAAGCTATTAATGTTGAACATCTTTTCATGTGCTTATTTGCATCCATACATCATTTTTGGTGAAATGCATGTTTAAATATTTTGCCCAGTTTTTATTGTGTTGCATATTTATCACTGTATTATAGGAATTCTTTATTCTAATACAAGTCCATCATCAGATATTTGTTTTCCAACTATTTTTCCAAGTCTGTGGCTTGTCTTTATTTTCTTAACACTACTTTTCAAAGAGCTGAATTTTTAATTTTGAAGAAGTATAATTAACTTTTTATAGTTCATGATCTTTTTGTGTCCTAAGAAGTCTTTGCAGAAAGTTATAAGTTATGAAATATAATAATATTGGATAGTCTATGAATATGATTTATCTATTAGGGTCTTTAGTTTCTCTCAGTAATGTTTTATAATCAATGTATATATCTTATGCATTTTTTGTTAGATTTATTCCTAAGTATGTCATGTTTTATAAGACTCTTGTAAATGATATTGTTTTTAAATTTAAATTTCCAACTGTTTGTGGTTAGTATATACAATTGATTTCGAGCAAATCATCCACTGCATCTAAGTTAGCCTAAAGTTCTTTATTTTTCCTCATTATTCTTTTAATATTTGTAGGATATGTGGTGATATTTCCTCTTTTATTTCTGGTATTGATAGTTTGTATCATCCTCTTTTTTTCTTGAACAGTCTGGCAAAATGTTCATAAATTTTATTGAACTTTTCAAAGAACTTGCTTTTGGTTTCATGAATTTTCTGGTTTTTCTGTGTCCCATTTCATGGTTTCTGTTCTTATTTTATCATTTCCTTCCTTCTTCCTACTTTTCTTTCACCTGGTCTTCTTTTCCTAGTTTTTTAAACTTGATCTTATCCAAGAGGCTGAGAAGTGATATTTTCCTAATTCATAAATGTAAAAGATTATATAATTGATTAAAGACCTTTTTTCTTTTTCTTTTCTTATTTTTGTAAGAGACAAGTCTTCACTGTTGCCCAGGTTAGAGTGCAGTGGCATGATCATATCTCACTGTAGCTTTGAACTCCTGGGCTCAAGTGATCCTCCCACCACAGCCTCCTGAGTAGTTGGAACTATAGTCATGCACCACCAAGCCTGGCTAATTTTTATTTTTATTTTGTAGATGTAGAGTCCTGCCATGTTGCCCAGGCTGGTCTTCAACCAAGTGATTATCCTGCCTTAGCATCCCAAAGTGCTGGAATTAATGCTAAACATTTATCTCCAGGCACTGCTTTAACTGTATGCCACAAAATTTTGATGTGTTGTATTTTCATTTTCATTCCATTGAAAATATTTACTAATTTATTTATAATTTCTTTTTTGGCTCCAAGGTTATCTAGAAATGTATTGTTTAGTTCCCAAATCTTTGGGGGGATCTTCCAAATATATTTCTGTTATTGGTATCTCGTTTAATTCTACTCTGTTCCAAGAACATACTTGGTATGATTTCAGTCCTTTAAAATTTCTTGATTTGTTTTATGGCCCAAACTATGGTCTATCCTTATGAGTGTTCCATGTGAACTAAAAAAAAAAAAAGTTTATTCTGCTGCTTTTGGGTGGAGGATTCTATTAATATTAGTTAGGTCAAGTTAGTTGATGGTGTTATTCAAGTCATCTATATCACTGCAAATATTTTCTTGGTACTTGTTTTATCAAATGCTAAGAAAAGAGTGTGTTGAAGTCTCCAGATATAGTTGTGGATTTGTCTATTTTTCCTTTGATTTTCATCAGTTGTCTTTTATATATTTTGAAGGTTTTGTTATTAGGTGCAAAGACATTCAGAATTCTTATATCTTCTTGGTGAATTGACCTTTTTATCTATATTTAATGCTTCTCTTTATCTCTGGAAATATTATTTGTTCTGATGTCTTTTTGACATTAATATGGTCTTTCTAGCTCCTTTTTGTTTCGTGTTTGTATAGTGTAGTATATCTTTTCTCATTCTTTAACATGTAACAGATATATGTCTTTATACTAAAGTAGTCTCCTTGTCAATAGATTTTTCTTTCAATCTGACAATCTCTACCTTTTAATTCTTAGGTCATTTACATTTCATGTGATCATTCATGTGGTTAATTTACATCTACCTATCTTGCTAGTTTTCCACTTGTCCCATCCATTTTGTTTTTATTCTCTTCTTTTCCTATATTCTTTTCAAGTTATTAGGTATTTTCAGTAATTCCATTTTATTTCTACTATTTGCTTATAAGTTACATATTTTTTTAAAGTTGTTGCTCTTGGGTTCACAATGTACACATCTTTAACTCTTCACACTTGACCTTAAAACATCTTCTATCGCTTCTCTTAAATAAAAAATATGCTTTTATTTCCTCCCTTCCATTCTTTGTGCTATTGTTTTGTTTTTTACTTCCAAACATGTTATGACCTCAAAATATATAGTTACTGTTTTGCCTTAAACAGTCAATAATCTTTTAAAAAGAGCAAACATTTTTTTACTTCCATTTGTTACCATCTTCAGGATTCTTCAATTCTTCGTATAAATCAAAATTTCCATCTGGCTTCACAGTCTTCCTGTCTTTAATATTCTTGTTGTGTACTAGTGCTAGCAATTCATTTTTTTTTCTGAAAAAGGCTTTATGTTATTATTTTTAAAAGATGTTTGCTGGGTATAGAATTCTGTGTTAACTCCTCCTTTTTTTCCTTTCAGCGAATAAATAATGCCACTTCTATTATCTTCTGACGTTCATATTTTTTGACAAAAAGTTTGCTGTATATCTTACCTTTCTTCCTTATTATGTAATCTTTCATATTTCTCTGGATGCTGTCTAGCTTATCTCTTGATATTGATTCATAGTAGTTTGATGTGTTTGTTGGGTGTGAGGAATATGTGTCTTAAATTTGCTAATTCTGTTTGGGGTTCTGTGAGCTTCTTAGATCTGTGGTTCACTAATTCAAAAAATTTAAGGCCATTATCTTTTCACATATTTTCTTCTGCCCCAATTCTCTATCTCCTTTCCTTTTACATCTTCAATTAATCCTGTGCTCTTATTTTCTACTCTTTTTCCTCCTGATGCTTCAGTTTGCATAACTTCTACTTACCTGTTTCAACTTCATTGATTCTTTTCTCTAGAGCATTTAGTTTGCTGATAAATCTATTAAAGGAACATTTTCTCTCCAATATTGTTTTTAATGTCCAGAATATTCATTTGAATTTTAAAAATTAATTTCTATTGATCTGCTGAAAGTTTTCATCTGTTTATGGATGTTGTTCGCTTTTTCCACTAGCTTTTAACACATTAATTATAGCTATTTTAAAATTCCATTCCAGGCCAGGTATGATGACTCATACCTGTAATCCCAGCAATTTGGGAGGCTGAGGCAGAGGAGGATTGCTTGAGCCCAAGAGTTGAAGACCAGTCTGGGCAACATAGGGAGACCCCATTTCTACAAAAAAATTTTTTTTTAAATTAGCCAGGTGTGATGGCATGTGCCTGTAGTGCCAGCTACCTGAGGCTGAGGTGAGAGGATTGCTTGAACCCAGGAGGTCGAGGCTTCAGTGAGCCATGATTGCACCATTGCACTCCAGCCTGGATGACAGAGTGAGACCCTGTCTCACAAAAAAAAAAAACAAAAAAAAAACCAAAAAAATTCTATTCTGATAGTTTCAACATCTGGGACATTTATGGGTCTAGTTCTGTTGACTGCTTTGTATCTTGAAAATGTTGTTTTTACTTTTCTTTTTTGCCTTTTGTGATACTTGTATAATTTTTCACTGGTTGCTGAACACTGTGTGTAGAACAGAAGAGACTGAGGTAAATCAGAATTGGGCATGCTTTTTATTCTGTCAGGCCATTACTGTGGAGAGTTGAGTCAATCTAGTCAGCAGTTTAGCTGGGCTTGAGTTTTGTTTTCCTTTGGTTACCTTAAGTGCACCACAGACTTCAACTTCTTCTGGTGGTCAGTGGCTGTTACCTCATACTTTGGGAGTAGTCCAGAACACTGAAGGATTTTTCTCAGTTTACACATTGTACCTACAGCTTTTAGCAGGTACTTGTGGTGTGACAGGCTCAACAAAAGTTAAAGTTTTATAAACTAAATTATTACTTTTTTCATGTTCTTAGGGTGGGAACAACATTCTCTTGTGGTTTTCTACGTCTGAAGTGGTTTTCTACATCTACTACACTTGGCGTTCTTTTAATAACCCCCCTTTTCTTTTAAAATCAGTTTTACACCACCAATATTTTTTCCTAATAGAGGAGACAAAGTATGGTAATAGTTAAGGGTGTACAAAATAGGATTCAGACACAACTAGTTTTGAATCCTAGCTCTGCCACTTAGCTTATCACTAACTTTACTAGCTGGATAATTGAGCACATTATTTAACTCTGTCATTCAGTTTCCTCATTTGTAAGATAAGAATAGGATGAAATAATATTTGTAACACAATTTAGCAATTTTTAACATTTAATGCCTGGCTCATAGAAAATGCTGTGATTGGTCACCATTATCAGGTTTGAATTTTATATGAGTAAGCCTAGTGACAGATTGGAGGGTAGAGAGGATAGACTAGTGGCTGGAAGACCAGTTAGCAAATAAATTTAGGAGATCATATGAGAATCATAAAGGCTTGAAATACTCCACAACAAAGAAGATAGAAGAGGCTGACCTGAAACGGCTTGTGTATAAACAATAGTCCCTTCATGTCATGTCATGTGCTTGTTATTCCATCATCCCAGTACTTCTCTATCTTCTGTATCAACCTGTGTTCAGTCTAGTTTTACACAACAGCAAGTGTTTGTTTGGCTCTCTTTCTCTCCCTGCTACATGTGAATTCTTTGAGAGATGGGCCATGTCTGATTCTCAGGAGTGTATCTCTGATGCTTCACAGAGGGTGCAGCACATAGTAGGAATCAATAAGTTCATTGACTTAAACTCGACAGGAAAGTGATATCCTTTTTTTTTGCTAATACATCACTTCAAATTGTGTGCAGCTAAATACACAATTGTTGAGCATTTCTATCTCAGTAGCTGTGACAAGCTGAGTAACCCCTCTGTTCTGATTCTAGCCAAACACTGGATTTTCTGGTGATCTTGTCCTATCCCTTGTTGGTTGGCTGGGGGAGACAAGGCCAGAACAGGGGCAAACTGTGAAACATGTTGGGGACCTAGACCTCTACCAAACAGCCAGAATGTCCCACTGCTTTGATGCTTTGATTTGTTTGGGAGTTTTTTTTTATTTTTTTATTTTTATTTTTATTTTTTTTTGATGAAGTCTTGCTCTGCTGCCCAGGTTGGAGTGCAGTGGTGTGATCTTGGCTCACTGCAAGCTCCGCCTCCCGGGTTCACGCCATTCTCCTGCCTCAGCCTCCTGAGTAGCTAGGACTACAGGAGCCCACCACCATGCCTGGCTAATTTTTTGTATTTTTAGTAGAGACAGGGTTTCACTGTGTTAGCCAGGATGGTCTCGATCTCCTGACCTTGTGATCTGCCTGCCTCGGCCTCCCAAAGTGCTGGGATTACAGGCTGTTTGGGAGCTTTATACTCTCTTGCATCTGTCTATATCAGACATCCCAAAGATGCTTTTCTTGATTTAGGTTCCAATTTCATTGACTATTAGTATGCAAATAATCAATAGGGTACCTATATTTACCTGTACTGCCAGTGAGTGTCTCTCCCTCACCATAGGAAATCCCTGTTGATCTGTGCCTTCTGGCTTCTTGGATTTATCGGCTTATAGACCCATGCCAGTTCTGCAAAGGTCCTTATGTAACCAGATGAAAGAAAAAATTATGTTCAGCAGAATTCCTTTCAGCAAGAGGGTTGTTTTTGTTTGTAAGAATTTCCTTGATAAACATTTTCGGAGTAAAAATTGATACCTCAAGGGACCTCACTGGGAAGAGAACAAATCTGAGAGAAAAGGTGAAAGATTCATCTCTGGCCCCTGCAGGAAACTCAGAACCTGGAGCTGAAGAGGTGATGGAAGGTGGCTTTCTTTGTAATGTGACTCCTCTTAAGTCTTCCTTCTTATCTCCCACATCATCAGTAAAGTCACCAACTTTGTATCATGCTTGGAGTGAGAAGCTCAAAAATAAAACCTAATATAAAAGGATTAAAAGCAGGTGTTTAAACAAAAACTTGAACATGAATGTTCTTAGCACCACCATTCACAAAAGCCAAAAGACAAAAGCACCCCAACTGTCCATCAGCAGATGAATGGACCCACAAATATGGTACATCCATACAATGGAATATTATTCAGTCATTGAAAGGAAGAAGTACTCTACATGCTACATGTGGATAAACCTTGAAAGCACTACGCTAAGTGAAAGGAACCAGATACAAAAGCCAACGATTTATCATTCCATTCATATGGAATACCCAGAGAAGGCAAATCTTTTCCCTTCCCTCCCCTCCCCTCCCCTTTCCTTTCTTTCGACAGAATCTCACTCTATTACCCAGGCTGGACTGCAGTGGTGTGCTCTTGGCTCACTGCAACCTCCACCTCTGGGTTCAAGCAATTCTTCTGCCTCAGCCTCCCTAGTAGCTGGGATTACAGGCGTGGGCCACCACGCACAGCTAATTTTTGTATTTTTAGTGTATATGGGGTTTCACCATGTTGCCCAGGCTGGTCTCGAACTCCTGACCTCAAATGATCTACGTGCCTTCACCTCCCAAAGTATTGGGATTACAGGCATGAGCCATCGCACCTGGCCTAGAGGAGGCAAATCTATAAAGACAGAAAGCAGATGAGTGATTGCCCATGGGAAATGTGTAGTGACTGCTTATGGTTATGCCATTTCTGTTTCTGTTTTTCTGATTAAAAAGCTCTGGAACTAGACAGTGGTGATGATTATATAACATTGCAAATGTCACTGAATTGTGTACTTTAAAATGATAAATTTTATGTTGTATATTTTACCACAATAAAAAACCCGTGTAGGTGCTGGGCTCTGAATTCACATAGGTTGAAGAGAGAAACCAGGGTGGACAAGAGAATGTGGAATTAGTGAAAGGAAGTAAACTGCAGGAACACCTGGAGAGAACTGGACGGCTTTTGACTATCTCAGTCGACAGCAGTGGGGTTAGGGCTAAGGCGAGCCAGATCTGTTGGAGACCCAGAGACAAGGGAGCACATTACAAAATATTTTTAAAATGTGCAAGTGCAGGCAATGTCTGAATAATGTATAATATAGTAAAATCCAAAGTGCATGGGTATTTATAGACGTACTGTCAATCTAAGCTTATGGTATTGTTAAAATGATTTTTATAGTGTTGGGTAATCACTTGATCTATTAACCATTATAGATTGTGGGTGTGGTTTATGTCTGTTCAGTGGTAAAACTGTCAGATCAAAGTTAAGTTTTGTGAATGTAGAAATATGTCCTGATACCGATTTTCATCACCATTACATATCATCTCAAGTATGGATATACAAATTTATTTAATAAGAATGAACCTAATAGAAAGCTTCCCTTGAAATTGACCATGGAGGATGATGCTGGGCAGCTAAAAACCCTAGAGAGGCAGTGGAAGGAGAGGGGCCTTTGTCATCCGAATGCCTGTTCAGCATCCTGGCTCTCAAACAGCACTGGAGTGCGTGACCAGGGAGCATTGCTGAACAGCGGTGCAGAAGGAGGGCCTGCACCTGACCCTGATGAAGAGCGCAGAACTGCTAGGATTCGCCTTTTTTCTTGTCATTAGCCCCTGTTCTCTATTGCGATCCTGAGGACCAATTTATTCTGGTGCTGAGGTCATAGTGACTCAAATGGTCTTAAGAAGTTTCACAGCATTTCTTCTAAGTTTCACCTCCTTCAAGTCTTTGCTGAACTCTGACCTTTCAATGAAGCCTGCCCTGGACTACTTAATGCTACTCTTCCTGACACATTTCCCAGCCGTCACCTTGTAGAACTTTTCTTTTTCCAATAGAATTTATATGAGTCTGCATTCTAGAGAGAGGAGACAGAAAATAAGCAATAAAGTTGACAAGTTACCTATTATGTTAAAAGAGTATAAATTCTGTTCAGGCACGGTGGCTCACACCTGTAATCCTAGCACTTTGGGAGGCTGAGGCAGGTAGATCACTTGAGACCAGGAGTTTGAGACTAGCCTGACCAACATAGCAAAATCCCATCTCTACTAACTATGACGCATATATGACACATATATGATGCGCATATGGTGCATATATGGCGCATATATGGCATATATATGTGTATATTCATATGACAGAGTCTCACTCTGTCACGAGGCTGGAGTACAGTGGCACAATCTTGGCTCACTGCAACCTCTGCCTCCTGGGTTCAAGCGATTCTCATGCCTCCAGCTAGTAGCTGGGATTTGCGGGCATGTGTCATGCCTTCCGGCTAATTTTTGTATTTCTTTTTTTTTTGGTAGAGATGGGGTTTTGCTTTCCTTGATGGTCCAAAGGCTGGTCTCAAACTCTGATCTCAAGTGATCTGCCCTACCTCAGCCCCAAATTAGGATTACAGGCAATATTTCTGTTACCTATTATAATCTTTAACGCCAATAGTAACTTATCCAGCTTTTCAATTCTTTCCTTTTCCTCTCTAGAATACCTGAACAATGCCCTTGTGAGAAATTAACATCCTTTTCCGGGTAATTATATTGGCCTTCTGACAACTTGGACACGACTTTACTTACCTAATGTCATTCAGCCGGTAGATATCAGGCATAGTTGAAGGTCTCGATTGTTCTCAAGGTCATTCCTACTGGATATCTAATTCAAAGACATCTGACTTCTGTGGAATTCTTCTCAATAAAAATTAGTTTTTATTTTGCATGTTAGTGTTGATTTTGAACTTCAGTGAAACAGTTGAAGGTGCAGTATATACAATTTTTTAGCCACATTGGAAACACTAGATAATGGTGTTGCCAACTGTTAAAATGGAGCTGGTTTGGCTAGGAAGAGTCACTTAAAAAAAAAAAGCTTCCCCTATATAATTTAACATTCAAATGTTAGCTTACAAGTAATTCATACTTAAAAGTAATTCACACTTTGGGAGGCTGAGGTGGGCAGATCACCTGAGGTTGGGAGTTCTAGATCAGCCTAACATGGTGAAACCCCGTCTCTACTAAAAATACAAAAATTAGCCAGGTGTAGTGGCGGGCACCTGTAATCCCAGCTACTCAGGAGGCTGAGGCAGGAGAATTGCTTGAACCTGGGAGGTGAGGTTGCAGTGAACCGAGGTTGCACCACTGCACTCCAGTCTGGGTGACAGGGTGAGACTCCATCTCAAAAAAGTAATTCATGTGCTTATTATAGCCAGAGTTGGTGCTGTTCTAGGATAACTCAGAGGGGTGAGTGGCGGTATTTAAGAGGACACCCGGGAAGGCTGTGCAGCCCAGTGATGTCTTCAAACAGCATCCGTAAAAACACGAAGAGAATAGCCACATTGCTATAAACACGGATAGGTGAGTTCTTGTCCTACATGGTAGCTGAGGACTTTGATGATTTTGTCCGTTTTTCTTTACGTCACGGAATTTACACTTCCAGTGGATTATCTGACCCAAAGGAAGACTGTGGTAGTCAGGAAAAGCCAGGAATACAATAGGCACATCTTTTCACCTGGGAATGGATGTGTTTGGGAGATTTATAATGTGAAATTCGTGGCTCTGATACACGGCCCCATGGCTTGTTCATTTATTCAGCCCTCTCTCCTCTTCTCTTTCTCTCTCCTCTGTCATTCAATCATTTTTTAGGCTTTTTCGTGTATCGGGCACCATGCTAGGTTGTGAGGAAACTGACATAATTAAAACTTTCACACTATTCTAGAGTAGCTCACAGTTTAGTTCATACCTTGTAGTTTAATGAGTGTGTAAGTTTGTATATTACAGACCTTTGTTTAGATTCTGTCACAGATGTTGTCAAGATTGGATGTGGTAAGGAGAATACTTTATCTTAGGAATAACACGTTAATAGTCTCACACCTGAAGAAACATTGTTTTCTTAAAAATCAGGTTTCAAATACATTAAGGCCTTTCTAATAACAGTAGCAAACCAGAGGGCTCAGAGATTTTCCTATTCCCAAAGCCATCCCAAGTCCCAGGCATGAGAAAAGTACAACATGATTATTGGTTAAGGCCAGCAGTGTGCCTTGGAAATGGGGAAGCAGAATTGTGTTTGTTCAAATTTAGCAGAGAGTAAAAACTTCAATGGCAACCCTTGAATAGCATGGGATATTCTGCAGAGCCTGGAGAGGCAGCCAGACCACCATTGCTTTTGTGTGGTTGTCGACTGGCCCTGGGAAGTAGACAAAAGCTGACAGAGACATAACAGTGTTCTCAAGATGGCAGTGGAAGGCTCCAGCTAATGTAATAGTTTGTTATCAGTGCTTTTTACTGCCCAACTCCTAGGAGTGTTAGACTCTCATTGTCAGATAAGAAACAAGTTCACGAGTGTGTATGAATTGATGGAGACGTGGAGGCTAAGAAGGAGTGCTCATGAGATTGGGTTGAGGACCAGGAATACCAACAAGGCAACAGCAGCATGAAAAAGCCAAGCCAGAGGTGATCCCAGGAAGCGCTGCTCTCTGCAGCTGTTGTTCGCTTTCCTCTTTAGTGCTGCTGAGTCTCAAGACTGTATTAGAAGAAGCAACCATTCCCAAACTATTTCCATAAAACCAAAACTGACCCTGGTTGATTGGTTTAATAGAGTAATTTGACTGGGCATGGTGGCTCACACTTGGAATCCCAACGCGCTGGGAGGCTGACGCAGGAGGATCACTTGAGGCCAAGAGTTCAACACTAGTCTGGGCAACAGAGTGAGACTCTGTCTCTACAAAAAATAAATATAAAGAGTTTAGCTGGGCGTGGTGGTGCATGCCTGGAGTCCCTGCTACTCGGGAGGCTGAGGTGTGAAGATCACTTGAGCCCAGGAATTTGAGGCTGCAGTGAGCTGACTGAGTCACTGCATTCCGGCCTAGGTGACAGAGAAAGACCCCGTCTCAACAAAATCCCGCCCCCCCACCCCAGCCGGCCAACAAAAACAAACACAGGGTAATTCTTTTGATGGTTGCTAGCTGCATGATCAGAGACTTCCCCCTCTGACTAAGTCAGAGATTGGATGGCTTCACTGTGAGGATTCACATAGACCCAGATAACAGTCATCTTGCCAAGCCTGTGGGGCCCCTGAACAATCCTATAGATAGGACTCATGAGTCCTGAAAGGTCAATGAGGATGCTGTGATTTAACATCTCCCCTCAGAATCTGGACTTCCCCAAATCAACTCTAACTCTCTACTATTAGCTGAATTCGGTCACTCTGAGTCCTGTTAGTTCTGATTGCTCCGAACGGCATTCTGCTTTATACTGCTCCTAACTGCTGCTCCCCTCTGCATACCCTGTCCCCAGACTCCTTGAGAGAGGATCTACTGGCTCAGCCACTTCCAAATATGAGATCCTCCTCTTGGGCTGAGACTGTCCCATGCCAGCTGATAGGTTTAAGTGCCATTGGGTCCAACTGCCAATGGCTACAGCGGTAGATGATGAGTTCCAGAACACGCTTAGGGGCACAGGGCCCACAAGTGCGACAGTCTCTCTCAGTGAAGATCAAACAAGATAGTCACTCAAAATTTTTGCTGGGGCAGTTTTATTGTGACCGGAAGACAATGAGCCTAGTGTCATGTCAAGGCTGACGCTAGGTGAAGTGTATCACATGCAAAGGATTGAGGATGACCATGATGTCAGACTCCACCTCCCATCATCAACCAGCTATGGGAGCACAGAGCTCACGGGGACACTCCACTTGTCCTCCCCACACATGTCTGGGTCTTTGTCCAGGTAACCCAAATGCTGCTAAGTGGACGGGAAATGCAGGGAAGAGCAGTCCTTGGAGTCACAGTCCTGGCTTCCAACCCCAGGATTACCACTTCCTTTCTAGACCAGTGGTGGTGGAAGAACCTCTCCACGCCTCAGTTCTTCTTGCTGGTGAAATGGGTGTGTGAGTGCCTACCTTGTGGGGTGGTTGTGGAGGCAGAGGGAGCGGCGTATGGAGCTAGAGTGTTCAGGCTTCAGCAACTCAGCGTACAATGTGGTCTGCTGCTTAATGCCTCTAATGTCCCCTGAGGGCAGAGATGGGGCCCTCAGTCCTCCCTGTTCTTGTGGCTATTTTGGAGTCCCCCAGTGAGGCCTGAGCTTCCCCTCCACTTTGTCCAGGCTGCTTTCTGTGACTCTCATTCTTTTTATGTGGTGGTTTTTGATGTCTTCCTTCTAGCCTGCTGGCCATCTTTTCACTGAACTCCTCTCTCCATCCAGAAGGAAATGTTTCCCCATTATGACCAGTTCTGGTTCTGAGGTGGGCAGAACCCACAGTGGTAGCATGGCTTCCATTTTAACCACCTGCCTCCTTCCAACAGGGTATTTCCAGCAGAATGGCTTGGGCTTTAGTGACACAGTCTCTTTTTACCCCAGAACCTTTCCTTTCCAGGACCCCCAGAGGTTCCCCGGAAGGCTGATTTTCCTATATTTCTTCATCACTTAAATGTGATTTTCCTCCTCGAGCATCTCCATGGCTCCCACTCTTGTTCATTACCCACATCTGAACAGACTGTGGACAGGGATTTTGTTCTCTCCCTTGTGGCTCGGGGGAATCTGAGGAGGCGCTGGGTACAGGCAAGGAGGCAGTGGCTGTGTTGTGCACATGGAACTCTTGCAGGGTGGTGCTTCAACGTCACAGTCGGCATGCTGAAATCCTCCCCCTGCCCAGCTGCAACCCCTAGACACATGTGTAAAGTGCTTGGCCAGTTCCTGGTGCATGGGAGATGCTCAACAAATGATTGCTGCAACGATTATTTCCATCTCTGCCAGGGCTACTTTGAAATTATTATTCTCTCGTTCTCTCTCTAATCATCTGTCTAATCCATCTAATCTACCTACCTATGTAGTATAAATATTCAGGATATATATACACACATATATACATCATTTGTACATATACATTTTGAATGTGTGTATATATACACACACACACGCCCACCTTATATACAGATATTCAGTTCCTTGAGTAATTGCCACTTTTGCTGGTTACTGATTATACTAACATTTTCAAGGCTTTTTAGGTGGTCTGTATTCAGCTTTCATCGCTTTAGTAACTCTTACATGAGGCACAAGTTTGTTGAGGAGGAATTCCATGAAAGATCTTTGTTATTTATTTTGTGTGTGTATGCATATGTAGCTGATATAACTTACCCTGTAGTTAAGAGTAGGCAGAACTTTTTCAGGATGTTGTGATTTTCTATTTTCCTTTGTACTCAGCTGAAATCTCTACTGAAACTTAAAGGGCGTGAAATCCCGAGGCCTGTTGTGGCCTCTGCATACCCGGTGACCATGGGCCACTTCTGTGGGTACATGGGGCACCAGAGAACACATCAGCCAGGCAAAAGGAAGGTTTGAATTTAATCCAAAGAAGGCAAAAGGACGCAATCTGATGCGTCAGTTTTCCTGTGCTGATGAAGCCTTCCTAGTGCCTGCTGCCTGATGGGATCGTGCACGCCTTTCATCTGGGAGGATGCTAGTGGGACCTATACACAAGGCCTGTGTATTGCATGAAGTCATTCATGGATCCTGTTCACACATGTACTATGCTGTGCTCCACAGGAGATGCTTTTCAGTAAGTGGAGCTTGTAAACATTCTGTCAGGACCCTCAGTGGCTCCATGAAAACAGAGACGTCTGAAGAATTGGTGAGGCTTCCTCTGCAGGAAGACTCTTCTGCCGTTACACACACACCGGCAGTTCTAGAACCACCTGTTCTTTAATGATGCTCATTTCTTTCAAAGCAAATTGCTACTATTACGGTGATGACAAGAAGCACAGTGTCCAAAGTTGGACTTGCAATTGAGGTGGAATTTCCTGAGCTTTCTTATTGTCTGGCCTGGCTGTCCTGAGACGGCTGCAACTGTCTCGTGCATCAAATATAACCCTGACCTTGAAGGACTGCTGGCCTGGGTGGAGGCCTGGTTGGTGGAAGGGTGATAGGGGGAGTTTGAGCAGTTGGCCTGGGAGCTCCATTCCCGAGCTTTTCTAAGTTTCAGAAGCTTTGATCTCAGAGAATACTAAGGCAATGGCTCCCAAACCTGGTTTGATGTCAGCCCCGATGCTCTCTATTCACTTATTACCATCCCTTCTTTTTCTTTTCTTTCAAAACAAAATAATGTCCTCATAATTTTAAAAAACAAGACATAGTTCCTACAGGCTGAGATGGGGACTTGGACCAGGGGTCAAATGATAGGAGGCTACAGCTCCCCGGTCAGTGTGCACAGGGCCACCGCAGTGAGAAGGCAAATTATATTGGATTATTTGAAAGGAGTTGGGAAAAACTCCTTCAATGTTGCTTCTCCCTCGACATCAATTTTCTGGATCTATCTGGGGTAAATCTATCAGATTGTGGAGTTTCCTGTTGATGCGAAAGGTCAGGTGTGTGAGCAAGCAGAGGAGGAAAAGAAAACATTAGGTGAGAAGGGCGATTCCCTAAAGGGGACGAAGAACAAAGGCCCCTTTGAGGCGGGAGTTTATTTTTACTTTTTGAAAAATATTTTTATTTTTACCAGCTTCAGATTCAGAGTGATCTCCTCCATCCTCACCTTTGGATTGCTTTTCCTCTAAACACAAGCAGCTCACTAGAAACCTGAGCATGAGGCACTCTGGAGCCCTAGGATTGTCTCTGAGGCGACATCCACTCTGCTCTCAGCATCAGGGGTGTTGGCCATCAAACATTTCTCTGAATTCTGGGAGCCTGGGTGCCAGGGCTCATAAGGCTGAGTCTTGGTGTTTGTGGAGACCTGGAGCAGCCTCTTGATGTCATGTCAGGCTTCAGAGTCTGTGCCAAGGCAGATGCACGGGGGTGGGCACTGGCACACTTGGCCCTGAGGGCAGCCAGGAGAAAGGTTACAGCTGGCACGCATCTCCCATGCAGACCACATGGGGGTGATCACGTCAGACGCTGTGCCAGGCGGGAGGCAGAGCAAATCACACATGACACCAAGGATCGAGAAAATGGGTTGACTTATTTCCTCCCTTCCTGTTACTACAGCCTGAGGACAACTGGGAACATTTTGCGGCACTCAGAGAGGAGATATTTGAACCACTGCCTGCACAAAGGCTAATGAGAGAGACTTGCCTTCTTGAGCGGAGAAATGTGATTGTGCACTCACGGGGGCTGCACCTTTGACCCCGACTTTTAGCAGCCTGGGAAAGGTGCAGAATGGGACACAGAATCTTGCTTCGCTATCCACAGAATCTCGCACCTACACTCTAGAGCTTGCATCATGACCATAGCGGGCTTCTTGAACAGCAATGGCACCAGAACCTCTGAGGCATTAGAAAGGTCTAGGCACATTTCTGATGTAACCACATAGACTGTCCTGGTTTCACTGTCGAGAGTCTGGTGCCTGGATTCTTGTTGGTAAGAACCACTCCAAGTGGACCCACAGCACCTTGGGGCAGTAAGGCCTCTGCTGGGAACAGTTAGCAGCTCCGAGTGCATCATGGAGCCCTGCCCTCATGGAACTTACATGCAGGCATAGTAAGAGCTAATGTGCACTGAGCTTCAAAGCTTGTCTCTAGCACTTTTATGGATTAGGTCATCTTATATGCATAGCAACCTTTTGAGGTTGGACAATTATGTCCCCTTTTCCAGAGATGAGGGGATTGGCGTTTACAGAGGTTAAGTACCCTGCTCAGTACACAGCTAATAAGAGATGAGGCTGGGACTGCATTCAGGCAATCTGACTCCAGGTGCTCAGCTGTGAACAAACATTTTTAAATACTGACACTAGTAATGACCCTTCTAGTAATGAATATCCATTCTTAGGTTTTCACTGATGGCAAGATGTGGAAAACTAGGTGCTTCTCTACAGCGTGATCTATGACACATCCAGTTGCACTTTTTCTTACCTTGATCCTTACCCAGAATGTCTGGACCTCAGGAATGACAGGAACAGACTGCAAATCAAATGACTCTACCTTGGTACTTTAAGCGAAGGATGCCCAAAAAGAATTTCAAGGAAGGAGTAGGCAACAATGTTAAATACTACACAGAGATAAAATAAGGTGGGAACTTAAGAGATTCGAGCAGATTTGCAGCAAGATTTGGTGAGCTCAAATTGTCTCCTTAATAATGGGAGGTGTTTTTTTATACACATGGTCCTAAATTTAAAATATATAAAAGTATACGATGAATAGCCTCCACACCTGCCTCCCATCCCTGCACCCCAGGCACCTATATTTTCCAGGAAAATAATATTATCAATGTATTGGGTACCCTTCCTGAGATACTCTATACATATATTAAGTGTATATACTCTTTTTCTTTTTTACACATATGGTACCGCACCCTATCCAGTGCTCTGTACCTTTTTGCTTTTTAAATTGAACAATACATCTGTGGTCTTAGAGTTATACATCCCATAACACTAAGAAAGAACTTCCTTATTGCTTTTGGCAGCTGCACAGGGTTCCATGGTACGGATGTGCTCTAATTTATTTAATGAAGGTATTTTTTTTTTGTTTTTTGTTTGTTTGTTTTTGAGATGGAGTCTTGCTGTGTTGTCTAGGCTGAGTTTAGTGGCATGATCTCGGCTCACTGCAACCTCCGCCTCCCGGGTTCAAGCGATTCTCCTGCCTCAGCCTCCTAGTAGCTGGGATTACGGGCATGTGCCACCATGCCCAGCTAATTTTTTTTTTTAATGGAGACGGGGTTTTGCCGTGTTGGCCATGCTGGTCTTGAACTCCTGACCTCAGGTGATCTGTCCACCTCGGCCTCCCAAAGTGCTGGGATTACAGGTGTGAGCCACCGTGCCTGGCTGTGAAGGTATGTTTTGAACTGATGCTGCAAAAGCATCAATATCTAGTAAAGATGCTGGAAATGGCATCTTTCTCTTTCAAGGACAGCTCTATTCATTCCCTTAGGGTATGGCGAGATAGCTCTCAGGAGAAGCAGATAGGGCGGAGGACCATTTGTGCACTACGGGTTACCTGTCCTAGGTCTGACTGCTCCTAATAAGAATTAGATTACTGCTGAGGGGTTTTCTTACATCCTACAACCTTACATTATGATTTAGAAACTTCAGTTATGAAAATGGCACCTCTTTTTTTACATCAGCTAGAGGAAGCTCCAATCTTTTGGGAAATGAGGCAAGTTATAAACCTGTCTTTCCATCTTTGTAATTCTAGCATCCCTGGAGTATCTTGTACATAAGAGGCGTTTAATATTTGTTTACTTGAATGAATGAATGAATGAATGAGGCCATATGGCCACATTGGATTTTTGAAGTAGTCAACAAATGAGGGTTTGTGACTAGAATCTGTCCTCATTTATCACCTGTTCTTCCATCAAACATTTACTTTAAGTACCAGTGTCTGCTAATTAATCTTGGGTATTAAACATATACCTTGACAAGTCAGCAGGCTGAAATAATTTGTGGGAGTATTTCTTAGTCACTCAGTTTTCTGCCCTCAAACTCCTAATTTCAAATGGAAAAGGTTCTAGATTCGGATCTTACCAGCTCAAATTCCACCACTTACTAACTGAATGACCCTGGGCAGTGGCTGAATTCTGGACTTGCATTTGCTCATCTGTAAAGCAGGGATAGTAGTATGTATTTTCCAAGGATTTTTGTTAGGATTAAATGAGCTAACACATAGAGCACCTAACAAAGCCCCTGACAGATGACAGAAGCTCAAACTGTTAATTTCCTCTTCTTTGTAATTTCCTTCTGCCTCCTATGAGATGTGACCCATGTGATTGATCATTGCTGATTCTTGGTATATGTTAACTTATAAATTACAAGTTTAGGCTGGATGTGGTGGCTCACACCTGTAATCCCAGCACTTTGGGAGGCTGAAGTATTAGTGTCACTTGAGCCCAGGAGTTCAAGACTAGCCTGGGCAACACGTCAAAATCCTGTCTCAAAAAATAAAAAAAATTAGCTGGGCATTGCGGTGCATGCCTGTAGTCCCAGCTACATGGGAGGCTGAGCTGGGAGAATAGCTTGAGTCTGGGAGGTCGAGGCTGCAGTGAGCCGTTATTGCATCACTGCACTCCAGCCTGGGCAACAGAGCGAGACCCTGTTCTCCACCCCCACCCACCCCAAATTACAAGTTTATAAATCAGCTTTCTGTGAGTTTGTTTGCAATCTTAGACTATTAATAAGAGTGGGGCATTTGACGATTATCTAATCCAAGGTAAAGTAGGGGATACATGATTAGAAATTCATTTGTGTATGAATTATACAGTATGAACTGTATAAGTTTTAAAATTAACAGAATTAATATTCAAAACACATTTTCACAGCATAATACAAAAGGTAGTACAAAACCAACTTAATCAATTTTTACCTGAGGAAGGTTCATAGTTGTAGGCCTAGTGTAAGTAATTGGTCAAATATAATAAAAATCAAAGAGACTTCTGGTGTCTAACAGACTAGGGAGTTCTTGAACTGTGGTTTTTATTCTGTGGGCACATCTCAATTCTGAACCCATGTCTGTGTCACTAATGTGTTTGGGCACCAGATCGTGGTTCTGTGAAAGAACCAGTTAGACTGATTATTGGCCAGAATTTGGCAATTATCTCATGACTTGTTTTGCAAATGAAAATCCTTTCAAGCTTTCTTAATCCAAAAAGGGGATTTATTGACTTAGGTAATTGAAAGAGAGAGCTGTAGGTCAGTGTAAGTTTTTAGTGACAAAAAATATGTAGGAGCTATTTTTGTTTACAAAGTTGACTTTTGGTTCATTAAAACTAAACTGAAAAAACTCAGTTCTTCATAGGCAAAGTTCAATTTATAAACATTCCATTAATATACTTAGCAAATTTTTAATCTTAGACATTAAATTTTTCAATTTCTAGGAGTTCAATCTGGGTCTTATATCTTCTACATTTCTATTTTAAAATGCTCACATTTTTCTGCCTTGAATAAATGGAATCTATTTATACTACTTAAAGTCCTTATTGACAAGTAATTCTAACATCTGTGACTTTTCTGGAACTGTCTCTATTGACAATTTTTCCCTTTACTATGGGTTTGATTGTCCTGTTTCTTATTTGGTAAGTTTTAATTTGGTTCCAGACATTGTGACGTTTACCTTGTTGGGCGATAAGATATTTTTGTATTCCTCTATTCTTGAGCTTTCTGGGACATGGTTAAGTTACTTGGAAACAGTTTGATCTTTTTGTGTCTTGCTTTCAAGGTTGTTAGATGGGACTAGAATAGTATTTAGTTTAGGGCTAATTTTTCCCATTACTTAGGCAAAACTCCTTTGAGTGAGTCCTCTGCCGGATACCCTTGTGAGCTGAGAGGCTTTCCACTCTGGCTGGTGGGAGCAGACGCTGTTCCTGGCCCCACATGACCACAGAGGGTTGTTCGCTTCTCTTTCATCCTTTTGTGGGGTTCTTTCTTTGGCCTTTGGTAGTTTCCTCACACACAGGCACTGATGAGCTGAATACTCAAGGGGGGACCTTCTACACATCTCTGGAGCTCTCTCCTGGGGTCCCTCTCTTCTCTCTGGTACTCTGCCTGTGAATTCTAGCTTCCTTCCCCTCCCTGGATGCCCCACTCTCTCCCCTCCATTCAGGGAGACTCTGGGCTAGCCTTGCCTTTGCTGCAGCCTGAAAAACCTCTCCAGGAAGTGAGCTGGGGAAATCACAGGGCTCACTTTGTTTCTCCTCTCTGGGGGCTCACCGTCCTATGCGTCCAGATGCCCATTGTCTAAAAACCATTGTTTCTTATATTTGCTTGCATGTCTTTGGCTCTTTTAGGATATTTAAATCATCTATTGGATTTTGCCTCTGTCTCAAGGTTTTCTTTGCCTCTGTGGCTGCAACTCTCACGTTAGTTTTTTTTACACTAATGGATAGACCCAGGGTGTTCAAATGATGTCACTAGGACATCTCTGGGCTCCACATTCTCAGGCTTCTTGGGCTGATATCCACAGCCTCATGTTTAAGGCCCCCCAGTTTAAGTTTAGCAGAAGACAGAGTGGCCCTCTTGTGCCTCAGAAGCAATGACCTCAGCAGGAGCCTAATTACCTCTTATTCGCTGGGTTTGGTTACATATCCCCTAACCAATTACTGTTGTCAGGAATGGCATCAGCTCCACCTGAGACAAGTGGATGAAAGTGGGGAAAGAAAGATCGGGATGACAAAAATCAGGGAAAATGATGCTGGCAGGTAAATCCACATACTGTTATTACAGTCAGCCATCATCCCAGGAGGTCCCAGAGTTCACATCACTGTCTCTGGATTCTTAGGGTACCATGCCATCTTCGTACATACAGCTTGCAATCAGCTTAGTGCGATCAGCTGTTCCTTTTGAAGTTGAGCCACATTGATGGGCTGATGCTTGAGAATCTAAAAACATCCTGAGATTTCCACTATAAAAGCATCTACAGATATTTAAAGACTGATACATATTCACCAACATCCAGGAATCTCTTCGGATATCAGTTTTTGAAATCCCACAATTCTGTTGAGCCTGGAGCAATTCAACAAATTCAAGTTGAACAGTCCCTAGTTGTCTCTGCTTAATGCGTGTTTATTTTGATGTGGTTGCTTGAAGAAATCAGAAATCCAGTTTCTAATTTTCTTGATACACATAGCATATTAGTACAGTCTCCTCAGCCCCTGAAGTCAGGTTGTCCCATGCCTTGTGATTAAAACAAACAAACAACAAAAACAAAAAAACCTCAAAAAAATTCACCAAGTGTCCACAGTCTGATCTGGATGCATTTAAGTGAATTCAAATCTTTACATCCTGCTTCAAGCTTCTTTTGATTACTACTGAAAGATTGCAAACTTTAAAGGTATTCGTTGAAAATTCACAATTTTGAATACATCAGGATGTGAGTCTGACTTGCAGGTTGTCACTATGTAAAACTACCTGATCGGTAATGAAACGGGTGTTTCTGTTTTAAGGCAAACTTATGTTTTGACTTGTATTTCCTCTCAGCCCTTTTTTCTTTACTTTTTTTTTTTTTTTTTTTTTCCTTGAGACAGAGCCTTGCTCTGTCGCCCAGGCTGGAGTGCAGTGGCACAATCTTGGCTCACTGCAAGCTCCGCCTCCCAGGTTCATGCCATTCTCCTGCCTCAGCCTCCTGAGTACCTGGGACTACAGGCGCCCGCCACCATGCCTGGCTAACTTTTCTGTATTTTTAGTAGAGATGGGGTTTCACCGTGTTAGCCAGGATGGTCTTGAGCTCCTGACCTCGTGATCCACCCACCTCGGCCTCCCAAAGTGCTGGGATTATAGGCGCGAGCCACTGCGCCCGGCCTTTTCTTTACCTTTTTCCCCACCATACGGCCCCATTTTATGCCGAGTGAATCGATCTTTCCCATGTTTGTGCCAAAAGTACTCAAATTTTCCCCAGCAGTGTCTAAGCTTGCTAGTCCCTGTGGGAGAGCTCATTAGACAAGGCGCTCATGTTGTTGAACGTCCTGAGCCGGCTGGTTCAGGTGGGCTGCATTGCCTCCAGGGCCCTGTCAGATGCTCCTCTCTGTGTAAGTCTTGTTGCATACAGGAGGAAGCAGAGGGGTAAAGTGACTGGCTCGGGTTGATTGGTGAGCAGAGGCCCGTCAAGGCTCTCAGCCTCCTGCCTCCCCAGCCAGGGAATTCTGAGCAGTGGAAAGGGGATGGATTTGGAGCAGACAGATGCGCATTTGCTCTTTGGCTCCACCATGTACCAGCCATGACCTTGAGCACGGTACTTATCCTCTCTGAGCTTGTTTCCATCTCTAGAATTGGAGCTGTACCACCTACATGGCAGTGCTGTTTGAGGATTAATTGATGTAATTTTGGGAATCTCCTGGTGGAGGAGTTCTCTTTCTTACTGATCTCCACCCTGCTCTGAGTGTTCTCAGGGGAGGGATCAGTTCCTCTGAGGAGAGTCACCCTTTGGAAGGCAGATCAAACTGGCTTCTGAATTAGCCAAACTGTGGGCTTGTTGGTACAGGACTGCTGAGCTGCCCAGCCTAAGCGAGCAGGCAGTGTTGTGGATGGCCGTGCTGGATGACCCACGCCAGGACAGACAGGGCTCAGCTGCAGACAGTTTGAGAAAGGATAGGGCAGCTGGGCACAGTGGCTCATGCCTGTAATCCCGGCACTTTGGGAGGCTGAGGCAGGTGGATCACCCGGGGTCAGGAGTTTGAGACCGGCCTGGTCAAACTGGTGAAACCCTGTCTCCGCTAAAAATACAAAAATTAGCTGGGCATGGTGGCAGGCGCCTGTAATCCCAGCTACTTGGGAGGCTGAGGCAGGAGAATCACTTGAACCCGGGAGGCAGAGGTTGCAGTGAATCAAGATCGCACCATTGTACTCCAGGTTGGGTGACCAAGTGAGACTCCATCTCAAAAACAAAACAAACAAAAAACCCAGGGCTTCCCTATAAAGATATTTTAAGGATCAAGAATTTTTATAGGTCCCATGAAAAAGTTTTGCTCTCAGAACCTTGGCAATGACCTTCTTTATATCTACAAGACAAAGTGTTTATGTGAATTTAAGACAACCTTGCAAAAAATCCTATACATTCATTTATAAGGCGCTTTCTTTCTTTCTTGAGACAGAGTCTCGTCTGTCCTCCGCGCTAGAGTGCAGTGGTACAATTTTTACTCACTGTAATCTCCAGCTGCCAGGTTCAAGCAATTCTCCTGCCTCAGCCTCCTGAGTAGCTGTGATTACAGGCATGTACCACCATGCCTGGCTGATTTTTGTATTTTTAGTAGAGATGGAGTTTCTCCATGTTGGTCAGGCTGGTCTCAAACTCCTGACCTCAAGTGACCTGCCTGCCTTGGCCTCCCAAAGTGGTGGGATTACAGATGTGAGCCACCACGCCCAGCCCATTAATAAGGCTGTTTCTTTCCAACTGATTTTTAAATGCAAAGACTACATGAAAAGAGACCATCTTCTTTGTATGGTTTTTGTATAGTTTCTACCTGATAAAATATTTCTGAACAAATGTTAAATAGTTCAAGTAGGACTTCTCCATTTCTAAGGAAACAGAGGGACATTATCTCCTCTGTACCTTAATTTCTCAACCTTGTCTTCACACAACATTCTCTCCTGGAGTCCTGGGCACCAACTGCTTTGATGGCTTTGGCAGATGATGTGGCCTCTGCTTTGCTAGGCAAGGTCAGGTGTATGTGACCCCTACCCCTTCTTTCCACTTTAAGGTAGCTCCTTCTCTTCTTTTCCTTTCCCTGTTTCATTCAGCTAAAGTAGGCGCAGCACTGGCCACATTCCTCTTCCTCAGGGAATATGCCTGGCCAGAAGCAGTCTCCTGGCCCAAAGACACACCTGCTTCCTGGGGACAGCCTGTATCAGTGACTGCTTGGCAAGCAGTATGAAGGACCGACCTCTTCACTCCAATTCACGATGAGTCAGGCCATCTTAGCTCTGAAGCTTCCTGTTGCGGGGCTGGGCCTTTGCTGCCCACTCCTGCTTCTGTCCCTTCTGCCATGCCTGTTAGTCCCGATCATCTTCCTCATGCCAATAACCTTCCCTAATAAATAACCTTCCTGCATGCTAAATGTGGTCTGAGTCTGCCTTCTGGGGGGCTAACCTGTGACAACTACTTTCCAGATTTCTGTTATTGATTTATTTTAAAATTTAAGTAAATTTAAAATTTATTAAGACATTTTTAAAGGTTCAGAATATGGTATACTTTAGTAAATGTTCTGAATGTACTTGAAAAGGGTGTGTATTCTGCTGTTTTGGGGGTGGAGTGTTATAAAGACATTATCCTGGATTATTTAGGTGGACCGAATGTAACCATGAGGGTCCTTTAAATGTGGAAGAGGCAGGCAGAAAAATTGTTGTCAGAGTTCTACCTGTGTGTATTAGTCCATTCTCATGCTGCTAATAAAGATATACCCAAGACTGGGTAATTTATAAAGGAAAGAGGTTTAATGGACTCACAGTTCCACATGACTGGGGAGGCCTCACAATCATGGTGGAAGGCAAAGGAAGAACAAAGGCATGCCTTACATGGTGGCAGGCAAGAGAGCTTGTGCAGGGGAACTCCTATTTATAAAACCATCAGATCTCATGAGGCTTATTCACTACCATGGGAATAGCATGGGAAAAACCCACCCCCATGATTCAATTACCTCCCACCAGGTACCTCCCATGACATGTGGGCATTACAGGAGCTACAATTCAAGATGAGATTTGGGTGGGGACACAGCCAAACAATATCATTGTGAGAAAGACTTTACTGGCCATCACTAGCTCACAACATGGAGAAGGCAAGCATCAAACTGTTTCCAAGTAACTTAACTACATCCCAGACATACTTCCCAGGAATGCAAAATGCCGCCCTTCCTGGATTTTGGCCCAGTGAGAACCATTCTGGACTTCTTACCCCTAGAACTGTAAGATAATATGTTTGTGGTATTTTAAGCCACTACATTTGTGATAATTTATTATAGCACCAATAGAAGACTAATACAGACATGGTAGGTTTTGTCTTTAGAAGTTTGATTTGGGTCTTTGTTATATCTTTCATGCCCCTACTCAAAAAGGTCAGTCTTCCCCTAACTTCTTGAACATATGAAATAGCTATAATACTTTACTATCCTCATCTACTAATTATAGCATCTGTGATGTTTTTGGTTAAGTTTAAATGGATTTTTTTAACCCTCATTATGTTTTGTGTTTGCCTGTTGCTTTGCATTCCTGGTAAGTTTTGATTAGATTTTAAACGCAAATTTTATGTTGTTGGGTGCTGGATATTTTTGTATTCCTATAGTTATTCTTGAGCTTTGGTCTGGGATATAGTTAAGTTACTTGGAAACAGTTTGATGCTTTTGGGCATTGCTTTCAAGCTTTGTTAGGCAGGACCAGAACAGTGCTTAGACTAAGGTTATTTTTTCCTTGCTACTAAGGCAAAATATTTGTGAGTTTTTAAATGCGATTCTCTGTGAATTACGCATTTTTATATTCTGGTTGGTTCCTGGTCCATCTGAGGACTATTCCTTCTAATGCTTTTGGGTGGTTTTTCTCCCAGTCTCAGGTAGCTTCCTCACTTGCACATGTCAAGCTGTCCACTTAACAGTACAGGAGAACCCTTTGCTGAGCTTGAGTTTGCTATGTAGGGCTCTCCTTTCTGGTACTCCACCTTGAAAACTATAGCCCTCTTGGTCACCTTGGACTCCCAGAACTGCCGCCTCAACTAAAGGAGACAAGGGGTCTCCACCTGGGTTCGCCCTTCTGGCACCACAGTCCAGAAACTTTCTCCAGGCAATAAGCTGAGGCAATCTAAGGACGCTCCCATTTATTTCCTGTCTCTCAGGAATCACAGTCCTTGTTGTTGATGTCCAATGTGTTAAGAACTGTCACTGTATTTTGTCCAGTTTTAAAGTTGTTTCTGATGGGAGGTTAAACCTGGTACATATGACTCCATCCTGGAAGAAAGCAGTGGTTTCATTTTTTAATATGAAGTGGTTTCATTTTACTTATACGATATCTACAAGATGAGTAGTAATGTCCCTTTTTTCATTCCTAGTGTTGGAGTTTTGTGTCTTTTCATTTTCTTTTTCTTTTTATCTGTTTTGCCAGAAGTTTGTTCTTCTCTATATCAGCTTGGGCTGCCATGACAAGATACTGCAGACTCAGTTGCTGAAAGAACAGACATTTATTTTCTCACAGTTCAGAGGCTGGAAGTCTAAGATCAAGGTGCCCTCAGGGCTGATTCCCAGTGAAGTCTCTTGGTGGCTTGCAGATATCCACCTTCTTGCTGGGTCCTCACACTTTTCTTCTGTGCACATGTGGAGAGAGGGAGACGTGTCTGGTGTCTCTCCTCTTACAAGGACACCAGTCCTATTGGATTAGTGCCTCATCTTTATGACCTCGCTTAACGTTAATTACCTCCTAAAGCCCTATCTGTAAGTGAATGTAGTCACGTTGGAGATTAAAGCTTCAGCATGTGAATATGCCACAGGGTGGGGGTGGTAACACAATTTAGTCCTTAACATTCTCTATCACGTTGGATTCTGACTCATTAATTTCTGCTTCGTTATTTCATTTTACTACCTTTTTCGTGTTGATTTTATTATTTTTCCAACTTCTTGTGATGGATGCTTAGTTTATCAATTTCAACCTTAATTTTTATAATTTGTTTTTGAATTCTAAATGGGCCTTAAAATTCTGTAGTTGTATCAACACATTTTAATATGTAGTATTTTTGTGGTTGTTCAACTTACTCATTTTAAAATATTTCCTGATTTATAACTTATTGGGTTAATTAGAACTGTGTCTCAACTCAGCCCAATGTGGGCTTTTGAATTGAAAGTCTGTTATTGATTTCTAACTTACATTGTGATTCAGATATGCTCAAAATTATTTTAGTCATTTGGCTTGCTTCATGGTAAGATCAGATTTTAAAAATATTCCATACCTGCTTCAGAAGATTATGTGTTCTCTAATTGTTGAGTACAGGTTCATTGTAGTCAATTAGCAAGGTTTGTTAATTGTACTTTCAAGTATTTTACATCTTTTTCGTGTTTGTGAATGCCATGTAAGAATCTCCCAGTATAAAGTTATTGATGTAAAATACACATAAAATGCGTTTTAAAGTTTACAATTCAGTGCATTACATATATTCACAATGTGGAACCATCACCACTATCTAATTCCAGAACTTTTTCATCACCCCAAATGAAACATCGTACCCATTAAGCAGTCGCTCTCCACTCTCTATTCCCCTAACCATTGCAACCACAAATCTGCTTTCTGTCTTTATGCGTTTGCCTGTTCTGGACATTTCATATAAAGGGAATAATACAATATGTAGCTTTTATGTCTAGTTTCTTTCACTTCGCATAATGCTTTCAAGATTCAACTACGTTGTAGCATGTGTCAGTACTTCACTCTTTTCTATGGCTGAAAAACATTCCATTGAATGAATATATCGCATCTTACTCATTCAATGATGGATATTTGGATTGTTTCCACCTTTTGGCTATTGTGCATAATACATTGGTGTACAAGTTTTGTTCAAACAGTCATTTTCAGTTGTTTTCAGAAGATATCTAGCAATAGAATTGCTGGGTCATACAGTGTGATATTGTGATTTGTAATAAGAAATATAGATTTGGTCTTTGTTCCCATTTCCTGGCACACTGATCCAGAAACCCTTGTCATAGCCAAAGTAACGTCTTTTTGTAAGGTTCTGAGATGCCTGATAGCTGGGAGCTCCTTGGTAGCCACCGGACAGGGGCTGGTTGCTGGGGGAACTCACCGTGTGATTAGAGGGTTGGAACTTTCAGCCCCATCCCTTGATCTCCAAGGATAGAAGAGAGACTAAAGGTTGAGTTGATCAGCAGTGGCCAGTGATTTAATCAGTGAAGCCTCCATTAAAAACCCGCAAGTACAGAGTTTGAAGAGCTTCTGGGTTGCTGAACATGGGGAGGTAGCTGGAAGGGTGGTGCCCCACACGGGGCATAGAAGCTCCACACCCCTTCCCGTATACCTCCCATAGCCCGGGAGGTTAAGGCTGCAGTGAGGTGTAATCACGCCGCTGTACTCCAGCCTGGGCAACAGAGCAAGCCCCTGTCTCATACATACATACATATGTACAAATATACAAACCCATAAAGTTAATGAGTACTTAAGAGATGGCAAAATGGGTTTATCTGTTTTACGAAATTATTAGGTATCATCTCCAGTGTTATCACTGCCACATTTTATCCAATCAAGGACCTTATGACACTGGCCAAACCTGTGGTTGGTTACCCCAAAAGTAGTGGCAGTTAAGTTTCTGCAAGTGACTACCCCCAACTGTTCTGAGATGGTGCTGGTTGGGATTCCAAAATCAGTCCAAAATATGTATTAGGCAACTTACAGGGTGCTAGAGTGGTACTTGTGATGGAGTAAGAAAAACAGATGTTCTACTATGTCTGCAACAAGGGGATTGGGATATGAATTTTATGTGGGGTTTAAGGAATACAGCTGAGAGCCAGGGCTAGTGTCTACATTTCATCTTGCAGTGTTTGGGCAGCAATAGAAACAAACTTATCAGTGCCTGGGAATGTCGCAGCTTGCAGGGGAAAACATGAAGCTAGCCGGGCCACACCGTGGTCAAGGCATTTTGTGTGTTGTGTGTCAGGGCAAAGAAAAATTGGGATTTGGGAGACCCTAGTTTCGGATCATTAAGAGTTCTTCCAATTTGGGTTGTGATGTATGTAAATTCTTTTTTAAAAAAACCGTAAGTTGTTTCAAACAACAATGTTCTTTTAGTTTTACGTAAGTTTTATTTTCATTCCTTTTCACACCTGGAATCACTTTTCTCCCATGTGAAGTACATACTTTAGACATTCCTTTGGTGAGATTCTGCTGGTGGCAAACTTTTTTTTTGGTCTGTGTGTACTTTGTCCTCTTAAGAGCATTTTGCTAGACATTAACATATACGCTGGCAGTTTACTTCCATCAAAGATGCCATTCCACAATTTTATGTCTCACGGTTGCACCTGAGAAGTCAGCTCTCTCCTCCTCCTCCCGCCCCCTTCCCTTCCTCCTCCCTCCTTAGAAGTGAATCTTATTTTTCTTGTACTGTTTTTGTAAGAGTTATTTTTGGTATTCTGCAGTTTCATGATATCAAGGGGTGAATTTTTTATTTTTTATCCTGCTAGGAGGTGTCTATTTTGAAAAATTATGAGGTATCATCTCCTCAAGTGTTATCACTGCCACATTTTACCTCTTTTCTCCTTTGGGAACTCCAGATGACTGTTAGACCTTCCCAATCTTTAGATAAGGTCTTGCTGTTTCCCAGGCTGGAGTGGTGGGACCACAGGCACGTGCCACCAAGCCCAGGTAATTTTATTTTTTGTAGGCGGTGGGGGGCTTCCTTTGCTGCCTAGCCTGGTTGTCCTTCCCATTATTCATCTATTTTATTTTCCTTTGCTCCCATTATCTTTGTGTTACACTGTGGATAATTTCTTTTGCTCCATCTTCTGATTCAGATTTTCTTCTTAGTCACATTTCATCTGTTGCTAAACCCATCCACTGAGCTAAATTTTAGGTATTTTATTTTTAACTTCTAGGTTTTTTCAAATATGCTTTCATATTTTTCTATCTTTTAGGTATTTTCTAACATCTTTTATATCTGTACACTCACAAAATCTTTCTCCAGTTAATTTTTTTTTTTTTTTGAGGTGGAGTTTTGCTCTTGTGGCCCAGGCTGGAGTGCAGTGGTGTGATCTTGGCTCACTGCAACCTCTGCCTCCCGTGTTCAACAGATTCATCTGTCTCAGCCTCCTGTGTAAGGTGGGATTATAGGCACCCACCACCACGCCCAGTTAATTTTTGTATTTTTAGTGGAGACAGGGTTTCACCACGTTGGCCAGGCTGGTTTCGAACTCCTGACCTCAGGCAATCCGTCCACCTTGGCCATCCAAAGTGCTGGGATTACAGGCATGAGCCATCGTGCCCGGCCCAATGTTTTCTTTACAGAAAGGATCTTGACTTTTTATACCTAAATTTCATCTTTTTTTTTCCTCTCTAGCCCTATGTCATACTTTATTTCTGGAAAATAGATATTTTTGACATGTTAATATATGGAAAATTTATATTTATGTCTCAAAGACTCAGTATAACATTTAAACAAATTAATGTGCAGGAAAAGTCTGAACTTACATTTCAAATACTATTAGTACACTGTCAGGAGCAGTGTGGAAGTTTTGCAAGCTTGATGAACACTGAAATAAAGTAAACGTGTGATGCACATTGCTGGCACTAAGAGAGGAAATACCATATTTGGTGTGAGCTATTCTCTGCCATTTTGTGTTTGTCCTGAACACGTTTCCACAGTGCCTTTTTTTTTTTTTTTAAAAACAGCCAAGGTTGGTATTTGATAACATTTGCTATAACATTTTTTTCAGGCTATAATTACTGGTGTTATCAAACTTCAGTACCCTGATTACTTATTTGTATCTGAATTAAGTTAAAAAAATATAATCTGGACCCTGACTAGAGATTCTTTTGTTCAGCTCATACCCCAGTGAGGTAGAGGCTTACCGTTTTGGGATTGTGTACTTTCTAGGCTCCTTTTTTAGGGATATGACTTTAGCTAGCTGCATAGGATAAATGTTATTTATGTTACTTAACAAAAACTGCTTGATGTATACTCAGTCCTTCCATTCCTCCACACACTTTACATTTTGTCTCAGGAATAAGTCAGATTAACAGACCCTTACCTATCTAGAATTATTTTTCTTGACCTGTGAATCTTGCATGTATTGTCAGTATATTGTTTGTAACATTAGAGATTCCTGTTGATATGTGGCTCATTAGAAGGGAAAGCTCCCTGGCCTTTAAAATACGAAGCGTTTATTTTTATTCCTTTCAAGCAATTGGCTTTTTATCTTATGGACGTGCTGAACGGTATGACGATACTCATACCATCATGCTGAACGGTATGACTGATCAATACTCTTTGTCAGTACTGCATACCAAAGAAGCTTGGAATCAAGTTTAACACTAACTTTTACATATTATTTAGAACTTTGAGATGAATGTTTTGTATATATGTCCATTCCAACTCATGTTAGTGTTGCCTTGATCACCATTATATGAAGGAGGGACTTTATGTGATAAAATGTACATAGGTGTGCCAGGAGTAGAGACATTAAAGTGGCTTAAAATCTCCATCTAAAATCTAGAAGCAACATGGATACCCTACAAAATATGAAAAAGTAGTTGTACAATTAAAATGTATACAAATAGGGGATTCATGAACCAATCAAATAAAATTTGTATATGATAACCTTAAAATGTAAACAGCTTCAATCATAACCTATTAGTTATTAGTATTTTAATATTATACTCAGATGGAGCTTGCCTTACTTCCAAAGTACTTTCTCAAACAGAGAAAATGAACAACGCTGAAATTTTATTTCTGAAATGTTTTATTCTTTTAATCAATACATATTAAGTATAGAATTTCCTTAAAAATTAACAAATAACTGATTTTCACTGTTAGGACACTGTTATGCTGCTCTTCTAACTTTTCTTTTCACATTTATCCACATTCCAAGTAGATTATATCATAGAAAGGTTTTTGTGTGTTACTTTTGTCCAAGTTGTGACAACTGAAACAAAACACAAAATCATACATAAAACTTTTAAAAAAGATCACAAAAGAAACATTCAAACATATTTGTAAACCCCTTAATAAATTACACTTCCTATTTTATTCACTACATTCCTAGAATAATAAATCTTAATGTTCACCACTAACTCAAATGTTAAACATTTATAGATATTTAAAAACTGAAGGCTGGGCATGGTGGCTCATGCCTGTACTCCTAGCTACTTGGGAGGCTGAGGCGGGAGGATCACTTGAGGCCAGGAGTTTGACACCAGCCTGGGCAACATAGCGAGAGACTGTCTCTACCAAGAAAAAGAAAAGGAAATGGAATTGCAATAAACATTGTCATAGCAAAAAAAATGTAAACATTATTAGTTAACGTTGAACTGATGGAAAACAAAAACCCTGGGAATTAAAAAAATTAGTGCTAACTTCGTGAAAATGTAAAGAGAAATGTCATGAGTGAAACACTACTGACAGGTCTCATATATTTTTGTGTTTCTAAAGGATCATTAAAAGCCAAAGAAAAGGCTTTCAGTTCCGGAAGGATGAGCAAACTCCTACTGGAAACGTTATTACTTATCAAGGTTTTGTTAGTCGCCCATGACAACACCTTATCTTGGTATAGCTGGATGGCTTTGGTTGCAGCTGGTTCAGGTGAGTAAGAGGTTTTCTTTCTCTCTTTTGAAAAATACCAATAGCAACTAGGGTATGTTAACAGAAACAAACAACAAAGGTATATACTTTACCTGTTTTATGAACTGTGTAGCATTAAAAAGCTCACTGCAGCCATATAAAATGTGTTTGCCTTGTTTCCCCTGTAAAAATCAGAGTCAGAACTTAGATACAAGTAACAAGAAATATATTCAATATTCCCAAGAAAAGAGATTAATATGCTAGTTTTTTTTTGTTGTTGTTAACAGTCTTTCTTTGGGATAGTGTTGGATTTTAGTGTCCACATCCACCTAAAAATTGCATGAAATGAAGAAGAATAAAGTGGTGAAATGAGCATAGTATTTTTGTCCCCCAAAATATATATTATGGCATACTATTGGTGCCATTTCCTGTTACACTAAAAATAGAAGGAATCTGACTGTCAAATTTCACAGGAGCAACAGTTACCTATAAAATCTTAGAACAACATTCTTTCAGTGTAGGATGTCTACTACTTGAATACATTCGAGTTTCTTTATGCTGAAAGTGGACTACGGTGCAGGTAGCATGGATTGTGCTTTTAGTCCCACTTGAGCAACACAGTATTTATAAGTTAATATATCTCATTCCATGTTGTCAAAATCAGGAATAAAAGTAATAGTTACAATGCTGGAGCCCAATCACAACAGCCAAAACTTCTCTACTGGGGATTTGCTAATTTCTTGTATGTATTCTAATTTCTTGTATGTATTGTGAACCTGAAGGTAAATTCATGAGATTTCTTTTGTAATATAAAAAAAGTTTATTCTAGCACAAAGTAATTTGATGATTCATCAAAGAACAGAGGAATGATGGCTTTGTCACACAACTCTGTGATGTATAAGCTGAGCAAACATTAGTGGCTGAGTACATGTCCTAGATGACCATCTCTGAGAATAAATAAAAAGCCACAACTCAGATTTTTTTCAAAATGAGATGGTATATAGGTCATATAATTGGGATTCTTGTGGCTAACAGGCATTAATTAAAGGTAGAGGTCGCAGTCTACAAGGAGAAAGCAGGCACAGGGAAACATTAGAGGGGTCCAGAACTTCTAGGCATAGCTCCCAGGAGAACCTGATTCTTGTTCAAGGAGAGGTCTTTTATGCCTCACTGGTCAGGTAGGCAAAATTGGGCTGCATGACCAGACTCAACTGCAGAAACCAAGGGAACATGACAGAAACCAGGTGCAAAATGTAAAATCAATCTTTACATTTCCTACTAAACAATGCTGGCAAGCCAGCGCAAGGTTGCCCCCTGGTTTATCGTAGTCTCTAGTCCCGGACTAGAATTCATCACTAGTTAGTACTTCATTCAGGTTTGGCTAAACGAACATCAGCACCATGGATCCCAGTATTCCTGGAGATAAGCACAAGGGTATAGTAGCCCAGTTGAGATTAATCCTGACTTGTACAGTCCCCACCCTGGGCCAAGCTTTCTTAACCAAATTACTCATCATCATTCTTTTCTAATTGCTTTTAGCCATCCAATGAAGTGTAGGTGTAATTTTAAAGAAACTGCAGTTTACCAAACATTCCAGTGCAGACTTGTTCTTAATCATGTACAAGCTTGATGACCCCTTTACTTCCTCTCTCAGTTAAAAATTGAACTTTATGGGCTGGGCGCAGTGGCTCATGCCTGTAATCCCAGCACTGTGGGAGGCCAATGCAAGTGGTTCACAAGGTCAGAAGTTCGAGACCAGCCTGGCCAGCATGGTGAAACCCTGTCTCTACTAAAAATACAAAAATTAGCCAGGCGTGGTGGTGCGTGCCTGTAATTCCAGCTACCCAGGAAGCTGAGGCAGGAGAATTGCTGGGAAGCAGAGGTTGCAGTGAGCTGAGATCACGCCACTATACTCCAGCCAGGGTGACAGAATGAGACTCTGTCTCAAAAAAAAAAAAAAAAGAAAAAGAAATTGAACTTTATAAAACGTACCAATATATTGATTCAATGTAAAATTAACTCAATGTAGTTCTTTCTCTAACCAATCACCTTCTATCAAGAGAATACCTTGTGGTTTTAAGTCAAGTTCCCAATTCGCCAATATCAGTATTATCAAATGTTTTGATAAAATCAGTCAAATTATTTTTTACCAATTATACCAAAGTTATGCCAAATAGCATTTACATTATGGGTTAGATTAACAACATTACTAAATAAATCAGAATTACAGCAGTATTTTCTGGCACTTGCCCCTTATGTCGTGGACTATTATAAACCAAGGGTCATGTTACTTAATTCTGTATTGCAGGTCTCATGTAGGCATAGTCGCGTGTTTAGTTTCATACTCCAAGACTGCACTGACAGAGGTTTCTAATGATGTGAGGAAGGCTGTCATAGACCTACTAGCTCAGTTCCTTCTTAATAGGGCTGAATGGTAGGGAAAAGATTGGGATTATTCAGGACAAAAAACGAAGGGATTTAAAAATCCTCTCAGGACAATTAAACTGGGGGGCTTAGTAGCTACTAAAAATTTAATGGATCTAAAGGGCATCTATGAATAATATAATAAAATATATAATATAATGGTCAAAGACTAGATGCTTTGCCCCTATGATCAGAAAGAAGACAAGGATGTCTGCTCTTGCCTCTTCTATTCAACGATGAATTGAAGGTTCTAGCCAGGGCAGTTGCAGAAGACAGAAAAGAAGCAATACTATATCTATTTATACATAACATGATCTTGTATATAGAAATTTCTAAAAATCCATTAAAAACAATTGGAATAAACTCAGCAAGGCTGTGAAACGTAAGATCAACATATAAAAATCAGTTGGATTTTTAAGGACTTCAAATGAAGAATCCAAAAATGAACTTAAGAAAATGTCTTTTATAACAGCATAAAAATATACTCTGAAGACTACAAAATATTGAAAGAAATTACAGATATAAATGGAAAAACATCTCATATTCATGGACCAGAAGCCTTAATTAAGATGAAAATACTCCCCAAACTCATCTACAGATTTAAGTATGCTCCCTATAAGAAAGTCTTTGTAGACATTCACAAATTCTAAAATTCATTAAAAAATTGCAAAAGACCCAGAAAAGCTGAAACAATAAAGTAGAAGGACTCACATGTGTCCTGATTTCAAAAAGTACTAAAAAAGCCATGATGATCAACACAGTATAATACTGGTGCAAGAACAGACCTATAGATCTGAAGAATGGAACTGAGAGTTCAGAAATAAACTCATACACATCAAGTGATTTTCAGCAAGGTTGCCAAAACCATTATATGGGGGAAATAATGGACTTTTCAACAGAAGGCAGTGAAACAACTGGATAGCCATATGCAAAAAGATGAAGCTGGATCTTCATACCATATTAAAAAATTATATAATTCTTAGAAGAAAACTCAGGGTCAAATCTTTATGACCTTAGATTTGGCAAAGGATTCTCAGATATGCCACAAAAAGCCCAGGCAACAAAAGAAAAAAAGAGATACACTGGACTTCGCTGAAATAAACTTTTGCGCTTTAAAAGACACCATCACAAAATGAGAAAAGACAACCCAGAGAATGGGGGAAAAAGATCTGGAAATCATATATCTGATACGGGAATTGTATCAAGATTACATAGAGAATTCTTACAACTCAATAATAAAAAGGCAAAATAACCCAAATAAAAATGGACAGAGGGGTCCGGCGTGGTGGTTCAAGCCTGTAATCCCAACACTTTGGGAGGCCAAGGTGGGTGGTGGTGGCACGTGCCTATAATCCCAGTTACTTGGGAGGCTGAGGCAGGAGAATCGCTTGAACCCCGGAGGCAGAGGTTGCAGTGAGCCGAGATTGCACCACTGCACTCCAGCCTGGATGACAAAACGAGACTCCATCTCAAAAAAAAAAAAAAAAAAAAAAAAAACCCCACAAAGGATCTAAACAGACATTTCTCCAAAGATATACAAATGGCCAATACACACGTGAAAATATTCTTGACTTCGTAAGTCATCAGGAAAATACAGATAACAAAGCAAGTGTTAGTAATGAAGTGGAGAAGTGAGAACCCTCATACACTGCTGGGGGGAATGTAAAACGGTGCAGCTGCTTTGGAAGATAGTCTGTAGTTCTTCAAATGATTACAGAGTTACTAAGTGACCCAACAATTCCACTCTTAGGGATATACTTAAAAGAAGTGAAAACATACATTCACACAGAATTATGGTGGCCATTATCTATGGTTCCATGTGCACAGCAACAGGTCTTGTCTAGAATAGACACTCATTTGGATGTGTATACCTGGTAGCTGCAGGAATCACCTTTAACATTATTAGAGGCCACAGCAGAAACCATTTCAATTTAGACCTCCTACTTAGGTATGATCTGATAAAGAAACCCACTTTACTGCAGGTGCAGTTCAACAATGTGCTAACCACCATTATCTACCATACACTAACTTATCTACCTCACCAAACACAGTGCTCGCTTCGGCAGCACATATACTACCTCACCAAACACAAAGTATTGGAGCAAATATCTGAAACACTTTTCAAATTGCTAATGAGAGACAGAGTTACTTGCATGATGGAATGTGTGTCAAAACATAAAGGGCATGGAATTAAAGGGGGAATCAACACTAAATAGATTATAGAGATACTTCAGGAAAAATAAGGGAGGGTAGAATAATAACACAGGAACTGATAACAATTTCCTCCATATTTCTGAACATTTTCCTTTTTCTCTGACTGATCATGTAGAACATGGATATGGATTACATTTACAAGCTCAGAAAGAAGGATCAGTTGCAAACATGACATGAAGATAATACCTCTAAATATAACTGTCTGAGGAATGATGGAATGGACTGTTTTTATTTTCACCGATCTAAGCTTGGAATTAATGGTTTTTTTGCATCTTTCCTCACACGTGGGCAAGACAGTCCTATAAACTTGTAGTTATTCACCCCAACTTCATGTGACTGGGAATGGACGAAGGGGAAAAGCACTGGCCAGTCTCACATTGCCGTCTGCTCCACAGGTAAGTCCTCTTGCCGAATCTGATGGTTCCTAACTCAAGGGTCGAGGTCTGGGTAAAAAACTAACGACAGGAGAAAGGAGGAAAAGTCTTTACTCTCAGAAAGGGAGCCAATAAGTAAATAATGCAAAAGAGAAAGTTAACATTATTTTGGTATCTTGTAAAAGCCTGGGCGCAAGAAACTGCTCTCAGCTATATTTATAGATGCCCGTAAGACCTGATGAAATTGTCTCCTTTACTTGAAGCTGTCTAAGGTTGCAGAAGATTTAATAATTTAATCTGCAGAATTTTATCTGAATCTTGATGGTGCTAATAACATCTTGAGGATAAACACAGAATAATTCTAATGCTTGCCTTTTGGCTCCTGTTGGTTTTATCTATTGTACAGAACCGCTTTGGGGAGGCAAAATTAGGACACTGTTGTCTCTGAAATGCACACAAACGATTTTGTTGAACAACGAAGTCACAGACCACCATGTAACTATTAAACACAGTTATGATTTGTTAAGAAAGGTGCCCAGAAACACAGACATAAAATAACTGCTGCATTTCCAACTAGTCATAGTGTCGTGTGCTCTAATGCCTATGGACCTTGTTTCTGTGGGTGGAAGGCACTGAGGTTAAAAAATTCTTGGTACTGAAACCAAGTAAGGGGTAACTAGGTGGGCTTCCCCACTTACCATTGATAGCCCTGCTCTTTCGCTGAGAATAATTACTACTCATATGACACTGTCTCGGGGAACGGAAAACTTTTGTCTCCCCTCCTCCGCCATCTCTCAGAAGGTTCCTGAAAGATTTTGGATCCAAAAGATATATTCAAACAATATTCAAGCTATAAAAACTCAATGGCAACAACATATTTGGTGGTTAAACCAATTTGGGCAGAAACACTGGCACAGTTCTATGAGTCCCATGCTAAGCCCAATTTGCCTTTAATGAAAAGAGACATACTGAGGAAGATGACTTAATGACCTATTGGTTGTTTACAAGAAATGTTATTTCAGGAGGAAGGGAAATGGTGGCAAGCAGCCTGGAAAAATGATAAAACAAACTCAACAGTTACATAAAGATGGGAAGACACATGCACCCAGACTCAAGAAGGATTAAGTATGCTCCTCAATTAAAAGCTGAAGCAGGGCAAGGAAAATGGCCTGGTATCTTGGCAGAGTGAGCAAAAAGAATGAATTTATGGGAAACTTACAGTGCCTCAGTCAATTATAACATTTTGGTATATAAGCAAGAGTTGATTTTGTTGAGAAAGACGAGAAAACATTTAGTAAGCAATCTAAATCATAATGTAATTGCTACTTGGTGCAAATGGTATCATTGGTGAGGTTCTAAGCAATCTAAATCATAACATAATTGCTATGTGGTGCAATACTGGTATCATTGGTGAGGTTCCTAAGAACAAATCCTATGACCAAATGAATGAGCAAATGTATAAGGAAATTGAATTAAAACCCCTACAAGATGGTCTTCTGGTAAAAGGCCAGATTATCAGAGAAAGAACTAGACTAATAATTGTTATAAAATTTCACAAAATTCAACTTTCTGTGGTAGAAAGAGGTAAAACTGTCAAGCTTGTACATGATTAAGAACAAGTTTTCACTGGACTATGGTAAACTGCAATTTTTTAAAAAGTTATAAATCTACTTCAGTCACTACAAATGATTAGTATTTTGGTGTTTATCTTCTTGTTTTTCTGTTATATAATGTAAAAGATGCCAAAAGAAGAATGATGACAAGTGATTTAAAAAGCTTAACTAAGGGTAAAGAGTGTGTGGAATGCATAAGTGTCTATTGCAACCATGTGTTTATCCCTAGAACACCTGGAACCAGTCATGTTGCTAACTATTGGCCAAATCTGAATGAAATGTTCTCAGTAGTGATGAATATAGTCCTGTGCTAGGGTCAAGACTAGGGGGCAACTTGTACTAGCTTGTCAGCACTGTTTATAGAGATGGTTTGCATCTGGTTTCTGTCATGGTCCCTTGGTTTCTGCTTTTGAGCCTGGTCATGCAACTTAATTTCTGCTATGAAACTAGAAGAGTATTAACCATTCCCGCTTGAAAACTGGCACAAGATAAGGATGCCCTCTCTGACCACTGCTATTCAACATAGTATTGGAAGTTCTGGCCAGGGCAATCAGGCAAGAGAAAGAAAAGGATATCCAAATAGGAAGACAAGAAGTCAAACTGCCTCTGTATGCAGATGACATGATCCTATATTTAGAAAAGCCCACACAGTCTCAGCTCAAAAACTTCTTAAGCTGATAAACAACTTCAGTAAGGTCTAGGAAACAAAATCAATGTGCAAAAATCACTAGCATTCCTATACAACAGTAACAGTCAAGCCGAGAGCCAAATCAGGAAGAAGCTCCCATTCACAATTGCCACAAAAAGAATAAAACACCCAAGAATACAGCTAACTAGGGAGGTGAAAGATCTCTACAAGAACTACAAACCACTGCTCAGATAAATCAGAGATGACACAAACAAATGGAAAAACATTCCACGCTCATGGATAGGAAGAAGAAATACCATTAAAATGGCCATACTGCCCAAAACAATTGATAGATTAAATGCTATTCCTATTAAATTGCCACTGACATTCTTCACAGAACTAGAGAAAACTATTTTAAAATTCACATGGAACCAAAAAAGAGCCAAAATAGCCAGGGCAATCATAAGGACAAAGAACAAAGCTGGAGGCATCATGCTATCCGACTTCAAACTATACTATAGGGCTATACAGTAGCCAAAACAGCATGGTACTGGTACAAAAACAGACCTACGGACCAATCAAACAGAACAGAGAACCGAGAAATAAGACTGCATACCTACAACCATCTGATCTTCCACAAACCTGACAAAAACAAGCAATGGAGAAAGGACTCCCTGGTCAATAAATGGTGCTAGGAAAACTGGCTAGCCATATGCAGAAAACTCAAACCGGACCTCTTCCTTACACCCATATACAAAAATCAACTCAAGATGGATTAAAGACTTAAATGTTAAACCCAAAACTATCAAAACCCTGGAAGACAACCTAGGCAATATCATACTGGACATAGGAACGGGCAAAGATTTCATGACAAAGACACCAAAAGCAACTGCAACAAAAGCAAAAATTGCCAAATGGGATCCAATTAAACTAAAGAGCTTCTACATAGCAAAAGAAATTATCAACAGAAAACCTATAGGATGGTAGAAAGTTTGTGCAAACTATGCATCCAGGAAAGGTCTAATATCCAGCATCTATAAGGAGCTTTACAAGAAAAAACTACCCCAGCCCAGATGCGGTGGCTCACACCTGTAATCTCAGCACTTTAGGAGGCTGAGGTGGGCGGATCACTTGAGGTCAGGAGTTCGAGACCAATCTGGCCAACATGGTGTAACTCCGTGTCTATTAAAAATACAAAAATTAGCTGGGTGTGGAAGGGCGTGCCTGTAATCCCAGCTACTTGAGAGGCTGAGGCAGGACAATCACTTGAATCTAGGAGGCAGAGGTTGCTGTGAGCCGAGATGGCACCACTGCACTCCAACCTGGGCAATGGAGTAAGACTCTGTCTCAAAAAAATAAATAAATAAATAAAAATAAAAAAAATAAACACCCATAAAAAAGTGGGCAAAGGACATGAACACTTTCAAAAGAAGACATACATGTGGCCAAAAACATATGAAAAAAAGCTCATCACCACTGATCATTAGAGAAACGCAAATCAAAACCACAATGAGATACCATCTTACACCAGTCAGCATGTTTTTTTTTTTTTTTTTTTTCTTTAAGATGCTGGTGAGGTTTTGGAGAAAAAGGAACACTTATACACATCCCTTTTTGGAATGTTGATGCAACTGTAAATTTAGCCATTGTGGAAGGCAGTGTGGCGATTCCTCAAAGACCTAAAGACAAATACCATTCGACCCTGCAATCCCATTACTGGGATTTGGGGTATATACCCCAAATGATATAATCATTCTATTCTAAAGATGCACGCACAGATATGTTCACTTGCAGCACTATTCATGATAGCAAAGACATGCAATCAACCTAAATGTCCAATGATGTTAGACTAGATAAAGAAAATGTGGTACATATATACCATGGAATACCACGCAGGCATAAAAAATAATAAGATCATGTTCTTTGCAGGGACATGGATGGGGCTGCAGGCCACTATCATTAGCAAACTCACTCAGGAACAGAAAACCAAATACTGCATGATATCTACGTGAGAGCTAAATGATGAGAACACATGGACACGTCAGAGGGGAACAACACATACTGAGGTCTGGTGGAGGGTGGTAAGAGGGAGAGGATTGGGAAAAATAAAAATGGGTACTAGGCTTAATACCCGAGTGATGAAATAATCTGTACAACAAACCCCATGACACAAGTTTACTTATATAACAAAACTGCACGTACCCCTGAACTTAAAAGTTAAAAAAATAAAAATAACCTTTGTACAAGACTAGGGCTCTTCTGAAACTAATGTATCTCACACATATATCTTGGTGGTTCACGATGCAAAGATGAAGCGTGTCCTATGAAACTAAGATAGAATCCCAAGTATAGTTGTTTGTTTTGGAGCTCTGTGGCATCTGCCTGTGTGTTTTTGTCTTCATTGTACCATAACCCTCTACCATCATTAAGGCATAAGGACATAAAGAATGATCATTATTTAATGTTAAGTGAATAAATGAAGATTACAAAATGACATTCTAAAAATAGCTAATTCTGTTGCCCGTGAATTTTAAATAGTGTTTTTCCTTTTCAAAGTATGTCCCTTCCTTCCTTCCTTTTTGCTTGTCTGCCACTCCCTGCACTCCCCTTCATTTGCTACCTCTATAGCTTCTGTTTGCTGAAAAAACAAAACAAAAAACCCCAAGTTTGTTAGAAGTATGTTGCTGATTTAAGTTAACAGGAGTAAAGTGCATATTATTCAGATAAATGAGTTTTGTAAATCATTTCATGAGAGTTTTGTTTTTTTTTTGGAAGAGCTTGCTTGAGGTCTCTAAGCATTTGATGTTATATTAAGACAGGTAGCTGCAAAGTGCATTTATCAATAAGATACATTGTTTTCTAGATTAAGTGCAATTTTAGGCCAGAAATGAATGTGATAGGAATAGGAAAACAATAAACATTTAAAAATCATATATGCATGATTTTTGAAACTACCTTTTAGAAGTTATAAAAGGATCAGGATAGCCATCAGAGAATGCTAGTGTTCTACCTATGAAACCATCTAACAACAGAATAAAAAGTCTAAATAAAATGTACCTTTATGTAGTCAACAAGATTTTGATATTCAATGTAGTTGCCTCCTCCCACCACAAAAACAATGGCCTAAAATGCAAACAGATTAAAAAAAAGCAACACGGTTTTTAGTCTGAAACCTATTCTAAAATTAAGGTTAAAAAATGCTAGCCAAAAGTCATATTCTAAGCACCTGATGCTATTTTAATTATTAGGAAATGTTTCTAAAAAGTCATATAAATTTCTATAAATTTCTAATGTCTCTTGAGTAGTATGAAGAGATTTTTCAGAAACAATTTAGAGGAAAATAACTATAATTTCCAGTATATGTTATTTACTGTATTTTTTATGGAGAAGCTTCTTTGTATTTCAAATGAAAACAGTCATGATATCTTCACAAATGTTTGGAATCCAATTTCAGAAAAAGGTTCCACACATGTAAAAAACTCTCACTGCAATCTGAAAGACTTCATTGCTTGTGAATTATTTGTCAGTTATTTTTAAGCTTAAAATATTATAAATATAAGCAGCTTTATAAATTAGAAAAATACAATTGCTAGGCCAAATTTTTTGACAAGAATCTTGGGTATACACAACTGGATTGATCAAAATTACCATACACTAGTCATCATAAAGCCACATTTGGAACAGACAGTCTTCAAGATTGGTCACCTTTCATCTTTCCTTTCTAGGAACAGAGAATTTTTATATGAAACTTACCTCTTGGAATGGATTCTTATTTCTGGGAACTGAGCTGTAATAAAGAAAAACCGTACTGAAAATTTCACCCATGGCTTTTACTATGAATAAAATAGGTATGGGAAATACACACACATGCACTATTAGATAAGTATTTACCATTCTACCTCCTTCACTTCCTTAGAGAGGTGGGTCCTTTAATTTTGCAGAGCCAGGTAGTGAACTGGGTTTCATAGGAAGAAGCTAGAAGAGGGAGATATCTCAGAGTCTAAAAGAAAATGGGTCAACCTATTACTTTAAAATAAAATTCTAGGCCGGGTGCAGTGGCTCAAGCCTGTAATCCCAGCACTTTGGGAGGCCGAGACGGGCAGATCACGAAGTCAGGAGATCGAGACCATCCTGGCTAACCCGGTGAAACCTCGTCTCTACTAAAAAATACAGAAAAAAACTAGCTGGGCAAGGTGGCGGGCGCCTGTAGTCCCACCTATTTGGGAGGCTGAGGCAGGAGAATGGTGTAAATCCGGGAGGCGGAGCTTGCAGTGAGCTGAGATCCTGCCACTGCACTCCAGCCTGGGCGACAGAGCGAGACTCCGTCTCAAAAAAAAAAAAAAAAAAAAAAAATTCTAGATGAGCAGCAGCTCCCATGAGAAGGAGTATAAGTCTGGGTATGTGGTGAATGGATAAGGCATATATTTTATGTGGTAAATTTTTACCACACTCAATATTATATATAGTTTGTGGATATCTACATTTGTGGAAAAACTGTATAAATACATCTATGGGAAGAATAACAACTCAGGAAGCAAATGGGGAAGGGAAGGAGGGATCTGAATTTTGCTGTAGCTTATTTATTAAAGATCTCTTAGACACCAAAGTATTATAAAAATATACATAATAAAGACATTTTTCAAAGCTTGTGCGAGTCTAGACTTATATTTGAGTGCTAAAACAGGTTGTACAATATGACTTAAAAGGACAACTTAGATTTTCCCCAAAAGTAATTTCTGAAAATCTCAACTGAGAAAAGGGGGCTATTATAACTTTCCTTAATTGTTCAGAGGCTGATGACACAGTTCTATAATCTTTTCCTCATTTCTATGGCCTGTCTGAATATTCCACAGAAGAAGCTACAAGTCCACCTGACTGAAATGCCTCTTCAGTGTTTCAGTTCCTTAAAGAGTAGACATGGATGAGGACAGGTAAGACTTACAGAATAGTATTACTAGTTATTAATCACCAAGATTTAACTGTGATGGGATAGCTCAGGAGAAGGCTCTGTTAAAAATGAAACTCTAAGCTTATCTGTCTTATCAATGCTAATATTCTTCCTCATTACCATGCATAAACTACATTAAGGATTAAACATTTCTCAGTAAATTTTCAAGAAGCCAAGTATCCCTTAATATCCATGAAGGACTGGTTCCAGGAACCCCCATAGACACCAAAGTCCACAGATGCTCAAGTACCTTATGTAAAATGGTGTAGTGTTTGCATATAACCTATGCACATCTTCCCATATACTTTAAATAATCTCCAGATTACTTATAATACCTAATACAATGTAAATGCTATGTAAACAGTATAACAAACTATATAGTTTACATTATATTAGGTATTGCTTAGAGAATAAACACAAGAAAAAAAAAGTCTGTACATGCTCAGTATAGATACAACCATCCATTTTTCCCCCCAAATATTTTCGAACCCTGGTTAGTTGAATCCATGGATGAGGAACCCATGCATATTGAGGGCTAACTGTGTATCTACTTGATAGCTAAATGCAAGGAAGGAAAAAACGTAAGCTGGAGAATCATCAATATAGGAAAAAGTTGCTAATCTATTGTTGTAAAGTGTACAATCAGTGGTTTTTAGTATATTTAGAGTTGTACAACCATCACTGTCTAATTTCAGAACATTTTTATCACCCCTAGAAGAAGTCCTGTACCCATTAGTAGTCAATCCTCATCCCCCTTTCCGTAATCCATTCTTTGTCAAATTCTCTCTTGCCAACAGCAGCTGCTGTTGGCAGTTCTTATGCAACTTTGCTTGTTATTTCTGGTAAATTCAGAAAAGGGAATAAGATTTCAAGTTATCAAGCAATTTAATCTAGTGACTAGATTATTTTCACACCATCTACAAAGATGTGAAAGCTTGGGATAGAGCGAATGTAAAGTTCTGAAGATCCCAAACATAAGGAAGAGGCAAGAAACTAGCTTCACTAGCTTCATCTACAGACAAATCATTCCAAGGCAGTTATTCCTGGCTCCCCACCCCCAATTCTGCCTATTCTTTTTCTGTATCTTGTAGGCTATCTGTCATACCACCGCTAATTAAATCATGAAAAATAATATCCATAAGGATATCTTACCATCCAATGTCTGTGGTAAAATGCAGAGTTTATTTATAGAATGCTTCATTGACACAAGGTGTTATATAGCAACAGTTCCCAGAGACTTTAATTTTATGGACCAGTTAAATAAAAACAACCAAACAACTGCTATCCAATATAAAGCTCCTATTTTTTTCAATTGGTCCAATAAGAATATTCATTTAAAAACACATGTTATCCAAATTTCCCTCACCTACAATTAGTTTCTAATACCGCCACCATTTCATAAAAAACACCAGTAAACATCTGAATGGATTTGTGTGTGTGTATATGTGGAAGGAAAAACATCTAAATGCTAAGTATCATTACTAGAGATATCTCTGGATAATGAGATTATACATACTGTTTCCTTATGAGTTTTCCATATAGTTTGGATTTTTAATAATAAGCAGTACTATATAATAAAAAAATCAATTATTTCCATTCTTGAGGGGAAAAAATCCATAACAAGTTAAACAAGACCAAAGCTGCTTACCTGTCATTGCCCCGTAGCATTTTGGGATCAAAATATCTATAGTCATCAGTTTCCTATTAAAAAAAATAGAACTTTACCATGACTGTGGAATTTCTCTTTAGAAGGTCAGTTTGGCTTAGAGTATCCTATTTTAATGAATCTATCCATTTTGTAGAATGTATAACAACCACCCCTAATACTTAATGAACACTTACTATGTGCTAACCTTTATTCTAAGTGCTTTAGATGAAATTACTCAATCCCAATAATGGTCTATCAGGTCGTTACTGTTACTCTCGTTTTTCAGATTGGCAGTGTGGGGTACAGAAAAGTTATGTAACTTTATAAAGTTACATGATTAGTAAGTATGGGAACTACAGGATTTGAACCCAGGCAGTCTAGTTTCAATGCCCAAGTTCTTAATTACCATGCCAGAGAAACTAATTCTCTTCTAGAGTGTTGACAGTCCTATCAAAACCTGATTCATGACAAATCCGCTACACATGCTGCTACTATTTAGTCCTGTACCCAATGGTGGACACTGCTAATCAATCATAGCACTCTCAGTAAACCCAAATACAGTGTAAGGATCCTTCAACACTTTGCTTCAAGAAACCACAACCAGCCAGACTTACAAGGCACGATAACCTATCTGATATCTTGCCTTAATTTTAATTTATTTAATTAAGAAATGAAAGGAAAACATTTAATAAATGAACTGAAAAAAATGCATCTAGAATTAGGTTACAGCATTTTAAATGGATACAATCGATTATCTGTCAGGTCTAACTTAGTATACTTTGCTAATCTCTTTAGTATTTTGCTAATCTCTTCATTGCTTCCAAATCAATTTGTCCATCTGGGAAGAGAAGGATGAGAATGCAGGCAACCGCCTCACCTAGCAGATGAAGAAATGCTTTCAAAACAGGAAAAGTTACTTTTTCTTAGTTAAGTGAAAAAATATCCATCTGCAATAATATGCCTTGAGTTATAAAGTCAAAGTCAAGGGAACTCATCAATGAACTTTCATAGCTTGGAGAAACATTTCGGTAAGATCCACAAGGTAGCCATCCATGTGTTCATGACAGAGAAATCTGGAAGGAATGTGTATGCTGGAATGAGCACCAGGCAGGAACATAGCAGTAGTAGGTTTCTGGTTCCAGTTCTGCTACTAAAAGTAGTGTAACTTGGGAAGTCACAACATTTCTTGGTTGCCTCTCCTCCACTGTTAAGATGACTTACGTTTCTTTAACTCTCTAAGTTCTGGGATTCCATGAAGGGAATGATTCTTGCCCTAATTGATACAGCATAATGGTAAAAAACTTGGCCTTTAGTTAAAATCTTAAGTCTGCCATTTACTAGCTGTGTGTCCGTGGGCAAGTTAATTGACTTCATTACACTACAGTGTCTTCATCTATAAAATGAGAATGATAATACTAGTACTTAGAAAGTTCTAATGAGGATTAGGTGAGATAATAGGTGAAAAATGTGTTTTTTTTTTTTTTTGAGGCAGAGTCTTGCTCTGTCACCCAGGCTGGAGTGCAGTGGTGTGATCTCGGCTTACTGCAAACTCTGCCTCCAGGGTTCAAGCAATTCTCCTGCCTCAGCCTCAAGAGTAGCTGGGATTACAGGTGTGTGCCACCATGCCCCACTAATATTTTGTAGAGACGGGGTTTCACCATGTTGGCCAGGCTGGTTTTGAACTCCTGACCTCAAGTGAGCCGCCTGCTTCGGCCTCCCAAAGTCCTAGGATTACAGGTGTGAGCCACCAAAAAATGCTTTGAATGATTTCTGGAACATGATAAGTACTCAATAAATGTTAGCTATTATTATTATTACTGTCATTATTTTTCATCTCAACTTCAAGATTAGGGACAGTAACAAAATATCACAATTTTTTTTTCTTTTTTTTGAGACAGGGTCTCACTCTGTCACCCAGGATGGAGTTCAGTGGCACAATCTTGGCACAATGCAGCCTCAACCTCCTGAGCTCAAGTGATCCTCCTACCTCAGCCTTCCGAGTAGCTGGGACTACAGGTGCACATCACCACACCAGGCTAATTTTTTGTATGTTTTGTAGAGACGGGGTTTCACCATGTGGCCCAGGCTGGTCTCAAACTTCTGAGCTCAAGTGATCCACCAGCCTTGGCCACCTAAAGTGCTGGTATTACAGGCATAAGCAACCACGCCTGGACAATATCAAAATTTCTTAACCCAATATCAAAATTTCTTAACCCAATATCAAAATTTCTTAACCCCCCTGTGTATTTGGCACCTGTCTAAATTTTTGCATTTACTTATATTTTTAATCTTTATAGTTGCTTGGCATAATATCTTGTGGAAGTTTATTGCCTATTAGGAAGCAGTATTCTCTAAATCAGTTAGTCATAAATGAATACCTCTCTTAGGCTTTTCAGGAAGAACCTTTTCTTCATGTATTCTAGAATGTAGTGACAAAGTCTATTATTATTTCATTGTATACCACTTTATCTGTATTGATTGCCAGATGGAAGAATCCAATCCTTTTTAGCTTACTATAAACGACTCTCCCATTCCTTTCATAATACTAACTGCCCTTTTGAGATGTTTTACTACACTGTATCTTTGTTTTCACACCAGTGAATTTTAAAATTTGTTTTTGTTAGTTTTTTCTGTTATTACAGTCATGTTCTGACAATTACAAAAAATGTCACACTCGTCTGAAGATTCTGTTCTCATTTTTTCTTAGGACTGGAATCCTAAGCCTCACTGCCAAGTCTATAGGGATTTATATCAACTCAAACCAGGGTTTTGATGTGGGTAGGATCATGCTGCCTGTTTTTGATTCCAGATTCTTGTGGTAATAACCACCTTTTGGTTGTGACAGTAACAGGACGGGATGTTTTATGAAACAGATTGTGATGATTTTTACATTCTTTTTCGAATTACAGATAGCTTAGAAACCCATTCTTTAAGTCAATGCTAACAATATTGACCCATTTGTCTATTCACCCAATGATTTCATTGTCAGTTTACTTATTCAGCCCAAAATAATTTAGTGCCCTATAAACATATGCACTTAACATTTTTACTATGCACTGCTTTCCTAATTTAACTTTTATAAAATTAAATTGGTTTGGTACTCTTTATACTACACCAACAAATGCTCACTGGTTCTTTTTTCATTTACAGAAATTTGTTCCTTAGGATATATTTCACATTTAATTATACAAATAGAATATAATCTACATGACATTTGAATGAGAGCTGGCCAGAATGGGTATAGCAGCTGAGAAAACCAATTCCCAGAATCTGTGATAATGGCTAAAAAAGGCTTCTTGAGAACATGGACTCTTCCTTTCTCTCATGTATTCTGCTGTGATTAGGCTCACAAGGAACTCAATCTGATTTTATCCTCTTTCATACTAGTCAGTTTGACACATTCAGGAATTTACACAAAGTAGGTTATATGGTACTCACAGGGTTTGACTTCATCTCCATAAGATTGTCCAAAATACGAGTAACAGGTAGATTCTGTGGAAAAGTATTTTGTTAAATATTAGAACGTCAAACCAAAACCATCTGATCATTCTACAGTTAAGTATGCTTACCTTTCAATTAAACACATTCTAAGATTAAGTAGTCTGTGAAGGGTAAAGGTGATGTCAAAGATGTAAATACTCTTGGCACTACTCAAGTTTCCATAGGAAAATATAATTCTAAGTAAAAAAGCTTCTTTAAGTGTGTAGGTGTATTCAGGTTTTAGTACAAATACATGTTTCGGCTTTTTACTTTGTTGGGTGTTTGCTTTTAATACTAGTAACTGCAAGCTTTTGTTTTGATCAAAGAAGAATCCCCCCCCCTTTTTAAAAATTTTTTTTAATTTTTGAGATGGAGCCTAGCTGTCATCCAGGCTGGAGTGCAGTGGCGTGATCTCGGCTCACTGCAGCCTCTGCCTCCTTGGTTCAAGCGATCTGCCTGCCTCAGCCTCCCAAGTAGCTGGGAATACAGGCTCATGCCACCTTGCCTGGCTAATTTTTATATTTTTAGTAGAGAGAGGGTTTCACCATGTTGGCCAGGCTGGTCTCAAACTCCTGACCTTAGGTGATCCACCCACCTCAGCTTCCTAAAATGCTGGGATTACAGGTGTGATCCACTATGCATGGCCAGAATCCCACTGTATTTTTTTCATTTCCTCTCTGTGGATTATAAAAGTTTTCTTTACAAATAAAGTAACTTTTAAAGTTCGTGCAAATGTATGATATTAAATGATGTAAGAGTTCATTCATTTCTAATAAAAAGGTATTTTTTTGTACTTTGGAAAATGGGGATATGGATACACAAACAACTTTATTGACCATTTTTATTTTGCCTGGGATAAATTCCAAGTTTTCAATGTTGTACTGCATCATCTTACAGAACAGATTCCACTTTGAACATGAAATGTACAACACAGGTGCTGGCAAAAGGCTGTCTCCTGACTTGTTTACAGGCTGTGGCATAAGAAATACTGTTACATTTCAGTCTGACAAGTTTTATTATTTTGAACATAAGTCAAATTTAGAAAATTTAGTAGGTGACTATTAAGTTTATTCAAAGTGCATTCCTAATGAAGTGTTATTCTGTTCATTTTGAACTGATATTTCCTTTGTGAATTGTACAGGATGTTCTGAAGAGAACAGTCTTGTATCTATTGTACTTTATGTATTTCAGAGACTTTGTATGACAAAAACATTCAATCTGATTGTTTATAGATCAGACTAAAATCTATAGATAACACATTACTATTATATAAGGATTTTCTGTTTTCTTAGATCATAAAACATTTTATTGTAATTAAAATGGACTGTCATTAAGGATACTGCTACCTTCCCTAGACTGGTAAAGTAAAAACCTTTTAAGATGGTCTCAGGCAAGTAAAATTAAAATTAAAGCTATTTCGTTACTCTCTGATATTTATGTTGGCTAGGTACTTTCAAATATAAATACAAGCATCAAATGTTCAAGCTGTCTGAACATACTTCCTGAATACTATTTAGATTTTTTTTTTAAAAAAAGGTGGCTCAAAATTTTACCTTTTAAGTTTTGTTTCAAATAAAATCGAGTCTGTTCACTTAAGAGTGAGTCTAAACCAATTTCTCTGAAGAGTAAATGGGTGCAGATTTAAATGTGCTTTAAAGAAAGATTTTAAAATGCTTTATCCAAAGGAGAAAAACTATAGTTATGTATTCCAAGTAATACCAACAACAGATATGAAGTGCTTTGCAACCTAACGAGAATAAATAATTTAAAAATTCTAGAACAAAACATTATAAATTGTTTTGTAAAATTTTACTAAACTTGACAACTTTATATCAATTTCTCTATTTACACTGAATTCTGTGTTTAGCTTCCTGCATTGTACTCTTAGATATATACAATGGAGGAAAATTTAGAAAAGATTATATGTAATAATAAACCATAAGGGTCATCTTATTTTTATTATATTTGTGAAAATAATTGGAAGTTTGAATATTCATACCAATATTCCATGGTAAATCTTTAATTAGTATAAAATGAGATTTTCCTAAGGATACAATTAAATTTTACTTTATGTTTTATAGTTCTGCTGTATCTGAAGACAAGTCTCCCAAGTAGGTCATTAAGTAACATAAGAAAAATTTCTTTCCAGCAAAGTTGTTCAAAAATTAAAGAGCCCAGAGACAAGTCTTTCTTATGTTTTTGTCTGGTTTTTACAACCAAATAACACACCAAAATCATCTACCACTCCTATACACTACAATATTCACATACTCCCATATATTAAAGGAAGCTTCAGGTACAGAGAATGGTTTTAAAAAATATATAATGTCTTTAAAATGGAAAGAGTACTTCAGGAAACAACTTTTGAGATCTGTCACCAGGTAATGCTCTAGCTAGCCTCCATTCTTTGCCTAAAGGCCTGAATTGACTTAATCATTAACAAAAATCAATTATATATTTAGGATAATTTACATTCCAGGTTAATCAAGTTTTACTGGTTAAGAAAACCAGATTTTAGCAGCTAACATACCAGCATATGGAAAACATCCAAACAAAACCATACAATATTCTTTGCTCAACAAATAGTGTGTTATCTTATGTGTCTTTACAAACATAAAAAGTCTGTGTGCTTCAGTAAAAGGGGTATAAACAAAATTTTATCAAATGAAAAACTCAATTGTTTTAAGAATTCCCAAGCATATTTTGTTCTTAGAAATTGTTGTTTAGAAATAAAATGGAAAACATTATTGTATAGTTTGCAACTAAATTTTTATTAGAAAGCTATTATAGATATAGATTTGAGAGACAGAGTCCTATACACAGGAATATCCTAAATTAAAGTTCTTCAAATTTGAAATACATGAACTAGAAACTATCTGAAAAAACATAGTGAGAAATCTATTTCCAAAAATCCTAAGTCATTTTATGACTTTAGTCATGTTTTATGATTTTAGTCACTGGAAAAGCTTAGGTAAAAACAATGTTAACTTTATTTCTGATGGTGTATTACAAAACAAAATAAAATATGCACAGAAACTCAAAGACAACTAAGAAATATAATATAGTTCTATAACCAAAATAAGGAAGTTTTTTTTCCTTTGAGTTCTCCTAGAATTAGCCACTTGTTGACCTATACTGACAACTGATCTATGGTGACTATTTCTAACTTTCCCCTTGCAGCCCTCGGCTTCAGATGATGCTCTGATGTTGAAGCTGGCAGTGGGGATGGGACAAGAGTTGCTACTGTCTTGACTACCAGAGCCCTGGAGAATGAAAAAGCCCTATGTGAACCTCCTGTAAGAGGACGCTTATCTTGAAGGCAGTTATCAGCCAAGTAAAGAATTAGATGGCATGTGTGGACACTGGAAACACTGGAGATGAGAGATGTATCAATGATAGAAGGGTGGAAAGTTGCCAGTGAAGTGAAGTTAGAAGGAGAGGAAATAAGATGGGCTGTCTCCAAAATTTAAAATTATCAACCAGACTGGGATCTACAGAGTGTATCTAACACCCTTATCTTACAGATGAGTTTACAAAATCATCTCATGTCCATGGCAATAAAATAAATAAAATGAGATTATGTGAACTCACTAAGACACATCTATCCCTCTATCACCCAGTTTCCACAATTATTAACTTGTGGCAAATCTTATTTCACCTATACTGTCACCTACTACCCATTCCCCTAGGTTGTTTTAAAGTAAGTCTCCAATGTACAATCATTTTAGCCATAAATATTTCAGTACACATATCCAAAATATAAAAACTCTTAAAAACCCCATAACACTATTACCACTCCTAAAATAATAAAGTAATTATTAATTTATAATTTATAGTATTATGTAATTAGTAGTGATTTATTCTCTTCTGCAGATTTATTGAGGTATGACTGACAAATTGTATATATTTTGGGTGTACAACATGATGTTTTGATATATGTATTTGTTATGAAATAATTACTACAACTTGATATCCAGTCACTGTTGTATAAATTATCATCCATCTCCCAGGCTCAAGTGATCCTCCCACCTCAGCCTCCCAAGCATGTGCCACCATGCCCAGGTAATTTTTTTGTATTTTTTGTAGAGATGGACTTTTGCCATGTTACCCAGGATGGTCTTGAATGCCTGGGCTCAAGCAATCTGCCTGCCTTGGCCTCCCAAAGTGCTGGGATTACAGGTGTGAGCCACCGTGCCCGACATATAAAATCATGGTTTATAGTTTTCTTGTTCAAATGATAATCTTAAGGGCCAAACATTGCAAATGTGTATTTTAAATCTTTTTTTAATCTATGGATTTTCACTGCTTGTAATTTATGTGTTGTTCACTTTTAAAGGAGGGATTATTTTTGCAAATAGGCCAAATAAAGTAAAACAGAAGTCTAAAATTATGCAACTGTATGCTACATTATTCATCTTCACATTCTTGTACAATTATCCTCACACAAACAGATTCCAAATCTGTGAATAACATTCAACTGGGTGTATGTGATAGTTGATACTTGTGATGCACAAAACTTATGCTGCCCATAAAACAAGGTATAAAAAGCTCTTATAAGTGACCTAGAAAACTGGATGTAGCTAATCCTATTCTGTCTAATTTATTTACAGTTTAAACTGTTTATTCAAAGATCCAAAACAATATTTGGAGATTTAAGAGGCATAAATTACTCATAATATTCCAAGAGTGAAACAGAACTGATCTTCAGCAGTGTCTTCTTTGATACCTCTTACCTCTCAGTTCCCAAACTGCCCAAGACCTCCCACCACAGTACCTCTAAATTTTAGAATATAAGGGTAATAGAGCTTTAACATGGACTTCTCTGAGTTTACATCTTTCTAGAGACTCCTTACTCGAGGATAATTTGGTAATATTTATTAAGAACAATTAGAAATGTCTACACTCTTGATTCTAGATTTCAATCTCAGCAATTTGTCATGTGGGCAGAAGTAACCAGAGATGACGATGTACCCAGAAAAAAACTAACATTTAAAGCTTAGATAAGCCTAAGTATTTGTCTTTCAGTACCATCTATTTTTTCTCTTTTTAAAGAGCAACAAAAAAAGACTATATTGTATGACTATTATTTTTACTTGAAGATAATATAAAAAGAACCATTCCTACCCCCTGTCAATACCTATTTCCTCTAACTCTGAACTTTTTTTTTTTTTTTTTTTAATGGCATAGCTCTTCTGGTAGTGGTGGCAAAAATACAGAGATGGGGTGACCACTGATCATTTCAAATTTTACTTTTGCAAGTGAGAAACTGCCTATGTCAAAGCGCTATGTTATTTGCAATATTAAAAAAAAAAAACAGAGATATAAGATCACAAAGAATTATTTTTATATTTTATGCACTCCAAATAAACTTTTGTGTTAGCACAATAAAATATTTAAGAATTGACCAATTTAGATGTCTTTTACAGGTATCATAGGGGATATATACCATGTGACTCTAAGGTAATAAGTTCAAAAACCATGATTATTCTAAAGCTTAAAGTCTAACTTCTAAATACTATGAGTTATATGTTATAAGAAATACTTTGTTTAGGGAAATCTTACTATTGGGATTTACTTCTAACAGTGACATGTGAAGAAAAATATGTAAGTCTCCTTAAAAATAAACTACATATGGTTATGTAATAGCCAGTCTATCCAGCAAAAGGCAGACATTACCATAGAAGTTGGAGGTCCCCCTTTGTCTCATAAAACAAAATCATTTTGTCCACAGTTGACGATAAATAAGAACGGGCCCAGGCTAAGCCATAAAGTATAGCACAGTTGTCTCTAATGTGCCCAAACTTCCTATTGTGCCTTTTCACATACAGTCTAAGAGGGTGAAGATAAGCTGATTCTGGGCAGTACTGTGAACGATTAAGAAAAAGTAGATTAAGTATTTGGTAGTAGCTCCTTACCAGGAGGTAGAATGAGAGGGACTGACAATAATTTCTAAAAGGGATAATGAGGCCAGACACAGTGGCTTGTACCTGTAATCCCAGCACTTGAGAGGCTGAGGTGTGAGGATCACTTGAGCCCCAGGAGTTCAAGACCTGCCTGAGTGACATAGTGAAACCCCATCTCTACAAAATATACAAAGGTTAGCCAGGTGTGGTGGTGCGTGCCTGTAGTCCCAGCTAGCACCACTGCACTCCAGCCTGGGCAAGAGAGCAAGACCTTGTCTCAGAAAAAAAGAAAAAGAAAAAAATAACTTATTAAACCACAAATAAAGATTATGTATGTAAAATACCACAAGTAAACATTATAAGAAAGAAACGTGTGGAGGAAAGAAAAGGTTTTGTTTTCTGAATACAGGTAAATAAACAATATTCAGATCTGAATAACTGATTCTTTTGATTTGGCCTTTAAAACCCTTCTCATTGCAAACTGAGTTTCTGTGTAAAACATTATCTCAGTTTTGCCTTAAAATATTCCAGTAAAAGTAAATAAAAAACACAAATGGGATAGATGAAACAAGAATGGATACTGACTTAATTGAAGGATTCAGAATTTGATAATGCATATTTGAAAATTTCCAAAATTAAAAGTAAAAAACAAATCTTTTGAAAAGACACCAAATGAATTAATGACTGAAGCAGAATATCTATATATTACAATAGAAAAATCACAAAAACAAAAAAGTCATTTAAAAGTGTCCTATATACAAAACGAAGGACTAAAAGAAAATGTGAAATCAAGGTACAATTTTATTATCCCCAAATATAAATTCTATTTAAAATACTTTGTTTAGTCCAATTTACATAGGACTTTAGATGTTAAGTTCATTAGCTTATTAATATTCTGATTATATGTTAAAATAAACGATACTCATTATGTAGCAGTTCACTATTCTAAATAGGTTAGGTTCATTCTTTCAATTAACGTACTTTCAACAACCTGATGGTAAAGACAAATCAAAATGTAAGTGAAGTCCAAATCCAAATCCAAATTTTTTTAAAAGGTATAAAATTACAGAGCTCTGAGCTACACATGCAAAAATACCTCAGAGTCTTAAATACACTAATAAAGAACTCCTTGGAACAGAAAACCAAATACTGCATGGGAGCTCAACAATGAGAACACATGGACACAGGGAGAGGAACAACACACACCGGGGCCTGTCAAGGGTGGGGGAAGAACAACAGGGAAGAGAGCTAATGGATGCTGGGCTTAATACCTAGGTGATGGGTTGATCTGTGCAGCAAACCACCATGCCACACGTTTACCTATGTAACACACCTGCACATCCTGCACATGTACCCCAGAACTTAAAAAGAACTCCTGAATAAATCCAGAAGTTGCTTTACCTGAGCAGTTAGCCTGTCAACATTTACGTTTAAAAGTTACCAGTATGTTTTCTAGCAAGTGTACTTACTTGCTGTTTCAAAACCAGGTTCTTCACTCCTTCCATCACAAACTGTGATCCTGTATTCATGACTCGTGATAAGAGACTAGGTGGGGGCAAAAGAGAAGGACCATTCTAAGTACAAAGTGCCTCTCCAATCGGTCACAGATAAATATTTACCTGATTACACACCACATGCTGATGATGCTTGCTGTACCTACCACCTTTGTTTTCACTAAACAGAAAGGTCTTGAGAATTTCTGCTGCCATGGGTGTCACTGCTGCAATTTTATTTAACAATAAAATAGTAATTAAAATACTCTGATTAGTCAATAATTATTAAAAAATATAAAAATAAAGAGCTGCCCTCAAAATATACATATTAATTTCCTAGTCTTAGCTATAGTTTTTTTTTGCAAGTTATAATTTGAAGAGAATTCCTTGCCTTCCTGATTGTCCAATCCTAAAAAAAGAAAAACAATTTAAAGCTAGTAACTTGGACAACTTGCTTTAGGAGTTCAAACCACAAGAACATATTGAAAATATATATGCCAGTAAGTACTATGAGTAAGTCAAACATTACTGTATTCTCTTATATCAGCAGGTGGATCCAATCCTACATTGTATATTGTCTCTCCTCCCTATACATAAAATCTATCATATAAAAATGTGAAACAGAACAGACTTACTGAATTTTGCCTCAACTCTGAAGAATGTTGTCTACATTTTAAACAACAACAAAGCACCAGTAAGTGGCTTGCCATACTGGGTTTATATCTGTGGTTCAAACGGTCTCTCACATGGAATTAAAAGATGTTTTGTGAGACAGAATAGTAATCCTGCATTAAAATCTCAGAAGGCTAGGGACAGCTTTCAGATCACCCAAGAGTTTCTTACAACATATTTATCAAAATCCCAACTGCAAAATCATAAGAAATCTAATAGGCTTTAATGTTCAATAAGATTTTTAAGGGATGAAACTGAAAAGTCTATTTTATTAAATACATGGAAGTAATTTTCCAAAATTATTTTCCTTTTCCTCGTCTTGCCTTACTCCACTCTGAAATGAAGAGATGGACAGGATGGAAATCTTTTCATTCACAGAAGCAAGAGAAAGTAATCTTTGTTGGAACGAATGGCCCTGGGTGATTCCTGTCACCAGGCAACTCTGAGGGGGTGTGCTAACCTGAGCAGCACTGTCTGAATTGGCCTGAAAATCCAGGCCAGCTGGATTCCTTTTGCCAAGTACTTACAAGGCTGAGTGCTTTTGTTTTTGGAAATTGTTTCATTAAAACCAGTTACTCAGTGTGGGGCTAGGATAAACCTGTTCTCCTCTGGCTTCCTGCTTTTGTTTTAGCTCTAAAAAGTAAGGTAGGAATTGGAAACTGTATGGTACCAAAAAGAGTAGTCAGAATTACCCTGTTCAGTTTCTCTGAAAATCACACATACTCCACTGGGGTCTCTGGAGTAAGATGTCATACCTAGCCCTGAGGACTTCCTATCATTCAGCACTGCTTGAATCTATCCTGAAGCTAGGCCTAGCTGCAAGTCTATATTAGTTATCAACATTGATATTAAAATAGTTTTAACCTTCAAATGTTTTCTGAAAATGAAAAATATGTTATAATAACAAACAAGTATATGAATAAAAACCATTTAGAAGACAATATTTGTTGTAGAAAATTTGGAAAATAAAGAAAAGTACCCAAAAGAAAAGAACTATACCCCTTAGAATTACCCACTATTAACATTTAGGTGTGTATCATTTCAGCTATGCAATTAAATGTATGTATGTATACTCATCCACACAGATACACACAGATGGATAAATGGACATATAGGGATGATACTGTAAAAAATGTCATCTAAGTTTCAGCTTATACCATGTAAAAGACATTAACTTACATTTTAAAGTGAGAATTTGAATGTGCCCAACACTAAAAAACAATGTTTGAGGTGATATACTAATTACCCTGATTGGATAATTACACATGGTATGTATTAGCACACTGTACCTCATAAATATGAACAATTATTACATGCCAATGAAAAATAATTTAAAAAAATAGAAAAGAAAAAGGAGAACTTCAGCCATCTAAATGTCACCAAAGGTATGGTGACATTTTCCGCATTCAAAGTGTCAGACATTGTGTTTTTAAGGCATGAAAGTCTAAGGTTTTGAGTACAAAGATGCAACAGAATTATTAAAAATACTTACCCCATTGGTTTAGTGGTAGTGCTGCCATAGCTGGCAGGAGCTGAGGCCATCTTGGTAAAAGCCCTATAAAAGAAGGAAGTTGTACTTAAAAGCTAATTATTAGAGCTAACTTGGGTGTCATGGCATTAAAATATCTATTGACTAACTTCTATGATGCAGACATTTTCTGAAAAGAGAATTTTTAAACTAATATAACTGTACTACAATTAGTACTAAAACACTGAATTATTATTTTTTGAGACAAGATCTCACTCTGTCACCCAGGCTGGAATGCAGTGTTGCCATCATGGCCCAAATGCATTAGTTTTCCAAACTTCATATTTTTCTTCATTTCTATGTGATCATTTAAATAAAAAGAACTGATATAGAGACTTGATAGCTTAAAAGAACAATCATATAATAATTTAGTCTTTTTACTGTTTCCTACATTCTATGCTCCCTTGTTTCCAGGTACATGCCTTTGCTCATGCTGTCCTTTAGGAGTATACATTCACTACCTTATTCAATAGAAACTGTATATTTCCTTTTAAGGCTAAGATCAAAACCACTTTCTTTGTTAACACTTCTAACTCTACCACTCAATGATTTTTCCCTTTAGTTATATTCTATACCAGACTTTTATACTTAATTGCATATATTATTTTCAACTCTTTCTAAATGTCCAGAATCTCTGTAACTAAACAATACAATGAAGGATGGGCAGAAAGATGGCATTTAGATGTGCTTTAGAAATATTTTTATTCTGAGAGTATTTTCATTGTAGAGAATCCAGAAAATATAAAATGCTCCCAGAAGAATCCTACCACTCTGAGGTAACCCCTGTTAAGATGTTGGTGTAGTCTTCTAATCTTAGGACACATGCCTATTTAACATATATGATTTAAAAACCAAAGTTAGCATCATATTCTATATACTGTTTTATAACACATTTTAGTAGCACACCATAAACATTTTATGCCAATCAATATTCTTTCATAATGATTCTTATTTTAAATGCTTTGTAACTGGGAAAAAAAGAGTACCTAAAGAAAATTTTATAAGGGAAAAAAATGTAAATCACTAAGATGTGGTAGTAGAAATGCTAAAAATACTCAGTTTCAATCTTGACAAAATCTGCCAACAACAGAGAAATCTCAAACAAAAATTTCAGTTCAGAAAGGAGGATGTGAATCAGCAGTGGATTAGAATTTCTGCATTAACAACAACAACAAAAATAGTTTTCCACTAGAAACAATATCTGAACAACAAAGAAGGGTTAAATAAATAACAGTGCATTTATATGGTTTAATATTAGGCAAACAGTAAATACTTCCATGAACTGGCATGACGAAAGCTATTAAGAACTAGAATACAAAACTGTATCTCTAAAAATGATTTCCCAGTTTAAAAAAATATCTGGCTGGGTGCAGTGGTGCACACCTGTAGTCCTAGCTACTAAGGAGGCTGAAATGGAAGGATCATGAGCCCAGGAGTGTGAGGTGACAGTGAGCTATGATTGTATCACTGCACTCCAGCCTCAGTGGCAGAGCAATACCTCGTCTCTAGAAAAAAAATCTGTCATATGTATAAAGAATGAAAGAATATACACTAATGTTTACTTGTACTGCAGACACGATGCCACAAGTAGAAAATTCCACATCTGACCTCATGTCAGGTTGCAGTTCAAATGCACAACTTAAGAATATTGATAAAATTACCTTTAGGCTATGTATATGAGACAATAATTGATTTTTTTTGTTTAGACTTGGGTCCCATCCCCAAATATCTCATTTTATATATATGCAAATATTCCAAAATCTGAAAAAATCCAAAATCCAAAACACTTCTGGTTGCAAGCATTTTGGATAAGGGGGACTCAACCTGTATTATAAAAATTGAGAAAGACAGTTTTCAGTTTTCCTTTTAAACAAAGGTTTGTTGTGTGTTTTTTTCTTATTACAAGAACACAGACAAAAGTAAGTTTCAAAAGTATAGATAATAAAAACACTCGTAATCTCACCACTCAAGAGATAACTACTGTTAACAATTTGGTATAATTCTCTTGCTATGCTTATTTTTTTTATATAATTGTGATCAGAAAGCATATTTAATCCTTTCATCTTAAAAAATTATTTTAAAAACTATTTTGAAGGCAATACTTTTTGTAGAAAATTTGGAAAATAAAGAAAAGCACCCAAAAGGAAAAAAAATTCTACTACTTGGAATTATCTACTATTAACATTTAGTTGTATGCCATTTCAACTCTGTAATTACATGTTTGTATGTATATGCTTATATGAACACATACATATGGATGAAAAAATGGATAAACAGGGATCATACTGTAAAAAATGTCATTTAAGTTTTGGCTCAAATGTGACTACCTACTAGATGCTTTCCCTGATCTGCTAAGCAAATTTAGCTATCACCCCCAGCAGGTTAAAATCTTATCACTTAAGTTTTATTTCCTATGTCATTTAACACAGTTTTAACATTATTCTGTTCATTTATTTGCTTATTTGTTAATTGTTTCCTCAACACAAATGTAAATTCACTGACAGTTGGGGCCTTGTTTATCATGCTCGCTATTAGGAAATATTTATCAAACAAATCAATAAAGAGTGTTATAATTTTTTTTTTTTTGACTTTACAATATAACATGAGCACTTCCCAATGTCACTAAGTAAGCCTTCTGATTTTTAATGACTCGACTGTATTTATCTTACAGAAATGCCACAATTCACTTACTAATACTACTGCTAGACATTTAGATTGCTTTTAAAAATTTCATTATTACAATTGTATCTAAAATCTTAGCTTCAATTACTAGTGGTCAGAGTTATTTTTAAAGAACTCTTTATACCATCCAGAAAATTTTTGACAATTTATATTCCTAATAGCAGAGTATAAAATGCACACATGAATTTTCCTGTATCCTTGGCATGGTATTTTCTAAATGTTTGCATTATGTTAATTTGCCTTTCTTGGATTGCTAGTCAAATTAAAATTTCCTCTTAATGCCCTGGAGACATTTGACTCCAGACATTTCAGTCTTTGACTTTCTCACCTTATCAGTAAAGAAACTATAAAGCTTGCCCAGGAAAGAAAGGCATAACTGTTTTACATAATTTTAAGCTGTAAACAGGGTGGGCCAGATAAGGAAATATTTATGCCACTGGATATATAAAACCACCAAGGCATTGTTCAGTTTTCTTATTAGCATTCCCATTTTCTTGGGAATGAAGCCTCAATTTTACTCCTTTAAATGACAGGAATTAAAGAAGAAAATAAAACTTACTTCCACTGTTTGATATATTGTAAAGGATTAAGGTTGCATCCTGCATCAGTTAAAGCTTTTTTATACTGCTCCAAATCAGCCTGAAATAAGAAAAGAACTATATGACAAAAATTTTTACTTTCATGAAAGATGTTATTTGATTAATTAAAAGTAAGACCAAAGGCATGAGTTTAAATTCTTGGCACCCAAGTAGAGTGGAGTCACGTCTTAAATGAGTACCCATGTGACCACCCAAGACAAGAAAATCGCATATAATGAAAATTACCTTTAAGAGGCTCCCAAATCACCTATAAAAGTACAGTATTTTAAAATTTCTCAGTAAGTCCAACAATGTTATTTTTTTCCTTTACTGCTGGGATAGACTGCTTTTCTTTGGGACACGCACTAAATGATTTGGTTTGACCAAGAATATTTCTAAACCAGAAACACAAGGGGAATGACACCAACTCAGGGGAGCTGCAGATTTGGGTTTCTCATCTCATTTTCATTCTAAGGGTCCAGATTCATTAACTGGACAACAGGTGTCCTGCACTTCAAAAAAAATTTTTTTTTCCAACTCTTCCTTACTCATTTCCTGATAAGTCTGGCTGAATTTGTGTAACTTAAAGGAGCCTATCTTAATGATCACTTACATTTATGAAAAGACATAATCCTTACCAAAAGTAAATAAAAATACTGTGGTTAAATTAAGGGAATACTGAATTAAGTTTTAGAATCATATATTCTTAAGAAAAATATTGTATTAAGCTATCAGAATCCCCTGAGATATATAGGTAAAACTCTGTTGATGAGAGAGATACTTTTCTTTTTGAGATAGAGTTCCACTCTTATTGTCCAGGCTAGAGTGCAGTGGCGCAATCTTGGCTCACTGCAACCTCTGCCTTCCAGGTTCAAGGCATTCTCCTGCCTCAGCCTCCTGAGTAGCTGAGATTACAGGTATGCGCCACCACATCCAGCTAATTTTTGTATTTTTAGTAGAGATGGGGTTTTACCATGTTGGCCAGGCTGGTCTCAAACCCCTGACCTCAGGTAATCTTCCCACTTTGGCCTGAAAGAGATACTTATAAAAAGAAAACCACACTGTCTTAAAAAATTAGAAGTGAAGCTTTGTGTTCCCAAGGTAAAGTAGAATGGCTGAGAGCAAATAGCAGGTTTAGTTTTGCTATTTTAATATGCCAAAGATTTTTGACCAACAGAAACCCTATCAATTTACCAGATACTAAAAAAAAAAAATTGCTGCTGGCAAAGCAATGGAGTTTAGAACAACCACATTCTAAATGGCATCTTGAGGTTCTTATGCTTCTTGCTCATCCAGTAAAACTATACAGTTAACATTAGAGTCAACAGTCTCTAACCCAGTAAGAAGTCTGATACCAAAATCACCACTTTCTTTTATAGAATAGACTATATTTTCTATATTGGACATTAGTTTTAAAACAATCTTAAAATAAGGTTAACCTTTCAAAAAGCACAGCAAATCTGATTAACTTAGTTTAGAATAGTTATTTTCCAAAAATAAGAATTTTGGCCACTTAAATTCAGTTCACATTCCAACAACTTAAAAGTAGATGTTTCACGGGTAGTTTCCCCTGGTAACAATAAAAGTTGCTATAAAATACAGCAGTACATAGAAGCAGCCTTAACAAATTGTTTTTATTTCTTTTCTTTTATTTGAGATGGAGTATTGCTCTCACCCAGGCTGGAGTGCAGTGGCGTGATCTCGGCACACTGCAACCTCTGCCTCCCAGGTTCAAGCTATTCTCCTGCCTTAGCCTCCCCAGTAGCTGGGATTACAGGTGCATGCCACCACACTTGGCTAATTTTTGTATTTTTAATAGAGACGGGATTTTGCCATGTTGCCCAGACTGGTCTCAAACTCCTGAGCTCAAAGTGATCTGCCTGCCTCGGCCTCCCAAAGTGTTGGGATTACAGGTGTGAGTCACCATGCCTGGCCATTTTTCTTTTAAAGGAATAAAGTAGATATTTAGCTGCAGTGACTTTTACTTCTATTTTTAAAATCTGAATTGTAGTAGTCTACAAATAAACATTCCCCTTCCTCCCAATAACTGAATAAAGGACATACCTCAGAAGGTGCTTGCTGTGTGCTTATATAATAGATAAGAAACAACCTCATTTTATCTTCTGGAGTTCCTGCTGCATAGGGGAAAAGAGGTTAAAAAAAGATTTTCATAATTGTGGTTATTATGTATTATAGTCAATGCAAGTATGTTACATTTCAAGGCATATATAAATGTGACAAAACAAAACATGGCTCTTGATTTAACTGAGCTAAGGTGACAGGTACTATAATCACAACCATGTAAAATACAGATATGGAAAAGATTAAATGAGGTGGGATGAGAGGGCTGTGATTATGACAGCATCTCTATTGTATTTTCCAAATTGTGTATAATGTTGAGATTTCCCTTTTAGATATAAACTCATAATGAAAGGAAAGGATATAAGCAGGGTAATCATACAATTCCAAAACAGATACTTTTGAGGTGGCAAAAGGGGTGCCACTAACAATTACATAAGGACAACTGGTATGAAAGTGGGACTATCCTGGGAAACCAGATGTATGGTCACCCTAGGAATTGGGTTATGAAACTTTGCTGGCTAAACAAAATCAACTAGCTGAGCCTAAAGCCATATTTCTCAAACTGGGGGCCCCTAAATACACGTGTTTCTGAAGGCTTTTATATTACTATAAGAATGGGAAAACCATATATTTTTGTTTAAAAAATTGTTATATCACATAGAATATATCTGCCTCAAATTTTAAGACAAAACATAAGATTTCAAACAAATATCTTGCTTGCAGTGCTCTGAGTTACTACTCTTACTACCGAAAGTCCAAGACTGTCCAGAGAAACTCATTTATTGTCTGTTCTTCTATAACGTGCACTTTGGTGGAAATGTGATGAAGCACTGGTCTTGACAAATAACAATATTCAGTTTCACTTTAAAGTGTATCGTAAGATGCAAGAACTCAGAATTGTTGTATTTTATTATAGAATAAAAACTAGTTGATTTTTTTCAAAACATAATGACTGACAGGACACTTATTTTTTATATGATTGGGAACACTAACACTCATTCTCTAATTATCTGTACTTCCTGAATATGACAAAGAATGGTAAAATAAAGATCAAGTTCTCTAAAGTTCTCATGTCTACAAATAAATATTGTATTTGGGGCATTTTAAATATTAGATTATGAGACTCCAGGGCCTGTTAAATCCTAGGACAATACTGATATTTTTGTTTTAGCAGGTAATTAGCCTGATTCAGTACGGGCTAATGTTCTTACCAGCCTTCCGTAGGTTATTCTTCCATCATCGATTCTATTTTCAAAACCTTTCGCAGTGCTATTGGGATCTGTCCCACCAACCAGTGGTCAGTCCGGGGACTGGGAGGTAGTCGTCTAACTCTTCCCCTCTCAGTCTTTGAAATGCTGTTTAGGATCAGCTTCATACATGTGCAGTTCAGGGGTGAACCCAGGAATTCATGAACAACTTTACGAGGTTACTTTCCTGAGCTCCTTCCTCTCCACAATCTCCCTGGTACTTTCCCATTTCCTTGGCCTTCCCTTTTTGGTGCCCCAGCTAGAAAGCTTTGGCTTTGGTCACCCTGCTTCACTGAGCATTTCCTGCCATAACTGCTGCAACTATGATCGACCAGCTAGAGGACAAAGGGCACAAGAGTAATGAGGCTTGTCCTACCCACTTGGGACCACAGATCCTAATATACAAGAGGAAGGTTCCCCTCCCTCAGTTTTCAGGGCCTGTGGGTCCCTGAGTTTGCTTTAAGTATCTTCAGCATCTAGCATAGCCTTTTCTAATAGCAGATACTTAATTCGCTTAAAGAAGGAACAGCTCCCACTCTTCTTCAAGGGGAAACATACTTTAAAACTGCTACAGTGTTAATAACTGCCTTAGAACATCTGCTAAGGTTTTAAAGACCAATCTGATGGTAAGGGCTGCTGATGGTAAGGGCTGCGGAGCATACTGATGGTTATAATGACATAACCACAGGGAAACCAAACTGAAAATGTTAGCATGTGTCCTTTACAACTATGATTATTCTAAAGCCTATAGCTACAGCCTGGAACCTCTTGTCACACGTACCTCTCTCCTTTGACTGCTACTTTAAAGTCAGAATTCCCTTACTGAGTAATCTGGTGTATTTTAGAGAAAAGTTTTAAGTACAGTTTGGAGAGCTTTTGTTCTCCCTGAAATTCTGAGAGTAAGATGCTGACCTGCTGTCCCATCACCCCCAAATGTTAAAGACATTCTCTAACACAGCCTCAGTAAAACAATTAGCAAAATGTGATATTAACACTGACACATTACATTGATGTGATATACTACATGATACATTCATTACCATTTAATCCTCAGATCCTATTTCAAGTTTTACCAATTACGTCTACAGTATATTTTATGGAAAAAGGATCAATTTCAGAATCACGTGCCACATACAGTTGTCATGCCTCTTTAGTCTTCTTCTGTATGAAACAGTTTCTCCATTTTTCCTTGACTTGCATGGCCTTGGTTACTTTTTAAGACTATAGGCTGGTTTCTTCCTAGAATATCACACAATTAAATTTTGTCTAATATTTCTTCATGATTAGATTTAGGTTATACCAAGGCAAGAATATCACAACAGTGATGCTGTGTTCTTTGCACTGAATCCTACTAGCCCTTTACCTCTCAGTCTTTCCTGAGCTCCTTCCTCTCCACAATCTGCTTAGTACTTTCCCACTATTTTATGTCTCTTTACTGACGATGTTCACTGTGGTTACCTAATAAGATATTTATCAGGCTTCTCCACTGCACGGTTACTTTTTCTCCCTTACGGCTAATAAGTATTTTGTGGGGAGGTATTCTGAAACTGCATAAATATCCTATGAAATTTCAATTTATTCATTTATTATGTCCACATGGACTCTTGGCATCCTCTTCTATCAGTGGGTTATAATCTGTCATTATTTATTTTGATGCTCAAATTGTCATCTTCAAGTTGACTTCTGGGTTCTTTTGACAAGTTCTATTATTTTTGGAGTCCCGTCCCTGCCTTCTGATACAACAAAAATGTTCCAGACTCATTTTGTACTTTTGCTCCCTGCCCCACCTCTGGAATCAGCCACCTCTCCAAGGAGTCCTAGTGGAAACTGTATTTATAAGCCAGCATCTTTACTAGTTGGGTATTGCAGGCCCTTTCAGTTAGCAGAGCTAGGGAATACATGAGTGTACACACCACCCCCGCTCCCACATACAATCTATATTTATTTCTGTATCTGAACAGATATATAGTGAAAACACTAAGTTCACACCAACACCTCTAATTTCAATCCAACACTACAGGGTTCATTCTAATTTTTTCCCTTTATATATTTATAAATTCCCTCTCTGACAATGGAAAATTGGGCTTTCTTTATACTATCCAATATATTTATCTAGCCAGTCCCCTGTATATAACAAATATCCCATCTCTGTTTCCATCCCCTTGCTGCATGGATGCCCTTCTTACTTCACTTGAGCTCTGATTTCCTGCAGTGGACCCATCCACATACCTAGACATACTTCTCACCTCACCTAGGCCCAAGCTGGTTTGTTCCTGCGTGGGGGTCACCCTCCTCAATCTGTTAGGGTTCTCACACACCTTACTAGACTACTCCCACATGTGGATACTCTGCTTTCCTTTACTGAACTTTGACATCTAATGCCTGATTACTAATCCTCCCTTTATCCCATGAGTGGCTGCCCTTAGCCATCTTGCTCAGGTTCCAACATCTTATTCTGGACCAAAGTGGCACTAGACTGCTACTTTGCATGAATGCCTACCTTGCTCTATCCTACTTAGTATCTTCAGGGATAAATCGTTTGAGAAAGGGGAAAGGAAAAAGCAGGACTGATTGCCTTTCTGTCAACATGCTTTTTTGTTTCAACTTTACTTGAAAGTTACTGTAAATAACAAGGAATAGCTCAGAAATGATGGACTTCATATAACTTTTTGAATTTCACTGTAAAATGCATATACCTTTAAAATGCTATGTTCTCACCACAAATCTAGCTTTCTAAAAGTGTGAGCAATACTTATGGCTTCTCAGATGTTTGTATAAATAGAATCTTTAATCATAAAATAGTTTGGACTTTTAAATTATTTTCTAATGTGGATTACAGTCTAAATTTCATACCAAAACTACAACTCAAAAACCATCATTATGCAGCTTAAATAGCTTATATGCAAAATGGGTCCCAGGCTTTCCATTTGTTTTGGAAAAAGCGGAGATTTGAATTCAAAACTATTCTGAAATGATCTATAGGTCTCTAAAGTTTAGGGAATTTCAGAGGCTAAGACGCTATGTAGATCCCACAATCTTTATAATTAAAAGCCACAATTGGATTACATTAAAATGTTTTTGACTATTTTTGCCTGTGATTTTTTTTTGAGACAAGGTCTTGCTCTGCCACCCAGGCTGGAGTACAGTTGTGCGATCACCGCTTACTGCAACATTGTACTCCTAGGCTCAAGGGATCCTCAGCCTCCCAAGTAGCTGTGACTACAGAGGCATGCCGTCCTGCCTGGCTAACTTTTTTCATTTTTGTGTGTATACGGGGTCTTGCTTTATTGCCTAGGCTGGTCTCAAACTTCTGGGCTCAAGCGATCCTCCTGCCTCAAGCTCCCAAAGTACTGGGATTACAGGCATGAGCCACTGTGCCTGGCCAGTCTTTACCATTTTTAAGTGCACAGTTCAGTGGTAAAAAAAAGTTTTATATTTTTTTGTTCCCTTCATGCCTCCACCTCTCTCCCTTTCCTGGCCTCTGGTAACTCTATCATCATAAGATCTACTTTTTAAGCTTCCAAATGAGTGAGAACATGTGATATTTGTCTTTCTGTGCCTGGCTTATTTCACTTAACATATTGGCCTCCACAGATCATATTTTCTAAGTACAAATAGTTATATTTTAAGAAAATCTAACATACAAATATTTAAAGTGATTGGCCATAGAGTTTCTTTAAAAGTAAATTCCCTAAACATGTAAAACAGAATTTAGTTTTAGATTCATCTTTTCAGGAAACTGAGGGTAGACCAAAGTAATTAGGAAGCGAATCACTTAGAGACACCTGCTTTGAATGTTATACCTTCAAATCTTCCTGGAACCAGTAGAAATTAAGCTTTACATATGAATAGCCTTAAACAAATGAATATAAAAAGTGCTTAAATACTATCAAATAAAAGTTCAATGAAATGAAATGCCAATCATTTTTCCACTATAGGAACTGCTAAGTTGTAAAATTTTCTCAGAAAATAGCTCATTTAATTATCTTGATATTAGCATTGATTGTCAGAAAAACAACAATTCTATTCAGTTTACTCAATTGAAAATGCTGGTTTCATCGGATATGAAACTTACATTAGCCTCAAATTTTTGGTACCTACCATCAGGGTCTGATATTATATCTAGAAGAGATTTATCCAGAGTAGTTTTGCTCATTATTTTTTCTTCATATTCAAAATATACATCCAATTTTCTTGCCTGTTTCAAAATAAATATGAGACTATATTAAGTCATTAAAATACATGCTGGTCTACTTACAAGTTTCTATTTTCTATGATCAATTTTAAGACATGTTCTTTGAGACAGGTCAAAAGTACAGTTCAGAAGTACCAGGCTGAAGTACAGTGGTGCAATCTCAACTTCCCAGGCTCATGTGATCCTCACACCTCAGTCTCCCGAGTAGCTGGGACCACAGGTATGTGCCACCACACCTGGCTAATTTTTTCTGTATTTTTTATAGAGATGGGGTTTTGCCATGTTGTGCAGGCTGGTCTTGAACTCCTGAGCTCAAGCAATCTGCTTATTGGCCTCCCTAAATGTTGGGATTATAGGTGTGAGCTACTGTGCCGGCCTTCATTTCTTAACAGAATTTAAAGTGCCTTACTTTTGAATACTTTTGAATATATATTTAATATAGGAAAAAAATAGATTATTTTGTTTACCATATTTGATGGATAAATTCAGCAGTAATTCTGCATACCATACATATATTAGCAAAGATAAAAACACAATTCTTACTTATTGTATTGGTTACTGGCATACAAATCATATTGTACTCCATGCAAAATTCATGTCAGGTGGTCAAGTTGTGTTTACTACTTTAGTGTGCAAATCCACACACATTCACATTAACTGGATGGAAAGTTACCTTAACTAAATTATTGTCCTTTTTGTTTTTTTTTTTTAAAACTAAAACTTTCCTTATTAGTTTTCCTGTTTAATATCTTGAAGTTTAAGATAATGGAAACTAGTAAAACTTGGCTGTGTGAGACCTTTCCTAATTGAAAATTTTGTTGATTAAAATTATCCAAATAAAGTTAACATATTAAGATCCTCAAAAGCAAATAAAAATGATCAAATATCTCTTAAGTTATGCTTCAGATAAATCAGATATTATTGAGGGTGTTAATAATCAAGTGGGAGTAGAAACCATTCATGAAATTATAAAAATCAATTTTTATAATTAAAGGTGTAAACAAAGTGGGAGTAGAAACCATTCATGAAATAAATTAGAATTTATAGTAATACCAACATAGAACCAATATACAAATATACAACATAAATACATTATGCTAAAAGGCAGAATGAAATAAATAGCCAATTGAGGAGGAAGTGATACATTCTGAGTTGAAGTCTGAAAGTGACTTAGGGACACAGATATAGTTCATTTCAGTTAAACAGATCATGCCAAGGCACAACAAGGTAGAAACATCTCAATAGTAGACTAAGGAGTGAATTTCATATATGGAGCAAGAAGAAATCAGAGTCCTCTCACTCCCACTCCCTTGGAGTGGCACGCAAGGCCAAAGTTTAAAAGATTAAATATCCAGACAGTTCAAAAATGAATACAACATAAAAAGACATATACTGAGAAGTCTTATTTTTCATCCCTGTCCTCTTCCACCCCATTTCTACCTGCTTCTATAGGTATTTATTATTATTATTATTTCTTCTAGGTTTTTAGAGTTTCTTTGTGCAAATATAAGCAAAGGGTCTGTATTCTAATATCTGTCTCCTTCCTGACACAAGAAGTATGATACTGTACTTTTCCGCCCTTTTCTTTCACTGAACAATATATTCTACATCAGTATGTAGAGGATTCCCTATCAGTGAGCTCTTATCTATGAAATCTCCAGCCCTTCATATTCTTCAGACTCTCTGATATAGGAACTATTTTAGTTACTCTATAAAGTTATTTTGAATACTAAAACAGAGAAAAAGTAAAGTCCTAGAAATGAGAAAGTCCCACCAATAATATTAAAAACGAACAAAAGAAATATAAGAGATTCTAGGAAAAAGACCACAGTAGTAGCTGTGGGAATAGAAAGGACAAGATGAGTATTTAATACTTTACATGAGAGAAAGGATATGGGATACAAAGCAGTGAAAGAAGAAAAAGAAAACTTTGGGGAACAACAATGATACTAGAAACTATTAATGTGAATATTAGCTTGGGAAAAGTCGTTATTTGCAGAGTGAAGTCAGGAATGGAAGGGGAAAGGTGCTAAAATAAGATGTTAAACCAACTTTCAGGCCCTCTGATCCAGCTAACCTTTACTATTTTATCACTACTCACTAAATTCTGTTTCCTCTAGTTACATCAAATAGTTATTTCATTAAACTTTTAACTTTTCATTAAATACTGTGTTCGCTTTTAATTCTCTAGTCTTAGGCTCAAGTTATTCTCTTAGCTTTTGCAGAATATATTCCTCTTCTACCATTTACTCAGTGAATTCTATTCATGCAAGATCTACCTTCTCTGTAGCTTTTCTGCAACTCTTCCTTCAATCCCTGCTCTCTCCCCTTTCTGACCCTCTCCCAGTGTCCTCCTTGGCCAAAATAACTCATTACTCCTTTATCTGTGTATCAACAGCACTTTACACACCTCATCATAATAACAAAGATCACAGTATATTACTATCCTTTGCTTATGTGTCTAAAACTATAAACTCCTTAGAGCATATCTAATTAACTGTTTAACCCTAGGAGTCTAACACAGCACCTGGCTTATAACAAGCACTTGCATTTGTTGAATTTCGAAACCAAGAACAGGACGTACACAGACCAAGCAATCATTTTAAAAAGTCATGAATGTAGATGAATGAACTTCTGGAAGTGGAAAACATAAATAATCTAGTCTTTTGTGACTGAATATATAAAACTCAGTATGCTAAGGTGTGATGGCACATGCCTGTAGTCCCAGGTACGTGGGAGGCTGAGGTGAGAGGATCGCTTGAGCCTTGGGAGTTTGAGACTAGCCTGGGAAACACAGTGAGACCCTGTCTCTAAATAAATAAATAAATAAATAAATAATCTAAATATGCTAAATGCCATAGCAGAATCTAATTTCTGTAACTATATAAATCAGTAAAAAGAACATGGCTCACTTACTTATGTTAAGTACAGGCAATTGGTTCACTTTGCTCCTTTTGAGATGTAGTAACTTACTTATAACATCAACTTCTAACGAACAATGGAATTAGGGTCCAAAAACAACTTAATGTGATTGCCACTAGGTAGGGGGTTTCTTTTTGAGATGACAAAAATGCTTTAAAATTAGATTGTGGTTGCAACCACTCTGTAAATATTCTAAAACCTATTGAATGATATGTTTTAAATTGATGAATTGCAAAGTATGTAAGTTACATCTCAATAAAGCTGTTAAAAGTAACAGCCCGTTAATATACTGATTATGAGGGAGCACCATCTAAGAGGAAACGGAGTGACGTGCTATACAGATTTTCTAACCTGCATAAGAGAACTAGTATCTCTTCGGCACCTACCATGTGTAAGGCACTTTACTTACAACTACGGCTTTCAAGTGTTTTTAAAAAGAGAGCCTCAGGACCCTCTTTCTCACACCAAATCTTCTGCAGAACCCTAAACACAAAATAGATACAAGTGATCCATTAAATGTCTCCATACAGCTCTAGGGTACCAGAGAACAGGGTTCAAAAATTACTAACTTACATGATCTCATTTAATTCTCCAAATAAAACTATGAGCTAGGAATTATTAATCTCACTTAAAGATGAAGAAACAGACATAAACATGTATTTGTTCAAGATTACCAGAGTAGAAGTAGTACAGAGTTGAGATTCAAATCCAGGTCATACTCTAATGTATACCATAGATAATAGGGAAAATTACACTACCCTCAAGAACAACTTATTGCTTCCTTCTATGGGCCTTTTCTCAAATTCTTGAAATGAGGAAAAACACTAAGAGAAACAAATTCTGTAATTCCAAAGATTAATTCTTCTTATATAACATGGGCTCAAAAGAATACAGTTTGGGTAATAAGAGTGACATAAAAAATGAACAAATTAAAAATACAAAATGACAAGGTCAAGATAAACTGAGATTCTTTGGTAGCTTCAATAAATATTAAGAATAAGTGAGTAAAAGGGGAACATTCTAGACAATCAAAAGCATGGAATACAGATTATATATAATGAATATAAACTCTGAGAGCCATGCATTTCTCAAAAATCCTTTTACAAGGACATTCTATGAGAGGAATCTCATTAAAAAAAATTCTAGTGCTTTTCTCCAAATTTTGGTCATTAGGTAAACAATCAGACTGATTTTACATTCATTTTTCAGTACACTGCCTCAATTTATATTATATCAAATGAACATTAACATGCTGTGCACACATACACACATATACAGATTGTGTTAGACATTTGATTGGCCACGGCCCACAGGGTTTGGAAAGAACAAAGGAAGGGAGCCCTTTCTAAAACTAGCTTGTCCCTTCTCACCAAAAAGGAATAATCTTAAAACTTATCTGACGCTAAAGCTGGACACCGTGGCATGCACCTGTAATCCCAGCTATTCAGGAAGCTGAGGCAGGAGGATCACTTGAGCACAGGAATTCAACAGAAGCCTGGGCAACATAGTGAGACTTGTCTCTAAAAAACACTTATCTGAGAAGTACAGGTAGTACACATGGTTTGCTTTTTGAAAATCCATAACCTGGGACATTTGCCAGATGACCAAGACACAAAACAAATTCCCTTTTCCTTTATATAATTAATTGCAGGGATTTTTCCTTCTGTTTACTATTTCTCTCCCCAGTCTAGCTACAGACACTACTGTTCTAGAACTCTATTCACTGCTAGCGATAATTCCCATTTCTTTTTTTTTTTTTTTTCTTTGTAGATGACATAATTTTTTTTTTTTTAATTATACGTTAAGTTCTACGGTACATGTGCACAACGTGCAGGTTTGTTACATATGTATACTTGTGCCATGTTGCTGTGCTGCACCCACCAACTCATCAGCACCCATCAACTCGTCATTTACATCAGGTATAACTCCCAATGCTATCACTCCCCACTCCCCCCTCCCCATAATAGGACCCGGTGTGTGATGCTCCCCTTCCCGTGTCCAAGTGATCTCATTGTTCAATTCCCACCTATAAGTGAGAACACGCGGTGTTTGGTTTTCTGTTCTTGCGATAGTTTGCTGAGAATGACTGTTTCCAGCTGCATCCATGTCCCTACAAACGACACGAACTCATCCTTTTTTATGGCTGCATAGTATTCCATGGTGTATATGTGCCACATTTTCTTAATCCAGTCTGTCACTGATGGACATCTGGCCTGATTCCAAGTCTTTGCTATTGTGAATAGTGCCGCAATAAACATACGTGGATAATTCCCATTTCTTACCTCTGTCTAATGACTGGGTTGATGACCAAGTCTAGAGTGATCCTTCTTGGCCTTCCCTGTTCTTCAGACCCCAATTCTATCCCCAATTACCATTCAGCAGTGAAAAGAAAGACAGAAGGGAATAAAGAGTTATACCTCCTTTCTCCCTACTTCTCAGGAGGTAGAGGGAATGATAAACCTTTCTCTGTTGCAATGCTACATTAGGAATAGTCCAGATTACGAATTAGATAGGGTTTGTGAGACAGAAACCTACCTACCACGTAATATCTATAGAAAAGTGTACCCCCACAGTTGCAGTCGTGAGCTCTCCGAATTCCTGTCTCTCTGCCAGCATCGCCTGGATGGCCTCCCCAAATCGCGACCCAGCCACCACTAGCATCGCAACCTCCTATAAAGGAGCCGAGCCAAGCTGGGGTGCCGCGCAGGGTCCCATGGGCAAAACAGCAGGAACTCATGACTCATGATGTGTGGTGACAAAGGCATTTCTGCCTTCCCTGAAGCAGACCACCTTTTCACATGGGTAGCCATCCATGGAGCAGCTGGCAGAGTCTATGAAGACCTGAGGTATAAGCACTCGCTAGAGTTCCCCAGTGGCTACCCTTACAATGCTTCCACGGTGAAGTTCCTCACACCCTGCTACTGCCCCAGTGTGGACACCCAGGGTAACATATGCATATGCCTGGACATCCCGAAGGACAAGTGGTCTGCCCTGTATGACATCAGGACCATTCTGCTCTCCATCTAGAACACTCTCCATCTCCAGCCTACTAGGAGAACCCAACATTGATAGCCCCTTAAACATGCATGCTGCCAAATTCTGGAAAAACTCCACAGCTCTTAAGAAGTATCTGCAAGAAACCTACTCAAAGCAGGTCACCAGTCAGGAGCCCTGACCCAGGCTGCCCAGCCTGTCCTTGTGTTGTCTTTTTAACTTTTCCTTAGATGGTCTTTTTTTGTGATTTCTGTATAGACTCTGTATCATCAGCTATGGTATTATTTTTGTTTTTGTCTTTTAAATTAAGCCTCAGCTGAGTCCTTGTGATGTATATTAAATAAATACATTTTGGTCATTAAAAAAAGTATATCCCAAGCTACAATGAACCTAGAACCAGACTTTCAGGATATAACCTACACCTAAGTTGAAGACTGTTTATATTCTAGCCATTCCTGTTTTTTTCTTACTTCTTCACATGTTTCATTTCTGCCATCTTTCAAAGGGCTGTATTTGGATATCCAGGTGGGTAGCACCAGTAATGCTGTATTATAACCATCTGTTGCTTTGTATAATATAACAAAATAGCCGTTTTTAATTTATTTTCAGTTATTCAGGTGTGCATTTTGCTGCAATTCATACTGGTGGGCTTGCCACTATATGCATGGGTTTGTCAATGTGAAAAATTACGTTACAAAAAACCAAGATGGTCCATAAAATTTATTTAAAGGTGTTCTATGATACAAGTGGCTGAAAACATTTACTTGTTGGGTTCCCAAGCTACAACGAACTTAGCTCATGTGCCATAGTGACTTAGGAATCTTGAATAAAATTCCTCTTTTTACTTCTACCTCTCTTCTGTGCACAGATAGGACAGTATACTATCAAGGTGAGAAACCTGGTTATATCTTCAATTTCCACAACAGATTATCAATCTTACTTAGTTGGTTATCTCATTTCCAAATATATGCATTTTTTCTCTCAACCAAGAGCATCGAATTTCTAGCATTCCAGGCCCAAATCAGAATGTATAACCTCAACTTGTTATCTCACTCCTATCAAAAGTCAAAATGAAAAAATGATATTACAGATTATTCAAAGAATATGCAATCTTTCCACTCCAGATACTAAAAATTCTATTCTTAGTTTAACAACAGGACGTATACAGAGGAACCATTAGAGGGCAATAAACTTGGACTTTGCTACGTCAGTAACTCATAGAACTGCTCTCATTGAATTGTATTTAATATTATATCCCTGGCTTTCATGAAAGCTGCTATATGAAACAGTCACATGAAATCTATACGGGTAACTGATATTGAATACTACATCATCACATCACTTAATTTATTCTAGATAATGCCCAATCTGAGCAATGTCTTTCGTAATGTGATGCTAAGAAATGGTTTGCTTAGAATAAAAAACAGAAAATCTTTCTGACAGAAGGTTTTTTTTTTTTTAAATCTTAATCATCTCTCTCTTTTTTATCTTGGCTGTGAGAAAATTCAAAGCCAAATTTGAGAATTAACATTATAACTATTGAGCTTTTACTGAATTATTTTTGAGCTTTTATTGGATTGTTTTCATTCTATGTGCTATTTGAGGGAGCTGCCTTAAATCTATTTTAGAATATGAACACAATATTTAATCTGTAAGTTTATCCTATGTATTGACTTGTGCTAAAAATATTTAAATTCAGACTAAAATGATCTATATAATAAAAAATTTAAAATGTACACAAAGTGATCTTTATAGATGGCAAGTATAAAAAATATAAACAGAAGTGACCTTATCATGAAATAGTGAAAACTGCTTTATGATATTTCTGTGACATTTGTAAAGTGTTGTCTTGTTTTCTATGGCTCTCAGAAATCATTTCGTTTTAATTTATTCAACCAGTATGTTGAGCGCTTTTTTTTTTTTTTTTTTTTTAGACAGAGTCTCACTCTGTCATTCAGGCTGGAGTGCAGTGGCACCATCTCAGCTCACTGCAACCTCTGCCTCCTGGGTTCAAGCAATTCTCATGCCTCAGCCTCCTGAGTGACTACAGGCATGTGCCGCCACATTCGGCTAAGTTTTGTATTTTTAGTAGAGATGCAGTTTTGCCATGTCGGCCAGGCCGGTCTCGAACTCCTGGCCTGAAGTGATCTGCCTGCCTTGGCCTCCCAAAGTGCTGGGATTACAGGCGTAAGCCACCGCGCCCAGCTGAATGTTGAACTCTTAAAATATATACTTAGAAAAAGAACAGCAAGTTAAATCCAAAATAGGCAGAAGAAAATGAGTAATAAAAATTAGAGCAGAACCAGTGAAATTAAAAACAGGAAATCAACAGAGGGAAATCAACAGAGAAAAAATCACAGACTATAGAGGTTCCCTACTACTCTCTATTTTTTGTTATTTTTATCTTTTATGAGATGGGGGTCTTGCCATGTTGGTCAACTGGACTTGAACTCCTGGGCTCAAGTGATCCTCCCACCTCAGCCTGAGTGGCCGGGATTACAGATGCATGCCATCACACCTTGCTTGGTTGTTATTTTTTCAGTTTAAATTATTCTTAATCCTATGGTTACTCTAAAGGGATTACAAAAGAGCAAGCAATTCTCATTGAATTTTAGTAGATATGTTTTACGGAACTACAGCATGGTAGAGAGAACATGGGACTTAAAAACCCAAGTTAAAATTCAGGCTTTAGTAGATGGTCTTAAGCCAAGTATTCAGTATTTTTGAGATTCAATTCCTCTGTAGAATGCGGGAATATACCTATTATGTTAAATATCTAACATAACAGTGAAAAAAAAAAAAAGTTTATTCTCCTTTTAAAAGAAAAAAAAACACCCCACATCTTATGTTCGTATTTTCAGCCAAGGATTGGTTCTGTTTTTCTGGGGAACCCTGGCTAATACAGGTTGTTTGCTTTCTCATTATTGAGTTTTGAGATGTCTTTATTCCTCTGAATTTAATCTTTATGAATCTATTAAACTGGGTCTTGCTAAATGACAATGCTTCATCCTCACAAAAGCAGGTATTAGGGAAGTGAGAGCCAAGAGCAAGAGAAAGTTGATTTCATACTCCTTTTTTTTTTTTTTTTTTTTTTGAGATGTAGAAGTAGTTCCAGAAATTCACAGTAAGGAGTTGAAGGATATTCCACTCACTGGAGAGCTATCTTTTGTCATACTTGCAATAAAAAACAAAACACTTCAGATTCTCATAGTCATTAATCTTATTTTGAGATGGGAAGAGATAAGAGACAAGTGATAGCTCATCCACTGTGACCTTTCTGATACAGAATATATTTTTCCTCTGTCTTGAAGACACCAAGGTAATAAGAACTTTCACTTGATATGTATACTGGACAAGAGATCATTTTAAACAAATCAGCACAAAATCCAGCCAGAGAAATGTTCTGACTTCTAGTATAGTAAAAGTCCTCTAATGTGATCAGGAGCAATAGTGATCAGTGAATCAAAGTCAGTTAATGTTAAAAAAAAAAAAAAAAAAAGTCAGTTTATGTGAAGAATAAAACAGGATCTATGCTGTATGTTTTAAGACCCAAAATATACAGTCTGTCAATCACTGATCTATGTCCAAGATTTCCTCTTTAAGTATAGAGATTCACTGACTGACATTTTTTTTTCTTTCTTGCATAAAGCACACCTATTGGAAATCACCTATGATTTCCAGGTTCGCTTCTTTTGGAGTGGAATAAAAAATTTCAGAGACATTGCAAAGCAATTTCAGTACACTATAGTATTTTCTGAGGTTTTCCAATCTTTTATGGTGAAGGTTTTTTACCTACACCTAATTCAAACAATATTTAAAGACTCATGTTCACTGAGTCTAAGATATGCAACTTAGTTTTATAGAAACAATCTTCTTTTCATACTCATACAATTGACACAAATGCATTAAAACACAAATAACTCATTAGTAAGCAAAAAAAAAAAAAAATCCAATCATGAGACCAGAAAAAGGCACAGGATAATAAGGAAATTGTTATGAGTTATCAACATGTTAATAATGTGGCTACTGGCCACTATGGTTTACAGAGGGCAACAGTTAATTTGGTGTGTTGACTAAGTGGAGATCAGTTAAGAGAGTTTCTACTTTATTTTGAAAGCTTATCTTCCCCATAAAAATATAAGGCAGTTGAACCAAAAAATAAAAATAAAAAATCAGTCCTCAGAAGGAACACTAGTGAAAAGCTAGCATTGCCAACAAGGGTTAAGCCTTCTTTAGAGTACAGACATCACCTAATCAGATGATGTCTTAGATCTAATTCAGTCCCTGTAAGACTGTCTATAAGAACCAGTAAAACAAAAATGAGGATCCAGTAACAATTAAGCCTTGCCTCACAAAGTTTATTGATACCTTATTCTTTACCAGCTATATCCAGTTGGTTGGAGCATTTAGATGTGGGTGCTCTTCCTGTAAGGTGGGAACACTGGAGGAAAGAACACATGATACCATTTCCTCTCTCATCTCATCAACTATGCCTTACAAGTAGGTTACTTTTCTTTAGGTATCTGGAGCTAAAGAGTACTTTATTCAGGTTAGCTACATAGGTGAGCTAAGAATAATTAAAATAGGCTGTCTACAAATTATGTAAGTAATCCCAGAAGCCATTCTTTAACGACCAGCAAGTGGGAAAGTTGCATTTCTATTTAGGATGAAAAAACAACTAAAGAAAGGGTTTAAAAATACAGATTACTCAACACAAATGAGTATTCGACAATTTACTCTTTATCAGACCCAAATTACCCAAATCACTAAAATCCTCAGAATATCAATAAAGTGAAAATGTTTCTTAAAGTTATGACAAACTGGTGTGCTCTAATTTTCCACCCAAACATCCTGCCAGGACTTCTAAAAAGATTAATTTCTTCCTTAGAAAACGATTGAAGGAAATGTAAGAGGCTGCCATACTCTTAACAAAAGAAGAAATATGTAAAACTAATACAGTCAAATACGAAGAGAAATGATGAGACCTCTGCATGACACAATCTTCTAGCTAATAAAAAATATTTACAGCCGGGCGCGGTGGCTCACACCCATAATCCTAGCACTTTGTGGGGCTGAGGCGGGCGGATCACGGGGTCAAGAGGTGGAGCCCATCCTGCCCAACATGGTGAAATCCTGTCTCAACTAAAAATACAAAAATTAGCTGGGCGTGGTGGCGCATGCCTGTAGTCCCAGATACTCAGGAGGCTGAGGCAGAAGAATCGCTTGATCTCGGGAGGTGGAGGTTGCAATGAGCTGAGAGCGCGCCACTGCACTCCAGCATGGTGACAGAGTTACCATGTCAACATGGGGGTTAGCCAGGATGGTCTCGATCTCCTGACCTTGTGATCCGCCCGCCTGGGCCTCCCAAAGTGCTGGGATTACAGGCATGAGCCACCGTGCCCGGCAAACTTCTGATTTTTAATTGGACTTAGAATGACCCAACTAGGAGTAGTGTGTTCCACAGATGACAGTATTTTCCCTCTGTAAAGCGAATGCCCTCAATAGCACACTTTGTTTAAATCAGATCTTGTGATGAAAAGGATCTTGACCGGGCGCGGTGGCTCAAGCCTGTAATCCCAGCACTTTGGGAGGCTGAGACGGGCGGATCACAAGGTCAGGAGATCGAGACCATCCTGGCTAACCCGGTGAAACCCTGTCTCCACTAAAAAATACAAAAAAAAACTAGCTGGGCAAGGTGGCGGGCGCCTGTAGTCCCAGCTACTCGGGAGGCTGAGGCAGGAGAATGGCGCAAACCCAGGAGGCGGAGCTTGCAGTGAGCTGAGATCCGGTCACTGCACTCCAGTTTGGGCGATAGAGCAAGACTTCGTCTCAAAAAAAAAAAAAAAAAAAAAAAGAAAAGAAAAGGATCTTTAGCAAGATAATGATTCAATAATATCTATTTTTCTGGCTGGGTGTGGTGGAATGCACCAATAGTCTTAGTTACTAGGGAGGCAAGGCAGGAGGATCCTTGAGCCCAGGAGGTTAAGGCTGCAGTGAGCTATGATCGTGCCACCGTATTCCAGCCTGGGTGACAGGGAGAGATCCTGTCCAAAATAAACAAATAAATAAAATCTATCTTTTACATAAAACCACTCAATATCTTGAATGACAAATTAGTTTCTTGGCATAAGATGCTCTGCCAGAGAACCAGCAACACTAAAGGAAACACTTTCTTTTATAAGACCAAGAAGTCTTCAAGTAGAATGGTTTAGGTCAGGCACGGTAGCATATTAAACTATCTCAGACAGATGGCCTCTGGTAGCAAAAACTGATCTGAAAAACTCACCTAAAATCATTAGTGTAAAATTATAAATAAGCATCATAAAAAATTTCACAAGTAAATTATGTCTTATAAATCATTTTTCACCTAGACATCTCTAATAGTTTCCTTACAGTTCCACTTTTATTTCCAGAACTCATCGTCCCTTATCCTCCACAGTCTTCTTTATTTTAAAACATAAATCAGATCATGTCACTAACCTCTAATGAGTTATCATACTTACATTTCTTTTTTTTAATCCCATATCCTACCCATCACTCTTTCCCTCCTCAATAAAGCACATTTGTCTTCTACGTTCTCAAACACACCGAATTTGTTTGTTGTAGGGCCTTTGCACTTCTTATTCCCTCTGCCTGGCATGGTTGGCCCTGAGATCTTCACTAATTGGCTCCTTCCTGTGATTCCTGTCTCAACTCAAACATCACCTCATCAAAGGTGATTTCGCTCACCACTTACTCCAGAGTAGACCTCTCAGCCATTCTCACATCCCATTGCCTCACATCACCCTACCCAGGTTTTGTTGTTCTCATATCACTGAAATGCCTGAAGTTATCTTGTTTTCTAATTTGCTTACTCCATTTACTGTCACTACAATATAAGCTCCAAGAGAACAGAGAACTTGTCTGTCTTGTTTACTACAGTATCTTCAGGGCCCAGTACAATATACATAGAGCCACTCAATAAATATGATTGGATAAGTAAATTAACCAAAATTTTCTCAAACTGTAAGCTCTAGTCTCCGATCTGAAGGAAATTCTCAATATAGCTCTCTGTTGTATTTCACCTGATGATATATCTATATATCTATATCTGTATCTGTATCACCTCCACAAGAGACAATGACCTTAGGTAAACAGATGTGAACACTCTTTTGCCATTTCACAGAGACGCTACATAGAGAAGTGAAAACATCAGCAGAATCACCTACAGACTGCAGTTATGCTTCTATTTCTGTATGAACCTGAAAAATATCAAGTACCAAGATGTGAAACAAAGAAAAAAAATTAGGTTGTTGGCATAATAGAAATCATGCAGGTTTAAACTGCATGCTGCAGGATGCCCATTATCTATGTAATGCCTTTCTAATGCTTTTATGGCTTTTAAAATTATTTAAATAATGCCTTTAAGTCCCTTCTCAATAAATCCCAGGTGTTATCAACATCTCTGACAGCCAGCAATTATATTCAGCTTTTTAAGCAGTTTCAAATGCATCATATAAAATGGAAAGTAGGGGTCAATATTAGCCAAGTTTTAGCATATGGTCAATTTGCCATGGAAATTCAGCTCCAAGTGTGGAGAACAAGTAACAGCAGAATACTAGAGGACTGATTAAGTAAGCTGAAAATGGGGTAGTCATGAACATGGTAGTGAGAAAAAGAACTAAAACAATATATAGAACTCCCAACATATTTGTTTCAAAATCACAGTTCAATGATACACAGTAAGAAGCTTTGATGCTAACAGATTCATCTAAATTTAAAAGGTTCAGAACAAAGTCACATAAATAAAAGTGATGTTATTAACGGATATTTTAGATAGAACTCTGGTAAGAGATTTCCAAATCTGTATTACTGATGCCGAGACACAAGTCTACTATTAATACAGCAGTATGTACAGCAGCGATATTGAGGCAGTGCAATATATTGAAAATATCATAGATTCCCACTTCCATTTACTAAACATGTGACCTTGGAAATCACTTATCTTTCTGGATTCCTAGGTTTCCTTATTTGCAAAAAAAAAAAAAAAACTGTAATACTGCTGTCTTCCATAATTATACTTCATGTTACAGTGGGGGCTCAATAAGATAATGAATATAAAAGCATCTTACAAAGCATAAAACCCTATGTAAACCCAAGTCATATTGCGGGGAGAAAAAGTCAAATTTACCTTTATATGTTCTAAAACAGCAGTGGCAACATTTGTATGGAGATCAATAAGTCTTTTTTTCTCAAGGAGTTCTGGCAAAGAACTGCAAATATCAAAAAATTAAATATTAACCAATAAATTTTCTAAAATGATGGAGACTTTATCCCATGTCTGGTGTTTACTCTGTGGAAACTCAGAACATTGAAACAGTGACAAGATGACAAGTTAAACTATCAACTAATTTAATCTCTAGGCTTGAATACCTACAGTATTTATTAATACAAGTGAAATGCTTCTTATTTTTAAAAATCTGGCTCCCAAATATTATTTCTACCATTTTACTTTCTGATTCCAAATTTTGGAGGTATAAACAAAATCAAATTAACGGAAACATGTTTTATCTGTATTTCTAAAACACATTTCCTCCCTCCTCCTTTTTTTTGAGACAGAGTCTCTATCTGTCGCCTGGGCTGGAGTGCAATGGCACGATCTTGACTCACTGCAACCTCTGCCTCCTGGGTTCAAGTGATTCTCCTGCTTTAGCCTCCTGAGTAGGTGGGACTACAGGCATGCGCCACCATTCCCGGCTAATTTTCAAATTTTTTTTAGTAGAGATGGAGTTTCACCATGTTGGCCAGGATGGTCTTAATCTCTTGACTTTGTGATCTGCCTGCCTTGGCCTCCCAAAGTACTGGGATTACACGCATGAGCCACCGCGCCCAGCCTCCTCCCTCCTTAATGGCATTCAAAGTACAGAAAAACACTGCTTAACTTTTAGTGAAGAAAAGAGTATCAATAATAAAATTAATAATCACTTGCCCTACTTTATCATTAATAGTATTTTCCTTATAAAATTACCCCTATTACACAATTCTAACTGGTGAAAGAATGAACGATCTCCTATATCTAAGTGGGAACTAAAATCAGCTTAAACATTTAGTTAAATATAACTTAGTTCTTTAAATTCAAAGTTATATTTGCTATTGCCTACAGTTTCCTACTGGGTAAAAACATTAACAATATTTTAGTTAAATAAAATAAATAAACAAAATCCTATCAACAGAAAGACTTCAAAGAGGATATATTGCTCACTTACCTAACAGCTGATGTTAGCTTAGCGGTATTGTCAGAAAGCATACTTATGGCTCCTTCATCTTCACCTTCTAGTCCCTTGTAAAGAAAAAAGGTCCCAATAGCTACTCAAAAATCCCAGGCCCAACCATAAAAATCAACACATTCCTAAGATTATTGATATACAGTAAGATTTTAAAGTCACCTAGAATAGCAATTCTCCTCCTCTGAGGTGCAAGCATACATATTTATGACAGTTACATAAAAGTTCTAGTAACGGCCAGTCTAATGGTTAGATGACTAAGTGATCAGCTGGCATTTTTTGGATAAGGAGAGAGGCCCAGAGACATGCCACAGGTCACATAGCAATAAATAATAGAGCTGAAATCTGAAGTTACATTGAAGTATGGTAGAATGAGCAGCACTGAACATATATCTCTAAAATAAAGCTACATTATATATTTTTTCAAATCATATTTATATTAATATTTAATTTTCTTCTCTTCTCAATATTTAGATTTCTTTTTGATCACTTATGCAAGTTGAAAATATTTTTGTTATAAAAGCATTAAATGGCCTTGAATTTTTATAAGGAAAAAACCCAAATCTCTTTAAACAGATAACCCTCCTCTTTCCTATAATTCTTAGAAAGCAAACAGAATCTTACCATAATGCTTTTAAGTCGTTTGACCTCATCTTCCTGTGCTCTGTAAGATTCTAGTTCTTGCTGAACTGATTCTGCAACTTCTGGGAATGGACTAAAACAGTATTCCACAAGAACTATGAGTATGACATTAAAAGACGGATTTTTGTGTGAATTCTAAAATACACACAATGAAGATTTACTATTTTAAATATACTTATTTGGATTTGAATATGTTATATATAACAAAGGCAGAAAACATTCAGCATAAATACAACTACATATCTTTCTGATATCTATATAATAAATACTATTTCTTTAAAATGCATATAATACTTTACATCTAAAATTTAAATTTCATTTCTATTTTTCATTAACAATATCATACATTCTCTTCACCTATATGTTTTTAGAAGAAAAGGTAAAATATTTACATGACTGAAAATCAATGGAAGACAAGTCATGGTATATCAAATATCCATTAAATATTCCTACCCAAATTAATACATAATGTCAAAGGGTCCATACAACTACAAAGATACCATTTAAAAATATCACCTGCAAGTAACTGTGAAAAAATTCTTGTAACTCAGAACTCATAATCTCCCAGACCACTACTGGTGAAAATAGCATTTGGGCCACAGTTTCGGTGGCCTAATACCTGATGTCTTCTTCTAGGACACTGTGGTTTAGCAGTAACTTACACAGACTTTAGGCAGAAGTGATCTGCAATCATGAGCAGCTCATGTAGAAAACACTGTACTAATCTTGACAAACTGTAGGTGAATACATGTTGATCATGAAATGTTTCTTAAAATGAATATTTTTCATCTACAGCCTAGGGGGAGGCCAGAAGCCTTTTCTCCTTTAAGAAAGAAGAGGTCATGTCTCATTAACAATGGAACAAGAACCTTTCCCCTCTTCCTCAGCTCTGACATCTGAAAATACCTCACTAATAATGAGCACATTTTATCCAACGGAGACTAGCAGAAACAGCAGTTCAGAAAGGATTCTGAGGAACATAGTTCAATTTCGCCTCACAACCACAGGCATTTACTCCAGTTCCAGCTGAGTCTATGTTGGCAAAATAGCACTGAGGCCTCAGCATTGCACTGGGGAGTCAGAAACCCTTGTTCCATCCAATTATAATGGACACTTCCTTTATAGGCAAGCTCTCACCCTCTCAGGGCCCTCGCTTTATCTGTAAAATGTGCGAGTTAAACTGGTTAATACTCAAAATCTCTGGTATCTTTAGGTCTCAGAGTTAATAGAGAATAATTGCTTACATTTATTGAGCAACTTTACTGTACATCAAACACCATGCTAAGAATTTATTTTTTTTTTTAAGACGGAGTTTCACTCTTGTAGCCCAGGCTGGAGTGCAATGTCATGATCTCGGCTCACTGCAACCTCATTTAGTCCTGATGAATCTGTTGAGGTAACTATTATAACTTAACCATTCATGGTTAAGACCGGGTGCTTTACGGTCTGCAAGACCTGGGTTTCATCCCTGGCTTTACCAACGAAAGCTGGATGACTTGGGCAAATTACTCCTTTAAATTCATTATCTCAATCTTCTTAAAAACCTTCCGAAATAGGGTAATAGGTAGAATTATTATCTCCCTATTTTACTGATGAGGAAAGTGAAGCTCAGAGAGGTTTACGTCACTTGTTTATGCTATCTCCAAGTGTCTTTGTGTCCATGTTACTACTGTAGTAAGATGCAGAGCAAAAGAACTACTCCTACTTAATGAATATGAGGTTAAAATTCTTACTATTCAACTGACCTGTTAGATTGTTCTTAAACATATGTTCTAAAAAAAAATTCAAAATTTCCATATTTGAATAAAGAGATTTTTTTCTTAAGCTTTTCTCTATTAGGGAATGCCAACTTCAAAATATTCTGTATTCTCTATAAATAATGCCTCTCTAATAAAAGTAATTTCTTGTCCTTCACCATTCTGGAGGGAAATGTAGATTATGGAATCCCAAAGGGAAGAGTATTATTTAAATTAATTAAAATTAATTAAAATAGTACCTAAAACTGCCATAGTGAGAAAGAGAAAGATAGGGACTTTTCTCCGCAGAGAAAGTCAAATCTTTGTTATGGCAATTTGATTTTCCAGCTTTAAAAAAAGTTATAAGTAAAAAAAAGATAAAACACATTGAAAACCCAGCATGTTGAACCAAGTCTTTATTCTACTTCTCTTTAAACAATAAATATAAGGCCAAAAAGAACAGCTGTATCAAGGACACACACACATTTTGAAATATTTTTTAAAAATCGTACTTTCATAATTGTTGATGAACAGTATTCTTTTTATCTGAGGAATAATATTTTTGTTTGTTTAGAGTGATTGCTCTAGCCATAATGATCACTAGATAACTTTTACAGCAGTAACTGAGCCTATGAAGTACCCTAAACTTTAAGGGGGCATAGCATCACATGGGATATGTATATCTGCCCACAGTAAATCACACAGCAAATTAATGCAGTTTTATCACTCATTATTTCTAATGTACTTTGAATACATTTCTAGGCTTCAGGCTTAGATACTCTCTCCACAAGTATCTAAAACAAGTTTTACAAGAGGGCAACATGGAACAAAAAGGAAAAAAATCATCCCCAAAATCACAAAAACCAATTTCAGTGAAAGGCAGAAATGGTCTTATAGAGTCAGTGGAGACAGCAACAAAACTGAAAAAGACTATCTGTAATAGCTTCAAAATCACATGGGATGATCTCATTGAAAGGAGAAGCGGTCCCTATAAAACAACAATTAACAAAAAACAACCTAGGAATCAGTGAGAAATGGAGAAATAAAGACAAATGTCTACGGACATTATAATTATAGCTTCCACTCATTGGGTGAATGAACCTACAGGACCCTTTTGAATTTTTTCTCAAATTCATTAAGGTGGATGACACCTTAATTTCTCTTTAAAAAAATGGATCTTTTACTTATTGATATTTTGCTTACCTTCCTTTATGTTTTTGCCAAAATTTATCAACCGGAGTTAAATCATAAGACTTCTTGTTTTTTCTCTTTGGTCTAGCACCAGCTGGAGAGTTTTCCACTCCTGAAGATTCTTCCAAATTAACCCTGTTTAAATGGAAATCCTAGGAAAAAGTAATCTTATGTTAAATAACTGTTTTCTAAGTCTCATCAAAATAGAATCTTGTTGCCCTTTCTAATGTTTCCAAAGACAAAATAGAGATCTGAAATTTAAAAGACCTCCTCCCAATCTTTTGTTACATACAAATGTAATTTTGTGTATTTTAATGAAAGTATTAGATGTATATGATTAAAATTTCAAACAAGAAACAGAAAAACATGTTAATATGCTTGTGTATCCTTCTAGAAAAATACTGATGCATATAATAACACATGTATATCCTCTTAATCTTTTTTAAAATGGGATTACAGTGCACATATATCTTTTTTCATCTAATAATGCATTTTACAGCTCTTTCTGTATCTGTATACGTACGTCTACTTCACTTTTATCATAACTACACAGTAGTCCAATGTTTGGCTAAATCAACTTATGTAACCAGGCCTCCTGATGCTTGGTCATATCCAGTAACAAACGTTATCGTAAATATTTTTAAACTCTTAGTCAATATTCTGATGTGTCACTTGAGTGATGAATTGCAATTTTAAAAATTACAATAGATGCTATAATAAGAAGTGATGCACCTCTTTCACATAAACTTTAAGTCAGGCCAGTAGTTGCTAAACTTTCTTGCCTAGGACTAATTTTATTCATGTGAGGCTTTTGTACCCTTTCTGTAAAAAACAAAAAAACCCCCAAAACCCAAAACCCAACCAAACCAAACCCACAAAAAACCATTAGTTTTTTGTATATAAAAGTAAAATAAAAGTAAGTATCTTTTTTATCTTTCCCCCAACTTCTTGCATTACATCTATGGGTTCCCTCACAAATAGCAGCATTTTATGGTTCAATGCCAACTAAAGAATAGTGAGAAATAAAACATGGCTATCAACAAGTAAATGATTAAGAAGGAAGATACAGTATGGAGAAATTATCCAGCATGACTGAAATATAATTATCTTAGTTCTAAGGTATCTGTATATATTTTAAATTAATGACTATTCTAGGTCTTAGCAAATTAAATATACTGAATGCAATTCAATCTCCTTTAGATAAAACAAGGTTATCAATACTGACTCTAGGTCCTTAACATAAACCTTGTAACTTTCTCAAATAAATGTTTTATAACAGTTTATTTCCTTGCCATTTTTCTTTTTGACATAAAAAACAGGATTTGAAAAATTACAGATGTCCAATTGTCATGGTGGAGTAACATGTCTATTTTCTTTTTTTTTTTTTTTTTTGAGATGGAGTCTCACTCTGTCGCCAGACTGGAGAGTAGTGGTGTGATCTCGGCTCACTGCAACCTCCGCCTCCTGGTTCAAGCGAGTCTCCTGCCTCAGCCTCTCGAGTAGTTGGGACCACAGGCACATGCCACCACGCCCAGCTACTTTTTGTATTTTTAGTAGAGACAGGGTTTCACCATGTTGGCCAGGATGGTCTCGATCTCTTGACCTTGGGATCCGCCCGCCTTGGCCTCCCAAAGTGCTGGGCTTACAGGCGTGAGCCACCGTGTCTTGCCTAACATGTCTATTTTCTATCTAGTAAGTTACAGAAGCAATGAGGCAGCCTTCTTTTACTTGTATGTGGAGTCCATCAAAGAGAAAAATCACAAAAAGCATAGCTATCCTTTTTTTCTTAATTATACTTTAAGTTCTAGGGTACATGTGCACAGTGTGCAGGTTTGTGACATATGTATACATGGGCCATGTTGGTTTGCTGCACCCATTAACTCATCATTTACATTAGGTATTTCTCCTAAAGCTATCCCTCCACCGAGCCCCCCATCCCCCGACAGGCCCCAGTGTGTGATGTTCCCCACCCTGTGTCCAAGTGTTCTCATTGTTCAATTCCCAGCTATGATTGAGAACATGCGGTGTTTGGTTTTCTGTCCTTGTGATAGTTTGCTCAGAATGATGGTTTCCAGTTTCATCCATGTCACTACAAAGGACATGAACTCATCCTTTTTTATGGCTGCACAGTATTCCATGCTGTATATGTGCCACATTTTCTTAATCCAGTCTATCATTGATGGACATCTGGATTGGTTCCAAGTCTTTGCTATTGTGAATAGTGTCGCAATAAACATACGTGTGCATGTGTCTTTATCACAGCATGATTTATAATCCTTTGGGTACATACCCAGTAATGGGATCGCTGGGTCAAATGGTATTTCTAGTTCTAGATCCTTGAGGGATCGCCACACTGTCTTCCACAATGGTTGAACTAGTTTACAGTCCCACCAACAGTGTAAAAGTGTTCCTGTTTCTCCACATCCTCTCCAGCATTTGTTGTTTCCTGACTTTTTAATGATCACCATTCTAACTGGTGTGAGATGGTATCTCATTGTAGTTTTGATTTGCATTTCTCTGATAACCAGTGAGTGCATTTCCTCAACAGACACAGAAAAGACCTTCGACAAAATTCAACGGCCCTTCATGCTAAAACCTCTCAACAGTTTATTGAACTATTGAAGAATGTATATTCTGTTGCTTTGCGGTGGAGAGTTCTGTAGATGTCTATTAGGTCCACTTAGTGCAGAGCTGAGTTCAATTCCTGGATATCCTTGTTAACTTTCTGTCTTGTTGATCTGTCTAATGTTGACAGTGGGGTGTTAAAGTCTCCCATTATTATTGTATGGGAGTCTAAGTCTCTTTGTAAGTCTCTAAGGAGTTGCTTTATTTATCTGGGTGCCCCTGTACTGGGTCATATATATTCAGGATAGCTCTTCTTGATGAATTGATTCCTTTACCATTATGTAATGGCCTTGTCTCTTTTGATCTTTGTTGGTTTAAAGTCTGTTTTATCAGATACTAGGATTGCAACCCCTGCTTTTTTTTTTTCTGCTTTCCATTTGCTTGGTAGATCTTCCTCCATCCCTTTATTTTGAGCCTATGTGTGTCTCTGCACATGAGATGGGTCTCCTGAATACAGCACACTGATGGGTCTTGACTCTTTATCCAGTTTGCCAGTCTGTGTATTTTAATCGGGGCATTTAGCCCATTTACATTTTAAGGTTAATATTGTTATGTGTGAATTTGATCCTGTCATTACGATTTTAGCTGGCTATTTTGCCCGTTAGTTGATGCAGTTTCTTCCTAGCATCAATGGTCTTTACAATTTGGCATGCTTTTGCAGTGGCTGTTACCAGTGGTTCCTTTCCATGTTTAGTGCTTCCTTCAGGAGCTCTTGTAAGGCAGGTCTGGTAATGACAAAATCTCTCAGCATTTGCTTGTCTGTAAAGGATTTTATTTCTCCTTCACTTACAAAGCTTAGCTTGGCTGGATATGAAATACTGAGTTGAAAATTCTTTTAAGAACGCTGAATATTGGCCCCCACTCTCTTCTGGCTTGTAGAGTTTCTGCTGAGAGATCCGCTGTTAGTCTGATGGGCTTCCCTTTGTGGGTAACCTGACCTTTCTCTCTGGCTGCCCTTAAGATTTTTTCCTTCATTTCAACCTTGGTGAATCTGACAATTATGTGTCTTGGGGTTGCTCTTCTCGAGGAGTATCTTTGTGGTGTTCTCTGTATTTCCTGAATTTGAATGTTGGCCTGCCTTGCTAGGTTAGGGAAGTTCTCCTGGATAATATCCTGAAGAGTGTTTTCCAACTTGGTTCCATTCTCCCCATCACTTTCAGGTACACCAATCAAACATAGATTTGGTCTTTTCACATCGTCCCATATTTCTTGGAGGCTTTCTTTGTTTCTTTTTACTTTTTTCTCTAAACTTCTCTTCTCGCTTCATTTCATTCATTTGATCTTTAATCACTGATACTCTTTCTTCCACTTGATCGAAATGGCTACTGAAGGTTGTGCATGCGTCACGTAGTTCTCGTGCCATGGTTTTCAGCTCCATCAGGTCATTTAAGGTCTTCTCTACACTGTTTATTCTAGTTAGCCATTCGTCTCATCTTTTTTCGAGGCTTTTAGCTTCCTTGCAGTGGGTTCAAACATCCTCCTTTAGCTCGGAGAAGCTTCTTATTACCGACTTTCTGAAGCCTACTTCTGTCAACTCGTCAAAGTCATTGTCTGTCCAGCTTTGTTCCGTTGCTGGCAGGAGCTGCAATCCTTTGGAGGAGAAAGAGTGCTCTGGTTCTTAGAATTTTCAGCTTTTCTGCTCTGTTTTCTCCCCAACTTTGTGGTTTTATCTACCTTCAGTCTTTGATGATGGTGACCTATAGATGTAGTTTTGGTGTGGATGTCCTTTTTGTTGATGTTGATGTTATTCCTTTCTGTTTGTTAGTTTTCCTTCTAACAGGTCCCTCAGGTCTAATAGGTCTGTTGGAGTTTGCTGGAGGTCCACTCCAGACCCTGTTTGCCTGGGTATCACCAGCAGAGGCAAAAGAACAGCAAATATTGCAGAACAACAAATATTGCTGCCTAATCATTCCTCTGGAAGCTTTGTCTCAGAGGGGCACCTGCGTGTATGACGTGTCAGTTAGCCCCTACTGGGAGTTGTCTCCAAGTTAGGGGTCAGGGACCCACTTGAGGAGGCAGTCTGTCCGTTCTCAGAGCTCAAACACCATGCTAGGAGAACCACTGCTCTCTTCAGAGCTGTCAGACAGGGACGTTTAAGTCTGCAGAAGTTTCTGCTGCCTTTTGTTCAGAAGCATAGCTATCTTTCATTTGCGAGGCACTATTCTTAGCACCTTATATTAAGTCATTTGATCCTTACAATAACCTGTAGAAGCAGTAATAAAATTCCCATTCAAGAAGAAAAAATTGAGGTATAAAAAAGTTAATTGTCCAAAGTTATACATAAATATGTGGCAGAACCAAGATTAAAACTAAGCAGTCTGACTTCAGAGGCAGTGCTTTTAAGCAATATGTTTTAATTGTATCACAGTGAGAAGAGAGTGAGTGGAACTAGATTCTATCACTTGAAATTCCCTGTAGTGCAGAACATGGGTAGCCTCAGGTGATAAATAGGCAATTTAAAGACTAGAGAGTTAGTTACAATAAATGGTTGGATGACAAAAGTATAGTATGTTATATTTCACTCTATTACTGTTTTTCCTACAGACCCCTCATATTATAATAGGACAAGAAAGTGACTTTACTTCATCCTCTCAGTTTCCCATCCTCGTATCTAAACTTCACTTTGCACAAAAATCATCCATATAGGAAGAAAGTAAAAATAGCACAACTGTGGAAAACTATTTTAAACAATAACAGCTACATCTGGGAAGAAGCCTAGATTTAAAAAACTCTAACAAAATAAGATATTGAAGAGAAACATCTTTAAACACTTAAGTTTTATTAACTAGAATTTCTAGTGAAGTACTATTTCCATGGTGATGACACAGCTCATTCAAAATAAAAGTTAACTTGCTAGTGAAATTCCTGCTTTAAAAGTAGGAAAGCATGTTATTACTGAAGTATTGACGGAATACTTAAAACACAAAATAATAAAGGAATAAAAGATGTTAAGAATTCTGAGAAATAATTTAATAGCAAGGATATTTCCATTGTTTGCGTAATAGCAAGGCAAATAAAGGTAATTTCAATCTTTGAAGTTAGGAAATTAAAACACTCTGTGCTGTACTCAATCATGTTAAAGCAACTGAACATTTATACACAAATAAAAGACAACAGAATTAGTTTTAACATGGTAAAGTCTAATCTGTTTCCATTGACAGTCACATTTTGCTAACTTAGAAGATAGGACAAAGGTGCCCCAAATCACTACATATAAATAAATCCCATCAGGAAATGCTAAAAACATTGAGAAGCCTTCGGCAGTCTTGTTTTCCTTTCCCAAGTTAAGAGCACATCAGTAGAGCAGAGAGAGTTAATGTTAACAAAATAATCTCTGGATAATATAGGCAATACCTATTTATGCCGACTTGTAGCTCACAGGCAAAGCAAAATAAAAATATCTTTTATTTTGGCAAGAATTTAACCAACAATCAAATTAACCAACAAGAGAAATAAAATACAAGGGAGAATCTATTTAAAACTGGGAACACATATAAATACTTCCTGATAACGATGGAATTGAACAGAACTAAGGGATGTGAGGAAGAGGAAAGGAAACTACCCACTGGTTCCACCAACATCTTCCACGGCTTTGGCTACTATCCTTTCTCCACATTAAAGCAATGTCCCATCAGTCATTTGAAGATGAGCACCTATATTGTCTCATCCTTGCACACAATCTTAGGGAGGATTCTCATCTCCAAAAAGAAGTATTTTCTTTGGAGAAAATCTTCATCTTAGGAGTTAAATAGTTTGGGGAATAGGGTTGACACCAATGAGAGAAGAAATGATAAAGAAAATGTTTAATGCACACAAATACATTTGTGTGTATTTTCTCTAGAGCAGGCAAATATTCCTCCTGTAAATCACAATTATTTCTTTCATACTTAAGATTTTAATTGTAAAACAAAAGCTATGAGTTTCATCACCTTTTGCCAAAGGCAGGTAAAAGACAAAATATGATAATATATTAAATAGAAGACAGAATTCTAAGACAGGAATAAGGATCATTGTCTTCATAAGATAGATCAACAGACTAATATATCAGGGTTTCAATATCTATAATAGTTTCAATTGGATTTAGGGAAAATTAAAGCATTATGAGAAAAATTTATTTTTCAAAGCTCATTCCTAAAACTAATTTCCGTAAGAGAAAATGTTAAAGACTAGGTACCTAAGCAAAAGGGAATTTAAAACTTATTTTTACTTTTCCTAAATGCTTCAAAACCAGTTTCTGTTCAACATTTGATACAGTGGTGATAATGCCTCTAATGACAATTTTACAGAAGCTCCTAGAGACTGTAATTCTATTTCTTACAGAGAAATCAATTATACACAACAATTAACAATTTTCTACCCTCAAAGAGCATGGATAACTATGGAACTCAATGAGAAGAGATCAGAAGCTTTACTCTAGAGAACAAGTTACACATCAGATGCTATTTGACATCCATCCCTCTACAACAGATACATATATATGAAGATGGGCTTGTAGCTAAAATGATGTAAATGTGTATTTATAATGGCACAGCTCTCCTGAGTGGCTGAAGAAACAAAATTCCCAGTCATGGTGATGATATGTGGTTTTAATCCATCTAACAATTTAAATCCAAATATTTTCTGCTTTACAGTCATCTGGTTTCTTTGGTTCACATAAATCAGTCTCTCAAATGAAACATAAGTAGAGCAAGGATTAAAACATGTTTGTTAGGAAGAAACAGGAAGACTCAGCCTTCCACTGATGCTTTCAAATTGTGTGCAAAGTCAACAGTCACTAATATAATTTTACAATTTCACAATACTACAACTTGTTATTTAAAAAAAAGGGTTCTTTAACCTCAGAGAATTTCACCATGGAAAATGTCTGGAAGCAAAAGTATCCCAGTAGAAATAAACAGCCCTAATAGCCCAGACTGTGGTACCCACTGTTTGTCACTCAAAGCAACCAAAGGCTTTTTGAGAAATGGATGCATCCAGGTCTGAGGCAGAAAATGAACATGATTAGCTTAGGATATTTTTCACACCAGGAAGCAAAGAAACTATCAAAGACTGATGGGGTTATGTCAAGAAGGTATCAAGACCAACATGACAGGCCAAAAATGAGATAATTCAAGCATCAAAATAAATGACTGTAACAGTGTAAAAACATCTCAAATATAAAAATCTGTTAGTTCATAAAATGATACTAAAACAAATGACTTCATTGATTGCCTCTGCAAATTACTAGGGTACTCACTAATTCTGAAAATTGACAAATGAAGACAATCAAGCATTTATCCTAAGTAGGTGATAAAAAAAAAAAAACTTCTTTATATAAGCATGTTGGCTAAAAAGATGGAGGAGGAATAACAGTATCAGAAAATCACCATTTGCCATCAGTAATTAAAACAAAGAGGGAATAATTATCAGTGACATTTAAACCTTTAGGTAAAAGATTTATGGAGAATCCTTAATGGATGGATCATGCTGACAATACCTGATCCTACTGATCAATCTGTTCACTAACATTAGGACAAACAGACATTATATACCACCTGATGTAATAAAACAGAAACTAAAGAATAAAACAGAAACTAAAGAACACTGCTAGTAAAGTGGCCTTGACAAAGAATTGAATGAGATCTAATCAATTTCCACAATCAATTAGTTTAAAGGAAGTATTGGGAATACAAAAGGATATAATCAGCCAAATGCCACAATGTAGAAAATTCTATAGAAAAAGGACCTAATTCTTTCGATCAAAAAATGGCAATTAAAAAGAAGTGAGGAGGGAGGAACTGAGAGATTTAAGAGATATATCAACTAATGCCATGTATAGATGTATTTCTGGATCCTTATTTGAACAAGCCAATTGTAAAGAAGCATCTTTGAAACAATGAATACAGAGCAGGTATTTTACCAGGAAACTATCATTAATTTTGTCGGGTAAGATTATAACTTTAAAAAATAGATACATGCTGAAGTATTCATCCTTAGATCATATAATACCAGGGAAGCTGAACAATGTAAATATGAGTTCATTACAGTATTCTCTGTATTTGTGTTATTTGAAATATTCCCTAGTAAAAGTTTTAAAAATTTCATTCATAACAGTACCAAAAAAATGAAGTACAACCCACAAATGTTTTGCTCATCCATACTGGATAAGGAACAATAAATACTATGACCAAGAAAAAAAAATCTTTATTATTTTATGCCACTGAGGTTAGAGGGTTAGACTAAGTAGCACAACCTAACCTATCTTAATTCAGAGGCCAAGGTATTCTTTACAGCATCAGCAATATATTTGGGAAGCTTGTTCATTTTTATTAAAGCAGAGCTGTTTACAACCCTAGGACTCATAAGCTGGAACCCTTCCACCCACCAGATACACTGCTGGCAATATGCAAACATTTCTACCAGTCTTCATGTGATAATTTCAGCTCATAAGCAATTCATTCAATCTCTAAAAGTAGTAAAGAATTTGGGCCTTATGATTTAGAATTGCACTGTCCAATATAGTTGCCAGTAGTCACAGGTGGCTACTGAGTACCTTCAATGTGGTTAGTCTGAATTGAGATGTGATGTAAATGTAAAATATATAATTTATAAGACTTAAATATAAAAAGAAAAAACATCTAATATCTTAAATTGATTATATAATTATTAATTGATTATATGATCCTATATTATGCTGAAATGCAAATATTTTGAATATATTTGATTATATAAAATATAGTATTAAATCTTTGTAAAATGTTCCATCATAAATATACACAAATGTTACGCAACTAGAATATAAGGCAAAAAAATAAAAACTATAGCAGCTAAAGTTAGATCAGCAAATAGTACATACTTTTTCTCCCTTAGATTAAATAAAAATTCAGTCCAAGTTCAGACACAGCAACAAATATGGAGATATACTGAAACAGTGCTATTTTTAAAAAGTGAATGAAATCAGGGATATCTTCTGGGCTTTTACATAGCCTACAGACCTTCAGTAGATACTTCCTATCAAGTACAGTAAAATATGTATTTGCTTGGATTAAATGAGTAAAAGTTTACATTACACTTTTGACTTTTAGGCAAATGCTTGAAATTAGGCTACATAGTGCTGATCAAGAGGTTTTGTGTTAATAAAGATTAGAGGATCAATAGAATGTTAACCCTGGACTCAAAGCATCAATCTTGAACTATATCTAAGCATCTGTTACACCGCAATTATACATGTTTAAGGAAATAGGTGTTCCTGAAATGCTTCTCTTATAACCTTAGCTAGGTGCATTAGCTCATGCCTGTAATCCCAGCACTTTGGAAGGCTGAGGCGTGTGGATCACCTGAGGTTAGGAGTTCTAGAGCAGCCTGGTTAACATGGCGAAACCCCATCTCTGTTAAACATACAAAAACTAGCCGGGCACGGTTGCACACGCCTGTAGTCCCAGCTACTCAGGAGGCTGAGGCAGGAGAATCACTTGAACCTGGGAGGCAAAGGTTGCAGTGAGCTGAGATCGTACCACTGCACTCTAGCTAGGGTGACAGGGTGAGACTTCATCTCAAAAAAATAAATAAATAAAATAAAAAATAAAATGCTTTTCTTACAATCTTTTAAAAAAATATGTATTTGTTTGGAAACCACTTCTTTTTTTTTAATTCTTGACCGGAAAAAAAGGTAAACTTTAATTAAAGTCCCTATGTATATTAGTATAACTTCCGATTTAATGTTTCAAATAATAAGAGTCAGTGGCAGAGGGTAAAAGGTTCAAAAAGAGAATCTAAGATTTGAAAAAACAAAGGCCAAGTAAAACACAGAGATAAAATAATGTCCATCCCTTTGACTGAAGTCAACAGTTCTCCAGCTGAACAATCAAATTCACCCCTCCTGCAACCAAGATATAATAAAAAAGAATCAGGGCTTCTAATTACTAATTTTGCTTCTTATATCCCAATAAAAAGAGATGGGTACTGCAAAGTTTTTTTTTGTTGTTGTTGTTTTGTTTTGTTTTTTTTTTTTTTTTTACCAGAAGAGTGCACTTCCCGTTTAAAATGAGAAAACTTATCTTTCTGACACAGAGGGAAGCTGTGTGAATTTTCATAGTTGTTTCTAAGGTCTAACATATAAACAATTATCAATGGTGCAGATTTTCAGGCAAAGACATTTAATACAAAAAGTAAACTGCAATTGTAAGTTAACATTTACTATCTAGTTACTCCATCTTGTGGAGGCAAAGGGTATAATTATTAAGTGTTTTAAAAGCTCTGAGGACCTTCAAAAGTAGCAGGTTTAACAATCAACAAAAATGTGTGTGATTATAATTTATGACATCTCAGTTATAGTTCGTTCACATCCAGAAACTACATTAGGATTAATGAACAGAATTAAGTCACGTTAAGTTGTACAGTTAATTATAACCAACCTCTTCAAAGATTCCCAACTTTTTATGTGAAGATTAAACAAAAACAACTCTACCATCTACTTTCACCACCTTTCATTTTTAAAAGGATATTTTTCACTTCAAATAGTAGGAAATAAAAATTAGTATAAAGGCCAGTATAAAAACACATTTCATAGTCTTTTTTATTCTCATCTCATTCTGAAATAGTGAAAACCTCATCAAGGACCAGTATTATCCTTGTTTGGTTTTAGGGAGTCTCTGCCCTAAGTTTTATTTTCCAATTTCCTCTTCTGACAATGGAGACTGAGTCTACTCTTTTCATGTTGCAATTATTTGTACATGTGTCTTATCTCCTGTACTCAAAGCACCCTGTATGTTAAATTCCTCCATCCAGGGGAGTGAAGAGGGAGCCCTGGGACTCTTAAAATTCAGGAATTGAAAAGGATCCCTAGACAACTCAGTGTTTTTAGGTTGCCTTAACACCACCACTGGCAGGTGTGATGAGGTACCCGGAATCTGTATGCTATGCTCTTATTAAGACGCTTGCCCCTTGCTCCCATCCAACAGTAAGGGCCCCACCAACCAAATATGATTCGAGACTACCAATACTATCCTATTAATGCCCATTAATCCCTGTACAACTCTTTAACTCCCAACCCCACTGAGACCCCATCTCCTATTCTTACCCTACTCTTGAAATACTGTCATCACTTCTGGAACCCACACTCAGTCATCAGCAAAATCTCCTATTCTGAACATCCTCTCTAAACTTTCCCTATTCTTTCTTGCTCTAATTGAACTCCAACTGGCTAACCCCTGCAGCCTTCTCAAATGGGAACATGATTTTTTAGTTTGTTTGTTTAACCTCTCACAGCTCATACCACTGGATCTGAGACTGGAATTAGGTGTCTTCCTTGCTACTCCCGGACTCTTTACTTGCCCTCTTTCCTAAAACTACTCTAGCCCTGAAACTCATATCATCAGCTTACTGTAACCATGGCTCTCAATTGGGCAATTTTGCCTCTTTCTGCCACCTGGGGTATAATTGGCGATGTGTGAAGACGTTTTGGTTGTCACAACTGAGGAAGTTCCACCGGAACCTAGAGAGTCAAGGCCAGGAATGATGCTAAGCATCCTACTATGCACAGGACAGCTCCCCCTGCCCCCCAACAAAGAATGATCAGGTTCACAATGTCAATAATGCCAAGGTTGAGAAATCCTGGCCTACCCTGCTCACCAATGCCACCTGCAGGACACTCTTATCTCCTGCATCATTAACTTTGCTCTTTGGATCATTCCCATTAGTATACAAACATATTGTAATTTCCCTCATTTAAAAATATTTTCCGTCTGGGCGCAGTGGCTCACGCTTGTAATCTCAGCATTTTGGGAGGCTGAGGACCAGACTTTTTTCCTGAACTCCAGACTCATGTAACTACCTACTCAACATTTACATTTTGATATCTTAATGGGCATCTCACTCTTTTTCGAGACAGGGTCTTTACTCTGTCACCCAGGCGGGAGCACAGTGGTGTGATCACAGTTCACTGTAGTAGCCTCAACCTGCTGGGGATCAACTGATCCTCCCACCTCAGTCTCTTGAGTAGGTGTGACACTACAACTCACTAATTTTTATTTTTTGTAAAGATGGTGCTTCCTTATGTTGCCAGGCTGGTCTTGAACTCCTGGGCCCAAGTGATCCTCCTGCCTTGGCCTCCCAAAGTGCTGAGAGTACGGGTATGAGCCACCATGCCTGGCTGGCATCTCACATTTAACATATCCAAAACTAAACATCTGATCTTCCCTGGGGAAACTGCCTTTTTCATCCCACTAAACAATGTCTTGCCATTTGCAAAGGCTAAAACCTTGGAGTCATCTTTGAGATCTCTCTCTCTCTACATCTACCTCCCACATCTAACTCATCAGCAAATCCTATACTTTACAGTCAGTATCAAAATCACAGCACTTACCATTTCTGTTATGGTATAAGCCACTATCATCTCAGCTAAGATAACTGCAACAGCCTCCTAACTGATCTCCTTGCTCTTCCTGTGCCCCCAAGGAGTTCATTTTCAATATAACAGCTAGAGTGACAGTCTTAAAATGTATACCAGAATCCTATGTGGTTCCCCATTTCCATCAAATTAAAATCAATGTCCTTTCAATGGCCTTTACAATAATGATACAATTACATACTATAATCCCTAGAGTTCTGTATTATATTGCTTCCTGGGTCCTATTCAACCTTTTCTCCTTCTCTTCTCCCCCTGCCTCACTTCATTGTAGCCATCTGGCTGCCTTGCCACTTTCCAAACATATCAGGCATCCTTCTGCTTATGTTCTTTTCCCACATAGCTATATAATTCACTACCTTACCTCCTTTAGATCTTTACTCAAATGTCACTTTATCAGTGAGGTTTTCCCTGTTTTAAAATTTCACTCCTGTTCACCATTATCTACTTTACTGTCCTTCAGGGTATATTCCACCTTCTGAAATGCTGCAAGTTTATTTTATTTATTGCCTGTTTCCCCTACTAGAATGTAAGCTCTAGAAAGACAGGAAAGCTATTGTTTTTGTTACTACTGAAGCCGGGGTTTAGAAAGTGTGTTAAAGAGTAGGCACTCAAATATTGGTAGAATTGAATTCCTCCTCTCCCACCTCTTACTTGACCTCCTAAAGCCAGCTTCCATGTTCTACTACTTAGGGTTTAATCCAAGAGTCCCTTAGATTCTTCCTGCCCTCTGTACTGAACTAAAGCTGACTGCTATTTCTTTGACACTCATCCTAGAGTCATGGCATAGGAGAACTGCCAATTTCCATCAGTAATCCTAAATCTGATTTATTTAAATAAACACTTTTGAGCCAATATCCAGGTTTTAAAGAAATAAACCAAATCATCTACTGTATGTCTTTCATTTCCTTTTTCTTTTTTAAGACTAGGTCTTGCTCTGTCACCCAGGCAGGAGTGCAGTGGCACAATCTTGGCTCACTGCAACCTCCACCTCGGTTCAAGCAATTCTCAAGCCTCAGCCACCCAAATAGTTGGGATTACACGCATGTGCCACCACGCTTGGCTAATTTTTGTATTTTCAATAGAGACAGGGTTTCGCCACGCTGGCCAGGCTGGTCTTTAGCTCCTGGTCTCATGTGATCCACCTGCCTTGGCCTCCCAAAGTGCTGGGATTATAGGCATGAGCCACTACACTCAGTATTTCATTTCCTGTTTATCTGACATTTTGGGCAATCTTTACAATCATGATATGATTATATAGTATAATCCCTAGAGTCCTGAGCTAGGAGTTAGTAAACTACAGTATTAGTTTTAACAAAGCCAATGATTTGGGTTCAAATTCTTTAATGTCTATCTATCAAATAGAGACTATTCTGGCCCTATTACATAGTGTCTCATAGAGAAATCATTCGTGTAGCTATTTTCTTTCCATTGCCTTTGAAGATTGAAGCTGTGTTTTATGCACCTGTGTATGTCACATGCTAAACATAACATTTACCAGCTAAATTTACATATGCATAAATACAAATTTTTGCTATAAACATAAAATCAGATACGTGGGATTACTTCAGAAAACATATGGTATAACATAAAAAATACTATTTGTTTTTTTTAACATAAAATGAGGTTTAACTGATTGCCACAGAAAAGGGAGAAATTGTAGCTTTTCTCTTAAGGGAGAACACATTTATTTACTTATTCAGTTTGAAAATTAAAAATAAAACATGATAGTCCATTTTCTTCAATTGTTTTCTTTTCCTTCTTTTCCAGGGCCAACAAAACCACTACTTTACCCTATAAAGATCATAAATTTGAAACTTTAAACTTCAATGGTTCACTATTTTCCAGCATCCACGCCCAGTAATACCAAATCCCATCACTTGTTTTGTTCATAGGTCTCAGTTCCATCCTTCTCATTTTTGTTTCTGTAGCCATGATGTTAATTTTAAATTAAGGGGAATACTGCATGTTACTACATTTCAGTAATAAGTGCTGTATTTAGTCTCTTACCAGTACATCATGCACCAATGCTTGATATGTCCAAGTATGATGTAAAGGAGTTGCCAAATCTATGTTTCTGTCAACAAGGACTAATAAGGGCCTTTGGAAGCTGTAAATATATATTAAAAAAAACAATTACATAACTGTTGATACCAGTGTATACATTTAAAATATTCTACTACTTTCCAGCATATGCCATTTTGATATGAATAATAGTATGCTAATATTGACAATTCATAATACTTTGTTTTTTAGTATATGTGCTGATGAAGCAAGCACCACAATACTTTGCTTTTTGTTGAGACAGGGTCTTGCTCTGTCACCTAGGCTGGAGTGCAGTGGCGCAATCATAGCTAACTGCAGCCTTGAACTCCTGGGCTCAAGCAATCCTCCTGCCTCGGCTTCTGGAGTAGCTGGGACTACAGGCGTGCACCACCACACACCTGGCTATTTTTAAACATTTTTATAGAGATGGGGGAGGCTGGCTTTTAAAAAACAAATTTAACATTGTCACACAATTACAGTGATGCTTTGGACTACTTAGAGCTTGTGTATGATGCCAGATTACAAATTTTACTTAGGAAACTTTATTTTTTTTTTTGAGACTCTGTCACCCAGGTTGAACTGTAGTGGCACAATCACAGGTCACTGCAGCCTTGACCTCCCAGGCTCAAGTAATCCTCCCACCTGAGCCTCCCAATTAGTTGAGACTCCAGGTGTACACCACCACTCTTGGCTAATTAAAAAATTTTTTTTTTAGAGATGGGGGCATCTAACCGCATTGACCAGGTTGGTCTTGAACTCCTAGGCTCAAGTGATCCTCCCACCTTGGCCTCCCAAAGTACTAGGATTACAGGCGTGAGTTATCATGCCCTGCCAGGAAACTTTAAGGAAAAAACTCTATGTAAATATTTCTATAGAATAAATTGTGCAGTTAGCAAAACAATAAGCTGCTTCTATTTAGATGTTTTTGACATTTTTGTAAAAAAGGCAGTAAGGAATAGTTATTGTCAGCTTCAGGGAAAACAAAGAGAGTAGGAGCTTATAAATTTACACAAATGTTTGACAGTTTCATAAATTATAATTTTTTCCCTATAAACACAAACTCAAAAAAGCAGACCCTGGAATAGAGCCTCAAAAAACTCTATACCACTATAATATACAAAATGAAAACATAATGCCATAATGGTACCTAATTATATTATTATCCCCTTAACAGAGAAGGCATATGACACCTCGTGTACTGTTACTCCATTATTACAATTTAGATGTGAAATAAACTACTACCAAAAGCAAACTGAGGCACAGTCATCTGGTTACCATGTGTCTACATTAGTTTTAGAGATCTGCTTTAGAGGCACTATCATATCAAGAGTGCACACCACTTTTCAAAAGGCATCACTATCTGTTTACATGTTTCCTTTTGCCATAGACTCATTATTTTAGTGACTCATTACACTGTTCTGGGTATAGGACAGTGGACTTTCCTAACTGCATTGACTCTGGGATAAAAAGTCAGAGTGGCACCCTCGCAATCTACTATGATTTGTTACACCAGAGCTAGACGGAAGGTAAGGGAGGATGGCCTACCGCAGGGTTTCTTAACCCTAGCACTACTGACATTTGGGGCTGGATAATTTCTTGTTATAGGGGGTTGTGGTGTGCATTATAGGATGTTTAGCAGCATCCTACAATGTATACTACAAGATTCTAGTAACACCTACCAGTTATGACAACCAAACATGTCTCCAGACATTACCAAATGGCTATGGGTGGGCAAAAACTGCTCTTAGTTGAAAATCACCAGCCTACGGTTGGATTTAAATGTATTTAACAATAGTCCAGCAAGGTTGTGACCACTAATGAAAATGATTAAGAAATACATCCAACAAGTTGAGAAACAAGATGCCCATATTATGATAATGTGAATAAATTTTAAAAAATTATCCAAATAAAACAGTGCCTTTATACTGGTTTCTAAGGCCTATACCAGAGAGCTATAAAAAGGGAACTATTAAGTAAGGTATGACACAGTGGTAGGATCTGTTTAAAAAAAAAAAAATCAGATGAGAAATTGATGTTTTTCTTCTACCTAATGAGAAACATTTTGAAGAATATTTAAAACCAGCAATGAAATCATAGAACCATTTAAAATAACGTGGAAACTGAGACAGTTAACCAAACAATTGAAACACAGTGTTAGTGTGAACTCTGTATTACACAAGTAGTTTATAAAGCTGTAGGACACACCAGACTGACTTGAAATGAAGTCTACAGAAGGTTATTATGAAGTTATTATTTCTAGTGGGCAGTTATTTCTCTGGGCATCTATTTATTCTCACAGGCTTTATTTATTAATTCATCTAAACTGGGGTTAAGAATTAATTTTCCAGAATATAATCTCTTCTTTAAATAATTCTCAGCCATTTGAGTGTGTTTCTTTACTTCTTTACTCCATTACTATTAACAATCAAAAGTTAAATATACTATAATGCATAGGGTTTTTTAGCATTTCTATTGAATAATAAGCAGCCAAAAACATTGGCATTACTTACTCATGCTAGAAATGCTAACAATGATAAAAAGTTTTGCAAGTTTAGACTATTAGTATTTAAGTATAAAATGGAAATTAGATTAATAAAGGTAGAAACAGATACAAGTATCAGAAGTTTTTCACTCTGAAAAACTACCAAGCAGTTTAATAATTGAAAGAAAACGGCTTCTGACCTTCAAAGTCTTATACACAGAAAAATTTCTTATAGATGATAAAAGAACAGTAACAAAAAAACTCTACAAATATTTTTAAGCTTATAAGTGTATTTAATAACAGTAATACCTGAATTGGCCAGCTCCAAGTGTATCACCTGTAAAAAGACTGTTTCTTGCATCTCTTAGATTTTCTCGAAGTTTCTTGTCTAGTTTCTGAAAAATAAAATTGTAGATTAACTCTTAACAGTTTCATGTAACTTTATGGAGGTTAATTCATAATGTGTTTTTAGTTTGATTACCAAGAAACTTGGAATTTCTTTACAAATAGCAAATCTAAAATCTAAATATTTTAGCTCCTTCTCACCACTTCAATATCATTGTAACTTGGACTTACAAAGATCAGTGCCTTTTCTACTGTGAGTCAGGCCTGATTTCACTAATAAGAACTTTACATTGACTAATTTTACTTTGGCTATGGGAAATGCTTTGCAGTGACAACCCACACTCTTTTCCCAAGCATGACTGTTTTATCAAGGAACGTGTCTATATGGAGAAAATGTTGACTTGGGTGGGTAGGAGTGAACAAAGTAGTGGTGAGTACAAGGAGCCTCAGAAGAGAAATGGAACGTATGGAAGAAGGCAGTCTTCCACCAGTCAGTAATTCACTTGGGCTAATAAAGTTCCAAAATACCTCCCTCTTTTTCAGTAATTCTATAATTTCTCTAATCCCTTACTCATTTCTTAATATTTAAAGCAAATTTATGAACACTTACTTTATACTTAATATTTTACTTCAATATAGTGGGATAGCAAAAAGCACTTCACCATTTTAAAAATGGTTATGATTAGTAATAAATATTTGCTAAATGAAGTTAAATATTAAATAATCTGGGGGATCAAATAAGTGTAAAATCCTGCTTGGTTAAATGAGGAATATACATTTTAGGTTTAAAAAAAGAAACAGGACTGGAATAGCACACTGGAGTAAATAATTTTACTTTCTCACGTGGAAGTAAACAATTACTTTTTATCTTTGGTGGAATCTCAATGTAATAAGATAAAAATATTTGCTATTGGTACTTACAACCAAGCAATCACATATTTAAATATTAACAAAACACTTGTGTTACTTGTGGAAAAACAATTCACACAATGTTATTGATCTCCGCGTGATATATGTATGAACTTACCACTGCTACCATTTCTGCTGCTGTTCCTCTTGAACATCTGATTATAGGAACAGCACCTATTTAAACAACAAATGTTAGAAATGACCTTGGCTCTTAATTAAAATAGATACTTATAAAATATAAAAATAACAGATGTGATAGATACATACAATTTCACGTTATATACATGATTTTATGTATTTATTTTTCCACTTTTAATTTAAAAAAATTAAAAAATATATTTAGGGGGTACAAGTACAGGTTTCTTACATGCATATATTGCATAGTGGTGAAGTCTGGGCTTTTAGTGCACCCATCATCCGAATAATGAACACTGTACTCAAAAGGTAATTTTTCAACCCTCCCCCCAACAAACACACATAAAAGGATTTATAATTTCCCCTACAAGCTCACATAACAGATTTATAATTTTAAGGGTAAAAGCAAGTTTCAGAAATGAACCTTCCCATTAATAAAGAAAACAACAGGGAGTCAGAAGAAAACTACATGGAGCTGACCCATCAGTGTGACTGCATTTTTTCCAATGGATTGACTAAATCAGTATTTTCATCTCCCACAGGCAGTTTCGTTTCTTTCTTTTTTTTTTTTTTTTTTTTTTTGAGACGGGGTGTCACTCTGTCACCCAGGCTAGGAGGCTGGAGTGTGGTGGTGCAATCATGGCTAGCCTTGACCTGCTGGGCTCAAATCATCCTCCCCCTCAGCCTCCTGAGTAGTTGGGACTGCAGGCACAGGCCACCAAGCCTGGCTACTTTGGCAAAACTCTGTCTCTACAAAAATTGCAAAAGCTCAGTGCCTTTTCTACTGTGAGTCAGGCCTGATTTCACTAATAAGAACTTTCTGGGCATGGTGGTGTGTGCCTGTGGTCCCAGCAACTGGAAAGGTTGAGGTGGGAGAATCACCTGAGCCTGGAAAATCTGAGGCTGCAGTGAGTCATGATCACACCACTGTACTCCAGCCTGGGCATCAGAGTGAGACTCTATGTCAGAAATTTTTTTTCTCTATGCTGTCCAGGCTGGTCTGAGTTTAAGTGATCCTGCTACCTCAACCACCTAAAATGCTGGAATAATAGGTGTGAACCTCTGCACCTGGCCTAGGCAGTTCCAATACATAAGCTTACTCTACTCACAGGACTCACATTAATTTGACTTAAAAGAAAAGAATGAAAAGAGCTTAGCTAATTTAGCAATTTGGGGACTGCTAGTTTTTGTTTATTTTACGAATTGACAATAAAATACTGTAGTTTTTTAATAAATACCAATTTAAATAATAGAAAATACATTATTCATATAGGTTGAAATCCTAAATAGAAAGTTCAATTGCACTGAAAGTCTCATAAGACAAACTGAGAACACTGTAATATTTATATGCTGAAATTGTCCATTTTAGATTCTATAAGAAATATCAGTCAATTGCAAAAGTAAAAACACAAAATAGCAAATTTTTCAAAAACTGTGTTTTCTTTTGACAGCAAAAGTTATGTTTGTAATAAAAAATTTAAATAACATTAGAAATGTATAAACTTAACCCTCTTGATTCCAGCCCTCACAAATAACCCCCATTAGAATTAGAAATGGATGCCTCCATGTTGTTTTCTACATATAGTCTAATAAGTGCATGTATATATGTAAAAAAACAAAAATAAGATAGTATATATACTGTTCTAAAACTTGTTTTTCCCCATGTAACAATTTAGTGTTGACATCCTTCTATGTCAGATTGGCAATAATTTCAATTTCTCCTTTGAAAAATAAATCACTGGCTAGGCATGGTGGCATATGCCTGTAATCCCAGAACTTTGGGAGGCTGAGGGGGGTGGATCACCTGAGGTCAGCAGTTCGAGACCAGCCTGGCCAACATGGTGAAACCCCGTCTCTGCTAAAAATACAAAAATTATCCAGGCATGGTGGAGCATGCCTATAATCCCAGCTACTCGGGAGGCTGAGGCAGGAGAATCACTTGAACCCGGGGGGTGAAGGTTGCAGTGCAACCTCCCTAGCATTTGGCAAAATTTTACAGACTCTGTAGGGTGACAAAATAGAAATAAAATTATGTCTGTTTAACACTAAAAGTTGTATACATGTGCTTTCTTTATATAATATAAACAACAACAACAACAACCCATGTGAGGGCAATGAAGGCAGTTCAAAGCAGGCAGAAACCGGAGGGGTTAACTCTTGAAAGAAGAGAATCACATAAAGTAATATATATTTTTAACCAGCTTTTCTCCTGAGGGTACTTGACACATTACACGGCACACAGGAGAAAGAACTCAAGCAGAAAACAGGAAAATTACTGAGCTGAAGAATCAAAGACTGGAGCTCAGGGCTGGAAATTAACGGAAAAAAAATCCCTGAGAAGAGGGAGTCATACAATTTGCATATAAATTCTCTACATGTCTAAACATTGTCTAAATCTTAAGACTATACATGGTAGCTCGTTTTTTTTTTTTTTTTTTTTGGTGACATAGAGATTTTATTAATCTAGTGTGAGGATCATTTTAACAAAAGGGTTTCAAGTGTCTAAAAAATTAAAATTGCAATTAGGCTTTTAAACTGATCCACTAGTGATAGTAAAGCACAAAGTCATATATTAGATACTAAACACAAGTAATTTTAGACAATCTACATCAGTGCTTTACATTTTGAATCAAGAAAACCAGAAGTTGTTTCTTTGAAAGGATAAACAAGATAGGTAGACCACTAGTTAGGTCAACAAAGAAAAAAAGAGAGACAATCCAAATAAACACAATGAGAAATGACAAGGGCAACATTATCAACAACCCCACAGAAATATAAAAAACCCTCAGAGACTATTACAAACACTTCTATGAACGCAAACTAGAAAACCTAACAGAAATGTATACATTTCTGGAAACATACAACCTGCCAAGATTTAACAAGGAAGAAACTGAAGTTCTGGAATAACAAATTCCAAAACTGAATCAGTAAGAAAAAACCTACGAACCAGAAAAAGCCCTGGACCAGATGGATTCACAGTCAAATTCTAACAGATATACAAAGAAGAGCTGGTACCAATACTACTATTATTCCAAAAAATCGAGGAGGAGGGACTCTTCCCTAACTCATTCAATGAGGCCAGTAACATTCTCATACCAAAACCTGGCAGAGACTAAACAAAAAAATAAAACTTCACTCTGATACCCCTGATGAATCCAGGTGCAACAACCTTCAACAGAATATTAGCAAACTGAATCCAAAAAAAATGAATCCACCATGATCAAGTAGGCTTTATTCCCAGGATGCAAGGTTGATTCAATGCATGCAAATCAGTAAATGTGCTTCACTACATAAAAAGAACTAAAAACAAAAACCATATGATCATCTTAATAGACACGGAAAAGGCTTTTGAAAAAATTCACCATCACTTTATTTAAAAAACCCCCAGCTGGGCGTGGTGGCTCACGTCTGTAATCCCAGCACTTTGGGAGGCCGAGGCAGGTGGAACACGAGGTCAAGAGATTGAGACCATCCTGACCAACATGGTGAAAGCTCATCTCTACTAAAAATACAAAAATTAGCTGGGCGTGGTGGCGTGTGCCTGTAGTCCCAGTTACTTGGGAGGCTGAGACAGGAGAACCGACTGAACCCAGGAGGCGGAGGTTGCAGTGAGCCAAGGTTGTGCCACTGCATTGCAGCCTAGCAACAGAGCGAGACTTCATCTAAAACAAACAAACAAACAAACAAAAAAACCACCCTCAACAAATTAGGCAATGAAGAAATATACCTCAAAATAATAGGAGCAATCTATGACAAACACACAGCCAACGTCATAATAAATGGGCAAAAGCTGTAAGCATTCCCCCTGAGAACTTGAATAAGACAAGGACACCCACTCCCATTTAACATAGCACTGGAAGTCGTAGCCAAAGCAATCAGGCAAGAGAAAGAAATAAAAGACATTCTAATAGAAAGAGAGGAAGTCATACTATCTCTTTGCAGGCTATGTTACCTTATACCTCACAAATTCCATATTCTCTGCCCAAAGGCTCCCACAACTAATAAGCAGCTTCAGTGAAGTTTCAGGATGCAAAAGTCAATGTACAAACACTAGGAGCATTTCTATACAGCAACAATATCCAAGCTGACAGCCAAATCAAAAATGCAATCCCATTCACAATAGCCACGAAAAGAATAAAATACCTAGGAATACAGCTAATTAGGAAGGTGAAAGAGCTCTACAACAAGAATTACAAAATGAAAAGAAATCAGAGATGACACAAACAAATGGAAAAATATTCCATGTTCATGGATAAGAAGACTCAATATTAAAATGGCCATACTGCCAAAGCAATTTACAAATTCAGTGCTATTCCTACCAAACTACCAATGTCAGTTTTCACAGAATTAGAAAAAATTTTTCTAAAAGTCATACAGAACCAAAAAAGAGCCTGAACAGCCAAAGCAAATCTAAGCAAAAAGAACAAAGCTGGGAGCATTACACATCCTGACTTCAAAGTAGTAACCAAAACAGCATGGTACAAAAACACACGCACGGACCAGTGGGACAGGTTAGAGAACCCAGAAATAAAGCCCCACACCTACAATCATTTGATTTCGATAATGTTGATAATAACAAGCAATAGGGAAAGAACTCCCTACTCAGTAAGTGGTGCTGGGATAACTCCCTGTTCAGTAAGTGGTGCTACCTGTATGCAGGAGATTAAAACTGAACCCCTTCCTTTCACCATATACAAAAATAAACTCAAAATGGGCTAAAGACTTAAATGTAAGACCTCAAACTATAAAAATCCTAGAAGAAAACCTAGACACCATTGTGAACACAGGCCTTGGCAAAGACTTCATGTTGAAGTCTCCAAAAACAACCAGAAAACCAAAACAGACAAATTGGACCTAATTAAACTAAAGAGCTTCTGCAGAGCAAAAGAAACTATCAGCAAAGTGAATGGACCACCTACAGAATGGGAGAAAATATTTGTGAACTATGCATCCAACAGAATTTATAAGGAACTTAAACAAATTGACAAGCAAAAACAAACAACCCCATTAAAAAATGGCCAAAGGACATGAACAGACACTTCTCAAGAAAAAAAAAAAAAAAAAAGGGACATACGTGGCCAGCAAGCATATGAAAAAAAGCTCAATATCACTAATCATTAGAGAAATGAAAATTAAAACCACAATGAGTTACCATCTCACATCAGTCAGAAGGTCTATTATTAAAAGTCAAAAAATAATAGATGTTGGTGAGGTTACAGAGGAAAGGGAACACTTATACACTGTTGGTGGGAATGTAAATTAGTTCAGCCACTGAGGAAAGCAATTTGAAGGCTTCTCAAAGAACTCAGAACTACCATTTGACTCAGCAATCCCATTACTGGGTATACAGCCAAAAGAACATAAATCATTCTATGAAAAAGACACATCTACCCATATGTTCATTGCAGTAATATTCACAATAGCAAAGACATGGAATCAACCTAGATGCCTATCAAGGGTGGATTGGATAAAGAATTTGTGATACATATACATCATGGAATACTACAGAGTCATAAAAAAGAGTGAAATCATATGCTTAGCAGCAACATAGATATAACTAGAGGCCATTATTCTAAGGGAATTAACAGAAGCAGAAAACAAAATACCCCATGTTCTCACTTGTAAGTGGGAGCTAAACAAAAAGAAAAGACACAAAGATGACAATAACAGATATTGGGGTCAACCTGAGCAGGGAGGATGAGGGTCAAAAAACTCCCTATCAGGTACCATACCCATAGCCTGGGTGACAAATTCATTTGTACACCAAACCCTAGTGACATGCAATTTACCCCTGTAATAAACTTGCACATGTATCTCCCAAACCTAAAAGTTGAAAATAAGAAAAAAAAATTAAAAATAAATTTTGAAGGTGTAGGTAGATTAGTATTATATACATAAACTTTTCTGGAGCCTTGGGCATCTGAACTTAACAGTTAACAAACATTTATTTCTCTATTTAGAAATGTGTTTGAAATTTTTAATAATGAAATATTAAAAGAAAATTAACAGGCACATAGGCGCTGAAGTCACCACCAAGGCATTCAAATATAGCAGAAAATTATAATTACCAAAGACATCTAAAATGACAACTCAAAAGATCTGCTAAATGTTAAGAGAACCACATCAAGTCATTGGAAGTATGTTTTTATATACTATTGAATACATATTTTACTCCACTCGAGAACCTCTAGAGATCCAGGTAAGTGAGAAAGAATCACATTACAGTGTAACACATTAAAATTACTTGTTAAACAATTTACTTTGAAAAATAACCATAAAGACTGGAAAACTTACCCAGAGTAACAAAAAAGCAGAAGAGGCTGTCAACTATAGTGTCCATAACAGTTTCCATTTCCGTGTCTGTGATATCTGGCCTGTTAATGGCTAAAATGACATAGGAAAAGGAGAAAACGCTGAGCCAAACTTATGCCTCATCTTTATGAAACTCCTAAAATTATTACTAAACTCTTAAGTGATACACAATAAAACTCAGTAAGCGAAATCTTTTTGGTTTAAACTTTTTTTTTTCTTTTTTTTTGTGAGACGGGATCTTGCTCTGTCACCCAGGAGGGAGTGCAGAGGCATGATCATGGCTTACTGTAGCCTCCTGGGCTCAAGTGATCTTCCCATCTCAGTCTTCAGAGTAGCTGGGACCACAGGCACATGCCACCACGCCCTGCTAATTAAACAATTTTTTTTGTAGAGATGGGTCTCCCTATGTTGCCCAGGCTGGTCTTGAACTCCTGGGCTCAAGTGACCCTCCTACCTTGGCCTCCCAAAGGGCTGGGATTATAGGCATGAGCCACCACACCCTGCCTGCTTTAAACTTCTTTTAAGTGAACAAATATCTGTTAAAAATTATACCACCTCAAAGAGAAAAATAAATAACCACAACAAACTACCTTAATATCAGAGATTAGGAGACTACTAATAAGAAAAACAACCCCATGATGTAAACTAACAAAATTTTTGCCAGAGCAAACAGGAAAATAAATATCATATTCCATAGCTTTATTCATAAACACCAGATTGCCTCAAGAAACTACTGATTCTGTTACCCAACTACAGCCAGAAAAGGAAATGCAAGTAAATTATGGCACAACCAACATCGCATATCATTTTCTTTATATTAAGTTATATAAATTTCTCTTCTGATCTACAAGAGTATACATAAGTAGTTCCCAAACTTTACTAAGAATCACTCAGGGAATATGGGGAAAAACTCTCCAGAAGTTTTTAAAAATTAAAGATTCTTATCCCTTTCCTTTAGGGATTCTGTATGGATATGAATAATTCTAAAAAACCTGTAATTTTGAGGCTGGGCATGGTGGCTCACACCTGTAATCCCAGTACTCTGGGAGGCTGAGGTGGGCAGATCATCTAAGGTAAGGAGTTTGAGACTAGCCTGACTAACATGGTGAAACCGTGTCTCTACTAAAAACACAAAAATTAGCCAGGTGTGGTGGCACACGCCTGTAATCCCAGCTACTTGGGAGGCTGAGGCAGGAGGATCACTCGAACCTGGGAGACAGAGGTTGCAGTGAGCTGAGATTACACCACTGCACTCCAGCCTAGGCGACAGAGCAAGACTCTGTTTGGGGGCGGGGGGAACCACCTATAATGTTGACAAGCACCTTAGGCAATTCTAATGCAAATAGGCGTTGGGGCTAGGCTTTAAGAAACATTGCTGTGTAGACTGTCTTTGACAAAGACCTTGACTGACTTATCTTCCTCTCACAATATCAAGGCCCAGCATCTGATGAAGTAGATCAATAACTATATGTTGAAAGATTGTCTAAACTATTATTTACAAAGTATTTTTAATGTCCCAATATCCTGAAAGTGAAAACACATATAAAATTTAATACCACTTGTGGTTACCATAAGAGGAAACCAGACTTCAACTGGATAACTCCAATTATCTATAGAAAGCCTGGCCCACCCAGACAACACATAAAAGAATTCAATCAGACAACACACAAAAGAATTCAATCAGGCAACACAGAATCTAAAAGAAGGAAATGGGCCCTTACTCAGGTGTTGCAAATACCATCTATTTCAATCAGATGAAATAAATATCATAAAGGATACAATCTGCATTATATGCATTCAGGGGATATCAATTCAAGGAAACACACCCAATTCATTTTATTAATCAGTGGTACAAGTGATCTGTAGACACTTCAAACCTTTTAGTTAAATCACTAGTACATTTTTGTTAATTACTGGCACTAGAAAAATCTACATGGAAGCATCCAGCCCTTGAGTCCTACACCCTAGTTCCACATTTCTGAATGAAAAGTAACCCTAACAGTCATAAACTGCTAATCAATAACCTCACCTCAACTTGAGGTAATGGCTTGCTTTGTCTAAGATAGTAGTCTTAGTTTGACTGAGGTAATAAATCTGCTTGCTCCCAATCCATGGAAAGTTTAGAATGAAAAAGATTTGCAAATCAATACCATGATATTAATATAATCATATTTAGGAATATTTGTTTAAAATTTTTAAAGCATTGTAACATTTGAGACAATTAGGTATGTGATTACATAATGATAAAGAATGTTATCTCTGGAGTGAGACTGCCTGTGTTTAGTAAACTGGCTCTACCATTTCCTCATCAAGTTACTTAATAGCTATGTCTCTGTTTTCCATTCTTGAAAATGGAAATAATTTCTGCTTCATAAAGTTATTCTGAGGATTAAATTAGCTTACATTGTAACACACTGAAAACACTGATAGGCATAGAGTGAGCTATTACTATTATCATTATTGAGAATCTGGGTGATTAGCCATGTGATTATACTTTAAAATTCGCAATTAACCTCAAACATGTGATCTTTTAAAAAAAGCTGGCAGGTAAAAAAAATGTAATTAAACTTATAAGTATACAAATATTTAACAAATTTTACACTCATTACAAATTTAATTATTTTTAAATAATTATTTAAACACTTGGGCAGATTTTGCTTGTTAGAATTATAAACTTGTCTGGTCTGGTATATGAAGTACAGTACCTAAAAAAAACCCACTTAATATTCTGAATTTATTAATAAAATTTAAAATGTTTAAGAGAATTCAACACACCAAGTTTTCCGATTAAGCTTGTTAAAGGGGACTGATTAGGAAAATTTAGTCTGTTCAATATGAGTTAATCCATCAAAAATAAAGATGCTTCATTTCACTTTACCAGATTTAGAAACAATGTAACACAATTCATATTCAATTTAAAGGCTTCAGGAAAACTAGGTTTTAAAATATGTAACTTAAATAACTTGCTAATTCATTTAAAATGCAACTGTAAATAGATTTCTATGAATAATAACCACTGTCAAAAATCTCTCACATGAACATTCAGCAAATACTTGTATCCTTTCAGGAATTTCCACGAGAACGGATGCTCTAGAGCTCAATGAAACCAAAAGATTCATTCTCTTCTCTCAGGGAACTTACCATCTGGTTCCAGTGTTTTGTAAGCACAGAGAAGTAAGCTAACTTGTTCTTGTCCAAGATCAAAGTACTAGATGATAAATTTGAATTCTGCTACTAAAATATTGTCTTACTTGCCATGAGTGAACCATTCATGCAAGTTGCTGTGGGGGTACAGAAAAGGTCAGAGAATTGGTACTTCCTTGAGTTTATAAAACAGGTTTATTAAACGTTTAAATGTAATAAAATTCAGTCTGAGCCTTGTTTTCTCTGTGTGCTTTTAAAAAGTTTCTATAGCTGTACTGCTGTAAACGAGCTAGTTTTGAAGTCCATTAAACATATTCACTTTTTTTCTTACAGTATACCATTCATTTTGTTAACAAAGAATTGCAACATTTCTATTTTTACATACCACGATATGAAACAAGCTCCTTATTTTGATTACATAACACAAACATATCATCTTCCAAAGTAATAAAATTGAGATATTGGTCAAAAACCTAGAAACAAAAGAAAAGGTTTACAAATCAATCTTACAATATAGCCATATTGAAAGTAAATTTAGTTTGCTCTAACCTACCAATGGTAGAAATGAAAAAAAAAATTGCAATTACATTCAATAACTAGAAATCGTACTGTGTAATAGCCTAGTTGAACAAGAATGAGGAGTAAAGAATAAGTTAAGGCAATAAAAACAAGCCTTTGGGCAATAAATATGGAGGAGGAGAGTAACATTTTGAGAAAACAAAATTTAAGCAGATACGAGAACTTAAATTGTGGTTGTGATGGGAATGGATATTAATTTTGAAGAAAACATACAATTTTAACAATCATTTTCATCACATTTTCCTAAGAAAGTCACAGTAATTGTTTTACACCAACAACTTTTATAATAAAGTGGGAAAAAGTTATGCCAGTTCTTTGGAAGTGCAAAGTAGAAGAAAAATTAAGAGAACTATTTGAAATACACTGAATTTAGTTAACCAAATTAAGGCTGAGTGAGGCGGCTTGGACCTGTAATCCCAGAGCTTTGGAAGGCTGAGGTGGGAGGACTGTTTGAGGCCAGAAGTTTGAGACCTACACAACATAAAAAAAAAAAAAAAAAATAGCTGGATGGGGTGGTACGAGCCCAGGAGGTGAAAGTTGCAGCAAGCAGAGATTGCACCACTGCATTCCAGCCTGGGCGAGTGAGACACTGTCTCAAAACAAAACAAGAAAGAAAACAAAAGTTGTTCCCATTATTTTATGTGAAGTTAATAAATTTTGAGCACAAAGATTAAAGGCATAAGCCTCAAAAACTAATCAGAAATATTGGTGGTCTATTTAAATCTAAGAATGAAAAATCTATCAGTAGAAAAAGAATAGAAAGTATATGCATGGTTGTTTAGTCTTTTACTTGCACTAGATAGTTGTCTGGAACTTTAATGCATACCTTGTCCAAATTCAAGAAACACAGAGCATAACAGGATTATAACCTGAAATATATTTTACAAATTGATTTATAACTGAAGCTGAACGTGACTAAAATGTCACTATGATGTAGAATTGCTGGCCTGTCATGGATTCTTTTTCTCTTAATATGCAACAGAGGCACTTTGGATCTCAATATGCAACACGGGCACTTTGGATCCTCTTTCCTAAGTAAAAAAAGATCTGGAAATAGTATGATGATTATAATGATTACAGATAAAACAATGTCAACATACTTTCAATACAGTTTATGACAATACAACTGTCAAATGATTTCTGAGTTGACCTAAAAAGATGATACAAATGACAGACTAAAGCAAAACTCATTCTGCTTTTTATTTCTGTCTTTCAAATTCATTAAATAATAGGTTCCTTTAGTTTGGCTTATTTTGCCTAGTTCAACTTGAAGATAATTTATATTATTAGAACTCTTTCTAAAGAAAAAGTATTGAGCCTAAACATTTCTGTCGTTCTGGTCATCTGTCAAATAGATACCTACGCCAACTACAGGTTTCAGAAGTGTTAAATTTTACATTGACAAAATGTCATCAACCAACCAAACTCTCTTACCTTGGCTACCTGTGTTACTGCACTAGCTGCTAATGCTGCATTTGCAATATCTTCCAGTTTACTTCTTGAAATAGCAGATATAAAATTTAAATAATATGATTCATATAGTTGATTTCGAAGATCCTATCAATACAATGAAAACTTCATTCTTACATGATAAAGAAGACCATGAATACATGTTTCAAATACCATAAGAGCAAAGTTGTATTTAAAAGACAGGATATTTAAATGACAATCCAAAAAAGTATCCCAAGAGAAAAAAGCTTTGAAGTAGTACTGGTTATCTGGTTATCAGATGTAACTAAAATGTATCTTAATAAAGTAATAAAATTATATTATCAACAAAATCTCATTAATTACAATACAGTACAAACTGCTTTCATATAGCCTATCTGCATTCTTCTTAAAATATCCAAATATGGCTCAATAATATAGCAAACGCTTGTTATATTTGGCAGACACGATCTTCAACTGTTTTGGACATGTGATGACACAACAAATCCTTCATTGCACACAGACAAGTTATAATTCCAATTACCAATTCTAGAAGTATTTCTTCTCAGTTGCTCAAAAGTAGTGCAATTTAAGTTATGCAAATTCTTAAGTCAAATTTACTTATCTTCTTATACTTTTAGCAAATAGATACTGAAATAACTGTATTTCCTCAAATCTAAGATGTCACTGACTGTAACCGGAACCATCATTTTAAGTAACACTAAGAATTAATGATGCCAATAAAATTTTGTGACATGATCAATTTTAAGATGTACCTGATTTCAGCGATGTGAAAATGTGAAAAATTGAGGGGTTGAAAAGCCTTTGTGAGGAAGGTGATCAGGGTAGTGGTTCAATCAAGGTCAAGAGATTATTTATGTATGAGGATTGAGAAATAAGTAATATGTTCACGATACTGGGAACCATGTTTTTTCACTCTGAGAAAGGAGTTACAAATATGTAAAGAGAAAAGGGAAACGCTAGAGTGAATCCTGTGTTGCTAAGCTGAAACACTTTTGGAGGTTATCTATTAATCTGGATAGGTGAGGAGAAGAGAGGGAGAATTGTAGAAATAAATATAGATATAAAAGTGTATGTATAAATACATAATTTCCTAACTTTTTCCATTGAGAGGACCTAAGAACAGTGACACTGTAGTCACAATGAGTATACCTAATGCCTAGATCCTGATTCCTAACTACCATTCTTTACAGAAAGCAACCAGAGCTCTTGAGAAAAATGTCCGAATCCTGGGCTGAGACAGAGAAAGTAAAATCCTAGGCTATATTGGAATATATTATTGTGCCAGAAGGTAAGGAAGTGGTCAAAGAATGATGCATACATTTCAAAAGGACATATAAGTTCAGCAAAGTTGCAGGATACAAGACAAATATATAAAAATCAATTGAATTTTTATACAATTGCAATGAACAATCCTAAAAATGGAGTAAGAATTCCATTCATAATAAGCATTAAACACATGAAAGAAAAAATTTAACAAAAGCACAAAACTTATGACAAGCTAATCTTAATTTGGAAATTCAAGAAAAGCTAAAATAATCTGAAAAAAAGTACAAAGTTGGAGGACACAATTACTCAATTTGAAAACTTGCTATCAAGTGAAAGATGTCAACACTGTGTGGTACAGGCATAAGGACAGACACAGATATCAATGCAATAGAACCGAGAGTTCAGAAATAAAACAATGTATCTATGGTCAGCTGATTTTTGACAAGGTTGCCAAGACCATCCACTAGGGAAAGAATACTTTCTTTAATAAATTATGCTGGGACTACTGGATAGCCACATGCAAAAGAATAAAGTTGGACACCTACATCCCACCATATATAAAAATAATGCAAAATGGAATCAAGACCTATATGTAAGAGCTGAAACTATAAAATTCTTAGAAGAAAACACAAGAATCTGGAATGGTTTCCTAAATATGACACCAAAAGCATAAGCAACTCAAGGAAAAAAAAAAAAAAAACGATAAACTGGGCTTTATCAAAATTGAAAATGTTTGTGCTTCAAAGGAAATTATCAAGAGAATGAAAAGATAATCCATAGACTGGGAGAAAATATTTACAGATCATAAACTTGTGAATGTCTAGTATCCAAGATATAAAAAGAATTCTATCAACTCAACAATAAAAAGACAACCCAATTAAAAACTGGGTGAATGATCTGAATAGATATTTCTCGAAAGACATACAAATGGCCAATAAGCATGTTAAAAGATGCTTAATATCAATTATAGAAATGCAAATCAAAACTACACTGCGATGGCACGCAAACCTATTAGGATGGCTACAATAAAAATATCGGATAGTAAGTGTTCAGCAAGGATCTGGAGAAATCAGAACCTTCATACACTACTGGTGGGACTATAAAATGGTGCAACCACACTTTGGAAAACAGTCTGTTTCTAAAAAGGTAAACAGAGAGTTATCATTTGACCATGCAATTCTATTCCTATGTGTTTATGGCCACAAGGGAATTGAAAACATGTCCACAGAGAAATCTGTACATGAATATTTATGGCAACATTATTATTAATAGCCAAAAGGTAGAAACAATCCAAATGTTCATCAAGTGGTAAATGGATGAACAAAATTTGGTACATCCACACAATGGAATACATTTAGCCATGAAAAGGAATAAGGTACCAATTCATGCTACAATATGGATGCACCTTGGAAACATTATGCTAAGAGAAATCAGCCATGTACAAAAGACCACATATTATAGGAGTTCATTCATATGTAATGGTCAGAGTAGGCAAATACACAGAAACATAAGGTAGCTTAGGGATGGAAGGGGATGGGGGAGGCGTGAGGATATGATAAATGGTACCAGGTTTCTTTTTGAGGTAATGACAATGTTCTAAAATTGACTGTGGTGATGGTTGCAAAACTCTGTGACTATATTAAAAACCAATGAATCATACACTTGTGCTTCTTAAATGGGTGAATTGCATGGTATGTGAATTATAATTTCAATCAAGGTGTTATTAAAAAAACGGAAGAAGACATTGTAAGTGGTACCTCTCTCATGAATAGTATACTTGAGTTTACGCAGGGTAAAAGAGAAACCTGGGCATCATAAAGCTACACAGAACACAAAATTTGCAAACTTCGTAACAATTTAAACAGCAATTTGATTCAACAGTCAATAACAAAGATGCTGTGACCTGTGGAAGACACTGTTACTTACCTATCCAACATCTATTTTTCTCCTTTTCCTTGCTAAAAGAATCTTGCTAGATTTTCTTTGGGGTGACAATATACTCATCTAAATATTGACTTTTGCAGTCACCCTTGTAATTGATTCTACCCAGTGAGAAATAAATAAAGGTCTTCTGGGAGTTTCTGGAAAGGCTTAGCTTTCCTGATCAAAATCAACAGTCAGGGCTGGCACAGTCCATTTCCCTCTTCTTCTTGATGTGAACATAGATTTGATGCCTACGGGAGCAGCAACAAGCAAGACAAGGAAAACCAACAAACTAAAGATGAATGATCAGTGATAGAAGGAGCCTGGGTCTTTGATTACCTTATAGTGCTTCTGCACCAGCGTGGACTTCCTAATCTCACTATTATTTTAGAAAAGGAAAATGCTTTATAAGTTAGAAAGGCAATATACTTAGGCTTTCTGTTTGTTAAAGCCAGACTCAGACTTTACCAGTACAGTGGTTCCCCTTATTTGCAGGGGTTATTTTCCAAGACTCCAGTGGATGCCTGAAACCAGATAGTACTGAACTGTATGTTTTTTCTTATACATACATATTTATGACAAAACTTAATTTATAGTTTATAAATTGGGCACAGTAACAGATTAGCAACAATAGTCAGAAATAAAATAGAGCAATTATAAAATATATTCTGCAATGAAAGTTATATGAATGTGGTCTCTCTCAAAATACTGTAATATGTTCACTACTGTAATATATTCAGTACCTGGTTAACTGTGGATAACTGAAACTGTGGAAAGTGAAACTGTGGATATGGGAGGACTACTGTATAATACTTCTTCAGCCAAAAGTTTTAAGTCTTTCAGGCTCTTTGGAATTCAAAGATAGTCTCAAAAATCAGGGTGAGAAAGTAGGCATAGGAATTTCTGATTTGTCGCCCTGGACATCTAAGAATTTTTCTTGAAAAAAAAATCTGTTTCCAAATTCAGGAGTCCAGAAAATAAGAACCCATATTACCTGACACATTCTGTCAATATTTTCTTCAGTTGGCATTACAAAGTATACTGCAGGAACATCTGGAATAGGATCTCGATCAGAGTGCAAAAGCCTAGAAGACATAAGGAACTAAAACTTATTTTTTTCTTAGTCACTTATCTAAAAAGATAGTTTAAAACAATATTCCTCAAAATGGGAGTTCACTAGCTCAAGGACAGTAACCAGTGCTCTAAAAGCTCTTGTTGCAATTAATCAGTGAGTTAACTTAGCTTTCTCCCATGTCAGTGTTGATATTATTTATTAGTATTAAGAAGACCCTAATTTCTTGTTAGTCCTCATTTGTCCTATTCTGCTCACACTTTCAGTACTGCCAATGGTCAGACACTCTTTTCTACCAACACTCTCCTTGAATGAGAACTAAAACATAGTCAAAACCAATCTTATTCCCACTTTTCATAGAAATATGGTGGTGGTCAGAGGGGAATGGTGAGTGTGAGGAAAGTGTGGCTCTCTGAGGGGAAAATTAGAAAGCTAGGGGACGCAATGAAAAAATTTTTAGAAGCAATTCTTTAGAAGCTATAAAAAAATTTAACCAAACATGAAATCAAATATATTTTTTAAATGAAAGGTATATAAATGTCTCCTTAAAACTTAAAGACAATCTATTTTTGCCTATTTATTGTTTCATAAGAGAATGTAAGCATCTTACAGATTGAGTCATTTTACAGTTTTCTCCTTTTACAATTTAGAAACAATTTCCATGCAAATATCCCAACATCAAACTATGCTTATATGAGGAATATTCACCTCTCTCTAGTCATCCTTCTATAATCAAGGAGAGGAAAGAAGCACATGCTGCCAGTTGGTCTGTGTTTAATAACTGTTGCCATTGATATCAAGAAGGATAATGTGATAGTTGCCATAGGTTGTTGTCTTTTTTTTACACTACTTGTCCAACTGCCTAATGGGCTACAACCACCATTTCATATTCTGGAAACGTGTAATTACTGTTTCCTACAAATCAGCCTAAACCAGTTTGCAGAGTATAAAGTAACTGATATAGTATTCTCCAGCAAATAGAGGAGAATGGTTGGAGGCAAAGTACAAAAGAGTTCACCATGGTAGCTGTGTAATATTTCCATGCTCTGGTGGCAAGTAGCAAGTTAGGCAGAGATTACCAGACTCTCAAACTGGTAGACTATACTATTACCCCTGAACGAAGTATTGAGTAAGGCCTCACTTCTGTTAGTTACTGTTACTAAGCCATTACAGTTCAGTAGATAAACAGCACAGAATTAGTGGTCAAGCAATGTGGCCATGGCTCTGTTATTAAGTGGTTGTACAAATGTGAGACAATCACTTAAGCCTTCTAAACTTTAGTCTTTCCATTAGTAAATAAAGGAGTTAAACACTTAGTACAGAGACAATGGCATTCAATGTTTATTAATAAACCACAATTTCCAAGGATAGCATCAAGTTAAACTTTACTTCAGTCCATAAGAATTAACACGCTATCAAAGCAAATATGCTTATTTCAGTCTGACATAAAAATGAAAGGAAAACTCATCAAATACCGTATTTCATGAAACCCAAGGTGGTAACAATTTTAAAACATCAATTTTAAAATATATTTTATATACTACTGAGAAATAAAAATGCTGCCAGTTATGACATATCATCAGTGATAAGACAGATCCTAATTTCAGAAATATAAAAAAGGACATTTGGATTTGACAAAATATAATAGTCTATTAATTTTAACAAATGCTGATTATACAACTAAAGAATTTGAGCTGATCAAACCAGATTCTGGTAAGTTACTTACCAAAAATCTAAAACCATATTCCCAATAATACATTTCAATTCAATATATAATATCATAAAAACTGGTTATAACATCATAAATACAACAAAATGCAAATAGCTTAGAACACCATAAAATTGGACTCTTATAGTATACAAAAGTATTACTATCTATCCATGAACACAGTCCCTCTCCAAATTTTTTTTTTTTTTTTTTTTACAGAATCTTGCTCAGCTGCCCAGGTCAGAGTGTTGTGTCACGATCTCGGTTCACTACAACCTCTGCCTCCTGGGTTCAAGCAATTGTCCTTCCTCAGCCTCCCAAGTAGCTAGGATTACAGGCGGGTACGCCACCACACCCAGCTAATTTTTGTATTTTTAGTAGAGACACAGTTTCACCATGTTGGCCAGGCTGGTCTCGAACTCCTGAGCTCAAGTGATCCGCCCACCCCCGCCTCCAGAAGTGCTGGGATTACTGGCATGAGCCACTGCGCCTGGCCCCTTCTCCAAATGTTCTACTAGGCAAGTCCATGAAGTACTGCAATTTGTTTTATTTTTATTAAACATATCAGAAGCAATATAATCACACAAACTTAACAGTTAAGACAACACAGATAGCCTCCTATGGTGATTAACAATCATTACTTCATAGTCACTTAAATTTTTCATATTAATGATTAATGAGATATTCCTTTTTTAAAAAAAAGTATAGAGAGTCCCTGACTTACAATGGTTCAACTTAGGATTTTTTGACTTTATGATGGTGCATATTCAGTAGAAATCATACCTTAAGCACCTATAAAAACATTCTGTTTTCAACTTTCAGCACTGTAGTCAATAAATTACATGAGATATTCAAGTTTATTTTTATTTTATTTAATTAATTAATTATTTTTTTTGAGACAGAGTCTTGCTCTGTTGCCCAGGCTAGAGTGCAGTGGCAGTCTCGGCTCACTGCAATCTCAGCCTCCCGGGTTCAAGTGATTCTCCTGCCTCAGCCTCCTGACTAGCTGGGATTACAGGTGCCTGCCACCATGCCTGGCTAATTTTTTGTATTTTTTTTTTAGTAAAGATGGTGTTTCACCACATGGCCAGGCTGGTCTTGAACTCCTGACCTTGTGATTTGCCCACCTTGGCCTCCCAAAGCACTGGGATTACAGACGTGAGCCACAGTGCCCAGCCTCGACAGTTTATTATAAAGGAGGCTATGTGTTGGATCTGACTTTGCCCAACTGTAGGCTAATGTAAGTGTTCTGAGCATGCTGAAGGTAGGAGAGGCTAAGCTATGATGTTTGTGTTAGGTTAGGTGTATTAAATGCATTTTTTTGACTTACAAAATTTTTAACTTACAATGGGTTTATAAGTATGTAACCCCATTGTAGGTCAAGGAGAATCTGTGTATTTAAAGGAAGAAATCACTTTTAGAGCTGGAAGAGACCTTAAGATTATTAGTTCTTTTCCTTTACGTAGAGGGTAAACCAAGTCTGTAGGAAAAGACACAAGGGAGAAAATTTAAATTCTGAAATTATAAAGCCTCAGACTGAGGATTTTTTTAAATCCCAGAAATAAGGGGTTGAATAAAAGATGATATGGGGAAAAAATGTTCAACACTACATAAATACTGTAACCTAACACTATTTTTCTCTATAAATGTTCTTTAATAATTTGATTTCAGGGTGGCCAAAGAAATTTTTAAGAATGTATTTGAAAATGAATGCCACTATTAGAAATATGTAAAAACTCACAGATGCAGAGTGATTCCCATGTCTCTCAGCTCCTTCACAGATAGCAGAGGAGAGATTATATCTTGGCCAAATCTGTCATAAATGAGTACCTATTAAAAAAACGATGTGTCATCATTATCATTGAACAACCAATAGTGAACCTATATTAAGACAATGTTGAAGCAAATTTTATTTTAACAAATCATAGATACTAAATTATTATCCTTTCCTCAATTTAATATTTTCCATCATTATTTACCCAAACGTCCATCCAGGGATTAATACATTCTTAAAGCATTATTACTCAGGCTAAAATAAATAAAGTTATATCAATTTCTTCTTACAAAATTCTTTTTTCTAGGTTTTAAAAAAATAGAGACTATAAAATCGTTAAGCTATAATAAACAACTTTGAACTTAAAGCCAATTCACATTCATACCCTTATTTTTTTTCTAGTTCACATATCTTTTCTAAAAACAGATATGTAAAAATTAGCCACTTTGAAAACTAATATATAACGAGTTCCAGGACTACAATAAAAAATTTAGTATTTTAAGCATCTCAGGTTAAAAAGATATTCATTAAAAAAAATTAAGTCCCTGGCTGTGGCGCAGCGGCTCATGCCTGTAATCTCAGCACTTTGGGAGGCCGAGGTGGGCAGATCATGAGGTGAAGAGATTGAGACCATCCTGGCCAACATGGTGAAACCCTTTCCCTACTAAAAATATAAAACTTAGCTGGGCGTGGTGGCACGCACCTGTAATCCCAGCTACTCAGGAGGCTGAGGAAGCAGAATTGCTTGAACCTGGGAGGTGGAGGTTGCAGTGAGCCAAGATTGCGCCACTGCACTCCAGCCTGGCGACAGAGCGAGACTCCATCTCAAAAAAATAAATAAATAAACAATTAAGTCCCTAAAACACTTCCTCACATTCTCAAAGTATTAAAACAGATAGTTTTGAGGAGTGGTAAGATCTCCAACTAGGCTTTTTAACTCAAAATTAGTTTCATGGTTAAGGCAAATAAAAGAGATCCTCAACTGGTAATCGTTCTCTACAACTACCTCAATAATTATTTATGGAGTAAGAAATTGCTAATGAGAGAATGAAACATGTTGTTATGAAAACATGTTTTCTTGAATGCCAGAATTTCCTTTAGAGAGACTAAAAATCTTTCTGCTCTGGTTATAAAAGGTTCATGTTGCATCTTTCAAAAATCTTCCCTCTTTTAATCTCAATACATGTGTATTATTAATTTTAATGATATAAAAAGTGATGGGTAGGAAAAGTATCTGACAAAAATTTGTACCCAAGAAATTCTCAAACTATTTCAACCAAAAGCTCAATATTGGTCTTAGAAACAAACAAGTATAGTTTATGCAAGAGGCAATAGGAAGATGCCCACAAAGGAACAAGAAGGAGAAAAATTAGGGAATACTCTGGAGCTTAAGCTATGAAATCAATACAGACAACTTTAACAACTTTTAGAGTTAACCCAAAGGACTTATAAAGACTCAAAAGAGTTTTCAAAACACCCTAAATTCTAAACATGTTGATTCGTTCTTAATTTTTAGCAAGAGAGAAATATAAAGAGACTGTTAACCAGTAAGTTTAAACCCAATCAACTGTATTATAACATCTGAAGAAAGAGAGTCTGCATGAAGTTTAAAATGAAGAAGCCTAAAGAACGGGAATTTTTAAAGGCTCTCCATTATTTCTCAAAGGAAAAGTTTGTAGATTGCTTTCTGATTCAATTAACAGTTTCATATCTCATAAATTAATAAACTGGTATTACAGTTTACAGATCATTTTCTCATGAGTTTGTTAAAATAATCCAGGCCCTCTGAATGTGACTAACCCCAAGCAAACTTATAAAATCCGAAGTCTGGACTTGAAAAGCTAAGGAACAAAATATCAACCAGGGTAATGACCTATCAGTGACATCCTACCAAAGAGATCAAATGGACTCACTAGATGAAAATTCCTATTTTATCACCTGTCTCACTCCATAGAATGTCTGTCAAAAAGATTCATATTAAGAGATCATGTTAAATAAGGATAAAACATTCATGATAACTAATATGTGTTACTTCTTCCATATTATAATAAATTCCCTCCAATTACCACCAATAAGGGCTGAGAAAAACAGAAATCAGTTCCCATCAAGATAAACTCTTACCTTCCATACTGGTTCTCCTGTGCTGTTTTTAATATGAGGCACATTGAAATTCAACATACGCTTCAAAGCCACTGAAAATAAAAAGTTTTATCAAATATTGTCATTGTTTTTTAGGATTTTATTTTTCCTCCATCATTTATTATTTACTACCCCAAAACAAAATATACTAATCAAATCTAGCAAAACTGATTAACCAAATGACTATATGTGTAGAACTAGGGGTCAGATCTCATAAGACTATTCCATCGACAGCTAATTGGCATTTTAGGATATTTCCCAAAATACAATAAGCATCTGTCCCCAGATGAAATCGTGGGAAATGTTCAGGAAGAACTTGCAATGGCCTGAATACACTGATGCTGTTGCCTGTGTATTGTCTGGCTGAAAGCATAGATTAAGATAAGTCCTTTTTTTTTAGTCTGAGTGGTCTAGTGAGAAGGATCAGTCCTTTCTTTTTCTTTTTTTCTTCTGAGACAGAGTTTCGCTCCTGTCGCTCAGGCTGGATTGCAATGGCGCAATCTCGGCTCACTGCAACTTCTGCCTCCCGGGTTTAAGCAGTTCTCCTGCTTCAGCCTCCTGAGCAGTTGGGATTACAGGCATGCGCTGCCAGGCCTGGCTAATTTTGTATTTTTAGTAGAGATGAGGTTTCTCCATGTTGGTCAGGCTGGGCTAGAACTCCCGACCTCAGGTGATCTGCCCGCCTTGGCCTCCCAAAGTGCTGGGATTACAGGTGTGAGCCACCGTGCCCAGCCTGGATCAGTCTCTCAAAACAAAATTATCCATGGCATATTCAATTGGTTCATATACAAAACCTTCATACAGCAGATCTCTCTACAGTTAAGAGTGTATTTTACAACCAATTTATCCTGTCAGATTCACTAAAAAGTTGCTTAAAATTCTATGTCCCTAGGGAAAACAGACCTTCCCATATAGTAGGTAACTGATAATTCCAGCTGAGCAAATATACAACATCAAAAATCACAGTTATGTCTGTTACAGTATTTTGTGCTATTTATCACTCATCTGTAACAGTGTTACAGCAAATGAAAATCCCTTAATATACTTCTTTGTGAAACTGAGATGGCCAAATATTCAAGAGAGTATACTAGTTATAATATCTTGATTTAATTTTTATAAAACTGACAACCTTAAAATCCACTTGGTTGATTGTTAAAAACATTTGCATCAGGCTTTAAGTAATACAGAATAACCTATACTCCAAAGTCCTACGAGAGACCTATATAATACTAAAATCACCTGAATATCAATTTACAGCATATTCATTCACTCACAAGAAAAAACTTCTATTAAATGCTTGTTTGCTGAGGTAGGTATAATGCTGTTAAAACTGCTATCACTGAAGAGACTGGACTTCAGTGATACATTTGCATACTTATGTGTGTGTACATACTGTTGTGCTGAACCCTTATTGCCTCCAATGGGGATGACACCATGTTTGAGAAGCCTAAGAAGAGACCTGCAGCCAGGAAACGAGACATGGGGCTTTACTGGGGGCAACACACAGAGGGGAGTCCAGTGACAGTGGGCTGGATAGGAGAACTGTATACTCAGTGGCGATGCGCTGGGCAGGAGAACCATAACCGCACACAAAAAGCGGTTTATATAGCAAAAACGTGGTTTATAAAGCATTTTCACTTAACATTTCCCTAACAACTTCCACCTGGCAACCTTCATTCAACCCAAAACTCGGGGCCTTGATCCACTGCATGGCCTATGTTTCACCGGATGGGTTGGAGGCTCAGATGTTTCTCATAGACAAGGAATGAATCTCCAGGTGGGCCACTTTCTGATTTCCTAGCTTGGAACACATATCCAGGTGTGTCTGCAACACAGGGTCATTCTCAGGGCATGCTTAAGTTATTGCTATCAGGCGTATTTACCATACACCTACAGACATAATTTTTGGTAAAATGTTATTACCTAATGTCCGGCCAATAATACACATTACCAATAATTAATACCTACTTCAGAGGCCCACAGGTGTTATATTAAATAAAATGTATTTCATTTAATGTATTTATTATAATAATATATTAAATATATTTAATATAATGTAAACAAAAAAACAGCTTAACACTTAAAACTGAAATAACACAGTAGGCATGGAAGAGGTTCCAGGATTAACTCTCCCACTGCGCATTTGCAAAGCTCTTCCTCCACCTCCAGGCAATAAAGACACCATCACCCTGGCACTCACGCCCACGCCCACGAGGGAGGAAACCCTGTTTCTTGGAACAGCTGTTCACACTCTTGAAGCCTGGTAATTTGGAAGAACGAAAGCCTGGGCTGCCATGCAAGCCTCAGGTGTTTAGTATGCTGCAGAGTTAGGCCTTAGCTAACTGAAAGAGGCCAGTAGCAGCAAATAAGATAATCCTACGCTTGCCTTCTCAGCCCAATCTGAGATTTTCTCCAACTTTGAACCTTGGCTAACTTATTGAAAGGTATTTTGATACAGTGGATTTGTTAATGGAGTACACGGCCTATGTTCAGAGTTTACAAGAACGTAATTTTACTTTTATCAGAGTTTACCCAAGGCTTAAACCATGACTTTTAACTGAAATGACAAACCATTTTCCTTACTGGCTCTAAACATACTACATGTTGAGCATCCCAACTCTTAATATCTGAAACCTGAAATGCTCCAAAATCAAAATGTTTTAAGCCGGTGCTCAGATTTTCAAATTTGGGATGCTCAACCAGTAATAATGCAAATATTCCAAAATCCAAAACACTCCTGGTCCCGAGCATTTTGGATAAGGGATGCTCAACTTGTATCCATATTCCTAGACTTGGTTAATGTCATTTCACAATTACCTGGAATGTTTTCTTCACACATGCACTGAACAAATGCTGTCAACTATACTTACTATTCATTCATTCAACATGTTTAATGAGTGCTCACCACAGGCACTGTAGTCATTGGGGACCTAGCAACTGAAGAAAACAGTGAATAAAATCGCCTGTCCTCAAGTAGCTTTCATTCTAATTGGGGGAGAGGGAAAATAAAAAAAAATAATAATAAGTAAAACACATGGAATGTAGATCATGGTAAGTGCTATGAAGAAAGGTAAGATTGGGAAAGGGGAAGATGGAGTTGGGGTGTAATTTTAAACAGAGTAATTGGGGAAGGCCTCCTGAGAAGGTAACATCTGAGTAAAGACCTAAAGGAAGTGAGGGAGTGAGCCATGGAGATTCTCTCTGAAACAGTATTCCACAAAGAAGAAACAAATACAAAGGCTCGAAGGTGGGAGCATTCCTGGTGGGTTCAAGGAGAGGGAAGAGAAATAGGGAATGAGGTCCAAAAGCTACATGGGAACCAGATCGTATAAGTAAGGCCTTGTAGAACACTGTAAGATCACTTTGGCTTTTATCATGGTTGAAATGGGAAGAAGCTGGAAGATTTTGAGCAAACATATGGCATGATCAGTTTGGGTACTGTGTGAAAAATAACGAAGGAGAACAGGACTGTAAAAGCAAGGAGACCAAATAGGTTATTGCAGAAATTCATGGTGGATAGGATCTGGAAATAGCAATGACAACAGTCAGATCCTGGATGTATTTTCAGGGTAGAACTGACAAGATTTACTGAAAAGATCTTACATGAGACATGAAAGAGAGAAGTCAAGAAAACTTCAAGGTTTTTGACCTGCAACTAAAAGGATGGAACTGCCATTAACTGATATGGAGCAGACTGAGTTCAGATGGGAGGGCCAGACTAGGGATATAAACCTGGGAATCATCAACATAGAGACAATACTGAAAGCTAAGTTGCTAGATGCTAACACTAATGGGACCCAGCAACATTGAGAAGCAGGGAAGATGTGCAAGAACTTGTAACGAAGACGCATTCAATGAAGAACAACAGTAACACAAAGCAGGAGGCAACTGATTCTACCTGTTGAACTGAAGGTATGGATAGAGAGGACAGTAAACCTGGAAGAAAGGAGATAGCTTGTGAGCTTGTGGGATGACATTCAAAAGACCAATAAAGATTTTTCAGGCAGGCAAAGCAAGAAACAGGCATGTTAGTTTACCTCTATCTTACTTTCCTCACCTGTAAAATGGAGATAATAATACATAATCACCTAAAGCAATGCCTAACCATAGTAAATGCTCAATAAATGCTAACAATTATCTCATCCACCCAAATATTCTAGTATCGAGAATATTTAAGGATTGCGAGTTATTTCCCAAAACATTCTCAATAGGCATGAGGGAAATAGCTAATTCTGTATTACAATATATACACAAGGATTTACCTTCCTCTGAAAATGAGGCAGAATTCAATGACAGTAAAAATTTGATAAAGAATAGATCTAGCACAATCTATCTAGTAATTCTGTAAAATCTCAACTATGTTTATTTCTGCAGAAATACAAACGATTAGATTTTAATGATCTACAAAGTTTCTGCATACAAATTTACTGCCATGCAAATTTATTTTTCAAAAAGTTCTCTTGTATTGGTACAGTTTCACTGACACGTTATTTTAATATGTAGTATAGTCATCAGAAACACAGCATTAAAACAAATGGAGCTTCTATTTGCTTAAACAGATACAATGAATGGCAGGTATGCCCCAAATCTTATTTGAACTTCCCTATATTTGATTATGCCTGACTTCACCTGATAGGTTACACTAAATTATTTACTGGGAAAAGCAGAACGCAACTCAGTATCTCTTGTGTGTCATTACTAGATTGAAGTCTAACATTTTTCTTTAATTTCTTTAAATGCCAAAGAAAGGAATCAAGTACAGCCCAAATTCCTTCTGTAGGTCATATGAATTATAAATTCATTTTTCTATTCATATTTATATCCAACAGGGCATAATTTCAGCAAACAGAATTCCAAGTATGCACATGCTTGATGCCTTATTTCTATTAGCTCCTCAGAATAAATGGCTTGAAAACTTTTAAGACAACTAGTTCAACCTTTAGTTTGTAGCTCACAGGTATAAACCAAGTTGTCGTAAGTTTTCAAATAAGGCAAAACTAATTTCTAAGAGGGAAAAAACCCCAAAACTCAAGAATATGTAGCTTCTTACATTTCTCTGCATAAATATAAGCTATATAAACATGCTCTATTGAAGATAAAATATTATTTTAAAACAATAATCTGTCAAACAATTAAAATGAGAAAGCTATTAATTCAATTCTTCAATGCCTTCCAGCAAGGTGAAGGAGAAAATCTTTTATCACCAGGCATTTTTCTGCAGGTACCCCCAAAAGGCTGGTCCGAAGTAGAGAAGTGGCGCAAAGCAGGCCGCTGTGAAAATACCTAAATTCTGTAATTGTGGTGGAAGTGCCAGAAAATGGGAGTTCTCTCAAAAATCAAAACCAGGACTGAACCACGCACAGAAACAAACTCGGAGACCTCATAGGTGGCAACATAGATAAGAAGCTATCTGCTGCTAGAATCTTGTTGTGATGGCCTTCTGATGCCCACTAGGAAGGAGACAAGAGCAAGGCCGTAGCAATCCGCCCACCGCTAAAGCTCCTTCTCCTGCACCACAGGAGGAATCGAGTCAAGCTAATGGCATCTTCTCCCCCAAAAACTCAAAGGGGAGGGGCTCTTGATGTTCTAGGGACTGGATTAAACTCCCGGAGATCGCTCTCTGAGCTGCACGCACCACGACCGAGTGAGGGCGACAAGCACAGGAGAATAATGTCGTCGGGGCAGTCACGAAGCTTCAAGAAGAGAGTAAGTCAGTACCTGTCTGCCTTTCCCGAATACTGGCTGCTGCTGCTGTCGCTGCCGCCGCCGACGCCATCTTGGCTCCCGCGAGCCACTGCCCGGCTGGCGAGCGGAGCCGGGGGATGACGTGGCTGCCCTTACCGCCCCGGAAGCAAAGCCCGGAAGGGCGGGGCCAAAGGGCGTGCCTGAGGGCCGGACTCCACCTCCTCGAGGAAGACCTCCACTCTCGATAGAACTGGGAGAGCCGGTGCAGGTTAACTCAGTGGCCCGTAATGTTAGCCGAATACTACGAGTTTTTATCCTGTCTTATCAAGCCACACTCTCTCAAATGGTAGCAACATTAAATTGAACTCTTAGGGTAGGAGCGTGTAGTGCTAAGAACCTAATTACTGAACTGTTGGCTTGGTGGCTTACAGAGCACTGACGGGGTGATAATACTCTAGGAGTATAAGGACCACAGGACTGAAGTAAATGAAGCTCCTGAAACACAGGCAACATTTTAACGTTAGCTCTGGTTTCTCAGTGCAGCAGGAGTCTTCCCTTTGCTCCTTTTTCCAGAGAAACAGAAAGCATTGGAGCTTTAATCTGGCATATTTCTCAGTCGCATCTCTTAAACAAAAAAAAAGGGTCTAGCTTTATGGTGGCGTTCTGCCGGCATGGACACGGGATCCAGGGAAGTACAAAATGAGAAATTAGCATCTCTCCTCTTTCCTTGTAGTAATTGCAAAATCACATTGCCGTGGGAAGGAAGTTGCCCAGGCTCAAGTGCGCAATCAGGGCTCACTGCAGCCTCAAATTCCGACTGTCAGACGATCCTCCTGCTTCAGCCTCCCAAGTAGCAAGGGACTACAGCGGCACACCATCAGCACAGGCTGATGTGCTAGTTTTTTGTTGTTGTTGTTTTTGAGATAGTATCTCACTCTGTCGCTCAGGCTGGAGTGCAGTGGCAGAGTCTCAGCTCACTGTAGCCTCGACCTCCTGGACTCAAGCAATCCTCCCAAACTATCCTTCCACCTCAGCCAACCCAGTAGTTGGGACTACAGACAGGGGCCACCACGCCCAGCTAATTTTTTTTTTTTTTTTTTGTAGAGACGGGGATTCAGCATGTTGGCCAGGCTGGTCTTGTGCTGGCTGTTTAATGTACACTTGAAGCCACGTGACCACAAAATTTACGGGATTTCTAACTTAATCCATGGATTTTACTGTATGACAAAAATGGATACACAATGACAGTTCATTTCCCGAGTTCATTGATGACACTTCATTATGAAGCTGCACCAAATTCTGAAATGAAATCAGACTCTGCCTCAAAAACTTGACTTTCAAAATTATATAAATGAAGTTAGCCTAACGATTATGTAAGACTGTTTTATAGTGTGAAACAATGGCTTTTTTCATTAATAAAAACTTTATTTTTGTGACATTTAAAATAGGTTATCTTATTTTTAATGCTATTAGGAAACATCCTAGCATTCAATTCTACCTTTTAAGAATTACATAATCTCTGCTGGGTGCGGTGGCTCACGCCTGTAATCCCAGCACTTTGGGAGGTGGAGGTCGGAAGATCACCTGAGGTCAGGAGTCCGAAACCAGCTTGGTCAACATGGTGAAACCCGGTCTCTACTAAAAATACAAAATTAGTCGGGCGTGGTGGTGGGCACCTTTAATCTCTGCTACTGGGGAGGCTGAGGCAGGGAGAACTGCTTGAACCTGGGAGGCGGAGGATGCAGTGAGCCGAGATGGTGCCCCTGCACTCCAGCCTGGGTGAGTGAGATTGTCTCAAAAAAAAAAAAAAAAAAAAAAAAAAATTATGTAATCTTTTTTATAGCTAATTGGCATATTCATTAAGAAATTAACTGGAATACGTGTGTTTCTTCAGTACTATTACTAATATTTTGAAGGAATCTTTAATGATCTAGGTGTGTTCCAACTAAACAGAAACTATTTCTGCCCTATGGGAAAGTTCTACTGCATTCTTCCGTCTCTATGAAATATAAAATATCTGAGAGCCCAATTTTGCTCATTTGGGTCCTTCCACTTTCAAATGCAAATCCATCATCGAGCCACTTCAGTTCCATCACAGATTCCCTCCCAAGACTATGAGTGGTGTTAAAATCACTAAGACAAATTTAAAATTGATGTACACTGCATACATAGGAAATGATAAAAACTCCTGACCGAGTGCAGAGAGTGTGGGCAATAGATTTATAGAAAAATACACCCCACAGAAGAACAGCAACCGTAGACAAATAGCCCTTGTAAGGCTGAGACTGAATAAGGTATTTGTTTTATTAGAATCAGAAAGACTGAAAATAATCTATGGCTACAGATTGTTCATTAACCTAATTTACTATAGCCATTTATCTGAGTCCAGATTTTTGGCTTAAATAATTTATTCTGGTTAGCTATTTTACGTTAGAGGATACATAGTTTTAACACAGATTCCCTCATTTCTATAGGTTCCTGGGTGTCAGACAGTAACTGCTTGCTTATAGGATCTCTCAAATGTGGAGAGTAAAGGAATCTTGTATCTTTCAGTTTTGTCAGAATCTTAATCTTGTTAAATCCCAATAAATTACTTAGTTTATATAGGCAGTTTATCTTTAATGGCATAAACACATTTATTTATTTATAAAACTTTGTTATAAATGTCATGCTTTTTGGTTAATCTGGCAGTCTTTAAAAAGGGTATAAATAGGCTGACATATAAACTATCACCTAGCATAATACCTGGCATAGTGTAGGTACTGGGATATGTTTAGGAATTAGAAAAGATAATGGTCAAAATCAGAACTTGAAAACTGAGTCTCTTCAAGATAATCCAAATTTCCCTAAACCACAGATAATATACAATGAAGTAATTCATCATTAAATGTGTTGTTTTGTATTGCATTACTTGAAGCATGAAACTTTGTATTGCATTACTTGAACCATAAAAACTAGTTTAATAGCTTATTTTAAAAGTAACAATGCAGTACATGATAATCACCATATAAAAGAATTACATGTTTATAATGTAATGATTTTGTTCTGATCATTTTCTTATAATGACTGAATGCTAAAGGCACAGTCACTGAAAAAACTTACCTAATATACTCCCCTTGACTTAGTATTTAGTACTGAATACAGAAGTTCCAATAGCTTCCATATAATTAGGGGAAAAATTTACAAATGCATAAAATAGAAACCGAGGTGAATTCTCATGCTGGGTAATCAAATAAAGGCTTTTTACTTAACCCAAACAAAAAAAATCACTTCCTCAAATTATAGAAACTAAATATTACAAAGTATAAAAGTATAAGTTTCTGGTGAGATATTTTAAAGAATATCTTGAATAGTAGAGAACTGTATAAAAGGTATTAAAATAAAGTTTCCATATTGGAAATTGTTTAAAAACAATGAATATCAAACTAACCAAAACCATTAACAGTAGATGCATTATATATCAATTTATAGTTTTCCTCAACATTGACAGCAAGAGAAAACAACCTTAAAATATACAATGTTTAGGCAATTTCAATATTTAAGAAATATATACACACATTTATAAAGATTTATAGCATAATTCTTTTTTAAAATCTAAAATAAGAATTATGCACTGGTTATAAAATGAGTAAGAAAAGAACAATTATAATACCAACCATTTGACAAAATGACACTGCAGAAAATAAATAACCTACAGGTTTCTCTGATATTCCTTGACCATACAGATTAATCTAAAAATCCTAATAATGGAACATCCTTCAAACCAGAAAACATTTCGCAAAATAAATATTTATGCTTCACTTGAAAACATGAATATCCTAAATTATTTACACCATCTTATCACTAAGGCCCTGTCTATATATAAAGTAAGTCAAATGAAGAATTGAAATACTGTTTTTAATTGTAGCTAACCCAAGTACACTGCCTCTCCACTTGCCACCCCCACCCTAACAAAGTATTTGTGTGTGAATTACCAGCTTTAATTTCTACCCTAGGGGAAATTAATTAAAAGTACAAACCAGAAAATAGCTTTAACTAGGTTTTTTTGGTTTGTATTGGTTTTTAACTGTTATAAAAACAAGGTGGATAAAGAAACAAAGTATCTTTTTATCAACATATTTGGAATAAAAATTGTATGGCGAGTTTGGGGTTTATATTAGCTATTCAAACTCTTTGATAATTGATCTTTCAGTTACTATTGATAAGGCAAAAGAATTCAACCAAAGACAAAGAAATGCCTTATTTAATGTTATTAAATATTTCAAGTTAAAGTAAAACAATTTGCTAGGTATGTTAGTGTATAGATTGAAAAAGACATGAGGGAACAAAGAAAAGTACACTAGAATTATGTTTTAGTTGTCCTTTGGTATTAAGAGATACATTATCTCTTTCAAATCTATTCTGTTACTTTTCTTAAAAAATATCAATAATTTAATGATATTTCTTAAGAAGGGTGAGAATATGACAACAGCTGACACCTGCTTTGTGTATTAAGAAAAATATGGTTAAAACATTTTACTTCCCATAGTGATTTACCTATCATAATGATTTACTTTCATGGAAAACTCAACCATTACATCATTTAAATTTGATAATAGATTAAGGACATCAGACTTTGTTTTCCAATTTTTTCTTTTGTGGGAGTATAAATATGGGGACATGACTCTGGGACTATATATTTTCACATTGTTAGCACATTGTTAGTACAGTTACTTTTAGGTATTGTCTTTTAGTAGCATTATTAAAGTTAAAAAATAAAGGAAAAGAAGGAAAGCGTTTATAGAAGGATACACAGAAACACAGTACTTATCTCTGAGCGGTGACATTAGAATGGGTTTTTCATTCTATCCTTTTTACTTTATTTATACATTGCTTATATAACAGATATCATTCAGGAGCAATGAAGATAACTGTATAATGCTATGGTGCCAACTTACCTTAGCATACAACCATCTTGATAATAAATAACAGTCAAATGGTCAAACCTACCAATTCACAGAGATCATTTAAATACCTAAAATGATTATGGATCAGATATACAGAATACCAAACACAGGATACAGAAAACAACAACAACAACAACAACAATAATTTCCCATGATTAAAGCCAAGGCTTTAAAGAAGACACACTTTCTTAGGTATTTTCAACAAAATGTTATCCACCTCAAAAGTGTTTAAGCTCGTGGAATGTCAAAATTTGTGCAATTCTGCCTTTTTTTTTTTGTGAGATGGAGTCTTGCTATATTGCCCAGGCTGACTGAGCATCTCGATTCTGCCACCTCAGCCTCCCTTATAACTGGGATTACAGGCACATGTGCCCAGCTTAATTCTGCTTTTTATATAATACTTCCAACTAGGCATAATCTAACTGCAGTGTGAGTCATCTTAATATAAATCAGTAATCTAAAAACATTTTAAACAACTAATTCGGTGACATCCTAGAAAAGCATGCATAGTAACACAAATCCCAGAATATAAGCCTCTGATTTATATAACAAAATTTAACCAATTAGCTTTTCTATTTAATGCTTTAAAATAAAATGAGGAATAATTTGAAAATTGAATAAATCTAGAAAAATTGTGGCATTCTATATGTAATCCTAATTTACAAAAAATGTAGAACAGTTTTTACTTTTATATACCATGCTACCATACCTAAATAAAATCCTTACAACCATTTTAAGAGTATTTATATTGAGGTTTATAAAGTATGTATATCAAGAAAATGAGAAACTATCACCTATCTTGACTAGTATGCTTTAACAAAAAAAATTTTTTTTAGCCTAAGTGGCCATAATATTCCTTTATATTAATATCATAAATTTTATTAGGCCAAGAAACTAACTAGTTAGTTCAAAGTGATGATGAAAAGGTTAGTGAAACAAAAGAGAGTAATCAATAGCAGCTTTTAAAGAAGCTTCTCTTCGTTCAAGGAAACATTTTAATGTCCAATGTAATGAGAACTTTCTTCCTTTTCTAGTTTTAGAGTGTTTCTTATGGTGAAGTCCATATTTTCTTGAAACTCTTTATATGTATTGGTGATTGGAATTGCTAAACAGTTATTACACTTGTTTCCAACAGGAAAATCCACATGCAGACACTCAATTGAAGGAGTGGGTTTAAATCCAGCTGGAGGAATGGAACTGCAACCAGTTGCAAAAATAAGAATGTCTTCCATTGTTGTTGTAGATTTACCATCTGAAAAAATTTACCAATAAAAGAGAAAAAGAAACAAAAGTAAATCCATGTTATATATTGCTATCATCATAGATTCTTCTCCAAATAGACTTGGAATACTGAAAGGCATAGACTCCCACATTTGTTTTGGGCAAACTAAATCACAAAGTCAGGTATAGTAACAGGCAAACAGTACATAAATGAATCTCAAAGTAGAAGGACTAATACAATCATTTAGTACAACTACTTATTGCATATTTGACCACTTCTAGGTCATCACTATTTGATACAATAGTTCAACAAATACAGACAGAAAAACTAAATGGTAAAAACCCAAAAATCTAGCTAAACAAAGTTTCAACTGTAAGTTAAATTCTTCTCCACTCTATTAGGCAGAATGATTTTACACTGCTAATGCTCAATGATAAATATCATTGTTACAGCCCTAACCAGTGGAAGAAGAATAATTCAGTTTAACTTCAAGTTGAAAATGATGAAATAGATTATTAGGATTAAGACTGTTCTATGCTGTGACAATAATATTTTCTAGAAAGAATGCCTTTCACCTCAACTTATCCAGAGAAAAAAATTACAAAATATAAATTTCCTCTGTCTCATCGTTTTTAACTTGGTCATATAAACTTGCTTTGAAATAACTTTCTTTTGTAAATACGGAGTTAGCATCTTAATATTAATACCAAAAGGCAAAACATACACACATAAAACCCCCAAAACAAATATGCTGAAACAAATATTCTGAGATCGTTAAAAGTAAAATAAAATATCCACATACCTTCAACAGCCTGTAAGTAACTGTTCCAAAACCCCAAAGCTTTTACATCAGGTAATGTGTGTACTGTAAAAAGATCACTAAGGATTTTTGCAGAAAGACTCTCAGGTTTATAACACAGGATGCTACAAAATGCTTCTGGATAAGCCTGAATTTTCTCCAAAACACCAAGGGTTTTCAGACCCTGTTTAAAACTTAACAGAAGAAAAATAATGAGCCAACATTCATACATGTGTGTTTGGTATTATATTAGGGAATATACATTTCCAGCTAATTTATCTGGCATTTTTTCAAAACAGCTAATGATTTTTAAAAAACAACCAAAAAAACCCTACAAGAGACAATCATATTTTCAGATGTGAGGGAAAAGAGAAGATATGGATATGCTATACTTGATACTTTCAAATCCATAAGCAAATACATTAATATAAAATGACTACTTTACATACCTACATTATTTGGCTATTTATAGTTTCAAAACTAACAAGTTTTTATTAGAAAGATGTCAAAATCTGAAGTGTTTTATACTTCAAAGCTAATTATTATAAAAATAAAGTTTCCCAGATATTACCAAGAGTGACAAATCCTCATTACATAAAAATGTAAAACCTATGTATTGTTAAAAAGAAATTAAGATAAAGCAAATGACAGATATTTAATATATATGACAGAAAATTAATTTTATGCAAGGAATACAAATTCTTCTGAAAGATCAATGATAGGGAAAATGAACAAAAAATATCTGATTAACAAAAGAAATGCAAGTTAACAACTGAATATTTTAAAATGCACATTTTCATTAATAAGCAAAGAACAGACATATTTTTGCCTTTCTAAATTTCCTATTCACCTCCTCAGATACTCTTGTATGTGAGTGGGATTTTGTATATGAGTGGGACATGAGTTTTAGAGTACCAGGAGGAGAATGTTATGGTTTCAATGTCTCATTTGAAACTCATGTTGAAATTTAATGGCCAGTATAACAGTATTGGGAGATAGGGTCCTTAAGAGGTGATTAGGTCACAAGGGCTCTGCCCTCATGAATGGATTAATATCATTATTGTGGGAGGGGGCTCCTGACAAAAAGGGTGAGTTCATCCTGATTTCCAGGGCACATCTCTGTCTTGAGTGCTCACTTGCTCTTCCACAATGCTATGATACAGCAAGACAGCTCTCACCAGATGTTGAGCAGATACTGGCACTATGCCTTTGAACTTCCTAGCCTCCAGAACTGTGAGAAATAAATTCCTTTTCTTTATAAATTACCAAGTCTCAGGTATTGTTATAGCAGCATAAAATGAGCTAAAAACACACATATGTTTATCTGTTATCAATAAAAAGAAAAACAAATAAAAGAATAAACCACAAAAAAATTGCCAAAATGGTTACTTCATAAAAGGTTGAATGGTAGATGGACATAGTATGGATGAAACCTATACTTCTTTGAATATACTTTCAGTATATTCTTATTATAATTTGACTTTGGAACTATACAAAACATTTTATATAATTTTAAAATAAAGTGAAATTTTAATAAAAATTAATCACTAAAAATAAAAAATGAAAATGCAATTTATGCCCAATTTTCAGCCACACAGAAAATATTCCAATGACTTATAAGCACAACAATTTGATAATGTTAGTACTGTTATTCTGAGACTATTGGTTATAAAATGTGGAATAAATCGCATGAATAGTTACTTCATACTCAAATTCCCCAGTGTCGTTAAGAACTGGAATTCTCAACACAAGACAAAGAAAATGTTAAGTAAAAACCATGCAATAGGGAATCTGAATTAGAAGTATCAGGACACACTCATAATGGATCTTTAAAAAAAGTTTGATTTAAAAAAATAGATAAAAATAGATTTAAAAACCCTTGACTTTTCTAATTTGGGTTCACTGAAAAGTCCTAGACACCATGACCAACCCAGCAAAACGAAGACTCTAATATCCAGACTGTGGTTGTGAATTACCCATTTCCCATTAAAAATAACAAAGGTTCCTTAGGCTAAAATGTGCAAAATAAGTCTGAAACACCTTCTGATACCATATAGCAAAAAAGTTTACAAAGACCATTAAGGCTCACATCAAAAGAATTAAAAACAACAACATAAAGAGACTTATACTGATCCAAGACATATAAACTTCAGTAATGATATTAACTATGAAGATTTTAAACACATCAAATATATTTAAATCTATGGATTAATGATACTACATTTTTTTAAATGAATTGATCAGGTTTGAGATGATATCTGGTATCGGCTTTAAAATAATACTGGAGTCAATAACAAGGGTAGGATATAGATGAACAAGACAGGCACAGGTTAGTAAGTGTTAGATCTGGATGGTGATTACAGACTACTTTCATATGTGTATTTCCATTATTTAAAAAAATTGTAAGAGTGTAAGGAGATACATAAGTTGTCTTAGACCAGTGTTCTAAACTAAAAGACAGCAAGAATCATACATACTTTGTTAATCAAAGAATGGTCAATATATATACTACCCAGCAGATAAAAGGTACTCAATAAATAGTTATTAAATGAATGCACAGAGATTAGTTGGCTCATGTAGTAAGAGTTTTAAAAAGAGTATTTTTTAGAAAAAAATTTATAATCTGAAATAGTGATTATTTCTATGAAAGCATCATACATTTACACAATTCTTTATTTTTTTTGAGAGGGGGTCTTGCTCTGTCACCCAGGCTGGAGTGCAGTGGCATGATCTTGGCTCACTTGGGTTCAAGCAATTCTCTAGCCTCAGCCTCCCAAGTAGCTGAGATGACAGGCACCCAACACCATGCCCGGCGAATTTTTGTATTTTAGTAGAGACAGGGTTTCACCATGTTGGTCGGGCTGGTCTCAAACTCCTGACCTCAAATGATCCACCTGCCCCAGCCTCCCAAAGTGCTGGGATTACAGTCGTGAGTGAGCCACCGCACCTGACCTACACAATGCTTATTAAATGATCAGAACAGTAATCATCCCAAAAAGGCTTAAGTTATTATTTTAAAATAGCATTTAAATTTTTTTCTGAGAAAAACATCTCACTTATTACCAAATATATCTCACATTACAAGATAATTAACCACTTTAAACATGTAATTTGAGAGAGCCATATATTAATAGAAACAACTTACCTTTCAAAGGGTGCTTGGACTCTCTGAATTACATGGTATACAAGTATGTCTTTTACTAACATATATTTATCACTTAATGTCGTTATAAGTCTGAGACATCCAATTAACTCAAGGTAGTTATAGCATTCATTTATTACTGACTTTAAGTCAGCTACAGTTGTTGCAGTATTTATCTGTAACGAAGGAGAAAATACAGCCACTTTACCCATTTACTTTTGAGTGACATGTACATTTCAAATGATATTAATTTATACTCAAATTTCTGAGTACATATGGGTGCAGTGAAAGTAAACCAAGAAGTATTTTTCTAGAATAAATGTCTGATGATCCAGTTCAACAAATTTGTCTATTTCTGCCTTCAAGAAATCCAGAGTATAATGAAACTATTTGTAAAGAAGGAAATAACTGACACTGAAAAATTACATAGCACTAGGTAAGACTAGCAACTAGGGAGGCTGAGGTGGGAGGCTTGCCTGAGGCCAGAAGTTCAAGAACAGCCTGGGCAACACAGCTAGTCCCCTTCTCTAAAGGAAAAAAAAAAAAAAAAAGGCCTGTTGTGGGTGGTATACACCTGTAGTCCTAGCTACTCGGGAAGCTGAGGTAGAAGGATTTTGAGCCCAGGAGTTGGAGGTTCAGTGAGCTATGATCGTACCAATGTACTCTAGCCTGGGTGACAGACTGAGACCTTATCTCTTAAAAAGAAAAGAAAAAAAAAAAGAGAAAAGTTACCTAGCACTAGATAGGCAAGAAAGATGACCTGGGAATTCATGAAAAAGAATATCAGCTGAGAATTAAAAGATGGACAGAATTTTACCAAGAGCATTTTAGTGAACAGCGTAAACAAAGAAATACTCGGCCATTTATGTGGAAGTGAAAGTGAAAGACAAGTGAAAGTGCAAGACACTTTCATACAGGTAAGCTCTTAAAGGTACAGATGAAAAATGTTAAAAATAGGAAACAATCCATTAACAGAAAATTTACTTACAATTTCCTTTTCCTAAAACATTCTTAGAGATTTACGTGACTTCTTCTCATTCATTCAAAATCTCTGCTGAAATCTCTGAAGTTTTTCATGACTATTATGCTCAAAACACTATCTTTACACCCTGTCAGAGTAATAATTGGGTGTATGTTGCCTCATCCCTGCAAACCCTCAACCCTGCTGGGCACATAGCCAAACTTTTGCTGCAGCTAGGTGGGGCTACATGACTGTTCAATGGGATGTAAGTAAAAACAATGTCTCAAATTTCCCTGCTCTCAACTTCCACTTTTCTCCTTTAAGAGCAAGCTTCAACCATGTGGATGAAGACAATAATGTTAAGTGTTACACGATAATGAGAGGGAGGAACTCAAGTCCTTAGATGGTTTTGTAAATCACGATGTATCTCGAAAACAGAGGGCCATCTGTATAAAGGGCCAGATAGCATTTTATGCTTTTCAAACTATATGATATCTGTTGCAGCTACTCAACTCTGTAGTGTGAAAGCAGTCAGATCAGTAGCAAATGGGCATGGTTGCCCAATATAACTATTTACCAAACAGGCAACAGGCCAGAACTTGACCTACAGGCCATTTTTTGTGCCAACTCTTACCCTAAAATCTAGACAATGGATTTTACGGAGCAGTAAACATCTGCCTTCTTTGAGCCACTGTCTGTCTGTGTCTACGTGATACAGAAGTTTAGCCTAAAACCTAACTTATATATACTCCAACCTTTATCTATCTCCTTTCTTTAATTCTGTTGTATGTATGTATGTATGTATATATTTATGTACATATTTTATTTATTTGGGATGGAGTCTCACTTTGTTGCCCGTGCTGGAGTGCAATGGTGTGATCCTGGCTCACTGCAACCTCCGCCTCCCAGGCTCAAATGAGCCTTTCAAGTAGCTGGGACTATAGGCGCACGCCACCACACCCGGCTAATTTTTTTGCATTTTTAGTAAAGATGGGGTTTCACCATGTTGGCCAGCCTGGTCTCGAAATCCTGACCCCTGGTGATATGCCCGCCTCGGCATCCCAAAGTGTTGGGATTACAGGCATGAGCCACTGCACCTGGCCATATTCTGTTTTATTTAGCATTATCATACATTTTACTACATGATAGTATATTATATTTGTTGTTTATCTTCTGTGTTCTCTCTTAATGTAAACTCCAAGAAGGTAGTGACTTTGCCTCACTACTCTATCTTTAGTAACAAAACAGTAGAGAGTACATAGTATTTCTTGAATGAACAAACACTGGATAAAAAGTACAGAAACTGGAGTAGATAAAGCCATGAAGAGAGGTGAAGGTCTTAAATGCCCTAATGAAGAGCTTAAACTTTGTTCAACAGGCAATGAGAAGCCATTGGGGGATTCCTGAGGAAGAAAGCAATATGGTCAAAACTGTACTTTTGGAAGAATCATCCCAAATAAGAATATTAGAACAACATTCTAATTGTCTGAGCCGAGGGAAAATTTGAGTTTGGTAAAAAAGGCACACTAGAAATAGGAAGTAAAGGTTGATGATAAGTCAGTCTTAGAGATAGGTGACTTGACATACAACTGGAAAATGGAGGAGTATGAAAATGACTCTCCAGGACAGCTTGGAAATAAGAAATCTCTTGGAAAGAAAAGGCAAACAGGTAAAAACAAAACAAAAAAGCCCCCCAAAAAACAATCAAACAAAAAATTCTGGGAAAAATACTATTTTCATCTTAAACATGTTGGACTCAATGTGCTACAAGACCCAGGTCTTATCTGTATATAAGAGTCCAGAGGCTCAAAAATACAGGTCTGTGAATCATTCAGAAAGATTACAGGAGAGAAGAAGCTCTCCAAATAATAAAGAATGAGGACTGTTAAGACAACACTGAAAAATGCTGTTTCAGGGGTAAGAAGAAAAAGAAGTAAGAAGTATTAAAGAGAGAATCATCAGAAGTAGGAGGAAGTACAATATTAAATAAAATATTGCAGAGAAATTCTAAGTGGTAATTGCAGAAGTCACAGCAGATGAAAAATTAGAAAAGGACTTTGGACATGGATATTTAGAGCCTCGGATATAAACTATGAACTAGCTAACTTGAGACTTGTGGTAGGGACAGAAGCCTGATTACAAGAAATAAAGAGGAAATAGGAAATAGAGACAATGAAGCTTAAATACACTTTTTTTTTTTTTTAGTAAAGAGGACACAAAAGGAAAAACAAAGAATTAAAGGGGTCAATTTAAAACACAGTGTTAGGATAAGCAGTCTTAGGGCAAATGAAGGAATTGTTATAATACACTACAGCAACTCACACTTCAGCAGTGCTCACTCTGTGACTTAGAAACTGAGGTTGAGTAAGATTAACATGCCCAAAGTGACACAGCATATAGTAGTTATAAGAGCTGGCATTCAAAGTAAAATCTGACTTCTGAGCCTATGCTTTATTTTATTTTACTTTATTTTATTTTTTGAGACGGTGTCTCCCTCTGTTGCCCAGGCTGGAGTGCAGTGGTGTGAGCTTGGCTCACTGCAACCTCAATCCGCTGGGTTCAAGTTATTCTTGTGCCTCAACCTCCAGAGTAGCTGGGAATATAGGCACACGCCACCATGCCCGGCTAAGGCCTATGCTTTTAATCATTAAACAACATTGTCTGTTAATTGAGACAATGGATAGAGTATGCTTAAGTAGGAGGGAGGTTAAGGAAGAAAAGTTAAATGGCTTACATTGTCTCAGTTTCTAAAGCAGTAACATGTTGGCAATGACACTTATATGGCATTATGATAAATGAGTGTTTGTACATGTGACATGTTTAGTACAGGACCCATTATAAGTGCTGAATAAATTGTAACTATTTTTAGGAGGATGCATTAAGTCCTCCCTGATCCCTACCACCTGTTCTCCTTTGGAAGAAATTCAGCCTGGTCTTTCTCTCCATCTATCATTCATACCTCCCTATAGAAGGAAGGAAAAGTATTCTAACTGGTAAGCCAAATCCTTCCTCTCTTCAGATCCACCGGCCTTGCATCAAAGTGCACTTTCATCTGCTTTCTAGCATGCAATAGGGAATCTGCCTCAAGTTGTCTCTAGCAAGGCAGGCAAATCCATGTATTTCTGAGGAGAATTCACAAGCCATGTTGAACACAGACCAAAATCACATCATCCAATTGGTTTTACTAACATTAAACCTGCACTTTAATCTCCAGCCATCTGACTTCTAAAACTATCTTTTAACTGGTTCAGAACTCCACTGGTAAACAGAAATATATGTTTACAATCCCTAACTCCTTCATAGATATTATTTTATTGCAGATCATTTACATTAAAAGATACCTAGAATGTAGTGTGCTTTTTAATAAACAGATCCATTGCTTACCCTGATTATAATCTGTGCCACATCAAAGTCTGAAACATCATCTAAAATTGGCTGGGTATTTTCTGGTCCATAAACAAGGCAGTTAAACAAGGTTTTAGAAAAGAAACCAGGTGAAGGACCACCGTGAACTAAAGAAATGGCAAGCATTTTGCCAGCTTCATAGTAAAGATTCTCTTTCAGAGCTGTAAATACAGATGAAAATATATCAAATACACTTCTATTATTGTAAGATAACCATCATTTTAAATATATATTAAAAATTAGTCCAAAAATCTAAGCATTAGATAAATATAATGCTTAGAAGCTACCATTATGTAGAAAATATAGATCTCACCTAAAATATAAAAAAAGACACATTTTTCTGAATATAAAGTAAAAATCTATTATAGAAAACATAAAACACAATAAACATATCACCATAATAACCACTGTAAACACTTTGGTGTATAGTCATGCACGATATTAGGATGTTGTGGTCAAGAATGGATGAAATACATTAAAGGTGGTCCCTAAGATTATAATGAAGCTGAAAAACTCCTATGATCTAGTGATGTTATACTGTCATAGCACAATGCATTACCTTTTGTATATTTAGATATACATATACTTACCATCGTGTTACAATTGTCTACAGTATTCAGTACAGTAACATGTTATACAGGTTTGCAGTCTAGAACCAATAGGCTTTACCATATAGCCTCGGTGTGTAGTAGGCTACATCAACCAGGTTTCCGTTAAGTACACTTTACGATCTTTGCACAATCATGAAATTGCCTACTGACACATTTCTCAGAACATACCCCTGTTACTAAGTGACAAATGACTGTATTTGTACCTCTTTGTGTATATAAATATAAAAACAATTTGACTTATGTTTTATCCACTTATTATATTGTAAACTTTTTATCATACTGCTCAAAATTACTCAAATCTATAGTTAATAAATGTATTTAGACTAACTTAGAGATGTACTATAATGCAAACCATCCCCCTATTACTGGCTATCCTGGCTAAGTGACATTTCCAACTATATGAGACATAATGTTATAGTCAACATCTACTCACATATTCTTGTTTATATTTATTTGATTAGGATTCCTACATATGGTATTAATAGGTCAAAGGATAGGAACATTTTTAAGGTTCTCGATCTATATCACTAAATAATCTTTCCCAAAGGCACAAATTTACTCTCAACAGTACATGCTGTCTTACCTTACTGTCAGAGCTTTGATTAAAATTGTCATTTCAAATGTATTAGCAACTCTGATGTGTCAAAACAATCAAGTAAATTTTTCCTTAATTTTTAAATTGTTGAAAGCAACTTATTAATAAGGGACATTAACAATACCTGCGCAATAATCTTGTAAGTTACATATTCATAATCACATTTTACAGATGAAGAAACTGAGATCCAGAGAGAGTAACTAAGGATGTAAAGAACTAGATGTGTACAAACTTGAATTCAGATTCTGTGATTTAAATTCACGTACTCTCCACCATACCAAAGCTGCCTTGAGTTAACATTACTATTTGGAAAGCTTTTTATTTATTTTTATGTTTTATTTTAAAGGGAGTTTATAATTAAACTGTGTGAACTATACAGAGTAAAAATGATGCTTTAGGCAATGGTGAGGATGTTTACAAAAAATATAGCAGGAAATTCAAATGAAATGAAACGAAATGCCTTCTCATTCTTTCGAATTTCCTATTGCAGCAAAAGTAGTAAAAAAGCCCCTAAAAGAGAATGCTAGAATTACCCACTGCTTTGAGATGCCTGTTATAATTACCTTAAGTTCTCACCAATAGTAAAGACAGAAAACTATCATATACATAATTGTGCAAAAAAAAAAAAAAAATATTGCAAACAAAAGTATACTGAAAAATTGGTTACATGTGGACTAGGAAACTATGTTATAAAAACTCTATGTTAACCGCAAATTCCAAATATACAAACAAGAGGAATTCAAATAATCATCCCCATTTGGCCACTCTATTAAAATGAGATTAAAGATAAAGTTACACTTAATTATGGATTAATTTTTAGAAGAATATTGCTATAAAGAATGTATATTCTTAAATAAAAAATGTTTCACCACAAAATTTACTTTTTCAACTGTCACTCCCCCTTCCCACTTTCCTGTGATTCTGTCAGTAGTTTATTAACAAAGTGAACTGTATATTTAGAGCACAGGTATTAAATATCAATTCTAACCAGCTACCTATCTCTTTTTCTATACATGTGATATTTGGTATATACAACAATAAATAAAATAATTACCTTGAGAATTTAGAGACAAGTTCTTTGACAAGGACCCTTCAAACAATGATGAGTTCTCAAGATGTTGCATTAAGAGACTCAGAAATTCTTGCTTTGATCCAGGATGCTCACTTCCAAAATTATCATTTTCAATAACATATGCTACTTCAATTGCATATGAAGGATTAAAGTTTCGATTTCTGAATGCATCTAAGGCACTAGTCCAGATATTGGCTTTGTTGATATATAATCTTTTAGTTTTTTTTTTAATTTGGAATCCTAACTCTATTAATAGTGTTGATACATTTCTTCTAAATTTGCTGCCTTGCCTATAAAACATGAATTTAAACATAGAGATAAGTACTTTAAAGTACTTTATGTGAAACAGCAATTATATAGCCAATAAAACATGACGAGGGAAAAAAAAAGATTAATAGGATATTCTTCCCCAACTTCCATCCAAAATCGTACCAATGGCTGCTACTAGAACCAAAAACAGTTATTTGATAATCTTAGTTTTAAATTCTTGATTCTTCATCCCAATCTTTTACCAAATTAGAATCATTTACAAGAAAGTTGATAGATAATTATCTCAAATTTAACCAACCAGTGAATTCCGGTTTACTAATCAGAATCTCAGGCCGGGCGCGGTGGCTCACACCTATAATCCCAGCACTTTGGGAGGCAGAGGAGGGCGGATCACCTGTGGTCAGGAGTTCGAGACCAGCGTTGACCCACAGGGAGAAACCCTGTCTCTCTATTAAAAATACAAAATAAGGCCAGGCGCAGTGGCTCAAGCCTGTAATCCCAGCACTTTGGGAGGCCGAGACGGGCGGATCACGAGGTCAGGAGATCGAGATCATCCTGGCTAACACGGTGAAACCCTGTCTCTACTAAAACAATACAAAAAACTAGCCGGGCGAGGTGGCAGGTGCCTGTAGTCCCAGCTACTTGGGAGGCTGAGGCAGGAGAATGGCGTAAACCTGGGAGGCGGAGCTTGCAGTGAGCTGAGATCCGGCCACTGCACTCCAGCCTGGGCAACAGAGCGAGACTCCATCTCAAGCAAGCAAGCAAACAAACAAACAAACAAAATAAGCCGGGTGTGGTGGCGCATGCCTGTAATCCCAGCTACTCGGGTGGCTGAGGCAGGAGAATCACTTGAACCAGGGAAACGGAGGTTGCGGTGAGCCGAGATCGCGCCATTGCACTCCAGCCTGGGCAACGAGAGCGAAACTCCGTCTCAAAAATAAATAAATAAATAAATAAATAAATGAATAAATAAATAAATAAAGCCCAAACTCTCACCTTCCTGGCTAATGGCTATAATTAAGTTTCTTAATTGTAGTTTACTTCACGTTTACTATATCCTTTTTTAAAAAAAGCAAATGTAATCTCTGCTTACTATGTAAGAAAATGTCTTTGAGAGATTACACAATATATTTTAAATCATAAAGTCATAATTAACAGTAGAGCTAATATTATAAACAGAATTCACAATTCCTAAAATAGTACCTTTTAGTCTAGACCAGTAAGTCACGAAGTGTGGTCCCAGACCAGCAGCAGCATTGCCCCAGAACTTGTTAGAAATGCAAATTATTGAGCCCTACAGCACATCTATAGAATCAGAACCTGTCAGCATGAAGTCCAGCAATCTGTTTTAACAATCCAAGTGACTATAGAAACCAGCTCAATCACTCCTTCCCTCAGTTTCTCCATCTGTAACTGGAATTAATGTTCTCAAAAATAAATTTGTTTTGGGCAATGCCCATGGATCATTTTCTATACCAAGTATGAATTTGTCCCACCCCAAGACATTACAGTGCCCTAGTGTGGGCCAGGTTTTGCTTTTTCTTTTTTTATATCATCCTCTCTTCATTAACTTATGTTGAATAAAAGCCAAAGTCCTTTGGAAGTAAGACAATTCTTCAGAAACATACCTTTTTTATAGCAGGTTGATTCCTTGCTCCTGCCTGATCAGGGGAATGTTGATGCTATTCTTCTAAACATGACTACATGTTAAAGCAGGAGCAAGGAGTCAAGCTTCCCTGGTGTAACATCTTTGGAAATCTAAATATTAAAATTATTTTAAAATAATGTGAACATCTATTTTGATACTAAAAGTATAACAATATTTGTAACAGATTTTTCCGTAGAGTTAACACAAGTGGCATAGTAAAACAGATATTCTTCAAATTTTGAAGAGTACTTAATATTCTACCTGTCTACAAATTCAGTTATCAAATGTCTTCACAAAAATTATCTTTACTATCTTCTAAGGTTTTAAACTTGAAACTTTTTTTTTAGAGACAAGGTCTTGCTGTGCCACTCAGGAGAGAGTATAGTGGCATGATCATAGCTCACTGCAGCTTGACCTCCTGGGCTCAAATGATCTTCCCACCTCAGCCTCTTGCCCAGCTAGGACTACAGGTGCACACCACCATATCTGGTTATTTTCTTAAAATATTTTTGTTGAGACGAAGTCTCCTAACATTGCCCAGGCTGGTTTCAAACTCCAGGGTTCAAATGATCCTCCCACTTTAGCCTCCCAAACTGTTGGGATTACAGGTATGAGCCACCATACCCAAACTGAAATTATTTTTAACAAGAAAGTATTTCATCATGCTTAGCGACTAATTTTCTACTTCTTCCCTATTGGATAAAGCAAGGCTCTAAAAACTCTTTTGCAAATCTATATAAACATAAAAATCTTAACTACAGCTGAACAAATACCCAACATTATAAAGATGTAATTCCAATCTTATTTAATTAAAATTTTGAAAGTAACTTATTATTTTGCTATCTTTTTTTTTTTTGAGTCTCGGTTCTGTCACCAGGCTGGAGTACAGTGGCACAATCTTGGCTCACTGCAACCTCTGCCTCCTGGGTTCAAGCGATTCTCCTGCCTCAGCCTCCCAAGTAGCTGGGACTACAGATGCCCAGCTAAATTTTGTATTTTTAATAGACATAGGGTTTCACCATGTTGGCCAGGATGTTCTCGATCTCTCGACCTCTAGGTCTCCCAAAGTGCTGGGATTACAGGCATGAGCCACGACACCCAGCCTATTTTGCTATCTTATGGGAACAGAAATTAATGTGATAATAGTATGTACGCCTTAAACTTTCTAAAGGGAAGAGCTGACATTTAGACTCTTGACATTGACAGTAAACAAGCAAACAATGATTATAACATCAAAGCTCACACCTGCAATCCCAACATTTTGGGAGGCGAAGGTGGGAAGACTACTTGAGACCAGGAGTTCAAGACCAGCCTAGGCAACATAGCAAGATGTCCATCTCTACAAAAATTTAAAAATTAGCTAAGCATGGTGGCATGCATCTGTAGTTCCAGAGACTTGGTAGGTTCAGGTGGGAGGATCACTTGCACCCAGGAGATTGGGGCTGCAGTGAGCCATGATCATGCCACTGTACTCCAGCCTGGTAACAGAGCGAGACTTTATTTCTAAAAAAAGACAAAAGAAAAAAATTTCTATTTTAAATAGGATTCTTTCCTTTTAATAAGGTGACATGGTATGCTTGATATTTTAATTTCCTGTCTTACTCTATAATCAAATAACATTTTAAGCACATTTTCCAGATCAGTGTTTTTCAAACTATCTTGAAAGTGATCTATAATAAAAAATATATTTTACATCATTACTCCATACACAAAAAAATTAATTAGGATAGATACACTTTTCCCAAGTATGATGCATTTTGGTATTTTGTATTCTATTCAATCCCATTTCATTTTCTTTAAAATGCTGCTTGCATTGATTTCATGATCACACGCTGGGTCCTGAAGGTTGAAAAACACTCTTCTAGACTACTGTATGATCACCTAATATTCTAAATGTGTATGGCATTTCCTATCATAATTTTCTCCAAATAGATTTTTATGTATTTCTCCAATTCAAAATACATACCTCAGTAGATCTTTACTCTGGGATCCAGGTGACTGCCTGGGTAATTTAGGTGATGACTCTTCCAACAAACAATCTGTAATCCCCACATTATTAGAGTTGGGTAATACATGTTTTTTGGCTTTTTGGAACTCTCCTACAGATTTAAATTTCCATGTTAGCATAACAGAGATATAGGTAAAAACTTTTAAATAATACACATTTGAATAAAAACTTTATTCAAAATTACAAAAAATTACCTGAATTGTAGATAATACCCCTACATTCCAAACACTCCCAATTTTGCTCCCATGACCGTAGTGAGGAGCAGGCTAAATGTGTGCCACTGGAACCACAACACTGACAGCGCTTTATTTCCCATTTGCTGAGGACATAAAGAAAAGCAGATACTTACATTTCGTTTATTCTAGTTTCAACCACTAGCAATGTCCACAGGGCCTCCCTTCTTACACACACACACACACACATACACCCACCCAATCGATTTTCTAAAGGAGGAAAAAGATTATCTGCTTCTCTAAATATCTCTAATATAAAAACCAAAACTAACTTATCACACTCATATGCACATACACAAAGAATATAAACATCAGACAAAATATGATTAAGAGGGAGAAAATAAATTTTCCTTTCTATTTTGAGATGACTATGCTTACAGGGAGATTGCTGTGTCAGTATGTCTGATATGGAAGAAACATTCAGTAAATTTCAAGGTGAGGAATATTTCCTAAAATAAGCTTGCTCAAACACCTCAGGTATTGCGCAGTTCAACAGAATCCAGACCTCCTACCTGGCTCATATTTATATTCTCTGTCATCTGTTCCCAGCTCCATGTTTCCCCACTGTGTTATGTGATGTATGCCATCACATATTCATATTCATATTTTCTCCATGACTATGTGTGTGGGCTATAGTGTGGGGCTCCAGCCTTTTTGTTGGGTATGACTACACCTTCTCTGTTTAGAAACAGATTTAGCTCCCTGCGTGTGTGAAAGTGTGAGTGGCAAGAGAGGTAACTAGACATCATCCCTACCCCAGAGGTGGGGGCATATCATCCCTCTGTGTGGGTGTGCATATGTTAGCGTGTGTCCTCTATATGTGAGAGTCTCTGCCCAGTGACAACAATAAGGAGGAAGAAACAGCTAACCTAAGTGCTTATTATGCTGCAAGTCCAGTTCTCGCTGTGTTCATATGAAAAGTTTAATCCTCACAATTGTAGAAGGTAGATAGAACCACTGTTACTTCCATTTTAAAGAGGAAATCAAGGCACAGAGGGGTCAATAACTTGTCCACTCAAGTCCACATTAGCCAAGTCTCAGACTGAGGTTTCCACTTCAGTTTATCTAGCTTCAGACATGCTCTTAAGCACTAACCATGCTGCCTTTCACTAAAACTGCCTTCCTCTCACTAGGATGAGAGGGTATGAGATTACAAAGCAGTCATTCAGATAGACAATATCTTTGTCCTAGAAAGAAAAGTTGTAACTACTGATTGAGAGACCAATGGTATACAAGAAATACATATAGGCAAAGAACAGCCTAAAATAAATTTGAAAAATATCAATATTATGAATGTATTGCTTCTTAAAATCCTATATACATTATGTCATCTATGCCTCAGCAAAACTCTTGAGGGAGGTATTATTGGTGTTAATGAATGAATAATCAGGGTCACTAGATAAGTAACACAGGCAAGAATACAGTTACTTGACACCTTCAATGAGATCTCTGCCTTCTAAGAATTTTTGGTTTAATAGCATTAAATTTAACGCCAACTATACTGTAACAAGCACAATGAAGGGAACCCCTAGCCCAGAGTAGGGAATCAGGAATGAGGACAGCTGCTTACGGGAAACTTTCCAGAGCAGGCTAGACCTTAGCTGAATCTTCACAATTATGTAGTAGCTGACTCAACTTTGTTTCATGAAACAAGGCTCCCAATATTCTGCTCTATACACTGAGCTTACTATGTTAAGTAAGATTACATAACAGTGATAACAATTTATTGAAATTTCCTATATAAATTTTGTAAACTGGATTTGTTACTTCTTATCCTACATCTTAAAAAATGAAGGTATTCTTGGTTCCTACTATGCAACACAGTACATTGTACCTAAAATGCACAAAATTACTGTTAAATAAAAGAGCCACTGACATTATGAAAGAGTAATCAATAAATTTCAAATGCCAAACACTTTTTATAGTGGTCCAAAAGAAACAGTGCTAGATAAATCTAGTTAAATTACCCTCTAGAACAGTGCTGTCCAATAGAAATACAACGTAAACCATATATGTAATTTAAAATTTTCCAGTAGCCACATTAAAAAATATAAAAAAGTTAAATAATATATTTTTATTTCCAAAATATTATCGTTTTGTTCAATATGTAATCTACATAAAAATTATTAACAACAAATTTTAAGTTATTTGGTCACATAAGTTCTTTAAGTCATAATAAAATGACTATGGGCTGAAATGTGTCTCCCTGCACTTCATATGTTGAAGTAAATCTTAAGTCCTAGTACCTCAGAAGGTGACTATACATGGAGATAAGGCCTTTTAAGAGGTAATTATGGCCGGGTGTGGTGGCTCATGCCTGTTATCCCAGCACTTTGGGAGGCTGAGGCGGGCAGATCATGAGGTCAGGCGTTTGAGACCAGGCTGACCAACATGGTGAAACCCCATCTCTACTAAAAAAAATACAAAAATTAGCCAGGCAAGGTGGCATGCACCTGTAATCCCAACTACTCGGGAGGCTGAGGTAGGAAAACCGCTTGAACCCGGGAGGCAGAGGTTGCAGTAAGCCAAGATCGTGCCACTGTGCTCCAGTCTGGGCAACAGGGCAAGACTCCATCTCAAAACAAACAAACAAAAAAAACAGGTAATTACAGTAAAATAAAGTCAGATGGGTGGGCCCTAAACCAATATGACTGGTGTCCTTATAAAAATAAAAGAGATTAGGACATAGACAACACACTGACAGAGGGACAACTCGTGTAGACACAGCTAGAACAGAGCCATCTGCAAGCCAAGGACAGAGGCCTCAGAAAAAACCAAACCTGTCAATACCTTGATCTTAAACTTCCAGCCTCTAAAATTATGAGAAAATAAATTTCTTTTAAGCCCCCCAGTCTGTGGTATTTTGTTAATGGCAGTCCTAGTGAACTAAGTCTTTACAGCACCTTGCAGTTTGGAAAAGGGAAATTTCAGGTGCTCAATAGCCACACGTGGCTATTGGCCACCAGATAGAACAGTGTGGCTCTAGAAAATAGAGTCTCGTGATAATACAACAGAGAAATAGGTTACAACTATACTAACCACAAAATTTCTCTGTAAACGGATGTAAATGTGCATTAGAAAATATCCCTCATCTCACTTTAAACTTCTAACATCCTAAGAGCAAAACTACGTTTCACTAACTATAAAACCTACTTTGTCAGCAGAAGGTTTAAACAAGGAACCACTAAGAACAACTGAACTTTCAGAAATACCTATCAGGTGCATTATAGTCTCGCCCTTCTTTGCAACGACATCTTCGAACATCACAACGCTCATGGTGCTGCAGAAGCTCTTGATAAGCGTTTTCCTCTAATTCCCAGGAAGCATCTCTATGAAAGAAACAAGATATAAAATATGCTTTGACCTATAAATAATGTTACATAAGAGGATCAGGAATGAATCTAAAAATAAAACTTTTTTTTTTGAGATGGAGTCTTGCTCTTTCGCCCAGGCTGGAGTACAGTGGTACAATCTCGGGTCAAGAGCAATTCTCCTCTGCCTCCCGGGTTCAAGCAATTCTCCCTGCCTCAGCCTCCCAAGTAGCTGGGATTACAGGGGCCTGCCACCATGCCCGGCTAGTTTTTGTATTTTTTAGTAGAGATGGGGTTTCGCCATGTTGGCCAGGCTGGTCTTGAACTCCTGACCTTGGGTGATCTGCTCGCCTCGGCCTCCCAAAGTGAGGGGAGGGATTACAGGCGTGAGCCACCGTGCCTGGCCTAAAATAAAAACTTTTATATACTTAGGAGAATAATAAAACTTGTCCTTTTTAGGATTCTCTTTAAGATATAAATCCATTAGTGTTATTTTATCATACAGTTAATTAGTCTCAATGAATTTTCACGATAAATGAAAAGTTAACAATAAATTTTTTACAACACATTTTTCCAAATATTTCACTTTCGATTTTTAATTTTAAGTTCACTATCATTATTTCTGGATTCTTCATGCTTAAGTATTAAGAAAATTCTTACATATTTTAAATCACATCTTGATTCTCTCAATTTATACATACCATTTTGAAGTCTCTTATAATTGTGTACAAAGTCAATCAATTAAAATTAGACATAGCTGAGCTACTTATAAAGAGATTATAAATCAATGAATGAGACATTTATGACACAGTCCTTGCTTTCCAAGAACTGGCCATCTGGGGGAGGAGGTTTTGCATTTCACCATTTGAAATGGCTACCTGTCCATGCTCACTGAATCAGACATAGGTGATCATTTCCATTGCTATTAAATCCTACATTTAAAATCTCTCTTTTTATCATAAGGCTAAATGTTACTCACTTTTCAGGAATATGAATTCCCATTCTCAACATCTCTTTCTGAAAGATGTCACTATTACTGCATATTGTACACCTAAAGAAAAACACTCCCGCATTTATTGCTTGAACCTACAGTGGAAAATAGAAAGTCTACTGTTAATGATTTAAGTCTGTTATCAGGTGATGTATTATGTAACAGAACATGTGCTATTTTTAACAATATATTATGAAAACATTTTCTATGCCAGTGGGTTCTCAAACTTTGTCCTTATAAACTAAGTTATCCCACTGCTAAAATCTAGAATTCTTTTTTCCCCCAATGGTTAAAAAAAAGCTAATTAATACTTAGCTTTAAATCACCCATATATTTTTTCAATCTTATTGTGTAATGTCATTTTACTTATTGTGTAATGTTACTAAATATTGTGTTGTCCTCTAAAATGTGAGAAAAAAATGAAACTCCTGAGTTACTTCATCTAGAAATGGCGTTTAAATGTTACATAAAAATCATCACTGGTTCTGTTTTTAACTCAATCTCTAAGAGAGCTTTCTTCCCAAAACAAGAGAAGTATAAAACCTATCCTCATTGCTATAGCAAATATAGATACAGAAGCACCAGACAGAGGGTACTCAGAAGGAAACAGGAAACTGTAAGCCTACTGGAAAGAGTAGCCAGTCCCCAGTAAAAACTAGTAGCATGCATTTAATTAACAGATAGTTAACTCCTGCTTTACAGATGCCAAACACCATGCCTCTAGAAGGAACCAACCCTTTTGACACTTGGATTTAGAATTCTGGCCTCCGGAATGGTGAGAGAATAAACTTGTTTTAAGCAGCCAATTTGCTATGGCAGCCCTAGGAAATGAATATACTATCAGTGCCACTAACTGAAATATAACAGTGGTATATAAATGGAAAAATTATTAAATGAATCAATCACTAGCAAAATACAGAACAGTACCTAAAACACTTTGGAACTCTTAAGATTGCAATTAAAATGCTCACTGATTCAGGGATTACAGAGTTACTGCTGACCCCTTTGAGCACCACCTAGGTCACTGGAGAATACTTGGCCAACCTGAAACTCTCCCAATGAACTGACAACAAGGAATTCTAGTTTGAGTTCACAAATGGGACTCTTCTTTTCAAGGGTTCACAATATACATAGAGAGGATTCAGGTGTTTTCAGAAAATAAGGACAGGTTGAATATCCCTAATTCAAAACTCCAAAATGCTTCAAAATTGAAAACTTTTTGAGTGCCAACATGATGCTCAAAGGAAATGCTCATTGGAGCATTTTGGGTTTTGGATTTTCAGATTAGAGGTGCTCAACTGGTAAGCAAATATTCCTAAATCTGAAAAAAATTTCAAATGTAAAATTTCAATCTAAAATTCTGGTTCTAAGCATTTTGGATAAGGGATATTCAATCTGTAGTTCCAAACCATAAGGGGACCTTTAGAGACCACCTTTTACCACAAGCTCACTATCACCAGGAAGTTTAGGAATTGATACTAATATCTCACATTGAATATCTCGCATGGTCCTTAGATTCATGCTAACCTCTCTCCCAAGGTTTTTCCTTGTGCCCTAGAACCTCTCTTTTTACCATTAACTCTCCTATCTTCTCGATATCTTCAAAAATAACTGCCTCCACTTCTTTGCCTCAACTAAAATAATGTTTCTATGTGCTTCCCTTGTAGACCTTCTTGAATAAAGCTGTTTATTTTTCCATCCTCCTTAATTTTCAGACTTGACACAGGGTGGGACATGGACAGGCGCAGGAAAGGGGACAAAGAGAACATTATTTTAGTTCTCTGTTCAATATTATAGGCCAACTTGATTTTCACACTTTGAAAAATTTGGACCTTTGAGCCTAATGACATTTACTTTTCTGTTATCTGCTAACTTCCTAGGCACTCCTCCACCTCAAGACTTTGGCATCTGTCGAAACAAAGTCTAAACAACTTCAGCATTTATGGGACAATCTTTCTGTGACTTCTTCAACTATAATGTGTCAGTGTCCTTCATTTCCCCTCCAGTGTAATGATGAATCCCCTCATCACCCAAAATGCTTCCCCATGAAAATCATTAATTCCAGTATCGCATTCTCTAAACAGAACTCCCTATACTTCAAATCTCATTCTTTCTCATTATTTTTACTCAGACCATATGGAGACATTTCCCTGCATACAGCATAGTGGCTAATACACAGAAGATGCACAAATGATAGCTGAATGAGCAAGGAGTTAAAGTTTAGAATGCCTATCCTAGAGAATAGAAAGGGGCACTGAATATAACCACACAATGTCAGAAAAGGGTCAGGAGATATGGAGATCATGAATTGCCAGTCTGCAAAGCTGTGTAATTTCTAACTCAACCCAACATTCCAATCTCAGCAACTGAGGTATTAGAATAAAAAAGTAAATGGTTGGGTTGACTCAGGATTGAAGGTTTGCAGAATGGCAGAGTGGAGTTATGATCATAATTCTGATGGTCAATTCTGATGGACATGTTGGAATAAGATAAGGAAGTGAAGTCGGTATTGTCACATGTATTATCCAGGGTCAATTAAGCTTTCTTTCACGGGCAAAAATATAAACTGTCCTCCTAAAACTTACCATATTTAAATGACAAAAATATGCATTGAAACATATAATCAAGGTCATAAATTTCTAGTACAGAAACCAACAGAAAATACTTCCCAAGTATTGGCAATATTTATGGCATTTAGTTAATAATAAAATAATTTACTTACCAGTTTAGAAGCTCTATTCACTTCCTTCCTGATATCTTCTATTAGAAAACCATAAACTCCTTCTTCTTCTTTACCTCTCTGCCAAATTCCACTTGACATCAACTATGAATATATTCTCAATTAGAAAATAATCTCTAAGAAACTAGTTGGGCACTAAAAATATATATCCATACTATTCAGTCTAATAAAAAAATAGACATAAAATGGCTCAAATTTCAAGTAGTTCCCTATAGGAGTTATTTCTCATGGTGAAAGTAAGAGCTTACTTACATTGTTTGATTCAGAAGGCATTGTATATTATCAGCTTGTATATCCTAATAAGTTTCTAAAAGTATTCCAGGAAGTAACAGAAAAAGAAAGAAAAAGAAAAGAAGATAGGAAGGAAGGCGGAGAGTGGTTAGGTGGGTTAGAGGAAGAAAAAAAGAAAGAAAGAAGACCTACAATTAAGCTTAACAAAAAGGAGTGGTGAATACAGATCGCGACAATTCAGATTAATTCAGGCTAACTCTAAATCTAGTTGAATTCTGAATCATTAAGGCAGTATTTAAAAGAAAACCTATTGAACCCTAGACAACATAAACGTTTGAATTTTAAAATCCAATGCGACAGTAATGAATGTTTGACTGTTTTAAAATTTGACTTAAGCTTCACTGTTTATATATGTTAAGAAAGCCTGAGTCAGAAAACGTGTAGAATGTGAATAAGAAATCCTGGCTTGAAAGCCAGGCTTCGCTGAAACTTGTGGAACCCTAGGCAAGTAATTTAATGTCTAAAACCTTAAACATGAAAATAAGAACACTGGATTAGACTGTATCTAAGTCTCTTTCCGCTCTAGCATTCTATTACCATTTGTAACATCACTATACTTTTTTGTTCATAATGAAATAGAATATTAAAAGAGTTGAGTCTGGGGTCAGTACTTTTTTTTAAAGTATTACACTCACTGAATAAGACAGAACATAAGGGAAATTTTGATATGATCAACTTAAATTATTACATAATTCAAAAACACTTTGTAGAGCAAATTTATGATTAGAATTTCAACCAGTATATCGTAAAGAAAAACAAGTGATAACAAGTGACACACACTAAGAATTTGTTATGAAAACATAACCTGCAGACAGATAAAACAGCTCTCCTAATTCTACTGCATAAAAAGTAAAATAATATAATCTTCCTTTCCTGATTGAAAAAAAAGTAAAATAAACATACAAAAATGAAAAGATTTTCTTTTTACTGCAAAACGTAATAGACTCTAACTTATAAACATATTTGGAATGACAACTTCATGTTCTCTTATAAGTAAGTTCCCAGGCCAGTGTACTACTCTATTTAACCTATGAGGTACTGAAGCACAAGACTGTAGTCTTAGAGGACCAAGTAATACTTTAGGTGGTTTCTCAAAGAAGCACTGAAATAATTTTAACATGGATAGTGGTAGATTTGAAAATATGTCCACAATTTGTTGATAGTTCTTCCTTCAAGAAATGGTGCTTAATTCCCCTTGAGTGTGGGCTACTAGACTTAATGATTTGTTTCCAATAGAATAAAGCAAAAGAGACATTAGTGAGCGGTTGTGATGACTAGGTCATATGGTTCCATCTTGATTTCTCTCTCACTGTCTCCCTCTCTGTCATCATTTGCTTTGGGGGAAGCCAGATGCCATGCCATGAGTAGCCTTATTTACCAAGAGGCCCAGGAGGTAAGGAGCTGAGGTTTCCTGACAATAGTTAGGAGATATTGAGGCCAAAAGCCACATGAAAGAGCCATCAGAGGTGGATGGATCCTGCAACCTAGTAAAGTCTTCAGCTGTAATCTGACTGACATCTCAAAGATAACCTCATGAGACTCTGAGCCCAAACTATCCAGCTCAGCCAAATTCCTGACCCTCAGATACTGTGTGAGATGACAAACGTTTTATCTGCTAAAATTTCAGAGTAATTTGTTAAGCAGCAGATAACGATACAGTATCAAGAAACACTGTATGTACTAATGTAAGGTAGTAATGTGGCATGCTAAGGCAGTAATGTGTCACTAATATCTTAAGGCACGAATTCAGTGAGGTGAGAAATTGGTGGAGGGGAGGGGAAACAAAGGAAAGACTAATTCTGAGTATGAAATCACTCATTTGCTTTCTTCTGAGTGATGCATAAAGTAACTGGTTTCCTTTTCCAAAAATATTTATTACCTTTAGCCAAAAGGTTTCTTTTCAGGTTCTGTGTGAAATAAAATACTTTTATTCTACTCCTTGAACCCTCAAACAAGTCTTTTCTCAGATTTATCACTAGCAACAAATGAAGTAAGAAAGTGGTAAAAGAAATACCCCCTTTATAGACCTAATCCTTTTCTCCTTTTTTCACTTAGGCCTTAAACAGAAAGAAAGAAAAAAACAAACAAACAAGTAATAATGATAAGTCTTTATATGTACCAAGTAACTTCAGAATCTTAGAATTCAATATAAAAAAAAGTCTATTTTTAGAGATAGACAAAATGAGATCTGGAGAAGTTAAATGACTTATCCAATTCTCAGAAATCAGTGTCAGAATCTTACTACCTTCTTTAGAATACCAAATTTCTAAAATTTAATTATAAATTATACTCACCAAACAGTAGTAATGTACAGTGAGATTCCATTTCTCCTTAGTTTTCTTTTCTCCATATTTATTAGGACAGTCATCGTTTTTTCGACAGAAAACACAAGCTAACAGGTAAAAAGTAAATAGATATAAAAATATATTTAAATTTTTCAAAAAAACCTGTGGAACTGGTGCTTCTCTTAATTTCTGTGTTAAAGTCTTTCTGAGAGAGCAAATCATATAATATTGACATCAGTAACTTAAAATTTCCAATACCTACTTCTGAAACATTAATGTAACTTTATGCTCTTTACCAATCTTTAATGATAAATTCCAGTGCACGGTTAAAATGGCAATTTATGAAGTAACATCACTGAAAGTGACAGACTGGGGAACTACAAAACTCTGATTAAACTGCCAAAAACTGTTAGAATTAACTTTTTAGAAGCTCTACAATCTAAATAAAAACTTACAAAAATTAGGAGAATGCTTAATGAAGAAACAAACTACTAATTTTGATGAGAACATTTTAACTTACCCACCTACCATTCCCCACTGCCCAGCTGGGCAGTGGTTTTGGGGTGGCCCATGTTCCTGGTACAGATTACTGGTCCAAGAGGGGGTAAAATGGACCTTGTTCTAAAAAAAAAGTGATTGTTTTGACTTGTATGATGGCTCCCTGAGGGATAAGCTCAGATGCTTGCCTTTCTTTCACCTGCTTCAGAACATTCTCAGGGCTAGAGCCTCTGCTGTTTGTCAAAAAACATTTGAAACAAATATACTAGCTGTAGTAGCCTAGGACAAGGGAAAACAGACAGGGAAAGCAGCAGACAGACTGAAAGGCGTAGGAAAGAAGAAACTGGGAAAAGAGGGTACATGAGGGAATAAAAGTTTGGAAAACCTTCTGCATAATACTGGAGAATCTAGAAGTCCACGTGCATGCCCAGAGATGTACACATGCCCAGAAATGACCCAAGAAATCCTAAGCTGTCACCTCTGGCTGATTTTTAGGCTCATGCAAGCCTATGTTAAAAAAGAAAATCCCAAATCAATAACCGACCTACAATTTAAAGAACTAGAAAAAAGAAGAAACTAAATCCAAAGCTAGCAGAAGAAACAAAAAAATAAAGATTAGAGTAGATATCATCAAAATAGAGAATGGAAAAACAACAGAGGGAGTAAAGAAAAAGTTGGTTCTTTTTAAAGATCAACAAAATTGATAAACCTTTAGACTAACCAAAAAACAGGGGAGAAGATTAAAAACTTACAACAAAACTACAGTAAGCAAAACAGTGTGGTAGTGACGTAAGGATAAACATATAGATCAATGAAAAAGAGTCCAGAAATAAATATATACATCTATAGTCAAATGATTTTCAACAAGAGTGCCAAGACCATTCAATGGTGAAAGAATAGTCTCTTCAACAAATAGTGCTGGGACAACCAGTTACATGCAAAAGAACATAGATGAACCCCTACCTCGCACCATATATACAAATTAATTCAAAAACAGTCAAGGACCTAAAATAAAATTCTTAGCAGAAAGAATAAGGGTAAATCTGTGTGACTTTGGATTTGGCAATGGTTTCTCAGAGTTCACATGACACTAAAAGCACAGGTAACAAAAGAAAAAAATGATAATTGGACTTCATGAAAATTTAAAACTTTTGTGACTGAAAGGACACTACCGTCTGGGTGCAGTGGCTCATGCCTGTAATCCTAGCACTGTGTGAGGCCCAGGCGGCAGATCACAAGGTCAGGAGTTTGAGACCAGCCTGGCTAACATGGTGAAACCCTGTCTCTACTAAAAAAAATACAAAAATTAGCTGGGCATGGTGGTATGTGCCTGTAATCCCAGCTACTCGGGAGACTGAGGCAGGAGAACTGCTTGAACCTGGGAGGTGGAGGTTGCAGTGGTGAGCCAAGATTGTGCCACTGCACTCCAGCCTGGGCGACAGAGCAAGACTCTGTCCCCCCAACAACAAAAAAAAAAAGACACTATCAAGAGAGTGAAAGACACTCTACACAATGCAAGAAAATATTTGAAAACTACATATCTAAGGATCTAGTATCCAAAATGCATTTAAAAAAAAAACCTCTTATAACTCAACAAAATCACCAACAATCCAATTTAAAAATAGGCAAAGGCTTTGAATAGACATTTCTCCAAAGAAGATATACAAAGAGCCATTAAACACATTAAAAGATCCTTAATATCACTGGTCAGCAGTCAACAGAGAAATGTAAATAATAACCACGAGATACCACTTCACACTCACGAGGATAGCTATAATCAAAATGTCTGACAATAACAAGTATTGACAAAGGACTGGAAAAATCAAAACCATCACACACTGCTAGTAGAAATATAAAATGGAGTAGAGCCTTGGGAAATAGTCCAGCAGTTCTTCAAAATTTAAACAAAGAGTTACCATATGACACAGTAATTCTATTTCTGGATATATATATCAAAGAACTGAAAACAGATATTCACATAAATACTTGTAAACTCATGTTCATAGCAGCACTGTTCACAATAGCTAAGTAGAAATAAGCCAAATGTCCATCAAAGGATGGATAAATGGAAAAACAAAATATGGTATGCCCATATGATGGAATATTATTCAGCAATAAAAAGGATGAAAGTAGTAATACATGCTGTAGCATGAATAAACCTAGAAATATTATGCTAAGTGAAAGAAGTCAAGCACAAAGGGTCACAGTATTACTCAATTTACTTATGGATTACTTTATCCAACATAAGTAAATCCACAGGGACATACAAAAAGCAGACTAGTGGTTACCAGGGCTGATGACAGGGAAAATGAGGGGTGACTACTTAATAGGTACAGGGCTTCCTTTGAGGGTGATTAAAATGTTTCAGAACTAGATAGTGGTGATGGTTTCACAACATTGTAAATGTACTAAATGCCACCAAATTGAACACCTCAAAATAGTTAAAGTGTGAATTTTATGTCTATTTTATCCACCCCTCCCAACACACACACAAATACAACTTGTAGAGTCAGAGATCTGAGTTAAGACTCAACTAATGCTTTTTTAGAAAACTGTATATACTCACAATGTTTAGCACGATGTTTTGATATATGTACACATTGTGGAAGAGCTAAATAGAGCTAATTATCATATGCATTACTTCACATATTTACCACTTATTTGTGGTGAGAATACTTAAAATCTACTCTTACTAATTTTCAAGTATACAATACATTGTTACAAACTATAGTCACCATGTTGTATAATAGATCTCTTGAACTTATTCGACCAGTCTATTATAAAATTTTGTATCCCTTCACCAATATCTCCCAATCCTCCCAACCACTGGTAACCACACTATACTGTTTCTATGAGTTTGACTTTTTCATATTCCACACATAAGTGAGATTATGCAGTATTGTCTTTCTGTAACTAGCTTATTTCACTAGTGCTTTATGACTCCATTTCCTTATCATAAAAATGAGGATAATAGTAGCTACCTCAAAAACTATGCCTTAGTGAGGACTAAATAAGACAGTGTATATTAAAATAATTAACAGGATATGACATATAGACAGAACTCAATGTTAGAATTAAAATAACTAATCTTTTCTGATATATGTTTACTTATACAGAAAATTTTATTAAGATGCTAATGAAACAAGTTGAAAATCACTAGCTGAAGAGAAAAGACAGGATCCCTAAGAAGTAGATCCCTACAAGACGAAGGATGCTTGCATCTCTAAATGATTGCATGCCACAGAAACTCCCTAACTGCTCCATCTTCCTTAACCCATGCATACTGGACTGTAACCTGACCAAGTAATAAACTTCTACTGCTTTAAACCAGTAAGATGTCAGGGTTTACCAGTTATGGAAACTAGTATTATTTACCTTGAATAATACATGTAATCAAGAATAGATGTCACATGTTAAAAGTTATTATATTTGTTAATAGGCAGCTCACCAAATAGATTCTAGAACTGAAAGAAATAGGGTGAGCTCATATTTAATATAGGGAAAGAGCCTAACTATTCTGCCCTCTCTCACTCCAGTTTAAAGGGATAAGTCATAACTCAAAAGTCTCTCTCCTAACCCTTTAAAATATTTCAGCTCCTCTTCCTTCCCTTCCATACAAGGGAGCTGTTCACATTAACGCCAGTAAATTGCCATTTGTTCATATTGGACATCCTACACCAGTAAGCTCCACCTTAACTCCATCCCCAATACCTACACTTTTACCTGCAAGTGTGCATAAAGCTCAAGAGAAAGAGGACTATGTAGAATTAGCTCAATCTACAAAACAGGAGTCCTTGTGAACTGGCTGAAACTATAGAAGAGGGAAAATTCTTGCCATGAACCCTGGACGGAGGTGCATCTGCTGTATGCTGTGGACCTGTGGTTTTCCATTTGTTCCTTTCTCCCTCTGTCTCCCTCTACCCAGTATGGAGGGCCCTGAATGCAGAACAGACTAGGTTTCAGGCATGCATTTTTATAAGTAGATTATTTTTATATTCATTTGTACCTTCCTGCTTTTAATGTTTAAAATTTGGTAAAATTGTCCTGATTTCATTATATTTATCATTAAGATTGCCATTTAGTGTAGTAAATGACACTCGTTTCTATTACAATAATGAAGTAGTTTCTACCTTAAATACATTCATGTAAAGAAACAATCTTAGGAAAAAGTATCAATAGTAGGTGTGTATTTGCATTTGGCAAATGCATAGAGGTAGTCCATGAAGTACGAAGTTTCAGAACTATTAGCATAGCTGACAGAAGTCTGGAGGCAGAAGCAGGGAAAGAAAGTAGAAGAGGTTTAGGAGCACACATTTCCTTTTCCAACAAAATGTGGTGTCAAAAGATACTCTAAAAGTAATGGTCAAGATATAGAGTTGTAAGAATATTATTTTAATTTTAGAGGGAATTTAAAAAGATCTAAAATACAGTGGGTGAGGGAGCGTGGCAGAAGTGTGTAATCATTTAAATTCCTCATCATATAAACAGATACTGTTTATAATAAATGAAGAAAACAACAACTAAAAGCAAAGGTCAAAACAGACTGCATCTATTTGGGAAGATTGTTATGAGCACGTAGAGGTAAGTTTTCCTTTTCCTTTTTTTTTTTTTTTGAGACAGGGTCTCCCTCTGTCACTTAGGCTGAAGTGAAGTGGTACGATCTCTGCTCACTGTAACTTCTGCCCCCCGGGTTCAAGTGATTCTCTTGCCTCGGCCTAGCGAGTAGGTGGGATTACAGGCATGCACCTCCTGGCTAATTTTTGTATTTTTAGTGGAGATGAGGTTTTGTCATGTTGGCCAGGCTGGTCTTGAACTCCTGACCTCAAGTGATTTGCCCGCTTCAGCCTCCTAAAGTGCTGGAATTGCAGGCGTGAGCCACTGCACCCGGCCAGTTTTTCTTTTCATGTTAAACTTTTACACTGTTTAAATTGTTCTCATCTGCATTTTTTCCTTTAAATAATTGTTTCATTGAGATACGAATCATATCTTGTATATATACATTAGAAATAAAACTTGGCAAATAAACTGTCTTCTGATAGGTTTTTGTTGAAATAAATATATGCAGTATTATACTTTAGTACGTGGACAAACGAACTAAGTATATGCCAGGGAATTCATTCCTCTTCAGTCCTAATGTTTCAGTAACATATTTAAAACTCACTGTAATAAAATTATTTTAAATACAGTTACTTACCAAGGTTCTGTGAGTCACCAGGTTTATTTTCATTCATTTTACTAGGAAAAATAACATTAATACAGTCATCTTAATTGCAAAAGTCTCAAATTAACAACTTTTATTAAATGCAGTCAATGCATCATGACAAATAAGTCATATAAAACTCTAGTACTGTAATTTTTCTTACCTTTAATACATCTAAGACCAGTAGTTCTCAACGGGGGTGTTAAGAGTTGGGGAACATTTTTAAAATTAAAGGGAATGTTTTTTAGTTGTCAAAACAATTAAGATGACCACTGGTATTTAATGGAAAGAGGCCAGGATTATAGGACATCTTGCAATGCACCAAACAATCCTACACAACAAACAATAGTGTAGACTTTCAAATTTCCATCTGGACATTCAAGAAGGTTAAAAAAAACCTATTTGTAATTATCTTAACCTAGAACCTAAGCCCATTTTACATATTAACAAATTATATTTCCAGAACTACAACTCCTATGTCAATCAAGGAAATTTCTATTTAATTTTTCTTCAAAGCTTTAGCCAGAATTGTTCATCATTTAGGAAAAAAGAAAAAAACCATCATCAATAGCAATGCCATTCATATTTATGCAGCCTATAAAACAATCCTTTGGCTGGGTGCAGTGGCTCACACCTGTAGTCCCAGCACTTTGGGAGGCTGAGGCGGGTGGATCACCTGAGGTCAGGAGTTCGAGACTAGCCTGGCTAACACGGTGAAACCCCGTTTCTACTAAAAATACAAAAAGTTAGCAGGGCGTAGTGGCACGCGCCTGTAATCCCAGCTACTTGGGAGGCTGAGGCAGGAGAATTGCTTGAATTCGGGAGGTGGAGGTTGCAGTGAGCCAAGATCATATCATTGCACTCTAGCTTTGGCAACAAGAGTGAAACTCCGTCTCAAAAACAACAACAAAAAACAAAAACAATCCTTGATTAGTCTATACCATATTTGTGGCTGTTGCATTTGCCAGGATTCTATATAGGACTGCAGGCACCTGACTGTCTCATTACCTCTTCTAGTACAGTGGTGCTCAACCATTTACATACTGAAAGACATTGGTCTGTCCCTATCTCTTCACTCCCCACTAGTTAAACAAATAAAAATACTTACAATCATTACTGAAATATAACTTTTTTCTAAAAGATCAAAGAAAGGAAGACTGACATCTTAATAACATTAATGTTTCACTTTATCAAGGGTATATGAACATTTCTAGCCTACTAGAAATGTTAATGAAATTTAAGTATAATGTATGTGCAATCTCTTGGTATTTAAGTGGAAAAGAATAAACATCTTAATGCCACTAGGTAAATATAACCTCATTTATAGTTGCAAAAACCAGTTCTCAGAAAGGTTAAACACCTGTCCAAGGTCAAGGAGTTAGTTGGTGGGAATACACTAATCCATAGCTGAGTGACTGCAGATTACACCATGGCACTTCACATGAAAATAATGAAAGAGCACAAAAAATAATACAGAATAATATATATCTAAGAGTGAAAATGACAAATAAAAATTGTTATCAGATTTCATGAAATCTAAGACACCACAAAATGTAGGACACAGATTATTTTATGAAGACTGATTAACCAAATTAAACTGATACAATGCTTCCTTACAATTAGAATTTATATTTCATACTGACTGTAAAAAGTGTTTCAGATTTAAACATAGATTCGCTCATATGCATTTCCGTGTTTTCCTAAAGTCATAGTCCAAATTTCTTAAATGGCTTTGACTCTAAGCCTTCAATATTTTTTTATTCCTTACAAAATCATATCCTATGCCATCAAGATTGGTATTCTTAAAAGAATGTATAAAACAACTAAGAGCCCAGTTTTAAGGGGGCTTTGGAGTTAAGTAGGTCTAGACTACTATTTTTCCTAGCTCCACTCCACAACTATTAATGTAGGGTTAAAGGAGCACTCCTTTATTGTCTCTTGGATTTTTTCTTTCTTTCTCTTCTTTCTTTTAGAGGCACTAGTAATTCTCTACAGGTATATGATGGCGCTTTTGATGTTTATACATTTTCAAACAATAACTGCAGAACTGCCTTAAGTGAACAAATTGATTGAGGATCATAAGCTATAGAACATCATTTTAAACATGCTGATACATCTAAGACCAGTTCTCAATAAAACTCAGAAACAGATCCATATTTTTCCAGTCATTTTCAACAAAGACACCAAAGCAATTCAACGAGGGAAAATAAAATCTTTTAAACAAATGGTACTAGAAAAACTGAATATCCATATGGAAAGAAGTGTGTGTGTAGAAGGGGTGAATCCATCTTAAAATTGATAAAATATAATAGGAAGATAAAATGCCTCCTCTTAAAGGACTTCTCTACAATTCAACCTTTGGTGATGAATTCAACGTATCATAAATCAATCCATACACATGAATTTATTGCAGAAAATTCCATAAACACACAATAGTACTTCACTTAGAGTAAACATAAAAAGTTTAATTTATAAAGGATGTTTTAGTCATTCGACAACACAGATTTACATCTACACTGTCATTCAACCTAGACACCACAAAATGTAGGGCATTTAAATTTTACCTAAATGCTATCCTTCTCCAAAATCCTGTACAAAATCTACTGTAACTCCGTTTGGTAAGAAGCCCTGTGGTTCCTCTCCTTTGCACTCTCTCTCACTGGAGTGGGTCAATAAATTTAATTTTATCAGACTACTGGTTTATCCCTGGTGGTGTTAGGCTGACTGGGCTAGGATGAGACAAAGAATAACACAAATGGCACAAAATGAACAATTAATGAATCTAGATAAAGGATATATAGGAGTTCCTTATGCTATTCTTACAACTTTTCTCTAAGCTTGAAATTATAACAATATTAAGTTACCTAAAAGTTGAATATTCTAAAGGCAATCCATAATTCATACTTTTGATCAGTTCACATTAGCCTTCTTCCTAATCCCTAGTATGTGCAATATAACTTTTGTTTCTAACCATGAATGAGGATCACTTTATTTCAAACAAGTCTCCAAAACAAAACCTTAGCAAAAAATACTATTCACGTATTTTAGAGTTGAATTTTATAATTTGTTTTAGATGTTTTCCTTCAAGAATATGAATATTAAGACTTCCCAAGTAGAATTTTTAAAAAATGGTATCTAAGTGTATATTTTAATAACAGTCCAAGTCTTAATAACAGATTGGGCTTTAGAAACAAAATAAAACCATTCCCTTCCCTGGAAAATCAACAATTTAATTAATACCTTCTATCAAAAAGTATTCTGAGTGTCCTCCACTGCTTACCTCTACTTGATCAGTCAGTGATACACTTTCATACTTCTTCCTTCAAAAGGTAGGGCCTGCCCCTCTCCTTGATTGTAGATGTGCTTAGTGCTTGCTAACTTGCTTCAACCAAAAAGACTGTGGCAGAAATGACAATGTCATAAAAGGCATTGTGACTTTCTCCTCACTATCATGGATCATATGCTATGGAGGAAGACAGCTGCCATGTCATAAAAATGGCATACACCATGGAGACATCCAGTTGGTAAGGAATGGAGGCATTCTACCTTCTGTCATGTGAATAAACCATGTTAGAAGTGAATCCTCTAGCCTCAATCAAGCCTTCATACGACTGCAATTTGGCTAACAGCCTGAGAGCAACTTCATACAAGACCCTAAGCCAGAACCACACAGCAAAGCAACTCCCAAATTCCTGATTAAAAGAAACTATCAGTAATTAAATGTTTATTATTTAAAACCAGCAAGTTCTGGAGTTATCTGGAGTTATTTGTTACATGACAACAGATAACTAATACAAAAAAGTAAGTCAAATTCCTTCTCATTCCAGCCAGAATTTATTCAAACGGCTAACATTTGAATAAATAAACAGATCCTAACCACCCAACATTTTGTTTTGTTTCCTTTTTTTTTTTTTTTTTTTGGAGACAAAGTCTCGTTCTGTTGCCAGGCTGGAGTGCAGTGACACAATCTCGGCTTACTGCAACCTCCACCTCCTGGGTTCAAGTGATTGTTCTGCCTTAGCCTCCCAAGTAGTTGGGACTACAGGCGTGCACCACCACACCCAGCTAATTTTTGTATTTTTAGTAGAGACAGGGTTTCATCATGTTGGCCAGGATGGTCTCAATCTCTTGACCTCATGATCTGCCTGCCTTGGCCTCCCAAAGTGCTGGGATTACAGGCGTGAGCCACCGTGCCTGGCCCCATCCAACATTTTCTAAAGTGCCTAATCTTACTGAAAAAGGTGACATTGAATATACAGAAAACATGCTGGAATCAGGCACTTGAAAGAGAAATAGATTGATTTTTTTAATCTAGCATTTTTAAGAAATGAACATTCTTGCTATAGAAATGACTTGATTTAAATCACTAATCAGAAAGGTTCAACTTAGTCTGTGCATTGCATTATTCGATGTACTCTAAATTCTTTCTCTTTACAACTCAGAAATGTTGTCTTTGGATGTCCTATACATAGCAAAGAATTAATTTTTCTGATTCAGCACTGCATAATAAAACATGATGCTTGTCAGATGCATAGTTTGCAAACATTTTCTCCTATTCTGTAAGTTGTCTGTTCACTCTGTTGGTAGTTTCTTTTGCTGTGCAGAAACTCTTAAGTTTAACTAGATCCCACTTGTCAACTTTTGCGTTTGTTATGATTGGTTTTGGAGTCCTTGTCATGAAATCTTTGCCCATTCCTACGTCCAGGATGATACTGCCTAGGTTGTCTTCCAGGGTTTTTATAGTTTTGGGTTTTACATTTAAGTCTTTAATCCATCTTGAGTTGGTTTTTGTGCATCGTGTTAGGAAGGGGTCCAGCTTCAATCTTCTGCATATGGCTAGCCAGTTATCCCAGCACCATTTAATAAACAGGGAGTCTTTTCCCTATTGCTTGTTTATTGTCAGTTTTGTCAAAGATCAGATGGTCGCAGATGTGCGGCCTCATTTCTGGGCTCTCTATTGTGTTCCACTGGTTGATGTGTCTGTTTCTGTACCAGTACTATGCTGTTTTGGTTACTGTAGCCTTGTAGTATAGTTTGAAGATGGGTAATGTGATGCCTCCAGCTTTGTTCTTTTTGCTTAGGATTGCCTTGGCTATTTGCGCTCTTTTTTGGTTTCATATGAATTTTAAAACAGCTTTTTCTAGTTTTGTGAAGAATGTTATTGGTAGTTTGATAGGAATAGCAGTGAATCTGTACATTGTTCTGGGCAGTATGGCCATTTTAATGGTATTGATTCTTCCTATCCATGAACATGGGATGTTTTTCCATTTGTTTGTGTTTTCTCTGATTTCTTTGAGCAGTGCTTTGTAATTCTCACTATAGAGATCTTTCACCTCCCTTGTTAGCTGTATTCCTAGGTATTTCATTCTTTCTGCAGCCACTGTGAACGGGATTGCCTTTCTGATTTGGCTCTAGGTTTGGCTGTTTTTGGTGTATAGGAATGCTAGTGATTTTTGAATGCTGATTTTGCATCCTGCAACTTTGCTGAAGTTGTTTATCAGCTGGAAAAGCTTTTGGGCCAAGACTAAGGGGTTTTCTAGATACAGAATCATGTCATCTGCGGAGATAGTTTGACTTCCTCTCTTCCTATTTGGATGCCCTTTATTTCTTTCTCTTGCCTGATTGCTCTGGCTAGGACTCCCAACACTATGTTGAAGTGGTGAGAGAGAGTATCCTTGTCTTGTGTTGGTTTTCAAGAGGAATGCTTCCAGCTTTTGCCCATTCCGTATAATGTTGGCTGTGGGTCTGTCACAGATGGCTCTCATTATTTTGAGGCATGTTCCTTCAATACTTAGTTTATTGAGAGTTTTTAACATGAAGGGGTGTTGAATTTCATCAAAAGCATTTATAAGGAACTTTAATTTACAAGAGAAAAACAACCCCATTAAAAAGTGGCCAAAGGATATAAGCAGATACTTCTCAAAAGAAGACATATACGTGGCCAACAAGCATATGAAAAAAAGCTCAACATCACTAATCATTAGAGAAATACAAATCAAAACCACAATGAGATACCATCTCACACCAGTCAGAATGGCTACTATCACAAAGTCAAAAAATAACAGATGCAGGTAAGGTTGTGGAGAAAAGGAAACACTTGTACGCTGTTGGTGGGAGTGTAAATTAGTTCAACCACTGTGGAAAGCAGTATGGCAATTCCTCAAAGAGCTAAAAGCAGAACTACCATTTTACAAAACAATCTCATTACTGGGTATATAGCCAGGGGACTATAAATCATTCTACCATAAAGATATATGCACACGAATGTTTACTGCACCACTATTCACAATAGCAAAGACATGGAATCAGCCTAAATGCTCATCAATGACAGAACAGATAAAGAAAATGTGGTACAAATACACCATAAAATGTTGCGCAGCCATAAAAAAGAATAAGATCATGTCTTTTGCAGGAACATGGATGGAGCCCGAGGCTATAATCCTTAGAACAGTAACACAGGAACAAAAAACCAAATATCGCATGTTATCACTTGTAAGTGGGAGCTACATGTTAAGAACTCATGAACACAAAGAAGGAAACAAGAGACATGGCATCTACCTGATGCAGGAGGGTGGGAGGAGGGCGAGGAGCAGCAAAGATAACTATTGGCTATTGGGATTAAAACCTGGGTGATGAAATAGTATGTGCAACAAATCCCTGTGACATGTTGTTTGCCCATGTAACAAACCTTCACATGTACCCCCAAACCTAAAAACAAAAATGAACTGTATTTTATATACTACAAATGCATGAAGGATCCTGGTCTGTATCCTGCACTGGGGAATAAAACTGCTCCAAAGGATGTCATTGAGGCAACTGACCAAAACAATATATTGTTGAAAGTATTTTATTTATGCTAAGTTTCCTGAAATTGGTATCCATACTTAGGTTATTCAGTAGACTATCGCTGTTCTTAGGAAATACTGAAGTATTAAGGGGTAGGGGGACCAGACATATGCAACCTACTCTCCAACGGTTCAGAAAAGGGAAAGTACATGCAAATGTACAACACTGCAGAATGATAAAGTGAATGTGGAAAATAATAAAAAGTGGTTAATCTAGGTAAGGACATATGTAGTTCTTTGTACTTTTCTTGCAACTTTCCTGTAACTTTAGAATTATTTCAAAATAAAAAAGGTTTAAAAATAATTGAATTAAAAGTAATATAAAACATTGCCAAAAAATTCAAGATCAAGACTAACCCAGTGTGATGGTTAATTTTATGTGTTATCTTTACCAGGCCACAGGATGCCCAGATAACTGGTTAAACTTACGTCTGGATGTGTCTGTGAGAGTGTTTCTGGAAAAGATCAGCATTTGAACTGGTGAACTAAGTAAAGCAGATGGCCATCCCCAGTGTGGGTAGACATTAGCTAGTCCACTGAGGGCCTGAATAAAACCAGAAGGCAGAAAAAGGTTAAATTCGCTCTCTGTCTGACTGCTTGAGGTAGGACATCAATCTTCTGTCCTTGGTGTTCCTGGTTTTCAGGCCTTCATATCGGAACTGGCACCTATACCATCAGCTCTTTGGCTCTAGACATTCAAACTACACCGCAGGACTTTCCTGGGTCTCCAGTTTGCAGACAATGGGGCTGTTCACACTACACAATCATGTGAGTCAGTACCTTATAAATTAATCAATCCTTCCCTCTCCTCTTCACACACACACACACACACACACACACAAATGTATATCCTATTGTTTCTGTTTCTCTGGAGAACTGTGACTAATACACCCATGCTACCTTGGGATAGATAGTTAATACACTTTAGGTGCTCCTACAAATTTGGAGACAAAAAAAATACTCTTAAAGATTTGTTAGTAACTTGGGTTCACAGTAACAGCAAAGATAAAATTAGAAGAAAGACATTGAATGGTAGAGGTTAAAAGCTATTAGAATTTTTCTTTTCATGAATCAATTATTCACATTCTAGGAAATATATATATCTCAAAAATGTACATAAAAGCCAGGCACAGTGGTATGCACCTGTAGTCCCAGCTACTTGAGAGGCTGAAGCAGGAGGATTGCTTGAGCTCAGAAATTTGAGTTCACCTTGACCAACACAGTGAGACCTCCATCAAAAAAAAAAAGTACATAAAACAACAGTATGATCTTCAATATTTTTTAACTATAAATTATTACAAAAAGTAGCATGGTATAGTAGAAAGAGTACTAGGGGCATTGAAGGTACGAAGTTTAGACTTTCCTTCGTGTTCTATATATTTTTTCCTGAGACCTCAGCCTCAATTTTACCATCCCTCAAGCTAGAAGCTAATTACAGGTTATTGTAAGAATTAGAAGCAACACATAAATGCCATGAGAGTACCTGGCAAATTTAGTCAATCATCGGTAGTTTTTCTTTTAATTAAAAAAAAAAAGGATAATATATCTTAACTGGGTTTATCTTAGAAATGTAAGATTAGATATCATCTGAAAATTAAAGTAATACACCATGTTAATAAAATAAAGGGGAAAAAAGTATTATCATCTCAATAGATGCAGAAAGAGCATCTGACAAAATTCAACAACCAATCATGATAAAACTGTAAAACAAACCAGAAACAGACGGGAATTTTCTCAACCTAATAAAGGGCATCTACACATGTGCATTAATTTCCACATTGTACTGCGAGGCAATCTCAACAGATACAAAAGGGCATCTGTCAAATGTCAATATCCAATCATAACAAAACTGTAAAGCAAACTGTGGGTAAAATAAATTTTTTCAACCTAGCAAAGGGAATCTACAAATGTTCACCTTAATCTCTGATTCAACAGTGCACTCCAAGGGAAAAGAAGACAAAACTGTGAAGGATGAAGTAAAACTGTTTTCACATATGGTCATCTACATAGAAAATCCTACCAACACATTTACAAGAATAAGTGACTTTAACAAGTTCTAATGAAACAAGGCAAATCTGTATAGCAGCAAGAATTAATCAGAAAATTAGAGAACAATTCTATTCGTAATGGGTAAAAACTTAGTAAAAGATGTGCAAAAAGACTACACTCTGAAAAGCTACAAAACATTGCTGAGAGAAATGAAAGACCAATCCCAACCAAAATCCCCAGCAGGTTTTTGTTTTTTTTTTTTAAAGAAACTGCTATGCTGATTCTAAAACCTACATAAAAATGCGAAGGCCTTGTAATAGCAAAAACGTTTTTAAAAAGAAAAAGTCAGTGGTCTCCAACTATGTGATTTCGTGACTTTTTATAGAGCTACATTAATCAAGACAGACATATAGCTCAATAGAACATAAGGGAAAAGTCAGATATATAGCTCAATAGAACACAAGGGAAAGGCCAGAAACAGACTCAGACAATTGCTTTTCAACAAAGATACCAAGGTAATTCACTGTATTCAAATGGTAGTCTATTCAATAAATAGTATTGAAATAACTTAATGTTTTGGGCAGAGGGTGGGGGAAGAACATTGACCTCATATATTAAAAGTTAATTCAAATTGGATCACAAGAAAAAAAACTTCTAAAAGAAAACATAGGGAAGATTCTTCATGATCTTGGGGTTTGGCAAAGATTTCTGAGGAAACTGAATCACAGAAAACACTGATGAATTAAACACCAAAATTAACAACTTTCTAATCAAAAGACATAGTTAAGCAAGGAAAAAGGCAAAACACAGATGGGGAATAAACATTGACAAAACATATAACCTGACAAAGGATTTATATCCATAATGTATAAAGAATGCTTATAACTCAAACAGAAAACATCACAATAAAATGAACAAAATGGACAAAAGATCTGACCAGACACTTAAAAAAAAAAAAAAAACACAACATAGCCAACAAGCAAAAGAAAATATGAACATGACTGGTCATAAAGGAAATGCAAATTAAAATGGAAAAAAAAAAACACTACAACACCCACAAGAATACTTAAGTCTCACAAAAAATGAACTCAAAATGAATTACAGTTCTAAATACAAAATGTAAACCTACAAAATGTAAACTATAAAAATTCTAGAAAAAACACACAGGAGAAAATTTCTGTGACTTTATGTTACATAAGATTTCTTAGATACAATACCAAAAGCACAAGACAAAAAAACACAAACTACACTTAAAGTTAGTATCGTCTGCTCATCAAAAGACACTGTTAAGAGAATAAGACAAGCCTCAGACTGAGAAAGTATTTGCAAATCATAATCTGATAAAGGACTTAGTTAGAGCCACAATATATTTTTTGAAAAACTCTTCAAATTCAGTAATACAGAACACATCAACAAAAATGGTGGAGCAAGGGGCTCTGCAGGTCTGTACCTCCCTAGAAACACAGAAAAACCTGGCAAAAAACTCACACTCAACAAGGTCTCAACAAATAGAGAATGTCAATAAAGCAGCAGAAATGATAAAAAGGAAACAGAAATTCTGCAGCTGTAAAGTATAATAACTGAAATAATAAATTCATTACAGAAGTTTAACAGCACGTTTGAGCAGGCAGGAGAAAGAATCAGTGAACTTGAAGACAGGTTAGTTGAAATTATCCAGTCTGAAGAGCAAGAAGAAAAAAAATGAAAAAGAAACAGAGCCCAAGAGACTACGAGATACTATCAAGCATACCAATATATGCTTAATAGGAGTCCAAGAAGGACCACAGAAAGTGGAACAGAAAGAATGTTTGAAGAAATAATAGCCAAAACCTTCCCAAATTTCATGTAAGACTGAAATCTATACATGTAAGACTTCAATCTATACATTCTTTTAAGAAGCTCAAGATCTTTAATCAGGACAAATTCTAGGAGTTCCACATTGAGACACAGTATAGTCCAACTGACAAAAATAAAGACAAAGAATCTTGAAAGCAGCAAGAAAGAAGTGATTAACACATAAAAAATATCCCCAATAAGATTAAGAGCCAATTTCTCATTAGAAACCATAGAGTTCCAGAAGGCAGCGAGATGACATATTTAAAGTGCTGAAAGACAGGAAAAAAACCCAAACCTGTCAGCAAAGAATCCTATCTGCAGCAAAACTATGTTTCAATAGTGAAGATCAGTACACATACTCACATGGGAAGCAGGCAAGTAAACAAATATTTCACCCACATGCAGTTAGTCTTATAGAGGTGGTGATATTATAACGTAATTGTGAAAGATAAATATGCTGAGCAGACAACGCAGAAAAAGCATTCTAAGTAGAGTGTGTGCAAAGGCACAACAGCGTGTGAAAGCCTGGGATGTCTGGGGAATGTCAGGAATTTCTTCTGGAAGTTGCTCTTGCTGATTCTGCCATTTGGTTGGATTATATAAAACTCCTTGGATTGGATAATCAGACAGTAATATAATTCCCCCCTTCACCAGCTTGTCCTAACTCTGACCCAGTGGGCAGCTCTTATTCCAGTCCTAGCCCCTTCCACTGACCAAGTCAGGCTCTAAATAACTAGCCCAATCCAAACTACCCTTCTTAAAGCAGGTGGCATCTTTTTTACTACGGTTCAGGCAATAAATGCTATTCTGTCACAGCTGCCACATGACCAGGTCTTCTCCCGTCTAAAAAAATAAGGCCTTAGTTATATCTTAACAGGACAATGTATCTGCTACCTTATGTGACAGAGCAATTAAACTCTAAGATACTAGACAGGACCCATGCAGAGGAACATGGTAGAAAGAACACCACACTTGAATCATACATTTTGTGTTTGAACTCCTGGCTCTGCCTTGTGTCCAATGGAGATGATAATACTTACCTATTAGGGTTCTTACACGCAAAGTAGAAGTCATTCGATGGCAAGAAGGAAGGGTGAAAGGAACTCAGAAAGATCAGAAGTTTCTGAGATCAAGAAAGACCATAAAGTTTCTAGGTCCCTAACTGTTAATGGTGGTTATCCCTGGGAAGAGAGAATGGGGTAGGGGCTTTTTCTTTTAATTTCTTATAAATTTTGGCATTGTTTGAATTTTTTTTACAATGAACAAAATTTTGTACTTAAAATTTATTTGGCACATATATTATACCTCAATAAAAAGTTTCTTAAAAGTTTACATTATATTCTTTGGAAAATCATCCAGGAGACAGATAAGGATGGCTGTTTCTCAGGTCTGGTAGACCTGGGGTCTAGGGTGAAAGGGAATCTTTTAGTAGATCTACTAGAGATGCTAATGGGACACCAGACAGTAACTCAAAGTCATATGAGGAAATAAAAACACCATTAAAGGTAACTACAGAAGCAAATCTATAAGCCAGTAGTGTTACTGCACTTTTGGTAATTCTCTTTTTTCTATATGATTTAAAAGAAAAACACGTAAAATAAATATAAAGCAATGTTATTGGGCACATTATGTATAAATGTAAAATGAGCAAAAAATATAAAAATGTAATTTGACACAATAACATTTAGGAAGAAGGATGAGATAAACAGAAGTGTAATTTTTGTATACAATGAAAGCTAAGTGGGTACCAATTCAAACTAGGTTGTTATAAGCTTAAGATATTAATTGTAATCCCCAAGATAGCCACTAAGAATATAACTAAAAAATACGTGCAGAAAAGGTAATGAGAAGGGAATCAAAATGGTACACTACACAAATCAAGTAAACAAAAGGCAATAATGAAGGACATGAAGAACAGAAAAGATATGACATATAGAAAACAAATACTAAAATGGCAGAAATCCTTCCTTAACAGTAATTAAATGTAAATGAATTACACTCTTCAATTAAAAGGCAAAGGTTGACAGAATGAATTTTTTTAAAATCCATACATACACTATCTACTAGAGTCAAGCTATAGATCACAAAACACAAATAGATGGAAAGTAAAAGGACAGAATAAGATACTTCGTACAAACAGTAATCAAAAGTAAGCTTGGGTGTTTATACTAATATCAGACAAAATAGGTTTTAAGTTGAAGATTGTTAAAGGACTCAAAGGACAATAAAGACTGACTAAAAAGCTCAATCCATCAAGACATGACAATTATAGAAGACATGACATCAAGAAGACATGACAATTATAAACACAAACCCACCTAATAAGAGCCCCAAAATATATGAGGCAAAATTTGACAGAAATGAAAGGAGAAATAGTTTAGACTTAACAGACATATACACCCTACAACAACAGAATGAAACATTCTTCTCAAATGCACGTGGAACAATATCCGTGGACAGATCATATGTTAGACCACAAAATAATACATTTTACAAGACTGAAATCACACCAAATATCTTCTCCAATGACTACAGAATGAAACCAGAAATCAGTAAGAAAAGGAAAACTGGAAAATTGAGAAACATATGCAGATTAAATAACACAACTTTAAATAGACAAAAGGTCAAAAAAGAAATCACAAGGGAAATTAGAAAATACTTAGAGATAAATAAAATCAAGCCCCCAAAACAATATCTCAACTTTATGCCCAAAGAAACTAGAAAAAGACCAAACTAAACCCAAAGCTAGCAGAAAGAAGGAAATAATTTAGAGTCCAGATAATGTAATAAAAAATTTTAAAATTGAGAATCAATGAAACAAAAATTGCTTGAAAAGATCGACAAAATTGAAAATGTTTAGTTAGATGATCCAGAGAAAAAAGAAGACTCAAATTACTAAATCAGAAGAAATCCAAGTGGGACACTGCTACAGACTTAATAGAAATAAAAAGAATTAAATGGGACTATTATGAACAATTGTACTCTAAGAAGTTAGTTAACAAATTAAAACAATAGGTTAAATAAACAAAAGTGACAAGAAGAAATAGAAAATTTCAACAAATCTACAAACGAGGGATTGAATCACTAATGAAGAACCTCCCAACAAATAAGTCCTAGCCCAGATGGGTTCACTGGTGAACCTTATTAAATATTTTTTTTGTATCCCCCCCCGAGATGGAGTCTCACTCTGTCACCCAGGCTGGAGTGCAGTGGCGCTATCTCGACTCACTGCAACCTTCGCATCCCAGGTTAAAGCAATTCTCCTGCCTCAGTCTCCTGAGTAGCTGAAACCCTACTAAACCTTTAAAGAAAAATTGGCACCCATTCTTTCTCAAACCCCTCCAAAAGATATGAGGACACTTCCCAACTCATTTTATGAAGCCACCAATACCCTGATACCAAAGCCAGAAAAAGACATCACAGAAAAGAAAACTACAAGCCAATATCTGTTATGAACATAGATGCATATATCCTTAACAAACTGCCAGCAAACTGAATTCTGATAAAGAAAATTTTGTACCACAACCAAGTGGGATTTATCCCAGAAATGCAAAGGTGGTTCAACATATGGAAATCAATCAATATAACATAGCATTTTAATTGAGAAAAAGGAAAAGGTCACATGCTCATCTCAATAGATGCAGAAAAACATCTGACAAAATACAATACTCAATGATAAATACACTCAAACATTTAGGACTATAAGGGAACTTCCTCAGCATCTATGGAAAAACCTGTAATTAACAAAATTATTGGTGAAAGACCGCACACTTTCCACCTAAGATCTGTAACAAAACAAAGACACACACTTCCACCACTTCTACTCAACACTGAACCAGAAGGTCTATTCAGAATAATAAAGCAAGAAAGCAAGAAGTAACTCTATTCAAAGAAAGCATGATCTTATATGTAGAATTTCCTAGAGAATTCATGAAAAACTGTTAGAGCTACTAAACGAATTCAGCTAAGTTACAGGATGCAAGATCAACACACAAATATCAGTTGTATTTCTATACAACAATGAACGATTCAAAAAGGAAATTAAGTAAACAAATCCAGTTACAATAGCATAAAAATTACTTAGTAATAAATTTAACGATGGTGGTGCAACATTTGTGCACTGAAAACTACAAAACAGTGCTGAAAGAAATTAAAGAACCCTAAAGAAATGAAAAGACATTTTGCATCCATGGGTTGAAAAACTGTGTCACTAAGATGGTTATACTCCCCAAAGCAATTTATAGATTTAAAACAATTCCTGTCAAAATCCCAATGGCCTTTTTTGCAGGCATGGAAAAGTTAAGCCTAAACTGCAAGGAATCCTGAATAGTCAAAATGATCCCCAAAAAGAAAAAGCTGGAGGATTCAAATTTTCCAATTCCAAACTTACTACAAATCCACAGTAATCAAGACAATGTGGTACTGGCACAAGGACAGACATACACATCAATGGAAAAGAAGAAAGAGTCAATAAATAAACTCACATTCTCTATAGTAAACTGATTTTCAATAAGGGTGCCAAGACCACTAAATGGGAAGAAAACAGTCTCTTCAACAAATGGTCCTGGGACGACCAGATAACCATGTAAAAAGGAATTAAGTTGGCCAGGCGCGGTGGCTCACACCTGTAATCCCAGCACTTTGGGAGGCCGAGGCAGGCAGATCACGAGCTCAGGAGATCGGGACCATCCTGGCTAACATGGTGAAACCCAGTCTCTACTAAAAATACAAAAAAACTAGCCGGGTGTGGTGGTGGTTGCCTATAGTCCCAGCTACTTGTGAGGCTGAGGCAGGAGAATGGCGTGAACCCAGGAGGCGGAGCTTGCAGTGAGCCGAGATTGCGCCACTGCACTTCAGCCTGGGCGACAGAGCGAGACTCCATCTCAAAAAAAATAAAAAATAAAAAAAAGGAATGAGGTAGATTGAACCCCTACCTCACACGCATTAAAAAAATCAACTCGAAATGGATCAAGACCTAAATGTAAAAGACGGAACTGTAAATCTCTTAAATGAAAATCTAGCGGTAAATTTTCATGACCTTGTATTTGGCAATGGTTTCTGAGATATGACGCCAAAAGCATAAGAACAAGAAAACAATAAATTGAACTTTACCAAAATATAAAACTTATGCATCTAATGACAATCTACAGAATGGGAAAAAATATTCAGAAATCATATAACCTGATAAGGGTCTAGTACCTAGAATACATTAGAAACTCTTACAATGCGACAATAAAAAGACAAGTAATCCAACTTAAAAATGAACAAAATATCTGAATAGACACTTCTCCAAAGAAAATATTCAAATGGCCAACAAGCACATGAAAAAAACCTCATTATATTAGTGATAGGTAAATCAAAGCCACAATGAGATACCACTCCATGTCCACTACTGTACTATAATAATTATTTTTACAAACTAAAATAGTAAGTGTTAACGATGATACGGAGAAATTAGAACCCTTACATATTGCTAGTGGGAAAGTGAAATGATGCAGCAAGGACGGAAAACAGTTTGGCAATTCCACAACACATTAAACAAGACTACCATATCACCCAGCAATTCCACCAGGTATATAACCAAAAGAATTGAAATGTTTCAATTCAAACAAAAACTTGCATACATATATTCATAGCAGCACTATTCACAAAAGATATCACAAAGGTCAATACTTTATTTGTGACAACAAAAAACTATAACAACGGTATATGGATAAAACAAACTGTGGTATATTCATACAAGAGAATACATTTACTAAAACTCATTGCACTATACCCCTAAAATGGACGACTTTTATTGCATACAAATTGTATACCAGATACTTGTTTAAAAGTTAACAATTTTTATTTAAAACAAAAAGATAAGTGTAAGATAAAAAGCAGTGGCTGGGCACAGTGGCTCACGCCTGTAATCCCAGCACTTTCGGAGGCCTAGGCGGGCAGATCACTTGAGGTCAGGAATTTGAGACCAGCCTGACCAACATTGCGAAACCCTGTCTCTACTAAAATCACAAAAATTAGCTGGGCATGGCGGCGGCTGCCTGTAACCCAGCTAATCGGGAGGGTGAGACAGGAGAATCACTGGAACTGGGGAGGCGGAGGTTGCAGTGAGTCAAGATCGCACCACTGCATTCCAGCCTGGGCAACACAGTGAGACTCCATATCACTCACACACACACACACACACACACACACACAAGCAACAAAGTTACAAGTTTACATTAAGTTATAAATATACAATTAGTCCTCAGGAAACAGGAGTCATCCTCCCCCACCCTGCCACCCATTGGCTCCATATGTCCATTTTCATGTTTCTTCATGATTCCACTGTCATAGCAACACATAAGACCTTTCGAGCTTGGCTTCCAATAGTCTTGTGATATCCTAACTCCAAAATCAAGATATCACATGAATGGTCTAGCCTGCATCAGATAGGCAGCTCCGATATAAATACCTGTACCACTTTTGTTGGGGAAGTGGTATGGGATGGGCTTTATGTTCCTTAGACCAACCCTACCCACTGGTTGTGAGAATGATGTCCCTACATTGTTGGACAGGTTTTTAAAGAAAAGCTATGGGCAAGGAGATTAGGTAACTGTCTTAACTGTTCAAACTGAAAAGGAAAAGTTTTCTGTTTTTTAATTCCTAACATTTTGAATTAAGATACTTCTTATTACACCTAACATATCCCACTCTTATAATTAAAAAAAAAAAAAAAACTGTACCAAGAGGAAGTTAAATATCTTAAAAATCATTTTAAAAGTTATTAAATCTCTTGGTGCCTCAGTTTCTTCATCTTAATATAGAGATAATAAAATGGTTGTGCGGATTAAGTGAGAAAATATGTAGAAAGCATGAATTAAATTCATGAATATTAACAAACATTGCTCCTGATTTTTTCCCACTTGAAATGTCTTCTGAGCCTATAATTTCAATACTTATTTTTCCATATTAAGTTTATAAACCATATGCTATCACTAAAATCTCTACTAAACTACAAAGAATTATATGCTATAACCTCAGAAAAAAGCCAAGCCTTCAAAAAAAAAAAAGCAACAACTTTTTTCAGTCATTAACGCAAGACAAAATGTGTTAAATTGTTAAAATAATAAGTACTCACTAACATACACAGTTCTAGAGTATTATGACAGTCACTGTTCTGCACTGTGCACTGTAGACATAAAAATTAAAAGGACAAGGGCAGTCTTGCACTATATATTTATAAGCAAATTGCACCGAGGAAGAAGCATGGTCTGGAGAAGTCTTTAAACCCATTTGAGTAAAATCTTATGGGGAAATAAAAAGGCTAATGGCTAAATATGTATAAAAAGGCCAATGGCTAAATATGTATAAATATGTAGTAAGAGATAGATTTGGAGGATTCTAGTAGCATTGGTGGAACATCAGCAGGTTGGAAGAGAGTGGCGTAATATTATGAAGATGGTCCTTGGGAAGAGAAGTTGGTACCAGACTCTGAAGGGCTCTGTAAATAAAAAGGAAAGCTAAGAAATTTGAATTATATATGGTAGACAATGGGAAGCCATCAGAGATTTTTATGGAGCAACATCTGGAAGGAGACTGAAGAGAGGCAAGAAATACCACTTTTTAAAAAAAGCATAAACTTTTGAGTTAAATCTAATTTCCGACTTCAGTTCCAATGTGTTATTAGTTGTGTGAGAACAAATTACTGAGCCACTCTTAGCCTGTTTTCTTATTTAAAGATAATAACTACCTCAGCAATATTGTAAAGATTAATGAATGTATGTGATGCGGTTTTTACAGTTTAGTAACTCAATGTAATTGGAGACTTATGTATCATTTGCTATGTGGCACACATTATTCTAAGGTCTTTGTATATATTAACTCATTCAACCCTCACAATAAATCTACAAAGTAGGTAACCCCATTATATGGTAAAGGGAAATGAAGCACAGAGAGGTTAAACAGCTTGCTCAGTGTCACCTAGCTATCAAGTGGTGGAGATGGGCTTCAAACCAAGGCAATCTGGCCCGAGTTCCAGGTCTTTAATCAACACATTATAATGCCTCTCTAGGACAGATCAAATCAGTGTTTTTAAAACTCACAGAATTTTCTAACCTTTCAGTTAAACATGCAGACTCTTCAAGGTCATCCTCCAGATCTACTGATTCGGAATCTGACGTCTGGAGTGCAGGAATCAGTATTGAACAAATCCTTCAAGGTAATGTATACAATAAATTCTGAAACTCACTGATTCAAGAAAGAGCAAAAATTCAATGAAAATAATACAGGTAGAAAAAAAAGAAAGAGATTAGGATATAGCGATCCATTTTTAAAAATTACCATTTGTTGACAGCACATATGAATTGAGCAGAAAGGCTAAGAGAAATATAGCCAATGTCTTTGTTACAAAGACTATATGAAAAATGCTCATATTTTAACTATCCTAAACACCGAGTATTTACATCTATTCTTCCTGGCTAACACTTAAAACAAAAGTTCAATAGCAGGAAGAATGGGTGTGCTGGAATAGCCAGCATGGGAGGAAGGAATGTCTTTATTCTGATTATTATGAAGTCCTACTTTTAAAAAGATATTTATACATTTACATGGTACAATACCATGGTGTTAAAATCTTAAAAGGAACTTAAAATATCTTTTAGTATTAAGCTACACAAAACTGACGATTTTTAATAAAGATATAAAACTTGTACACATTTAAAGTTCCCATTTATAGTTTACACTTATGGCACACTTTTAAAGCATTCCAGGAGGCATGACTTTACTACTGGGTTAGACAGAGTTCCATATTTCAGATAGTTCATCATTAAAAATAAAAAAGCCCAAAATAATAAAACCCAAACAGATGCTCAAAGCATTAGTGGATTACTTCCAAAAAGACTCCATAATAACCCAGTTGGCCAATGAATGAGGGAGGCGAAAAGGCAGGGCGGTGGAACTAAACCTTATCCCTATTGTTTGCAAACTAAGACTCTAGAGAATCACCACCGCTGTTACTATAGCCGGTTTAAATGAGCAAGAGTCTCGGATTTTTGCGGTACATGAAAAATGTCAACAGTGAAAGAAAAATATCCGGGTTTTAAATACAAAGGATACTCGAATTTCAGTTTAAATGCCACCCAGGCATTTCAAAGACTGTCACTTCCCTGCAGTCCAGAGTTAATCAAGGTTGTCCGGGTATCTCTCTTAGTAGGAACTCGGAGCCACGTAGAGCATCTTTTCATTCTAAATCTGCCCCAATCTTCCATCTTTCATAAAAAGAGATTTGTTTAAACGTGGCAACGCTTTCACAATGAGATTTAACGACTGTTGAAGCTTCAGCATTCAAGTCGAATTGGTGGATATAATAAACTACGGGTTAAAAAAAAGCCACGGAGGATGCGTATAAACAAGGTTTACTCTTGGGGGACCGGCAGGGCCTCCGAATCCTCAACACTGAGGGCTGGCTGGTGTGCGCAACAGTCGAGAGCGCTGATCGGCAAACGCCCCCAGTGCCCCGAATTCCCAAAGTCTCCAGGCCCGGACCCAGCACCAGACGTCCCCAAAACCACTGCGAGGCCCCTGCTGCGCCGTCCGGCCTCCTGACACCCTCTCCCACCCCACGGTCCCGCTTCTCACTCTGGAACGCTCTGCGTCTTCCCGTTCCCCATTTACTCACCAAGGCGAGCTGGACAGAAGTTCCAGAGCGTCAGTGCCACTTTTCCCGGCCCGCTCTGCGTCGCCGCACGCCGATCGCGAGCAGCCACATTCAACGGCCCACAGGATTCAAATTCGCCCACTTCCGCTCGCAAACCCGGAAAGAGCGGTCAGCCCCGCCCCCGGAGGCGGAACCCTAGGAGGTGCTAGTTGTAGGGAAGGGCCCTTGCGCTCCCGCCCTGCTGCCTGGTGGTAACCTGGCTGTGTCGCCTTGGCTTGTTTGTTTTGTCTGGTCTCTCTCCCTGTTTAGGAGCTCAGAAAAACGCCGGGCGCGGGGTCGTTGTTTCCGCCTATTTGCTCTTGAGGGAATCCTCTTGTTTCCGAAGTGGACAGAGATGTGCTGAAGTTTCGTCACCTTCGAGGAATGGGGCTAAGGAGACCACGAACCGAGCCGGAAGGGTTTTATCTTTCCCTTCATCCTCGAGGAAACAGCAGCAGCAGCAAGAAGGAAAACAAACCAACCCTCCAAATACTTAGTGCAGCCTTTCCTGGGCCTCCTCAGTCCTATCCCGGCACAGTCAGGGCTTTTAATTTCTTTCTGTCCCGGGTTTGCGGAAAACAAAAAGCCAAGTTCACCCGTATTCAGCCAAAAGTTCAAAATAAATGGTCTGACCAATTCCTGGTCTCAAATAAACTATTTGATGGTAAGTGTTAGAAGGCAATAAATTTTATTTCCCCCCTCTGATAAGGGCTCACTTTACGAGATTATTAAGTATTGTCCCGTGAGATTATTGAAACTACAGTATCTTTTCCTTTATCGAGGACAACAGTGTATCTTTCATCCAAAACCTCTTAAGCTTCTGAAGAGACGTCTATCTGGGAGCTTCCAGAAACTAAAGGAAGGACTGGAAATGCACTAAATAACTCTGACCTTTATGGCTGCGATTGATGTTGCCACCAGATCATCCTCACATCTGATAGCATTGAATTACCTAAACGGATCAGTACAAACCAAACCATGACAGCATACCTTTAGCCTTTGTTAAAAGTATAGTTTGAAAGGTTTACTAGATTTCTGGGAACCTGCACAGGGGGTGTGGAAACCGTTAACTGATGTACTGTTTTTAACAGTGGAAGATAGAAAAGAACCTGTGTCTACAAATAAGGGGTTAAATACATGTAAGTTTTGATACTTTAGCATCTAATATACTGACACTGTGGGCACTAAAAGTAATGAAGTAGATCAGCAGGTACTGAAATGAAATATTGAAAAAAGTTTAAGAAGGACTGTAGTATCCTTTGAAAGTATATGTGTGTATATGGTATGCAAAGTTTGGGGATGGATTCATAAGCTGTAAACATCTCTGGGAACGGGACTGGTAAATAGGAGTAGGAAGAGATGGAGAACTTTTACCTTTCACTTTATCACCAGTTGTATTTTTAAGATAATAAGTTTTTTTTTTTAATTTCACAATTTTGTTCTTTAAGGAAGATTGTTAGAAACTGAATACATTCTAGATACAAAATCAGGTTTAATAAGCGTATAAATTTCTAATGTTTAGATAGTCTATGTCCATTCATTCATTCAGCAGTTCTTTCTACACTTACATATAATGATTTGACCACACATTTTGTCATTCATGATATATTGTATTATTTTATGTTCCACATATCTAATATGACCCCGTTAAATATATTGCTCCTTGAAGTTTCTTGAAGGCAGAAACTATGTCATATATTTTCCTAGGTCTTTCATAATTCTTGGCACCTTCCCACCATTAAGTCTTATCCTTCACAGGAATTAAATTCTCAAGTTGACCTGTACACAAAAGTTAAAAATGCCCTGGAAAAGTCACCCAAAAGATTATACATATATCTGATTTTCTTTATACAACTCCATGGGCAAGGTCTTTTTTATATATATATATAAAATTAGTTTGTCGCCTGAGTTCTCCTTGGTCAGTCCTTCTCTACAACCCTTAATGAATTCTTCAATTTCTTCCACTAAAATGTTGTCAAAGTCATTATCACCCCGCAGCCTGGCTATCACTTGGAATAATGAGATTCAGTTCTCATCAGTGATGGAGAGCCCTGTAAAGTCATTCACATTTTTTCCCCATAAGATTAGCCAGGCTTAATTGTATTAATTGTCTAGGGCTAGTGTTCACTGAGTGGCCTATCTGGTTATTTGTACTATTTAAAATGTTGTTCTTTTTTTTCACCCAGAGTGAGTATAGGTGATTTTGAATACAAACAATATTCAAGTAATGTTACAGCATTTCGTGAAAAAAAAAGATCTTCAATAAACACCCACTGACTAAATCAAAGAGCCTGAGTAAATACAACTTACGGACTTTTGAAAGAAAATATTCATTGCAGGATATACTTAAATCTAACAAACCTGGCCATCAGACCGGGCATTCTGCGAGCTTATAAACATTTTAAATTAAGTGAAATTAACATAAGTATTCCACTTAATACATGCTGCAAAAAATGAAGAATAAAACTAGGAATTTTATTCAGTCTCTGATAATCCCTCAGTAATGTGAACTAGGTGAGAACTGAATTTTTAGAAAATTTGAGTCATAGCTAATGTAACCTTCTCTCTTTCCTGCTTTCCTCTTCATATTGAATCCATATACAGCAGAAAACAAGACAAAAACACTTCTGGGACCAAGGGTCATCAATTTTACATGGAAGAAACAACATAAACTGCTTTGGCAGAAGAGTTCCTATAATCTACGCTAAAAGATTTTTACCGCAACCACATGAGGAACAAAAATGATAAAATGTGTAGAAATTTAAAGAAAATTCACAAAACTAAATTGGAATTCGATTTAATTTAAAATAATTTTAAAATTTTAAATATAGTTTTAAAACATTTTATTTAAGAAAGATATAGAACCTGCTACTTTATAATTTGAGAACATAAGTGATTTCAGTGTTCATATAGGAAAATTAATATGTAAGAATTGTTAAGACATTTTAGAAAAAGAAAACAGAGGTTGGGAGTAGACAATTTGTCTTACTAGATAGTAAAAACTTACCACAAAGCTGCTACAAAGAGTAGCCAAAAAAAAAAAAAGACAAAAAATATAGTATTAGCACAAAAAAGAAAAATACTTAGAGAACCCAGAAAAATGAAACTATATAGAGAATATTAATATATTATAAAGGTGATATTTCCATTTCAGGAAAAGGATGGATTCATTCATAAATTAACAAGAACTGGAAATAACTGGCTAGCTATATGGAAGATATAAAGTTAGGCCTGTACCTTTTATCACATACAAAATAAATTCTGGAGGGATTAAAGATTGAAATTAAAAAAAAAAAAACAAAAGTATATTGGGGAGAAGTTTAGAATGATAACTGTGACTTTAGGGCAGAAGGGACTTCTTAAACAAGGCAGGGCCAGGTGCAGTAGCTCTTGCCTGTAATCCCAGCACTTTGAGAAGCCAAGGCAGGAAGATCACTTCAAGCCAAGAGTTTGAGACCAGCCTGGGCAACATGGCGAGACCCGTGGCTCTACGAGAAACAATTTTTTTTTTTAATTTATCTGGGTGTGGTGGTGTGCACCTGTAGTCCCAGCTACAGAGGTGGGAGGATCCCTTGAGCCCAAGAGTTGGAGGTTGCAGTGAGCTATGCACCACTACACTCCAGCCTGGGTGAGAGAGCAAGACAGGAATCCTAGAAGCTGTAAAATAAAAGATGAGTATGTTTGATTATGTTAAAGTTTAAAATATTTAAACAGCAAAAATCACCATGACACATTGAAAGATAAATGAGAGACAGTGATAAAATATTTATAAAATATAGGACACTAGGTTAACAATTCTAATGTAAAAACTTTTATAATTTCTTTTCAAAAAGCAATAAAAATGGGCAGAAGAAATGAACAAGTAATTCACTGAAAAGGAAATGAAAGAGGACAAGACACAAAAAATCCTCAACTGTACTACCTCACTTTTGGGAATACAAATCAACCAACCAAATACCAACTTTATTGGATTAGCAAAAATTAAAACAATTCACAATAGCCCACAATGGAAGGGTGTGGTGGTAAAATGTACACCTCTTTTTTTTTTTGAGACAGAGTCTTGTTCTGTCGCCCAGGCTGGAGTACAGTGGTGCAATCTTGACTCACTGCAACCTCCACCTCCCAGGTTTAAGCAATTCTCCTGCCTCAGCATCCTGAGTAGCTGAGATTATAGGCATGCGCCACCACGCCCGGCTAATTTTTGTATTTTTTTAGTAGAGATGGGGTTTCACCATGTTGGTCAGGCTGATCTTGAACTCCTGACCTTGTGATCTGCCCACCTTGGCCTCCCAAAGTGCTGGGATTACAGGCGTGAGTCACTGCGCCCGGCCAAATGTACACTCTTATCTGCAGGAGCATACATTGCTACAATTCTTGGAAAGTAACTCGGGCTTTTCTCAACTTTGGGATTCTCCTATAGAAATAAGCATGCTAGTGCTTTTTGAAGCACTACTTATAGTGACTGCTAACTGGAAACAACTGTCAAGTGGAAGATAATTGAATGAGTCAGGGTACATCCATCCTGTTAGGAGGCTATCCAAAGTTGTGTTGCGCTGCCCCCTAAACCACTGCCTCCAAAGTTAGGACTATTGAACCCCCAAAGACATGCAAATAAGAAGAAGGTATGGTATTCTTTAGAGAAATAACAATGCTCTCTTATACTGTAATGCTGATAAACCTGGCACTCATTCTTAAATTAGCACCCACTAGAATTAGTATACACTTTTGGACTAAACTGTCCTTTACAGGAACTCATTCCTCCCCTGTGTTAGCCATATTGAACTTCTGGTAACCCTTCCTGCCTTTCAAATGAGTCAGGTTTTTTTTTTTTTTTTACTCTCAGCCCCTACCTACATTTGAAGCAAATACTTGACTCATACTTAAGGCAGATCCATCCCTGAATGTCTGTTCACTTTTCTTTTATCTTCCACCTTGAGGATGAATTTCTAGCTTTTTCTCTAGCCTCTCTCCTCAGCAATACCTATTAATATTCTGCCTGTTATCTGATAACACCTCACTTATCTGTTGCTTGATTAGAGACCATTCCTGAGATCTTAGAATGAAAGTTTTTAATTAAATTTTCTGCTACTCAGAACCCTAATAGAGTCATACTATAAGAAGTATACTTTGGGGCCGGGTGCAGTGGCTTACACCTGCATTTTATGTGGCTCACATAAAATATGTCACAATCAGTTCCTCCTCAGAATACAGGCCACTGTAGCACTCTATTCCCAAACTTCTACTTCACTAACGTCCAACAAAAATGTAAAAGCATGAAATAGAGGTAATTCTCTTCTCCCCAATTGACTTTATATCTTAATCGGTCCTACTCTCCTCATGATCTTGTTACTGCTGCCGTATTTACCTCAGGTTTGTTTTTTACTTCCTCCTTTAGTGGTCTTTTTTTCTTCTTCCCCTCTCTGTGCTCACTGTTCTTATCTGTTACTTAGGCTTCCTCCATGATTCTCAGCAATATTTGAATACTTTGGAATACACTTAGTATTTCTAATTATGGCATTAATGCTGCAAAATTTTCATCCCATGATTCCAAAATAAATTAGCCTATATTATACTTATTATTATTAATTGTTGAGACAGGATCTTGTTCTGTCACTCAGGTTGGAAGTGCAGGGATATGACCATGGCTCACTGCAGTCTCAACTGCCTGGGCTCAAGTGATCCTCTCATTTCAGCCATTCAAGTAGCTGGGGCCACAGGCACGCACTGCTATGCCCAGCTGATTTTTTTTGTTGTTGTTTTTTAATTTTTGTGGAGATGGAGAGGGTCTCGTATTTTGCTCAGGCTGGTCTTGAACTCCTGGGTTCAAGTGATCCTCCTGCCTTGGCCTTCAAAAGTGCTGAGATTACAGGTGTGAACCACCACCCCCAGCCATAGCTCATATTATTGTTCACTTCTTGTGTAGAAATCATAATGATAATATCATATGAAATAAGTACATGACCATTATTAGTGTAGGACCCCATGATTAAAATAATTTGCCAAGCTTCTGCTATGCTGTCAGCAGTGCTAATATGTTTCTGAATGGAGTTGTATTCATTTTATCAAGCATAAAGGGCTTGCTGCCTGATGCACTAAAAGCCAATATAATATGACACTGGGCTTTTGAGAAAAGAAAAGCTTTTTGTTATATGTCAACTCACAAGAAGACAGGAGTCCAGCTCAAAGCTGTCTCTCTGTGTTGGCTTTACTTCTGTTAGAAAAGGTTTAGGGGGTGATTCTGAGACTAGTAGGTGATTGGTGGAAGAAAAGGGGAGGTCTGGAAAGTCCTCAGGCATGCCTCCTAATGCGTCACAGGTGCAAATTTAGGGGGGAGTTAATATGAAATGTGGTAGAAATTCAGGCTGTGACATCAACAAACTTGCTCTGCGCAAACTCCAGTTGGCCACATTGTTTCCAATAGTTTCATTCATTGTTTCATCCAGGTTTTTTAAATCCCTCAAGGAGAGGGAGTTTCAGCTTTTAGGCAGGTTGTTTCTTTTTGTTATTAACTATCCTTCAAAATTCAAGAATGTCTGTTAGTTATTGGTTTATTTAATTCTTTGGAGCACAGTTTCATTCATGTGTTTACTAATATGTTTCTTACATTTATTTGCCTGACCAGTCTTTTTATATCACTTTGTGAACTTGAATTAAAATACGTTTTTGGAAAAGTAGGTTGTCTGCTGTCAAACAGAAGTCTTTTCCTCGTTGTCTATTTACTTGAATCTTTTGATCTAAAATGTTCATCTAACTGTTCTTCAGTGTCTTGTAAGTTAAACACACCTCCTCCTGGCAGCAGGGAACAGCATCCAAAACAGCCAATTTCAGGTCTTTTGTTTCAGGGTTGTTTGGATAATAAGTAGCTATATAGTAACCACGTGATTTAGAATGACATCATGCCTGCTGGGTAACTGTACGGATTTTACAGAGGACTCAAAGTTTGCTTGTAGCCAATATGAGACATGTGTTTTAATATAGGTCAAAGATGTGGTATGTTTATGTTAACATTATTCCTCTCTAAGTTGGTGTTTCAAACAAATGATTGCCTGGATTGCTTTTTAAAATTGCTGTCTTTTGGCCTGAAGTGTTTACATAGAAATCAGAGCCTCTTTACAGTTAAGAGTAACTCCAAATGCAGGAACACACATTGGTAATGCCACCCAGAATAAATCAAGTAATGAACAACATGCTTGAACTGAATCTTTAACATTCTTGGATACAATTGCTGGCAATCAAAACTGTTTTCAGTTTATTTTGTGTACTTTGATTTTTTAATCCCTCCCAGAATACTCGCGGAAAATGACTCCGCAACTGAATTGATAAAGTGACTCAGTTACAATAAGCCCAATTCTTACCTGAGTGTTTTGTTGGGGGTGAAAGAAAACTTCAAATTCTCACGAAGGTCTAGGGCACAGAATCATCACTTAGGAAGCAGGCACTTGCTCAAAGTTTAGCTTCAACCCCTAGGGCCATTCATTAAGAAACAGTTTTCAAGGATAGTAAGTAGTGCAATGTTAAGAGGCGAACTTGAAAGCAAAACATGCTGAGGTTTAAATGCTAGCTCTTTTACTTACAAGCTGAGTATGAAGCACCCAATTCTTTGAGCTTCACTACACATTTATAAGATGTCAATAATAATAACTACCTGACAGGTTTCTTGTGAACTCTAAGTGAGAGGACATGTAATGGTAATTATAATTAGGCAAATGGGTAAGACAGTTAACATCCCCTTCCTTCCCCTTTCAGTGGCATCTGGCATTCCATGCCCAGTATCCTTAGGCTTGTGAGCCACTGAAAATCACAAAGGAACTCTCCTCCCAGGTGGATCTTAGCCTCAAATTCCTTTTCTCTGCCCTTCAGAACATACGATACATTCCTCAGTGACCTGCTGTCTACATTCCACCTTGGTAGTGATTTCAGTTAATCCATGGTTATAGAAAGAGATAATGAACTAGCTCTAATAGGTCATATTTGTAGCTAAAATAGTGAGAATTTCAGGGCAGTTTGATGTAATGTTTGCTATTTAACCCCTGTATGATTTTTTAAATTGTTTGGGTTTGCAAGTCTAGTATCTCCAACGTGACTCACTTCTTAGGTATTGTACAGTAACATATATTAAACTTTAGCCTTCCAACAGTGGTCATAATGGGGCAATGAGTCTTCCTGTAGGTGAGGTTAACTAATAAAAGGTATATGATTGGAAAAAAATAAAGGGAACTAACATTTGTTTAATACTTTCTACATTCAAAACACACACTGTGCTAAAACTAAATGTTGATTTACTTAATCTTGACAAAGTAGGTGATGAAACTAGGGCTTAATGAGATTAAATAATTTGTCCAAGGCCACAGTAGGCAGAACTGGTATTTTAACTATAGCTTGTTTGGTTGGACACAAAGCTTGTTCTTTTTCCATTACAATATTTCAGTTCACACACCCCGGAAGAGATAAGAGCAGTGATAAGAAACCTAATATTAATAGAAAACAATTAACTAATAGCAAAATTTGTTGTGTGGTTTTTTTTTTTTTTGTGAGAAATTTGCTTGTTCATCTATAGAACTGTAGGATGTTAGTTTGATAAAGAACCTCAGTTATCATCTAGTTTTAGGTAGAGGCTTTGTTAATATTAGTACAGAGATGACTTTTTAGTACTAGACTGAAGGATGAATTAGAGCAACAATTTTCAAAATGTGGTTCATGAGGTCAAACTATTTTCAAAATAATACTAAGACCATTTGCTTTTTCACTTGTATTCTTTCACAAGTGTACAATAGAGTTTTCTAGAGGCTGCATGGGGTGTGACATTGCAACAGACTGAATGCAGAAACTGATATGAAAATCCAGTGATTTTCTTTTTTTTTTTTTTTTTCCTTTTTCTTCTTTTTTTTTGAGACGGAGTCTCACTCTGCCACCCAGGCTGGAGTGCAGCGGTGTGATCTCAGCTCACTGCAACCTCCGCCTCCTGGGTTTGAGTGATTCTCCTGCCTCAGCCTCCCTAGTAGCTGGGACTACAGGCACGCATCACCATACCTGGCTAATTTTTTGTATTTTTAGTAGAGACGGGGTTTCACCGTGTTAGCCAGGATGGTCTCGATCTCCTCACCTTGTGATCTGCCTGCCTTGGCCTCTCAAAGTGCTGGGATTACAGGCGTGAGCCACCGTGCCCAGTCAATCCAGTGATTTTATATTAAATTATCCATCAGAGAGATTTATATAAAGGTAAAACAATGCCATTCTTCTCACTAAATTATTTTTGTTTTAGAAAACACAAATATTTATGTTAGCATGTAGTTTCATAATGTTATTTTAAATAACAATCCCACCATTCAGCCCAATGGTGGGCAGCTGTGAATATGTTTCTGGAACAGCTTGCACACAGCTTGCAAGAACCAGAACAGGAACCAGAACAGCCAAAAAGGACCATGTCCTGCAAATATTGGGGATCTGTGCTGTGATCCTTGGTTGCTGCATCTGATCACAGAGGTATAGGAAAAGAGGTGGTGGTCATTACGGTTGCACTAACCCCCATTATTGCAAACCCTCCCACCCCTCTGGCTAAAGTAATATCCAGGAGATTTAAAGAAGCAAAGCCTTTTCTCTCCCAGTATTTTTCTCTCTCTCCCCTTATGGAAGCCAGACATTGAAGACTAGGACATTCAAAAGCAACTGCATGATTTATAATCCTCTGTGTATATACCCAGTAATGGGATGGCTGGGTCAAATGGTATTTCTAGTCCTAGATCTTTGAGAAATCGCCACACTGTTTTCCACAATGATTGAACTAGTTTACAGTCCCACCAACAGTGTAAAAGAACTCAAATGTCCATCAGTGACAGGCTGGATTAAGAAAATGTGGCACATATACACCATGGAATACTATGCAGCCATAAAAAAGGATGAGTTCGTGCCCTTTGTAGGGACATGGATGCAGCTGGAAACCATCATTCTCAGCAAACTATCGCAAGAACAGAAAACCAAACACCATATGTTCTCACTCATAGGTAGGAATCGAACAATGAGATCACTTGGACACAGGAAGGGGAACATCACACACCAGGGCCTATTGTGGGTAGAGGGGAGGGGGAAAGGATAGCATTAGGAGATATACCTAATGTAAATGATGAGTTAATGGGTGCAGCACACCAACATGGCACATGTATACATATGTAACAAACCTGCACATTGTGCACATGTACCCTAGAACTTAAAGTATAATAATAATAATAATAATAATAAAGCAACTGCATATGTAAGGAAAATTAGAAAGTTACCACACATGCCCAGGTGAAGGTGCAGGATCAGCAAAGACCAGAGAAGGCCTTAAGTTTAAACCTCAGGCTGATGCTCAGTGCAGACACAACCTATAACAATAATGGCAACAAAAATAATAATAAAACCCAAAACACCAGCAAAACCTAGGGAAGGGAGAGAACCTAATTTCCAAAGGTACGACATTATTAGATGCAAATATACAGTTTTCAACAACAACAACAAAATCACAAAGCATACAAAGAAACAGGAAAGTATGTTCTTTTCAAAGGGAAAAAAACCCAATAAACTATCTTTGAAAAAGACTGGATGGTAGATCTACTAGACAGACAAAGACTTTAAAACAACTGTCTTAAAGATGCTCAAAGAACCAAAGGAAGAAATGACAGTCAACAAAATGATGTCTGAACAAAATGGAAAAATCATTAAAGAAATAAAAAACCTAAAAAGAAAAAAAATCGTGGAGCTGAAAATTACAGTAACAGAAATTTAATAATTCACTAGAAGTATTCAAAGGCAGATTTGGGCAGGCAGGAGAAATAATCAGTGAACTTGAAAATAGAACAAAGAAAATTACTGAATCTGAGAAACAGAAAGAAAAAGATTGAAGAAAATGGAACTGAGCCCAAAAGACCTATGTGACACCATAAAGCTAAACAACACAGGCATTATGGTACTCCCAGAAAAAGAAGAGAAAGAAAAAGAAAGAATATCTGAAAAAGTAGTGGCCAAAAACTTCCCAAATTTGATGGACGATATGAATATAAACATCCAAGAAGCTCAACGAACTCAATGTATGATGAACTCAGAGACCCACACCAAGATATTATAATCAAAATGTTGGAAGACAAACACAAAGAGAAGTGACTTGTCACAAGGGGTCATAAGATTAATAGCAGATTTATCATCAGATACTTTGGAGGCCAGAAGACAATGCACTTACGGTTTTTAAGTACTAAAACAAAATTGTCAAATCAAAATTGTATTATAAAAATAATGTATAACTTCATTTTTTTCTAAATGATTTAAAAGACTGATACACTTAAAAATAAACAATTATTAGTCTAAAAGCTGTTACGATAATCATGGTTTGCAACTCCATGCTTTATTCTTGATGTAATTTAAGACACTAATGTGTTAGAAAATTATTAGCTTATGTTTTTGGACAAACAGTGTATAAAAATTAATTTTATGACATTGACAATCAAAAGGGTTGGGGATAGAGCTGTTAAAGAAGCAGTGTATGTTATTGAAGTTAATCTGCTATAAATTCAAATCAGAGTGTTTTAACTTTAGGGTGTTATGTAATCCCATGGTAACCACAAGAAAATAGCTAAAGAATGTATACAAAATGATATGAGAAAGACATTTAAACATTTCCCTACAAAATATCAACTCAACACAAAGGACAGTAATGCAGGAAATGGACAAAAAAGCTTTAAGATATATAGAAAACAATAGCAAAATAAAGGAATAAGTCCTTCATTATCAATGATTATTCTAAATGTAAATGGATTAAACTCTCCAATCAAAAGACAGAGATAGGCAGAATCCTATCCAAAAAAAAAAACCATGATCCAACTATATATTGTCTATAGAAGACTCACTTTAGATTCAAAGACACAAATAGGTCAACAGTGAAAGGATGGAAAGGGTTGTTCCATGTAAATAGTAACAAAAGGAGCATTCTCCTTTTGTAGTATCTAAACTAATATTAGAATGACTAAAATTAAAAAGACTGATTATATCAAATGTTAGCAAGGATATAGAGGACCTGGACTTCTCATACATTGTGTGGAAATGTAAAATGATATGACCACTTTTGAAAACAGTTCACTAGTTTCTTAAAAAGTTAAATACACATTTACCTTATAATCCTGTCATTCCAACAAAGACTTGCATATATATGTTCATAGCAACTTTGTAAATAATCAAAAATGGAAAATGTCTAACAACTGGTAAATGTATAAACAATACAATAAATATTACAATAAATTAAATCAACTATTGATACATAATATTATTTAAATAATGAATCTTAAAATAAGTATGCTTAGTGAAAGTCAGAAAAAATACATACTGTATAGTTTCACTTATGTAAGATTCTAGAAAATATTAACTAATTTATAGTGATAGAAAGTAGATATGTGGTTGCCTGGGGATTGGGTGGGGAATGGGGAGAAATTACAAAGGAGCACAAGGAAATTTGGGGGAGTAATGTATATATTCAGTGTCTTGATTAAACATGGTGATGGTTTCACAGGTGCTTACATATGTCAAAACTTATCAAATTGTACTATTAAATATATATGACTTATTTTAAGTCAATTATACCTCAATAACATTGCTAGAAAAAATAGAATAGGGGATTTTTAGGTAACTAACTATATTTGTCTCTTATTAGTTACAAACTTGGTAGCTTATAACACCACACATTTATTTTCTTGTAGTCTGGAGGCTAGAAGACAATCAATTTCTTCCTTGCTTTTTTTTGTTTGTTTTAGACGGAGTCTCACTCTGTTGCCCAGGCTGGAGTGCAGGGGGCGCAATCTCGGCTCACTGCAACCTACACCTCCCAGGTTCAAGTGGTTTTCCTGCCTCAGCCTCCCGAGTAGCTGGGACTACAGGCGGGTGCCACCATGCCCAGCTAATTTTTGTATTTTTAGTAGAGACGGGGTTTCACCATGTTGGCCAGGCTGGTCTCCAAATCCTGACCTCAGGTGATCCACCCACTCGGCCTCCCAAAGTGCTGAGATTACAGGTGTGAACCACCAGGCCCGGCCAGCCCCAGTCAGTTTCCCTACGCTCATGTCAAAGTATTGGCAGGGCTTGTTCCTTCTGGAAGCTTTAAGAGAGAATCAGTTTCCTTGCATTCTCCAGCTTCTGGAGCCGCGTTCCTTGGCGTATGGTCCCTTCGTTCATCTTTAAAGGCAGCAGCATTATCTTCGAAATTCTGTTGCCGTTATCACATGGCATTTTCCTCTTCTGTTTCAATTCTTCCTCTGCCTTCCTCTTAAGAAAGATATTTTTGAATATTAATTCTTTTTGCAATTAAGACTTCCTCAAACCAGTAAAAAAAAAGAAAAGAAAAGAAAAGAAAGCAGACCATTGGGTCTTTGAGATTCTGTTTCATTTCTGCCCTTAAATCACCTTTCAACTGAATAATTTTGTTCACGTCAAATTGCATCAAATGGCCACCCTAATTCTAAATTATACTTGGTGAAATTATGCCATATAGATAATTTAGCACACAAATTTGTTATAGCATAAATACATGTAAAAACCAGGAGCCAACCCAGAGTTGTTGCAAATATAGGTTTAGACTAAGAAAAAGCCCTAAAGTTGAAAGTATTGCTTATCTATGTCATGAATCATTTTCCCAGCCTAATGGCTATGCCATGTCTATCTGTAAATCTCACTAATTTGCAGCTTCTGTATAACAAGTTTTAATAAAAGCTCTCACCAAACCAGGCATCTACAAACAAAAGAGCAAAACAAGAGACTCAGGAAAATTTACATTAAGTTTTAAGTGACACGAGGAAGAGTTTGTCTAAAAAATGCCTATGCTTTTCAGTCCTCAGGTCCAGCTTGTGGAAACAGACATTTATTGGGGCCTGTACCCATTCTTCCCTAGGAACATTCTCCTTAAGGGCATGTTACAAAGACGTATTTAACCAGGACAGACAAAGACAAGTAATGTTTTTAGTACAAAGGCAGATTTCCACCAAGATAAAAGTTACCTTTTCAGATAACGAAAAGATTCCTAAAACTAGTTCCTAACTCCTAGGAGGCAAAAATAAAGCTGAGATTTGGGAGTTCAACAAAAAGCATTCAGAGCTTGGCCCAATGCAATATTTACCTCCCTGTTATGGTCAGAGATACCCTTTGCCCACCAAATGGGAGTTTTAAACAATTTCTGAAGAGTGTACTAGTACTCCAGAGCCTTGGGGCCATCATGAAGAGCCTTGGAGCCCTTCATTGGTTCTTGGTAAAACCTATAAGATCATTGAATTCGGCCTCCCTGAAAAGTTCACCAAAACAACCTGTTAGTAAGACAAGGCTGAGTTTATTCTTACTGTGATGAGGGAGAGCACTACCTTGATAGATATTTTTAGTAACACCTGATAGTGGAGAGGAAAAATTCAGGATATTTATAAAGTTTTGGAGGATGTTTTAAGGTACTTCTTTTACTATAAAGGCTTGATTAAGATTGGATAAAAATTATGATACAATAGTTTAGGAATTGTGAACCCAGAAAGGCAAGGATTTTGAAGCAAATCTTTGAAGTCTTTGGGAGTAAATAGTGATTTGATGCTATTTGTTAAATAGCTGAAGAGTTTGACACTCATTTAAATGAGATTTTCAGGGAATTCTTGAGAAGAATAAAATGTTTTTTTGTGTAGCGTAAGAATAGACATATAGATAGTAGAATCAAACTGAGAGTCCAGAAATGCCCTGATATTCATGATCAATAGACTTTTAAAAATTGTACTGAGGCAAATTTCACGTAACATAAAAATCAACCACTTCAAAGTATACAATTTTATGCCACTTAGTACATTCACAATGTTGTGCAACCATTACCTCTATCTATTTCCAATATATTTTCATCATCCCCAAAGCAAACCCCATAACCATCAAGCATTTCCTCCCACCCACTCATCCTTATCCATGGAAAACCACTAGTCAGCTTCTTGTCTTTATAGATTTACCTATTTTGGATGTTTTATAAAAATGGAGTCATATAGTCTGTGAACTTTTGTGTCTGACTTCTTTTATTTCACATAATGTTTTGGAGGCTCATCTGCATTGTAGCATGGAAGTACTTTATTCCTTTTTATTGCTGAATAATGTTCTATTTTTTTAGATGGGATCTTACTATGTTGCCAAGACTGGTCTTGAACCCCTGGGCCCAAGTGATCCTTCTGAGATGGGGAAGCAAATATAAGAGGAAAAACCCTGATCTGGGAATTTCGTATTATGCTGCTGCCAGTACCATTGGTTGATTAAACAGATCAAACCTGACACAGAAACTAAAACTAAGAGAAAACTATGGACAGGAGTTCTACCCAATATCCAGCAGCATTCTTCACGGAATATGTGCCTTCCACAGAGGAAATCGATAGGATGCTCACAGACTGGGAAAAGCAAATTGAAGCATGAGACAAATATAGCCCAAGATGTCCCTATAATAATGATGCAGATATTGACTACATTAATGAAAGGAATGCTAAATTCAGCAACAAGGTAGAAGGATTCTATGGAAAACATATAAAGCTGAAAAATGTATAAAGCTGAAGTTAAACAAAATCTAGAAAGAGGAACAGCCATCTTAATCTCCTTCAGGAACTGTTTTGATTGCCAAATTGTGCCAGTAAACCAGGACTCTGTCTGTACCTCTCCTTTAATAAGTTGTAGAGAGATGTTCTATGAATGTCCATGTATTTTCATGCTTATTCTTATTATTCACTTATATTAGAAAAGACTGTCTTCTATTTCTGTGTTTAAAGTATGTGTTTAATGTGTGAAACCTGCTGGGCTTAAAATTCTTAGCTACAAATATATGAGTCATTGTTGTCCTGAAATTTGTCATATATCTGATTTGAGCTGGAGTTGAACTTGGCAGCTTCAGGGGTATGATGCTAAACTGGTACTAATTTTTTTCTTGTAAGCTATGGTAGGTGGTGAAAGGAGGGTAACAATGGTTATTGGAAATTCACCCTAGGCCCTCCTCTTCTACAGAAATAGTCACAATTACAGGTGCTTGCCTGTTCCATGCTCTACCCCCACAGCCCATGTGCATTTATGTGGGCAAACATAGGGAATAGGAGGCTGATCCTCTAATAGCCTTCTAAAATGTCACCTGTCAAAAAGCAAATATCCTTGGAAGAAAGTAAGTTAAAACATTTGGTAGAAATAGTATTTAAAATATATATAATACAATTTGTCAAGAAAAAAGCCTAATTGGAGTTTAAACCTTATTTCAACTGTAACTAAAAAATTAGAACATGAGGCTTGTGTAGTAATTATGGGAAATATAGGACAGAAAACCTGAAGTTAGGACTATGCCATAAAAGTGAAGGAGATTATCTATTTGCATCATTTAAAAAAAATTTGCAATCTCGGAAAGGCTTTATTTCTACTTCACCATGATTTCATATAGACTCAGAGGCACCATTATGTGTTTCAATTTGGTATCCTCTTGACTTTTTGTAGTGTTTTTCCTTAAAGAAGAAAATTTTGAGTAAACTCTATACATTGCAAGTTAATCTTTTGACAATAATTAAAAATGTTGTTGCTGTTGTATCATCAGTGCAAGAAGACCAACAATAAAAGTACAGGACAAGGAAATTCACAAGATATAACAGTAGAACAGACTGAGTCACATTTAGGTGATGGCGAGGACAGAGTAGCAGTATATACATGCACCCAAAGATGTGCAAATTGAGTAGAATAATGTATGGATTACACAGTGAATTTTCTAAGCCCATCTGAGGACTTTGTACCTTCTGAAAAATGTCCTGTATCCCCTCCAGTTTATAGAATATCTTTCAGGTCTACTGTGTGCCCTGTTATATAATAAAAGCATGACTGGCATGAATGAGATGAAAAAGTTGGGCATACTAGAAGGAAGCTCTGATTTAGTGAATAATGGACTGTTAAGTAAAGATGGTAATAGAAATGCATATTAATAAATGTATGCATATTCAATGTATTATTAATAGAGAAATTATAACATGATACATTCATACAATTATAGAATGAGGCAGATCTATACTGACATGAAAAGATGCTTATAATATGTCTATATAAAAAGAGGTTTGTAACTGGACATGGTAGCACACACCTGTAGTCCTAGCTACTCTGGGGGCTAAGGCAGGAGGATTGCTTGAGCCAAGGAGTTGGAGGCTGCAGTGAGCTATGGTGGCACCACAGCATTCTAGTCTGGGCAACAGAGTGAGACCCCGTCTCTAAAGAAAGATTTTAAAAATTAAAAAAAAAAATCACTAAAGGGTACCCATTTTACTTCATTTAATAATGTAAAAAGACTGCATTGATATGGTTAAATTTCCAGGATCCTCTGTTCCTTAGGGATGGACTAAATGGCTAGTATCATCGCTTGCAAATGTGTTTCAAACTTGACGGATCATATGTTAAGCAAAAAAGTTCACTATCTTTTAATCCCCACCCCCCCAAAAAAAGAATGATTCTTTCTCCCCAGTGTCTTGAGTAGCTGGGATTACAGGCATGTGCCACCGTACCCAGCTTTGAATAATGTTCTATCATATGGATATATCACATTTTGTTTATCCATTCTTCAGCTGATAGACACTTGGGTGGTTTCTACCTTTTGGCAATTGTTGATAGTGTTCCTGTGAACATTTGTGTACAAGTATTTGTTTGAATACCTGTTTTTAATTCTTTTGGATATATACCTAGGAGTGGAATTGCTTGATCATATGGTAATGATATGTTTAACTTATTAAGGAATCACCAAACTGTTTTTCACAGTGGCTGACCCATTTTACATTCTCACCAGCAATGTGTGAGGGCTCTGATAATCTCTGTATCCTCACTAACACTTGTTTTTGTTTGTTTTCCTTTTTTTAAAAAAAATTATAGCTATCCTAATTGTGTGAAGCAGTACTTCATTATGGTTTTGATTTGCATGTCCCTAATTAACTAATCATGTTTAGCATCTTTTCATGTGTTTTTGGCCATTTGTATATCTTTAGAAAAATGTCTATTAAAGTCCTTTGCTCATTTTTATTTTTTTTCTGTTGAGTTATAAGAATTCTTTATGTACTCTGCATACTCGTAGACTCATATCAAATATATGATTTGCAACTGTTTTCTCCCATTCATTGTTTATTTTTCTCTTTATCATGTGCTTTGATGCATAAAACTTTAAAATTTTCAAGTCCAATTTATTTTTTCTTTTGTTGCTTGTGCTTTTGGTGTGATGTCTCAGAATCCATTGCCAAATTCAAGGTGATAAGGATTTATCCCTATTTCTTTTTCATAAAAGTTTTATAGTTTTTAGCTCCTACATTTAAGTTTTGAGTTTATTCATTTTGAGTAAATTTTTGTAGATGGTACAAGGTGGGGATCCAACTTCATTCTTTTGCATGTGGCTATTTAATTGTCCTGATATCTTTGTTGGAGAGACTATTATTTCTTTATTGAGTGGTTTTGGTACTCTTGTCAAATATCAATTAGCTGCATATATATGGGTTTATTTCTAGACTCTCAGTTCTGGTCCATTGATCTATATGTCTATCCTCATGGCAGCACTATACTGTTCAATTATTATAGCTTTGTGGTAAGTTTACATGTGAGGAAGTATAAGTCTTCCAACTTAATTTTTGTTTAGCAAGATTATGTTAGCCATTATGGGCAACAGACTTTTGACAAAGGTGCAAAGACAATTCAATGGAGGAAAAAGGGGTCCTTTAAATAATTGGTGCCAGAACAATTGGCTATCCACTTGCCAAAATGATTTGGATGCCTACCATACACTATACACAAAAATTTGGACTCGTATCATACACTATACACAAAAGTTAACTCAAAATGGATCACAGACCTAAATATAGGAGCTAAAATTTTAATGCCCTTAGAAGTAAACATAGGAGTAAATTGTGACCCAGGGTTAGGTAATGATTTCTTAGATTCAATACTAAATCATAGTGATAAAAGAAACATTTTGTAAATTAGAATTCATCAATATTAAAAACATTCATGCTTCAAATGACATGGTCAGGAAAGGTAAAAGACAAACCTAGAGGCTGGAAGAAAATATTTCCAAATCATATAATTTGATAAGGGACTTGTATCCACAATATGTTAAGAACTTACAACTTTAGGGGAAGAAAGTCTTTTCCCTCTGCCCTTCTCTGGCTCGTGCCCTGTAAATTAAATGGACAAAAGAGATTAACAAGAGAGAAACAAACAGGAGTTTATTAATATGTGCATTGCACATACACGTGGGAGCACTTAAAGATGAGTAACTCAAAGGGGTGGTTAGAACTTGGGCTTACATAGCATCTTAATGAAAGAACCATACATTTTTAGAGAAGTGACAAGACAAAGCAAAAGGACTTTTAGCTTCTGGGGTGGCAAGTTGTGGGAAGTCAAATATATGGGGAAACTAATGGTAGATAAGGGCTAGTTTTAGCAAGGTTTGTGATGCAGATTCCACTGGTGACATCCCTAAGCAGATAAAGGTCTAGAGTTGGCTCTAGCAATTAACTTCTGTATTTCTTGGTAGAGGAAATTACAAATTTATGTCCTGTTTTTTGGTAAATAGGGGAAAAGCAGAGAATTTTCCTTGTATCTGTTGCTTCTCAATTGCCTTTAGCTCAAAATAATCCTTATGCCAAAATGGCGTAATTTGGGGTGGCAAATTTTGCTATCCTTCACAACTCAACAAGAAAAAGACAAATGACTCAATTTAAAAATAGACAAGAGGTTTACATGGACATTTATCCAAAGAAGACACACAGATTGTCAGTCAGCACATGAAAGGATGCTCAATGTCATTAGGCAATAGGAAAATGCAAATCAGAACCACAAGAGATACCATAAGACACATAACCAATAGATGTATATTTTTTAAATCCAGAAAATGGCAAGTGTTGATGAAGATGTGGAGAAATGAGGACCCTCATGTATCAACTACTGGGAATGTAAAAATAGTTCAGACTTGTTGGGAAACTGTGTGGTAGTTTCTTCAAGTGTTAAACGTACGAGTTACCACATGACCCAACAATCCAAGGAATCTATCCAAGAGAAATGAGAGTGTATCTTCACACAGAGACTTGTGCACAAATGTTCATAGCAGCATTAGTCATAATAATCTCAAAGTGAAAACAACCCAAATGTTCATCGACTGATGAATAGATAAACAAAATTTAGTATATCTGTAAAGTGGAATACTATTTAACAATGAAAAGGCATGAAGTGCCAATACATGCTTCAACATGGATGAATCTCTAAAACAGTACATTCAGTGAAAGAAGACACAAAAGATCACACATGGTCTGATTCTGCATATATGAAATGTCCAGAATAGGCTAATTTGTGGAGACCAAAAGAGATGGATGGTTGCCTCACACTGTTAGAGAGAGATGGGAATTGACTGCAAATGAGCACAAAATTTTTTTGTGGGGTGATCAAAATGTTTATTATACTGTGGCGATTTTTGCACAAATATTTAATTGTAATAACAATTATTGCCTTCTATATCCAACATGGGTGAGTTTTATGGTATGTTAATTACATCTCAATAAAACTTCTTTTGAAAAATTGTTTTCATCTTTTGTCCATTTGGGTAAGAGTTTCCTGGAAGAGTAAATCATGTTGATGAAGATGGAGGAATAATAAAGTTTTGTTAATAGAGACAGCAGAATAGTAAAGTCATATTTCCATAGACAGTAACTTATTTTGTTACATATGGTCTCAATTTTCAAAATAAATATGTATATATTTATTTTTAATCATAAACACATCAGATCATGATAACTGCAATGCAAGTATTAAAATATGGTTTGTCACAGAGAGTAAATGGGGGGCTATTCTAGATTAAGCATTCAGAAAAGACTTTAATGAAAAGATTATATTGAACCTGAGTTATGACTGATAGAGAGAAGCCAGCCTTGTTAATATGGGGGTGGGAGTGGGTGGAGGAATGGGAAGAACATTCCCTCAAAGAAAATAGCTGGTACAAATGGGAACTCTTTGTTAGACAGCAGCAAAGATTCTTATTTAACTCTTCAATATCCATTCATTTCTCTAGACATAAAAACAACACATTTCTCTGCTTTGCCAGTGCTCAGCAAACTTCAATTTATCGTGTTCTATGTTTGTTTCTTTTTGTTTTAACTTTTTTTTTTTTTTGAGACGGAGTTTTTGCTCTTGTTGCCCAGACTGGAGTGCAGTGGCACAATCTAGGCTCACTGCAAACTCCACCTCCCAGGTTCAAGTGATTCTCCTGCCTCAGTCTCCTGAGTAGCTGGAGAATCACTTCGTATTTTTAGTAGAGACAGGGTTTCACCGTGTTGTCCATGCTGGTCTCGAACTCCAGGTGATCCACCCGCCTCGGCCTCCCAAAGTGCTGGGATTACAGGTGTGAGCTACCATGCCCAGTTGTTTAACTTTTAAAAAACATCTTTGAGCTATAATTTACATACTGTAAAACTCACCTGTTAGGTGTGCAATACAATGGTAGTTAGTATATTTACAGACTTGTGCAAAAATGACCAGGATATAATTTTAGAACATTTTGATTACTTCAAAAAGAAACCTTGCAAATAATGTGACTCCTCTTTTTGTTGCGCTCCTTTTATTTTTCTCTCTTTCACCAATCAATGGTTAAGTGAAAATTTTTTCACTTTTCTACATTGGCCCACTGACCAGTAATTGGAAACAACTACTTAAGAGTATCTTCCAACACTAACTTATTCCTTTTCTTCTTTCTGGTTTTCTTTTTTCCTGAACTTCCTAACTTGTTCTTTAGTTGATAGTGTAATCTTCATTATCCTGGGGAAAACTAAAATTGTTATAGCAAAAATCAATGCAAATTTTACCATTTTTAAGCTTCAGGTAAGTCTCTTAAGAATAGAATAGGTTGGGTGGGGTGGCTCACGCCTATAATCCTAGCACTTTGGGAGGCCAAGGTGTGAGAATCACTTGGACCTAGAAGTTTGAGACCAGCCTGGGCAACACAGTGAGACTCCATCTTTACAAAACAAAAAATATTAGCCAGACATGGTGGCACATGCTTGTAGTCCCAGCTACATGTGAGGCTGAATTGGGAGGATTGCTTGAGCCTAGGAGTTTGAGGCTGCAGTGAGCTATGATTGTACCACTGCACCCCAGCCTGGGTGACAGAGTGAGACTCTATCTCTGGAAAAAAAAAAAAAAAAAGAATAATAAAATGTTAAGGTCCTGAAAAGAAAGAAGAACATAATTAGTACTAAAACAAAAATAAGAAACTAAAATAGATGCAGATGTACCTGATCCCTCCCAAGGCCCCTACCTACCTCCTCAGGATACCTACTCTGTCCAAGATTTTGTTGAGCATTCAATGTAATGCAAATGTGAACACTTTCCTCTTATTAACAGAACACTAGTAAGGTCCTTCTCCTATGGGAAAATGGGGTCTTCCTAGGGAGGGTGCTCCTTTAGGGACCTCCTAGACTACCCAGCTATGGCAATATCAAAGGGAAAGCCCTGATGGTATCAGAGAGTCAGGGTGGTGGGGAGACCTCCTCTGATTATAATTCATTCACTAAACATTTATACCAGGCACTCCAGACTCTGACTGTGCTGTGACTTTATGACAGTAAAATTTAAGTGAACAACGCACTGTAAAGAGTTATAATTTGGTAGATTTTGCAATAAATATTTATAAAACGTATTGTTTATAATATTCCTGAATAGAAGTTTCACTATGTTTTCATCTATTCACATAAATTAATGTCAATAGCCCTTGTCAATGTTTTTACACTGAAACTAGGCTCTTTAAAAACTATTAAACATTCCACTAAATAACTTCCATACTTCATTTGCTTTTTGAAAATAGTAAAGTCAGCAGGAGGGGAGTCCTTGCCAGCATTTATTCAAGTTCCCTCCTGTTATCCTTCTCTTGCTTCCAATCAACTCTTGGTAACCCTTGCTAACATTTTGTTCGCAGAGAGAAGATGTAAATAAAAATTTTCATTATAGAAGAAATAATAGGCTTATTTCAATAAAATTCTGATTAGAAGCCAAATACTACACATGGTGTTTCTCCAGTCTCTGAATTTTAAATGAAAATTTTTTAGCACATTCTTCTTGACAGCTAATATATTGGCTCTTCATTAATAATTGTTTCTTTTCTAGAGATAGGGTTTTGCTTTGTTACCGAGGCTGGAGTGCAGTAGTTCATAGGCACGATCACAGTGCACTGCAGCCGAAACTCCTGGCCTCAAACGATCCTCCTGCCTCAGCCTCCTGAGTAGCTGCGGCTACAAGCATGTGCCATCACACCTAGTTCTATAATAATTTATAATTAAATATATTCTAGAAATGCACTTCCTTTATTTTTACCCTACTGTGCTCCTTATATTAATTTTTTTCAAAACATTTATTGAACAGTTACACTAGCTAAATATTAGAGGGATACAAAGATACATAAATGCTGGTGTAGCCTAGAGAGAATGCCAGACTCCTTTTCTCCCACATCTAACTTCCTAACTTTACCTAGGTGTCTCTTTCTTGAGGTCTAGTTTCTCATGGGATTTTCTCTCTCTTCACCATGGGACAGGTGGGATAAGAACTGTGTAGAATGTGCCTTAGAATTATCTGCTGAAGAGACAAGGTGGGAGTATTTATTCTCAAATTCCTGTCCTGTCTTAGTCTATTTTGTGCTGATATAACAGAATATCTGAGACTAGGTAATTTAAAGTGAACCAAAATTTATTCACTTACAGCTCTGGAGGCTGAGAATCTCAAGAGTGAGGGGCCAGCATCTGATAAGGACCTTCCTGCTGCATCATCCCATGGCTGTAGGGTAAAGAGTGGGTGAGAGAAAGAGAAAGAGAGAGTGAGTGCACGCAACGGGAAAGTGGGCCAAATCCACTCTTCCATCAGGAAGCCACTGCTGGATAACTAACCCACTCCAGTATAACGGCATTAATCCATTCATAGGGCAGACCCCTCATGACCTGATCATCTCTTAAAGGTCCCATCTCTCAACACTATTGCGATAGATTATGTTTCCATCACATGGACTTTGTGGGGCACATCCAAACCCTGGCACCTCCCATTTATCAGTGGTTTGTTTCAGTACACCAGAATGGATCAGACAGCACCTAAAGCCATCCCACATGGTGACAGAAGTCTAGCAGAAAACAAGAGAGTCTTACTACGGCTAAAATGGGGTGCCCCCAGGCTGCATCTTCCTACAGTTTGTTGTAACAACCGTTCAGGGACCAAGAAGTGGGCCAGGAGGATACAGCATTAGATGTAATGATGTCCAATATAGCCTGCTTCTTGCCGGGGCAAAAAAAAAAAAAAGACAGTGGGTGATGCACATCTTGCTAGAAGACTTGAGTTTGGAGAAAAACCCTCATGGTAACAAAGAGTATACATTTACCTGGCCTTGTCCTTTATGCATGTAAATCCCTGGGAGCATCCGACAAGAAGGTGTAGCTATGGCATAATGGGATTAGAGGGTGACTCTCGCCATGGCTCAATCCATCTAATAGGCACAACTGAAATACACCATGACCCTTGACCTCAAACAGTTTTGCAAGTCTTTCTGGCATATTATCAACTGGGGTGTTTTTATGATTTGAGGATAACTGTTAAATGAAATATATTATAACCTTCCACTTGACAAATATACTTTTATTTACTACATTTTAAAAATGCGTAAAGCTATAATTTTTGTATGACTGAAAGGAATATATCAATGATGAAAATTTAATTATTGTCATAACTGAGTCTGCTGTTCATGAGTTGGCAATGTAATACAAATACATATATTGTATACATTCTATAATAAAGAGTAAGCATTTATATTTACATATTTATTTGACAAAATTACCTCAATTTCAGAAATTCATCTTCAGTCACTTAAAACCCTTTAAAAGAATCTTTTTAAAAATAATATCCAAGCTATTGTCTCTCTTGTTAAATCTATTTTTGCAGATTTACTTAGGTATAATTGACATACAATAAACTACCCATATAATAAATACACCTGTAAAACCATCACCTCAATCAAGACATGAACATAGCATGAACACATCTCATCCTCAAAAATTTCCTCTTACATCCTTTTGTAATCCTTCCTACTATTTTTCTGTCTCAAGGCAACTACAGATCTGCTGCCTGCCACTATAGATTTGTTTACATTTTCTGGAATTTTATAAGAATGGAATCAGTGGGTATGGCTTTTTTCATACAGCATAATTATTTGGAGATGCATCCATATTGTTTTGTGTATTCCATTGTATGAATATACAATTTGTTTATTTATTAATAGACATTTGTGATATTTCCAGTTTTGGGCTATTAAAATAAAGCTGCTATAACATTTAGGGGCAAGTAACAGGTATAACTATATGATTTGATTTCTTCTGGGCAAATACTTAAAAGTGGAATGGCTGGATTACCTTGTAGGAGTATGTACTACTCAAAGGCTTTCAAAATGGTACAACCATTTTACATTCTGTTAGCAATGTATGAGGGTCCCTTTTCTTCCATATCCTCGCCAATACTTAGTATGATCCGCCTTTTAAATATTAGCTATTATAAATACATGTGTAGTAGGATGACGGTTCGAGTTACTCCAGTTTTTAAGAATTCAGCCATTCTAGTAGGTATGTAGTGGCATCTAACGGTGGTTTTAAATTGCAATTCCCTAATAATTAATGGCGTTGGGCCTCTTCCATGTGCATGAAATATGTGTTCAAATCCTTCATTCATTTTTATTGAGTTGTTAATTTTCCTATTGCTTACTTTTGAGAGATCTTCACATAGTCTTTATCAGAAATGTAATTTTCACTTTTCTCAAACACTCTAACACTTTAAGGTTTTTGTTAGGTTTTTGCATCGGGGTTATACTGGCCTCTTGGAGAGTGATTTTGGAATAGTCCTTTCTCATTGATTATATGTAAGAGTTTCTCTAGAATTGGCATTAATTCTTCTATAAATGTTTTATAGACCTCATCAATGATAACTGGGCTTTGAGTGGACCCCAAACTGCTAAGACATTAGGGTTGTCAACATAAAGATCTAGAGCTCAAGAAAGTTCAGGGATGAAGAAAGAAGTTTAAAGTCATTGGTATATAGGTAGTAGCCATGAAAATGGAAGCTGTCATTCAGAGAAAAGACATTTAGTAAGAATAGAAGAGGTCTGAAAAAAGTATCCAAGGAAACACTGCCAGTAGAAATCAAGGAGACAGCTAAGAAGACTTAGAGAGATTAGAGAAGAAGGGGAGATCAGGAACAAAAGGTCTCGTAAACATAAAAGGGGAGAATAAATTCCAAGGAAGGGACTGATTTAAAATTGCAAATGTCTCAGAAAAGTTAAATAATGGAAGAACTGAAAATTAGTCACTAGACACTTTAGAAACAATGTTATCTGACAGGGATGGGAAAGTTCCAAATGCTGTATGTATACTGACTATGTATCAGGCAAGTTCCAAATACTGAATATGTGCTAACTCATTTCACTCCCACAATAATCCCAGCAAGCATGTATAATTATGATCTCCACTTTACCGACGAGGAGACTGAGTATATGGAGGTTAAGAGCATTGTGTAAAGCATTACAGATATAAGCTGATTGTACTGTGATTCCAACCCAGGTAGTCCTGACCACTATGCTCTCAGTACAGTGATGAAGGTAGAAGCTGAACTTCTTAGTACAAGCCCCGTAGCAGCAACGTTGCAAAAAGTCTTAAAACCTGTAGTTCTAATACAAAAAGAAAGGCCATGGGTCAGCCTAAAGCACTCTTAAACCCCAAGCCTTCAGCATTTAAGGAAGGACATCCCCTGATTCCCAATGGGGCATGATACACAAATGAGTCTAGCCAAGGTGCTACTGCTGCTTAAACTGCCGTTGCAGTCCAACCTAGTACCAACACCATACAGTTTAAAGCCAGGCGTAAACAAAGTAGCCAATGGGCTAAACTTAAAGCAGTATAAATAGTAATCATAAACAAACAAACAAACAAACAAAAACATCTATGGTAATCTGTACCAATAGCTGGGCAGTCTATCAAGGCCTAACCTTATGGTTAACTACTTAAAAAATATAAAATTGGCTAGTCAGCCACCAACCCATTTGGGGCCAAGCCATGTGGCAAAACCTCTGAAAAATGGGTCATCAAAAAAAATGTAACTACTTATCATTTGTCAAGTCATGTGCTTTTGGCCACCCCTGGCAATAATAAGGCAGATGCCTTGGCCAAACTCCAATGGCTGAAGTCGGCATCTACACAAAATGTGGCCTTGTGGCTACGCCAAAAACTGGAACATGTGGGTGGTAAACTAATGCCACAAGTCAATAAGCGTTGGGGTCTGTCCCTGCCCATGCAAAATATTTGGGAGGCTTGCCAAAAATGCCCAGCATGTGCTCAGGCATACCCTAAATGGAGGCAGCTGCCCAGTGTTACACAAGTGCCCTTAACCAGGTGGTAAGTAAACTAAACCGGGCTACTGCCAAAGTTGCAAAGGTATATGTGTGTGCTAACAGCTGTAAACACGACCACAGGCCTATTGTTCACCTACCCCTGTAGGGTGGCCGACCAACAGCACACCATCCCAGGCCTGCAACACTTATGTGCCCTGTATGGTTCCCCCTGGCTGTTAAAAGTAATAGGAAAACACATTTTACCAAACAACAGGTACAACATTGGGCACAACAAATAAACATAAAGTGAGAATTCCATGTGCCATACAATCCGCAAACTGTGGGTATAATTAAAAAACATAAAGGGCTCTTAAAAAATAAGTTACACTTGCATGTCACACCCCTTTCTTTGCAGGGCTAAAGTTCCAGGTTAAACCTAGTGCTCCAAACCTTAAACAGCCACGGAAAGGCGGCTCGCCCCTGTAAAGGCATTGTTACACCAAGCAGCCATCCCCGTTCAGTTGCAAATACACACTAAAAATAACCTTCTCCACCCAGGTATAAAAACAAACCGTAACCTGTTGTTGCTTGCCGCAGCACCCCTAAAGGCTGGGAAACAAAAAACCTGGCTATCGCCATAAACCCTCCAAGCCCCCAACTACGGGTGGTTGGCCGTTGAAGCTCCCTGTGGGGAGGGCCTACAGCATAACTTGCATGTCACTCCGTAAGTGTTGAGTATATGGCCTCTGCGGTCAATTGTTTGTAGAAAAACAGGAAACAACTCTTCTCCAGTAAACCTATGTACTACCTGTGTGGCCTATTATAAGCTCCCTCATAACTTTGGGACAGATACAAAACCCAAAGAAACCATGGGGAGCTAAAGAGGTGTAGTACCATCGCCCAGGGCAGAAGCCTTTGGCGGCTGCATTTTTATCCAGGAATAAAAAGTTAGCCTGTATTTTGCCTAAAAAATGTAATTTACCTCTGTTAGTACCAGTGCCTGCTCTGTCATTTCAACCGCAGGTTAACATGCTCCAACTGCCTTGTAAACTGGGCCCACACCTATGCTAACGTAACCAGCGTTTCCAACTCTTAAATCTGCACTGCCCTTCCAACAGCAGCTGCAAATGGCTTGCCTTGGCACATACATTCGGTGTCTGCAAAAAACTAAACATGGCTAAAAACTTGGGGTACCATGGCTAACGCCTGGAACACAACACAGCAAGCTTTAAACAAAGAATGCTGCAAAACCCACGGCATGCCTGAATCCTAACTGGCCCATAGCGTTTATAATAGGTGGGGTTAGCTAGTGTCGGAACATATAGTACCCCTGGCTCTGGTGCCGTAGGGCACAAAGCAACATTAGGGTAATACCACTGTGGAATGGGTACCTGTCATGGCCTGTGCAAACATAACATGTGTCACCACACTAAAGGTTTGGTGAGACAAGTGGTCCCACCAAGGTCAGGCCCCAGTAAACTTTGTGCCCCCTGGGAGTTTATGGGTTTGTAAAAACACAGAATAGCCTTACCTACAGCAAACTGAACTAAACGTTGTACTTGGGGGTGGCCTTAGGTACCCGCCGCTGTTCTCCCCACATTGCCCAAACACCAGCATAACTGAAAAGTACTACACTCTTGGTTTTTGCAAAGGCAACAAGCCCCTGGTGGTTCTACTCCTTGGCATTAATCATTCCTAAAGTGGGTGTCATAAGTGTAAAAGCACAAGTTACCTCTCTTGCAAAGCACACTGCTCAGGCTCTAAATTACACGCAAGTGGCCCTCGTCCTATTAACAAAGTTAAAAGGTGGTGTTACCTTTTGGAACCAAATGGCCTTAAACATAGTAACTGCTGCCTAAGAAGGCACCTGTGCCCTCTTAAAAACACGAAGTTGTACTTTTGTACCTAACAATCAGCAAAACACAATATCAGCCTTGCAAGGGGTCTTGCGAAAGTTTAAGGTGGTCAAAAGCCTTACTACAAACACCCTGCAAAAATGGTAAACATCCCTGGGCTCTAGCCTATGCTGGGCCCTAGTCATAAGTAGCATAGCTAAAATCCTAGGAGTAAATTGTTGCTGTCTGTATTGTTGTCGTAGGTTATAAATTCAGGACTCTACCCTATGAGCATGTGTCATTACCCACAAAATGCCCTTGGCCTAAATGGTGGCGTGTAAGGGAGATGGCTGCACTTTAGTCAGAATCAGGCTGAGGCAGCCTTCCAGCAAAGAATAACTCAGCGGGTTTGGAGTGCAGGTGCACAGCTCCACACATTATGTAACCACTCCATGTAAGGCATATTAAGTAACCACTCACATAAGCTCGTGCTTAGCTTGGAGCCACTACTGTTTGTAAAAGATATAGTTAATGTTGTATATACAACTAACGCCCCACTAAAAATAAAGCCATGTTGCAACTGCCTACAATTCCTCAAGTGCTTTTCCAGCTACCTGCCACCTGCCCACCAACTCCCCTCAAACCTCAGCTTGGGCTAAAACCTAACAACATACACAATATGCTTTTCAATAATGGAAGTTGTGCCTCTAAATAGAAACAAATGGAGGCAATATATTCCTGTATTAAAATTCAACACAATTGAAGTTTGATAATACATATAAATGAAATAAAAACAAAAGCAAGAATTATAGACAAGTTTTTCATAAAATAAGGTAAAATTTCTTGGTTTTATATTTTAGTTCATCACAACTGGATGCAAAGACCCATGTACTCTAATTTTTGTCAAACAACAACAACAACATGGGATTATAATAAGAAGTGATAAATAGTAATATTTGTAAATATTTCAAAGCTTCAAAATGTTTGGAAAATATACCCCCTAGGAATATATTATGCTCTTCAAATAGTATTTTAAAAATCATTTCATAAAACTTATTTTCTTTTAAAAATGAGTTATAGTTTTATATTTGCAGAAGTTTTGACACTGATGGCTCTAAAAAACCTAATACCCTTGAGACTGGTGTAACTAATTAATAAAATGCTCTTTGCAAACAAAATAAATCCAGAAGAATTCATGCCACAATTATAACATTCAGATAAACATTTGCTTCAGAGCAATCTGATTTCAGATGTTGCATCAAATAACAAGCTGAACACTTCACACTGTATTTATAGACCTTCTAAGAGACTAAATTATGCATAATTTATTGTAACTTTGAGATTGCCACCCATTATGTAGTGTTAGCAGCAAATACTTACCGTGGGACACATATAAGTATCAAAATAAAATTAGAGAAGTTGGGAGAATGTGTCTTTTAAGGCCGAGAACTTCAGCTCTTTTAGTATTTTCTACCATTCAAGAATTAAAGCTAAATCCATTAAGTTATCAACTAATGGTAATAAAAATACTCTATGATAATTCCTTCTACAGTTTTTCACTGTAGAGATTGTTGTTTCTCCATGTGAACTTAACAAATACTCTAGTAAGCTTGAAAGAATGAGACTTTTTCTTGTTTTTCTCTCTTCCATTTTTTGGGTCTGCTTTCTCCAGATGCCTCTGTTATGGACTTCAGCTGAAAGCAGCAAAACAGGTCTGGGTTGTATTATGAGCACATGCACAGCATTAGATACCCTGAGCCACACCACCAGTAGCAGGCCAGTTCACTGGCCTGGGTCATTCCTTCCAGCTGAAGCAAATGTGGGAACAAGGCCTCTCTGACAGCCTAGGCTAGCCACAACCAGGAATCCCACTGGGGATGAAGAAACAGAGAGAGTGCAAGAGATTACAGCTGTGCAAATTGCCTGATTATTAATGTGGTTTTCCTTGCTTAGAAGAAGGCATGGGCCAGGTGTGGCGGCTCATGCCTGTAATCCCAGCACTTTGGGAGGCTGATGCAGGTGGATCACCTGAGGTCAGGAGTTTGAGACCAGGCTGGCCAAACAACGTAGTGAAACCCCGTCCCTACTAAAAATACAACAGTTAGGCATGGGAGCTGTTTCGCTGTTTCTCAGAGGGAACTCTCGGTCACTTCAGACTTTGGTGCCAGGAATTCAGAGACCACAGAAAGGTAGAGAAAACTTGAGGATTTAAATATATGGGATAGATGTGAGGTGGAGAACGGGGTTTCAGGAAAGACTTTCGAGTGGAGGTGCCAGAAATGCAGTTTCTAAAATCCCAAAGAAAACAGGAGTGTTTCAAGCACTCTCTGAGAAAGGCAGTGTGCATAAGCGTTGGAGTCCCCATCGGCTCCCCCGTTCCCTCAGATTTGGAATTCTGGGGTCACAGTTAACCTCCTTACATGCTCTGTCTTCCAAGTGAAATGTACGTGCACAGGTGGGGCACTCGTGACAGCTGGCATAGATCAGTGAGCACCCCAGTGAAGCTGAAACCAGGATTTTTTTCTTTTTCTCTTTGATTTTTTTTTTTGTTACAGTTTATGGCTAGTAAGAATTACGTGGGTCTGGATATTGGTATTTCCCGATCCAATTACATTGGGTTTGTTTGGGAAATCATATTTAACAAGTAATAGATGCTTACATTGTAAAGTGCTGAAGCAGTGATCACATTTAATTTGTGTTTTATAATTTTTCATGAGTGTGAGGCTTGTACTCATATTCTTATGCCTCATGCTGAATGTCTGGCATTTAGGACAAGTGAACACGTGCAATATTTGGGGTCAGAGAAACTCAATTTTGAAAGTGCTGAAGGCTTTCCTGCAATGGAACACTGGAGGAGGCCTGTTTGTAGCATTGTAGCCTGTTGTTGTGATAGCCACTGTTTCCCAGACATGGGACATTATTCTGCTCCCTATTAGGAGTTTTATGGTAAGAAAGTTCTTAGTCAAACAAACTTGAGAAAAGCAGTCTTGAGCAAATTTACCCATCTTTCTCTTCCTGTGAGGCTTCTCAGTTTTTAATCTGTGAATGTTCATATTTAAACCCCAAGAGGGAACTATGCAGTGCAGTACTTCCCTGATGTTTTTGGTTATGGAATACTTTAATTTTGCATACTGATGGAGTTTAGGACATGCTACCCCAACATATGACACCTTGGCATTTGAGAAAATAGCACGAGCAGAAAGGCCATTCTCACCTTCTTCTTGTGCTTCTCCCCTGAAGCAGATCATACCCTTCCCTCTATCTGGAGAAAAGGAACATCCTTAGCCTTGAAAATACAGAGATACCGAGAAGAATCTGAACAAGCAGGCCTTGCTAAGTTCCCCCGAGTTTATTATCATTAGATCTTACCCTCTTTTCCAATCATACTTCTACACAATTGTCTACTCTTCATCAAACCTGACCAATGAAAACATGCAAGTTTTCTGTTTCTTTGGGTCTTTATTTTTGAAGGCTTCCTATGTCACATGAATTTAAATTTGTAAACTTTTCTCTTGTTAATCTGTGTTTTGTTACGGGGGCCTCAGCCATGAGCCTTGCAATGGGTGAGGAAAAGATACTACTTTTTCTCTGCTACAATACCAGTCAACGTCTTTCAGATAGTTTATTAGGAAAGTAGTCTGGGGACTACCAAGCTATGCAAAGGTCCTTGGCCACTGATTCCTGATTACTTCAGACACTGGACCTTTGGACAAAAGCATCGTAGGAAAAAGATACATTTACCTGGCTTTGGGCCCTGTGCCTGTATCCCTTGGGCTTTGTTATGGACAGGGGCTAGAGAGGATAAGGGTAGGTTGGATGGAGGAAAGGGAAAGGAAGGAAAGGTAAGGCAATGGTAGGACAAGATACAGGCATTCAGAAATCTTGCATCCTGACCAAATACTTTTTTAGTTCCACCTTTGATACATCTGATTGAATCAAAGACATCTAGGTTGAAATCAAAGCTGTACTAGCTATGAAAAGGGTGACTATGTGAACTTTGCCTAACTCCTAAACTTCAGGTTCCTCATGTACAAAATCAGGGGACTCTAACTAATATTGGATATATTGGGAATATAACTCATTAGATTATTGTAAGATTTATGACCTACCTGGCACATAAAAAGCACTCAGTAAGTATTTGTTGAACAAATGTACTTAATTTTGTGCCTAGCATCTAGTCTTCAACAAATGGAAACTTTTATGATGACTGCTATCATTAAAGGCCTGAATCCCAAACATAAATATAAGCGCAGACAGAAAGCACCTCAGTGTTGAGAAAAATACATGATACTCACCAAATCTAAATTTTATGCATGCTTATGGCTGTTTTTTTGATGAGATCATGTATATGGATCTATAGACTATCATAGAATTAGTTAAAGGCTTAAAATATTTTATAAAGAAATACTGAGTGCCCAGAGAGGGGAGAAGTAAAGTACCATGTAACCAGGGCAGCATATTGTGCTAGGGGGATGGATCAGCCTAAATATGAATAATAAGTTATCTGCCCATATCAAACTATCCTACACATCAATGTCAGAGGAATTTTTCCAAAACCCAATACGTCAGTTTGCTGTTCAAAACCTGTTAGCAGAGCAATGATCCCCATTGAGAATCTGACGACAATTATGGACATTCTTTCTAGAGAAATTCATACATGTACATGTAAAGATAATTTTCTCTATTATTTCAAGAAATTATTGGACACATCAAAGCCATTATAAACCATGTATGGTCCGTTGATGCCACCATTAGAACTTCTGAGGTTCATTCTAATGATACATAGTCCAGCATTTTAATCTTGACATTCAAGACCCTCTACAAAATCTCTGTATTACATCTACAATAGCTATAATGACTTTACTTTCTATTCCATTCTCACTCCTCTTGACCAAACACACAGACCAGTTTTTGCAGAACACGACTTACCCATTGTCTTCCAAAGATTTCAGAATCGGAGGCATCTATGTTGTCTCTTGTAACAGTTTGTAACTGTTCCTTTTGTCTGAAATGCCTTTCTTAGTCTTCCCTGGTTATGTAATTCCTTCCATCCCTTTAATAAAGGCCATTTCAGTTCCGTATATTCTGCCAAATCTTTTTCAAGCAATGATGACTATCAAAAGTCATCATCTATCGGTAATAAACTGGGGTGGGGAGGGAGAAGTTGGGAGGAAACTTAGCAAGTCCGGCTTGTTCAGATTCTTTTTAGCATCTCTGTGTAACATTTCTTCCCTACAGGACACCTGTCACGTGAAGGCCTTCAAGAGAGAAGGTCAGAGAGACCTTTCTGCTTCTGTGGTTTTCTCAATTTCCTTCAGCTTAAAATACTCAGTATGTCAAGATGCCATGTTTTAGAGAATTGTGTTCTGAGCTCTGACATTGCCTTTATCACCCATTTGAGAATTCCATGTGTGTTCTTTTTAGTTTATCCTTTCATACATATATGTCAAGTCTCCCTAACTCAATTGTAAGCCCTACAATGGTAAGGGCTATGTTTTATGCATTTTGGCTCAGAGCTAAAATATTGCAGAGAGTAATGCCATGTTTCTTTAGACGGTAGCAAAATCTTTAAGAAAACTAACACAATTTAGCCTAATTTCCCACATAAATACAATTATCTGACCCAAGCACAGATATAAAAACCAAACGACATTTTTAAAAATTTGAAAAGTGTTCTAGAATTTGGTAGAATTACAATCAGTCACCACTAGATGGAGGAAGTGATTTTCTTAGTTGGAGTGAATTTGAAGCTTTTCGTTTGAAGAATCACAAATGCTTACTTAGGCCTCAGATGGTTATTGTTGGCAATTTATCAGATCATCAATATTTTCAAGAAGATTAGTCTTCTTTATGATTTTATAAAAAGTATTCTCTATCTTCCTTTTTCGAATCCCACCCCCTAAAAAAGGGAAAAACAAAAATAAAGCAACAGACATAACTAGTATGAAATAAAACATATTAAACAAGTTATTTCAAATATACCTTGAGACTCAGGGTGAAATTTCATATGATTTCATCACACATTAGCATAATTAATGCCTTTTTATAATGAAATAAATATGATGTTTGTAGACCTTTATAGACTTCATTGTCTTTCTGAGTATCATGCTGTTTGACTATATTTATTGCTATTGTTACATGTTTACAACATGCCTACATCAAGTACAAAAACTTTTGCTTCAGTTGACTTTTGTTTTGAAAAGCCCTGTTTTGCGTTCCTTCCAAAAGGGATATTTGAAACTCAGAAAAAAAATTAAATTTATGTAACTGTGAAAATCACTTTTCACTAAGGGCAAAATTGATATCATTGCAGTTGATTAGAAAGTGAAACCTTCACCTTTCTTTCTTTCTTTTCTTTCTTTTTTTTTGGTAAATGTTGTTACTTTTCTATAACTGTAGCAGAAATGTTAGAATTATCATAAATGAGCTTTTGCGCATGCTGTTATTTCATCTTCTGTAAAAAATTTCAATCATATTCTTAATGTTTCTGTTTCCAAGCCAACTGTTTAATGCTCAAGGCTTTATTTCAGACTGCAGTTCAGACTATTCATTTATGCTAACAGTAGAGCTTGAACAATACTGTAAATTAAAGAAAATGTAATTTTGGGATTTGTCTTATAATTTACCATTTTCAAAAAGCACTCTCTGGAGAAATTAATAGCTTAAATATTACTGGAATAATGAGGATCAAGTTTGAGGAAAATATAGCTTGAAAGTCTATTACTGAAAATGATGGAAATAGGCATTTTTGTATTGCTATCCAAGCAAATATAATACCATACCATTTATCTCTAATTATCCCCAAGAAAAAGAACAAGAAGCACTGAAAAAACAAAGAGTAAAGATTTAAATGGATCTGTTATTCTCCTGCTTTCCCTCACCTACTATTTGTGTTATTATAAATATTAACAAAAATCAGCAAATAGAACTAGAGAGTAAAAACAGAAGGCTGATATATTCTTTGGGTCAACAAAGAACTTCTATGCAGCACATCAAAAAAATCTTGGGTCTATTATTCTGGGAAAATATCCTCGCATATAATCCAAATGTTCATTTTCAAATCCATTCATGTTCAACGAAGTGTGTGATTTTTCTATTCAAGTTAAAGAAAGCCAGATTGAGAATTTATCTAAATTCAGTTAATTATATTTGGTCAAGCATTGTCCTTGGCACAAATATTCTCCAGATCTAAAATTTTTGTACTTTTAATCAGCCATGGCTACAGAGGTCACTGGCTGCAAAAATAGAAATTTTAATTACCTCAGCATACCATGCTATAACTAGACCTTTATATTTTGTGTTATTTCTTCCTGTCCAAATAAATGGTGGGGTTTATGCAACAAATGTATCCTACAGAGGTAAAACAGGGACAAACAACATGGAACAGTTCAGTGAAATTAATTTGTATCTTAATGGAGCTTTGTGAAAGTTTAGAGCTTCATTTCTGAATGGTAAGTAGCTGCTGTCAGCCATTTGCATTGTATCTCTTATGGCACAGTCATCATTTGGGCTGGGTAGCTTCACCACCACCCAATTAATTTTTAAAATTATACCACAAGGAATTGACACATTGTCTTGATGCATTTATATCCGTGATCTTGGAGCTTTGATGCCTCACTTATCACCACCCTCCCCAACTTGTGAGAAAGACTTCTCTCCTTTGTAAAGGCAGGGATGTGAGACAGAAAAGAAGCAGGCAGAATTTTTACACCTCCTCTTGTCAGTCTGGATGATTCACTAAGCTTGGTAGGCTGTATGCCCTGTATCAATACAATTACATAATCATTACCTGTAAGTTAAATTACTTCACACACCCACTGGCAAAAATGTAACAATAAAGCTATTTTTATGATTTTCCCCTTCAAAGTAATTATATATAGTTGAGAAACTAAACTACATTCAAACTAATGTAACTTCAAACATTACCTTTCCCCTTATAAAACTTTTTGCTCTTCTTACCTTGTACTGTACTGAGTTTAAAAACAGAAAAAGAAAAGCTAGTTATAGTGGAGAGAAAAATTGTTCAGCTATTCAGCAGATACATTCAGAAAAAAAAAAAAGGAAACTGGTAGCATTTTTACACTGCCTAACAGGTAGTAGGGGCTCAAAAATCACCCACTTAAATAATGTTAAATACATACGTTTCTTTCAAAGTGACTGGAAAAATGCCCAGATTGCCAAGAATAAAAGTGTACATACAGGATCATTTTTTGACAATAAATGCAAGCATCAGAAAAATTTCCATGAATTAAGGGAAATAAAGATGACTTTCTGATTTTATAATTAGCTAGTTTTAAAAAATAGTGTGCCTAACTTCTGGGCATTTAAAAAATTTAGTGATAGAAGAGGAAGCCATGTAACCTCATAGGGCACGGGTTTGAATCTAACACAGGTTGTCACAGAAAGTTGATACCATTTGACAACTGCTTTGTGAAATGAGCTGGTCTCAGTCCAGTGGACAGATGTCCATATTACAAAATGCTCTAATTGGCAGTCTTTGCAGAGGAGCCAAGAATTGAATGGGCCTGGATTCTGAACTCTATTCTCACTCTCTAGAGGGGCAGACAGAGGTACACTGATAAAGGAAGCTTAGAATTGCTGGTGGCAATCATATATATGTTTTATGGATAAACAGAGGACTTTGTGTTTCAAAGCTGTTGGTCTAATTTTTCAATATATTGAAGTACTTTTAATAGGGCCCTCTTAAGCAGATTAAAGTGTTTATTTTTGCTGTAAATTTTTTATTGCAAGCTTGCATATTGTTAAAGAAAAAACAGAGCTAGACAGTAAAATGGTAAGAACAGATTTTATTTCGGAATGATTGCAGTAGGAGAAAAGAGACCTCAGTATAGAACTGGACTCAATTCTGAACAAAGCATGGACAAGTGGGGACTTATAGTTGGGTAGGGCTCAGCGGACGGAAAATTACTAAGAGGAAGCATCAGAGGTAAGGGGGGATTCTGGCTAAACCAACGTGACCTGAAGGCAGGGCAGAGTGATCTGATATCACCTGGGGGATGGTTTGGATACGAGGAATTTGCTCAGATATCCAGGGGATCAGATATTGAGGGCAGAGATTCTCACTGAACTGACTTGGCAGCATTTTTGCTAAAACTAGGTGATACGAAGATGGACACAGAAGTGCAAAGGTAGAGGCCTAGTAGAGGAGAGGATTCAAAGGAGTCTGATTCAAGTTTGATCAAGGAGACAGTTTTTGTCAATATTCTGCATTTCTCATATAAAATGTGTACTGTTGTTGGATTTAAAGACTATCACTAGTCAGCTAAAAATATCACACATGCCATGAAAACTGGCAAGTAAAATTCGGTAAATACTTGAACTTAGAATATTTTGCCTGTGGCTCAAAATGAGTCCAATCTGCTATAGCTTGTGTGCCACATTGAAGCAGACATTCCCCAAACCCGAGAAATCAGAGGGACTGAATTACTGGACGTATCTTTTTTAGAATTAATGATAGAGCAATAAGCTTGATAAGAGTCTTTATGCTGGATAGTGACAAATAACTGCCTACCTGATGTGATTTTAGCAGCTGTGAGAATGCCTACTATCCCCACGAGCTTGAAATTCCAGGCCTGAGGCATTATTGTTTCACTTTGGTTTTGATTTCCTCAGGAGAGGTTGTTTTCCAAACCATGATTCACAGAACACTACTAGTTTTATAGGTATTCTGCTAAAAACAAAAACAAAACCCCCAAATCACTAAAAAACCCCCACATATTAGAAATGTATATGTATGTATGTGTGTTTGAGGTGGGGATTCCATGGTTACATACATTTGGGAAACATTTGGTTAAGTCATGTTAAGTAGATTTATTTAGGCAGGATTTGCAGAGCCTTTAATGTTCAAATGTGTCTGTTGACTCTCAAAGAAGGGAGAATATGCAGCATTTTATATTACACATATTAACTTTGCCGGAAACTAGTGTTCCCAGGAACACAGATTGAGAGATGCTCTTCTTAGTCATGTAGAGTTGAGTGTTTGCTAATTGCTAATTATTACCTGATAGCAGGATTTTCAAAGGAAAGGGGGAATGTAGGCAGAATCTGTTAACCGTAGTTATTGGAGACTTATGGATTTTCCACAGTTTTGCTGCCATCACAACACTTGAAAAATAAAATCTTCCTCAGAATGGAAAATAGTTTACTCTTTGAGAAGTTGGGTGGCTTCTCAGTAGTGTGTTTTGCTCCTGGTACTATTCTCAGTAAATCTTGGGGGCAGTACAATTTCTTGCCACATTCAAACCCTTTGTCGCCCTTTCTCTTTAAACCTGTTGTGTGCCTTTTCTGCTTGGGATTGTCATGGCAGGCCAGAGAATACAAAATATTTGGAACCATACAATGGTACAAGAGAAATGTCACCCCAAGGGTCAGTTAAAGTAAAACTGAGTGCTGGGTCGTCTGACAGCATTGACTTACTAGCTTTCAAAGCTGAAACCAGGGGGTGATTCTCAACCCTGGCTACACAAAAGAATATTAAAAACAAACAAACAACAAACAAACAAAAAAAACTGCAAACACTGGCTCCTGGGTCGTATGCTCACGGATTCAGATTTAATTGATTTGAGAGTAGTCAAAGCATTGAGATTGCTGAAGTCTCCTAGGGTGTTTTCTGTGCAGCCAAGATTGAGGATACATGCTTTTGTGTTGATAGTTCTCATATGCCTTTAACTCACTAGAGATCTATTATGTAAAATTTGATCAGGAGATTCAAGAATGATCTCATTTGTGTTGGAGTCACTTGAAGAGTCTAACTACTGCATCCTTTGGCCCCCATGCCATGTTCTGCTCCCCACCTGATACACAATTGCAGCAAGTAACATGAGCGTGAATAAAAGGAAAGCTTTTTGATGAGTCTCTGTGATTTTTGTCATTTTCAAAAGGGAAAATATCCTAAACATATTATTTGATAATTAAAATATACCAGAGACTAGAACAACCAGGAAATTACCTGATGTATCAGGGCAAACATCCTAATTTAGAAGCTGGTGCATTTTTATTTGTAAGAGTGCCTGATAATTCATTGAGCTTAGGGTAAGGAGATTCATTTATATGGTCCGCAACCACTCCAGGTATAGTTATATTTCTAGTCATTCTGGTGTAGGGATGGCTGCCAGGAATACTTCTACCACCTACTGTGCCAACTCAGTCCATGTTAGAGTGTAATGTTTCAGGGCTAGAGTCTTATCATGATATCAATGTATCTTATGAAACTGCCACCGGTAATATGTGGGTAGTGGAGGAGAAAAACACTTTAGAAATGCATCAAACCAGAGCTAGCCTGTGGAAAATTTTTCTAATCATTATACGTGGAAAATTGTAGGATTTCATTCTCACTGACTCCAGTTAAAGTAGAGTTTCTATCCGGTCAGGCGTATACTTGATAATAGAGCAGAGTCAATTATAAATGCACCACTAATTTTTTTCTTTATTGATAGGAATTGCATGAGATAGGACTCATCTCATATTCCTGTTTGTCAGGGACAAATTTGTAGCAGTACTGTTATTCTTTCTGTGGAGAATATTGCAAAACCATTGCCATAGGAGGGATTCAAACAATAGCCAAAAAACATGGGAAAAAATAATAGAAGTGCATCAGACAGTTACTTCAGAAAATAGTAATTTTTGTGGTATTAAGATATTTATAGCATTTACAGCTTTAATAATTTTTCAATTTGCTTTGTTTTGATTGCACTCATTACAAACAGACTTGCTTTCATACTTAAGTGTTTGCTATTTTAATCAAAGATAGTACCTCTAGATTATATAAGATTTAGGTACCACAAAACTGGTATCTACTCGTGATACACTGCTCATAAAATGAATTAAAGTCGTATTCTCTTGTATGGTTCCTGTTATATTGATCTAGCATGCTTCAGGTAAAAACAGAAAACCATGATTCTCCATGTAAAGGGAAACCTTTGGTTGATGAGAGTTAAAAGAATTGTGATGGGTCTTCAAAAAGGCATGTATTTGGGTGAAGAACAGGAGCTAAAAGTAAGAAAAGACTAGAAATCAAAAAGAAAAGGGAAAGACTAAAAGAGGGATAGTGAACTTTGAAAAGGAAAAGAAAGATAAGGCAGTATGGAAACAAAAATAAAGGAATGAACAGAAAATAGAAAAAACAAAAGCAAGAGAAGAAGAATACCGGCTGGCTTTGTAATGGTTACTGACAACTGATTTCCCTTTTGGCTCCTTACTGAAGCTGATTGACAGGTGGGAATATCTACCTTTTCTTTAGAAATGACCCAGCAAAACTAAAGAGTATTGTGCTAGCTGCTTGACCACTATGAATCCAAAGTAGGTGTTAAACATAGTAATTCAGGTAAAGATTGTGGTCCTATAGATTTCTGAAGGCAGATCACTAAAATTAGACGAGATTACATGGGGTTTAGATAGATGCATGTTTATTTTATAATCTCTTGGAAAAGTTTAGAGATTATCTCAGTCTTCACTCCATACAATAATTATTCTTAAGAACAATATTCTGAAAAATAATGTATTCAACGTTTGCATGAATAGGTGCCAAGACTATAGGCTTGTTTCTGTATAAGGCACCCATTTCAATTTGAGGCAGTTCTACTTGTTAAAAAATATCTCCTTGTTGAGCCTGAAATCCACTTTCCTGTAACTTCAAATCCCTGGACTTAGTATTGTTTTTTGTTTTTGTTTCTTTGTTTGGTTTTTTGAATCAGAGTATCGTCCTGTCACCCAGGCTGGAGAGCAGTGGCGTGATCTCAGCTTACTGCAACCTCCGCCTTCCGGGTTCAAGAGATTCTTGTGCCTCAGCCTCCTGAGTAGCTGGACTACAGGCGTGCAGCACTACGCCTGGCTAATTTTTGTGTGTTGTTTTGGTAGAGACAGGATTTCACCATGTTGGCCAGGCTGGTTTCGAACTCTGGGCCTCAAGTGATCTGCCCACCTTGGCCTCCCAAAGTACTGGGATTACAGGCATGAGCCACCGTGCCTGGCTGGACTCAGTATTGTTGTTTGTAATAACACTCTATTTTCATTAAACAGATCTTCGAATATTTAAAGACCTCACGTTCACTTGGTATGACATGGTTTACCCTCATGATTTCTCATCTCGACATAATCTTGGTGATATAGTTTGGCTGTGTCCCCACCCAAATCTCATGTTGAATTCCCACCTGTTGTGGGAGGGACCCAGTGGGAGGTAATTAAATCATGGGGGCAAGTCTTTCCTGTGCTGTTCTCATGATAATGAATAAGTCTTATGAGAGCTGATGGTTTTAAAAAGAGGAGTTCCCTTGTACAACTCTCTCTTTTTCCTGCTCCTATCCATGTAAGATGTGACTTGCTCTTCCTTGCCTTCCACCATGCTTGTGAGGCCTCCCCAGCTGTGTGGAACTGTAAGTCCCCTTAAACCTCTTTCTTTTGTAAATTGCCCAGTCTCAGGTAGCATGAACATGGACTAATACACTTGGATAGCTTTCTCTCAAAGCATTACAGTCAGAGATGAACATGATTCTCTGCATAGAGATGGACCTACATAGGCACTATTTCACACTGTACTCCCATTCAATAGGCTATATTTGAATTAACTTTAGCCACTTTGGCACACTGTTGGCCCAGAGTAAGCTTATGATTATCTAAGAGCACCACCCCATTTCTACCCGCTAGGATTTTTAAATTTGAACTTCTAACAGGGTAGGTTTTCCTTGAATGTTATACTTGAGCAATTGTATTTTGAACTTTGAATCTAAGTGCAATGGTTTATATTTATTGTTATTAAGTTTCAACTTTTCAGTGTATGACTAACATTCTCACCTATTGTGATCTTTCTGAATCTTGACATTTAAATTCATCTTATTAGTTATTTCTTCCAGGATTACCAATAACTCCTTTCCTGACTAGCTGGTAACTAGCTGGATGAGGAAATTTGGGAATAGCTCTCAAACAGTGTTTCAATAGGATTTTCTGTGATGACGGAAATGTTACAACTATGCTGTATAATATGGTGACCATTAATGATGTGTAGCTATTGAGTATTGAAATGTGGCCAAAGGACAGGCTTAGGAACTTCCTTTTGAGAGGTTGACACTGTTACATTAAGTAACACACTTACATTTTTTTATTGATACATAATAGACATACATATTTTTGAGATGCATGTAATAATTTAATACACTCATATAGTTTGCATAATTGGGATATCTGTCAAAGAAACACACTTTTAATATTGTTTCCAACTTTGAATTTCCTTATACTCTGCTGCCACAGGTTCAGTATATCCAACTTACTCTTGAAGATAACACGAGATATTTTGTCAAATATCTTAGGGAAATATCTGATGCTGCTTTAACAGCAGCTAAAAGTAACATATTAGGTGTATGCTATCTGCATGGCAACATGGATGAATCTTACACACATACTATGTAATGAAGAAAGTTACAGAGTTTTATACATGTGTGTGTACATGTGTGTGCATAATTATGTACAAACAAAAAATCCATTTGGGAAAAACATGACACAAAAGATATATATTCAAATAATTAGAATAGGTGTTATGGGGTTGAGGAGATTGGGAGAGATATGGGGATGACAGAAAAAAAATAAAACAGCAATAAAAAAGACACAAGGCTTAACCATTGATGGTAAGATGCTAGGAATGGAGGAGTGTGGTTAATTCAATCTTCTGTGTCTGTGGCCGAAAGTAGATACACTCAGTTTACAGCACCTTTTTGATTTTTCCAGGCCAGTAATTATATAGCTGGGGGTGGGGCAGGGTGAGAAAATTAAAAATCAGATTAGTTTCACGTAATTCCTTATTCAGTCATTTCCTAGCAGCATAATTTCTCAAAGAACTCATACTGGCTCTTAGTAATCAGTGCACAGTTTGGATTTTTTTCCCCCCTAGGTGTAGTTAATAAAAGGCAAGACAAACCTTTTTTTAACATTATTTACTTAGCACCTGGCAAGTCAAAACAATGTTTAGTTATCGATTTTGTCTCTTATATATATAAATAGAGTCACAAATTCAAATTTGAAAGTAATTGGTTGGGACGTGGTATTGGTTAAATTAAATTAATTGGTTGAAATTAATTGGTTGGGAAGCAGTGGTTCCTGTTAAGTTTTATGTTTTTAGCTGCTTTGGTCTTATTGCTTGGTTCTTTGTATATGGGAGCAGAGTGCTTTAATATTTTTTATAATAACTTGAAACAGGATATAGACAGGAAAAATTTTAGTATGCTGATATGGTCTGAATGTTTGTATTTCCTCCCCCTCCCCAAATCATATGTTGAAATCCTAACCCAAAGGAGATAGTATGAGGAGGTGGGGCCTTTGGGAGGTGAATAAATCATGAGTGCTCTTCGCCCATGAATGGGATTAGTGCTCTTATTAAAGGAGACTCCAGAGAGCTGCCTTGTTCTTTCCACCTTGTGAGGATGAGTGAGAAGGCACCACTTATAAATCAGGAAATGGACCCATCTCAGACACCGAATCTGCCAGCACCTTGATCTTGGACTTTCTAGCCTCCAGGACTGCAGGAAGTAAGTCTCTGTTGTGTATAAGCCACCCAGCCTCTGGTATTTTGTTGTAGCAGCCAAAACAGACTAAGACATTAGTTGATGACATTAGTAATAATAGAGTTTCCTTGAGAATCTAATTTGTCTTGGAGCCCCCAAAACAATAAAAATGCTGCACATAACTGGCATAGAATAGAAAACAGGGGAAATAAAATCCTACCTTTTAATAGAAGTATAGTGAATCCACACCTGAAGGTTGTGTGCATAGCTGGTTGTTGCACCTCAAGAAAGACATAATGGAACAATTATAAATCTAGAGAATAGTAACTATAGAGACAGGGGGACTAATGTAAGGTTTGGAAAGAAAAAAGGCAAAACTATCCTATCTGAGAAAATGAACGCCTAGAGAAGATGACAATCAACTTTGCAGAATACTAAGGGATATGAACTAAAATGAACCTGAATTTAATAAAGTACAGCCACTATAACTAGGCTACATAGACTGATGCTTTTCTGGGGCTTTATTTCTTTCTGAGTTTCATCCTCTCTGTTTTTATACTCTAAACACCCCCTTTCACAGGATCTAATAGTTATTCATAGTAAAATGTTGGAGATCAAGTGTGTTAAATAGGAATTTAGGAATTACCACATTGGGTTGCATTTATGGTCCATAGGCTTAGCATTGTATATAAATGGAGCTTCCAGGATGTGGAAAAAAGTGCTTTTACACTGGGTGTAGTAGGTTTGAAGCAGCTAGAAGTAGTCTTTATTTCAAAAAGTCTGCAAGGAAAAAGCTCAACCAAGGAATCTGAGATTTTCTGTTCCTCGGGGGAAACTAAATAATATGAGACTTGTGAGTTAGTTCATTTACAGCTTATGTGAGCAAATTCAGTTTCCTATAACAAACGTATTCTTCAGATTAAGTGGACAAATACAATTTTCTATTGAAAATATGTTCATTATATAGTGATTAAAATATTTAATGTATCGTGATAATGCAATTAACAAACCTGTAATTTGTGACCTGGCCAGGTCTTTGGATCACCAATCTCTTGATCTTCTTTTTTTTTTTTTTCATTTTTATTGATCATAACCTGATTGTTCCAGTCACTCAAACTATAAACTTTAGAGCCTTCTTAAATTTCTTTCTTTAAAACACTTTTATTATTTTATTTTGTTTTTATTTTTAAAAATGCTTATGGATACATAGTGTGTGTATATATTTATGGGGTACATAAGATGTTTTGATACAGGAATGCAGTGTGAAATTAGCACATCATGGGGAATGGTGTATCCATGACTTCAAGCATTTATTCTTTGAGTTCCAAACAATCAAATTACACTCTTTTTAAGTTATTTTAAAATGTACAACTAAGTTATTATTCACTATAGTCACCCTATTGCACTATCAAATAGTTGGTTTTATTCACTCTTTCTAGTTTTTTTGGTACCCATTAACTGCCCCTGAGGCCTCCACTACCCTTCCCAGCCTCTAATAACCACCCTTCTGCCGTCTATGTCCATGATTCAAATCATTTTGATTTTTAGATCCCACAAATAAGTGAGAACATGCAATGTTTGTCTTTCTGTGCCTGGCTTATTTCACGTAACATAATGATCTCCAATTCCATCATATTGCTGCAAATGTCTGGATCTCATTCATTTTTTATGGCTGAATTGTGCTCCATTGTGTATATGTATCATATTTTCTTTATCTATTCATCTGTTGATGAACACTTAGGTTACTTCCAGACCCTAGCTATTGTAAACACTGCTGCAACAAACATAGGAGTGCAGATATTTCTTCGATATACTGATTTCCTTTCTTTTGGGTATATACCCAGCAGTGGGATTGCTGGATCATATGATAGCTCAATTTTTAGTTTCTTGAGGAATCTCCAAATTGTTCTCTGTAGTGGCTATATTAATTTACATTCCCAGCAACAGTGTTCAGTGTTCCCTTTTCTCAACATCCTCGCCAGCATTTGTTATTGCTTGTCTTTTGGACATAAGCCATTTTATCTCATTGTAGTCTTGATTTGCATTTCTCTGATGATCAGTGATGTTGAGCACCTTTTCATATGCCTGTTTGCTATTAGTATGTCTTCTTTGGAGAAATATCTATTCGACTTTTTTGGCCATTTTTTGATAGGGTTATTAGACTTTCTCCTATAGAGTTGTTTGAGTTCCTTATACATTCTGGTTATTAATTCCTTGTCAGATGAAGAGTTTGCAAATATTTTCTCCCATTCTGTGGGTTATCTCTTCACTTTGTCGATTGTATCCTTTGCCGTGCAAAAGCTTTTTAACCTCATGTGATCCCATTTGTCCTTTTTGCTTTGGTTGCCTATGCTTGCGGAGTATTGTTCAAGAAGATCCTCCTAAATTTCTTCCCTAGTAGCCACAAAATCCAATTGGTCACCAACTCTTCCTTAATGTTTCTAGAATTTTCTCCTCCTCTGCACGTTCATTTTCGCTGCTCTGAGTCAAACTCTCATTATAACTCACTTGGGCTATTGCAATAGTTTTCTAGCTAATCTTGTTGCTTTGGGAGGAATCATCTATTCCAGGGGTTGGCAAACAATATGGCTTATGGACCAAATCCCTTCTGTATCAGCCTTTGATGTAATCCATTCTCCACTCTGCAGTCAGAGTAATATTTCGGAAACTCAAATCTCATTATGTTAATCCTACTTAAAATCTGGCAATAACTTCTCATCACCCACAGAATAAAATGCCGATACTTCTATAGCAAATATAATTCACAGGACCATTATTCATTTGTCCCCTGCCTGCTTTTCTAGTCTCATATTCTGCCATTTCTCCGCTCACTTGCTATATCCTATTATGACAAAGTACTTGCAGTGTACCAGATGTGTGGTATTTTTTCCTCAAGTTCTTGCTTCTGGCAAACACAGTCATTTTTCTTTCTTTCTTTCTTTCTTTTTTTTTTTTTGAGATGGAGTCTCGCTCTGTTGCCCAGGCTGGAGTACAGTGGCGGGATCTCGGCTCGCTGCAAGCTCCACCTCCGAGGTTCATGCCATTCTCCTGCCTCAGCCTCCCGAGTAACTGGGACTACGGCGCCCGCCACCATGCCTGGCTAATTTCTTGTATTTTTAGTAGAGACAGGGTTTCACCACGTTAGCCAGGATGGTCTCGATCTCCTGACCTCGTGATCCACCCACCTCGGCCTCCCAAAGTGCTGGGATTACATGCGTGAGCCAACGTACCCGGCCAACCACAGTCATTTTTCAAGATTATGCACAACTGTTGATACTTAGGTAGACTCTCTAGATCTCTCCAAGCAGAAGGAAATACTTCCTTCCTGTGAATTTATCATTTCTTCTTCTTATCCTTATCACTGATAGTACTTATTTAAATTTATTGTTATTTTAAATGACTTCTCTGTTTTCCTTAGAGATTATAAGCCCTTGGAGGCTCTGAATGGTGTCTTATTTATTGTAATATCCCTTGTACCTCCCATACTGTCTTGTATGTAATAAACACTTATGGAATGTCTACTGAATAAATGAAAAAGAAACTTTAGCTGAGTCTTTCTTAAATAAACTTTCATGTGATCTGTAGAAAAGTAAACTTTTTACCATAACTCCAAAATGCTACAAATTACTTTTATGCTAAAATTTGTTGAGAAAAATAAAAGAGAAAAATACAACACTTCCCCATAAAGTTATATAATGGAAGAACAAAAATCAATTTTTTAAAATCAGAGGAATGAAAGATTTTTTACAATGAGAAAAACAAGGAAATGGTTTTGTTATTGATGGTAATTAGAAATATGCTATTATGTGGATCAAATTATATTATTAAAAGTTGAATTGATTAAAATACTCAGTTTGGCTTCATAACATAAAATGACTGGTGTTTCGTTTTCTAACTGCTTTGCCAGGTTTTACAGTCTGAGTTGACTGTACAAAATAATGTTAGGATTTCACACAGGAAATGTGAAGGTAGAATTAAAGGCTCCGAATCTAGATGAACAACAGATGTAATGAATACACCTAATCAGAGCACATAAAGCAACATCACACGGTAAATAACACACAAAAAACCAGATGATATAATGTTAAGTGAAAAGAGCAGAAAGTGAAAATATGTATTTACTCAGACTTTTAGAAATGGCAGAGTTATTTAACCAGAATAACCTTCACACAGATAACTATTATATATGAACAAGATATATTTACACCTCTCTCCATCCTCTAATCACCCATTTGAAAGTACTGGAGACCAACAAAACACTCAGATACCACAGAGTCTACCTTTGAAAGCCAGGAATTGCAACAGTGAGATTTGTCAGTATACACCTTTTTGCCTGAGGGTACGTCCTGTAGGGACCAAGAGCTTGGTCCTCTGAAAGTTCACTGAAAAATCAACTTGGCAAAGGCAGATTAATTGGAGAAAAGGCATACAAATTTATTTAATGTGTAAACACAGGAGCCTTCACAATGAAGACCCAAAGATACAGAGGAAATTGTCCGTTTTAATGCTTAGGTTCAACAAACTATAAACAGCCATGTAAAAATATGGTTGGACAAAAATATAATAGTAATAGATTGAGTGGGGAAGCCTAGCATGGCCTGTCTGTCTGGATTCTTGGCCTCTCCGAGCAGTATTCCTTCCTTCTGGGTGTGGGCCAGGACCCTCTTTGGAATGGGGGGTCTTATGACCTACAGGCAAACAAGGTAGGTCAGATAATTTCTTTATGGCTAGTTCTTACACAGAATATTTTTAGGTGTTATGGTTGGCTTTGGGGTAAAGAGGTTCTTCTGGTTTCTATGACCTGTCTTGGGGAATAGGATTTCTAGTTTCTATGGCTAGCCTCTGGGAAGAATGGGAATGAGAGACACAAGAGCAGGAGGGGTCAAAGAAAAACTTTTGCCTGTGAGTCTGCTTCTGAGGCCTTCATTTTGGAGTGTTGTTTTCTGAACTCCCACAGTACCAATCTGCACGGGCTCTGGGTAACAGAAAGTTGCAGTTTTACTGGCTTGAGGTAAAAGAGGAGTGAGTTCTAGGCTGGCAGAGAAGCTGGAAGGATTGAGGGGGAAATTCCTGGAAGGAAGGAAGCTGCGGAGGGAGGGAACCTCAACATTTGTGTGTACATTCCACCCAAACCTCCACTTAACCACTATATATGCCCAAGACTCCAGTGTCCTAGTGAAAATCAGCAGCTGGAATATGAAAGAATTGGGCAGAAATTTTACCTGCTACCCACTACAAGAGAGATAAGAGTTCGGATTGCAAGACTAGCCAAGTTAACTACCTCCTAGGACAAAAATCAGCACTCTTCAGAAGAATATAGATTTCAGAGTCTCTATAATATAGCTTTTGAAAAGTCTAGAATATGATAAAAAACTAGGTATGCAAACTTATGGGAAAATGTGATCTGTAGGAGAAAATGCAATTATTAAGATCTAGTCCCCCGATGATTCAGATGCTATAATTAAAACATAAATATTTAAAAGCTGCTATTATAAATACATTAAAAAAACTTAAAGGAAAAATAAATTAACAGAAAATGTTGGCAGAGAACAAGAAACTAAGAGCCAAAAATTATAGCAATGAAAAATACATTAATTAAAATTAAAAATTCAGTAGTTGAGATTAAAAGTTGAGTAGAGATGGCAGAAAACAGTCAGTAAACTTGAGGGTGGAGCAATACAAGTTATTAATCTGAAGAGTAGAGAAAAAGAAGAAAAGAATGAAGGAAAATGAATAGTGTCCAGAGGCAAATGGGACAATATCAAGAGGTCTCATGTATGTGTAAATTGATCTCCCAAAGGTGAGGGGATAGAATAGGGAAGGATAAAACATCCTGAAACATAATGGTTGAAAATTTATAAAGAACAAACTTACAGATCCAAGAAACAACAAACTCCAAAGAGAATTATTATAAGGAACACCACACCTGGGCACATCATAGGCAAAATCATAAATCTGAAAGAGAAAATCTTGAAAGCAGCCAGAGAAAGACAATATATTACAAACAAGGAAATAACAGTAAGCATTCTCATTCCACTGCCTACTCCTCTGAAATCATTGAGGCTGGTTGACAATGGAACAACATTTTTAGACCACTGAAAGAAGAAAAAAAGTCAGCCAAAAATTCTAAAACAAGAAAAACTATCCATCAAAAATGAAGATGAAACAAAGATCTTTGAAGATAAACAAAAACCGAGAGACTTTGTTGCCATAAGACTGTAATATAGAAATACTAAAGGAAATTCTTTAGATGGAAGACAAATGACACAATTGTAACTTGTATGTACAGGAACAGATAAAGAGCATTAAAAATGATAAATATTTGAGTAAATATAAAAGGCTACATATATTTTTCTATTTTCTCTTAATCTATCTCTTCTAGAAAACATTTAAATAGAGACAGGATCTTGCTGTGTTGCCCAGGCTGGACTTGAACTACTGGGTTCAAGCAGTTCTCCCACCTCAGCCTGCAAGTAGCTGGGACTACAGGCATGCACCACTGTGCCTGGCTCTCTTAATTTCTTTAAAAGACATTATTAAAAGCAAAAATTACAATACTGTTTTCTGTATTAGTGGTCTTTAATAACAATAATAGCACAAAGAATGAGAGGGTAAACAGAGCTATTTGGTTGTAAGATTCTCATATTTTAAATGAAATGGTATAATATTGACTCTAAATATATTGTGACAAGTTAAAGATGCATATCTCTAGATCAACCACCAGGAATAGAGGTATAGCTAAAAAGCCAATAGAATAATTTAAAAAATAAAATAAAATATTAAAAATATTTAACCCCAAAGAGGTCAGAATAGGAGGAACAGAGGAACAGAAATGACAAGAATAGTCCAGGCATGGTGACTTACACCTGTAGTCCCAGCACTTTGGGAGGCGGAGGCAGGAGGATTGCTTGAACCCAGGAGTTTGAGACCAACTTCGGCAACATGGTGAAATCCCATCACTACAAAAACATGCAAAAATTAGGCACGTGTGGGGATGCACAACTCCCAGCTACTTGGAAGGCTAAGGTGGGAGAATTGCTTGGGCCCAGGAAGCAGAGGTTGTGGTTGGCCAAGATCACACCACTGCATTCCAGCCTGAATGACAGAGTGAGACCCTGTCTCAAAAATAAAACAAAAAACAAACAAACAGAAAACTGAAAAAAAAACCTAGAAATCACAAGAATAGATGAAAAAAATGGAAAACACAGCAAAATGAGGTAGATCTAAATTCAAAGATACGATTATACCAAATATATTTGGGTTTAGGTATACCATTGAATGTCATTATTATGCTGAATATTGTAAGAAGCAGAGATTATCAGACTATTTAAAATAAGACCCAATTGTATGCTGCCTGCAAGAGAAATATTTTTTTGCTTTTTTTAAAAAAGGACCAAACAATTTGCAAGAAAAGGATGTAAAAAGTATATACCAGGCAAACAATAAGCACAAAATGTATAATAGACTAAAATTGTGTCAGAAGTAGTGTTGAATGAAACATTATACAGCAATGAAAATAAATAAATAACTATGCACAACAATAAGGCTGCTCCTCACAAATAATACTGAATGAAAACCCAGTCACATATAAAAAAAGGCAATTGAATAATTTCATTTATATTAAATTCAAAAAAGCAAAACTAATCTATGGTGTTTGTTGTCAGGGTGGTGGCTTTCTTTGGGGAAGATTGGGCAGTAGGTGCTGGATGAGTATACAAGGGAACCTTCAAAGTGCTGAATAATGTTCTTATTTCTTGATGTGGGGACTGTTTACATCAGTGTGCTTACTTTGTTATTAATTGAACTGGACACTTAAGATTTGTGTACTTTATGCATGTTTTACTTCAGTAAGAATGTTTGTTTTAAAAGATGGGCTGAATTAGGCTATGTAAAATCTAGAGAAATACCACACAATTAATGAATTGTCTCAGCAATAACATCATAGTGCAAAGAAAGAGTATATTTTGAGGGAAATATGTAAAAGAAATGCTCATCTATAAAGATTTTAAGTTTTTGAAAACCTCCATAGTTTGGAGCTATGGATAGTGAATCGTAATTAATGATAACTCTTTAGAATACTTTGTAAATGCTTTTGAAGTTTATTTAAAAAATAAGCGTAGCACCATAAATGAGATACCCACATCACTTAAAATATCTTGAATCTGCAATAATGTTTTTATCACCATTCTCATGCTTCAAGGTCTGCTTCCTTCTATATTCTTTTACAAAATAATTTTAAATTTGTTTTGCTATATTGCAGATAATTTCTGTGCTTAACGCCTTTGTGATAGGACTCAGAACTGAGCTGTTGACTCCAACTTCTAGGGTTGTGTTTCTGGTGTCAGACATCTGTTGTTATTCGGATGTTTGAGGTGGAAAAATATTGGGCAATCATTATTTAATTAACTCGGCGTCGTTGGGCTGGTATTTTCAAACCTCCTCTTCAACATATGAGAATATCTGATATTTGGCTTGATGATATCTTGCCAAAACTCCTGCCTTTAGCTCCTTCTTCACCCTCAGTTCCATTGAGCCAACAAATACAGGAACACAATTCAAACTTTGGAGTTTATTTTCTTCCAGCTTTAGCTATCTTAAAACTTCATTGCTAAATCCTCTATTAATTCTTAACCAGTTTCTTTACTTTTCCTTCTGAATTCCAAGTTCTTCTTTTTCTGATATTCCCATTAGGAATGGCTTCAGTTTGAGCATATATTGAAATTCCTATGGTTTCTACACTGAAACAAATCCAGCTTTATTAGAATTCCACATAAGGGTTATTTGTGGTAGGCAGTAGTACCATGTCCCACATTAACGATGACATCACTGGCATTTCTAGCTTTTAGAATTCTAGGTATTGTTTTCTACTTCATTTTACTTTTAATTATTTCCAATTTCCTATGCCAATTACCTTTATAATCAGAAAAACCTCCTGAAATATAACAATCAGTTATGGTGTCTTGGACCTGGCTCTTATTGGTTCAGGAGAGCAGACGATGTGCATCTTTTCCCAACTTCCTGTTCGGTGACCTCATGTTGGTATTGTGACGTCAGCAAATGTGGGAACATTTACACCATGGAAACTGGCAACACTAAAATTCAGGGTTTTGATTTTAGAGAATGTGCTTACCAGCACTCTACAGGCAAGCAGTATCTCTACATAAGCTGAAAAAGTTGTCAGTTGATTCTATAAACAGCAACTATAAACACATAAATACAGGAGGTGGGGCATGGCTGCCTTCATACATCACTAATTTTGGCAAAACCCAGCCTTTGAGAGCTTGGTGAACGGCTTACGGAAAATGAAAACATTAAACTGCTGACTGGTCGGAAGTGAATTCCGGGATGGGAAGAACAATTGTAGCTCTCAGTCCTTTGGCTTGCAGTAAACAAGGTCACAGAGGGCCTGAGAATTATTTCATTCCTTACATAGGAAGACATCTTATTAGCCTTACTGAAGGCTAAGCAAGAAATGATAAGTTTATGTTTTAGCTGCATTTGAAATTTGGGTGACATATAAGTGTTGTGAATTACTGGAATGTGTGACAAAGTTAGTCACCTAAAGTCTCCTTCTTTGGTGACTTTTCAGAGACCAGAATTTTTTTTTGGGGGGGGGGGTTTGGGGGTGGGGAATTGGTTTTATTTTTCCTGAAGGCAGAAGGAAAATTATGTGGTATTTTCATAATTTGTTTTAAATTTCTTGTAAGAATTACATTCACCTAAAAATAGTGGGGGAAGTGTTATTTTCAATCAGAGTTACTGGGTCTTACTATAGTGCTTTTCTCACCATGATAGTGTCAGGGAATGAGACTACTGCTGAGGATGCATTATTACTACTCACAGCAATATTTAAAGACACAAAAATAGAAATGTTGATATTCTGTTTTACTGCACAAATCAAAGCAATTGGAAATTGCTTAAGTAGGCCAGTTTTAAATTTTTTAAATGCAAAAGACTTCTAACCAATACCAAGCAAGAAATGTGCTAGAAACTAATTGGAATATTGTGCTCAAAAGTGATTTTAGTTGGGGTTCAATTGGGCTCAATTAAACAGACATTTGTGATGCTGTCTGTTTAATGTGATGGCCACTGCTTTGGAAATTAGATAATATTACGAAGACACACAGTGTTGGCTCTCATGTTGACTTCAAAGTGGTCAAAGCATAGTTGGAAGGGCTGTCACATAAACAGAGAAACCATCATTGTTAGACCCACCCACATCCCAACAACATTAGATCCATGTGATTTTATAAAGTATGCCTGGTTGCCTAAGCTCTCAGAACCCTAAAACAGCCCCTTGCCTGGTTGTCTGCTGTAGTCATGTGATAATTAATACACTGAAAACTATTTTTACATGACAAAATAGCCAGTCGATTGAGGAAAAACAATCCAGTTATATCATACAATAAAAAGAAAAATTACTTAAATTGGTTGTTTTGTAAAATTCAAAGAGAACAATGAATTATTTTAATAAAATGTTTGTTAGAGTTCGTTACAGTGTTTGCATAATTGCTTTTCTGATTTTGTACTGGCTGTTTGAGGTAATGAATAGAATGAACCTCAGAGTCCTGAAAATACTGCCACTGTAAAACTAGGAAAAAGGAGACAGCAAAATAGACATGCCATCCTGTGCAGGTAAAAGAAAATAGTGCCTTATGGGTGTGATGAGTACAACTAATTTGAAATTATCTAGACAGGAGGAGTCATGGATAGGCTTTGCTTCCACATTATTTTAGTTCTAGGAAGGTGAGACTATATCATTGAGGACATTATTGGCGTGATGAGAAGAATTCCACTTCTGTACACCTAAATTGTTATCTGGAAGAAAATACTAGTTTAGAAAATATGAATTTATTTTTTGACATATTTATGAAAAAGGCCATTTAGTTGTTTTCTTTAGATAGGTTGTTATATTCAAAATATTCTTTTCAAATTCTATTGCGTTTTATGTGTTCAGTATAGTAATTAATAGAACCTTAGTCTCTTAAGTAGGTAGCAGAGTAAAGAAACCATTTAAAAAAGGAACCAGAGACACAAAAAGAGAAACAATTTTCAAAAGAAAGCAAAATATCATCTAAAAAGTAAATTGTGATCTGTCATCATCAGATTCTTCAATGGCCTGCATTGTGAGGTTCTTTAATGTCCAAGAACTTTTCCTTCTGATGGCTTCCTGATCTATACAGAAGCCACCTGAGATGGACAATTTTAAGAGATGATAAGGTTCTCTGCAATAAGCCAGTCTCGTTCCTTTTGAAAAATGGTATATGAATAAACCAGATCAATAGAGACCCTCACATCTCACTTGAGATACTACTTCTACTTCGCTCCTTTTCTTCTACCCTGGTACCTTTAAGTAAAGTGGGTGGGAAAAACCACCCCCTAAAAGTTTCAGGCTTTCTCTCCCAGTTCTTTCTGATCTATTCTCGATTGTAAAAGTTAATAAGGAGCAAAATGAACAAAAATTGGGTCCCAAAAACGAAGGCAAGAGCCAGAACAATCAACAAATCTATGAGTCTTACCCTAAAAATGAGAGACTTGTCTTCAACAATTGAGGGAATAAACAAAGTCTTAAGCCGGTAGCAGTGCAGTTCGCCCCATGGCAGAACATCAGCAATGCCTAGGTCTAAAATGAAATGACCTACTCATGATAACAAAGTGTTTTTGATACAATACCCATGAATGCTTTAGAGGTAGAATAGCATTTCAAATTGAAGAAGGTATCAGTTTCAATATCTCTTTCAGAAAGCCTTTTGGTGGCATATTGTGTAGGTGTGCTGTGGATGTAAAGATATAAATTAAGTTCCTTCTGAGTTCAATTCATTAGTTTTATAGGGAGAACTTAGAGTTATTTAAAAAGAAGGCCTTGGGTTTTTTTTTTTTTTTTTTTTGGTGTTCGGTGCAGGTGATATTTATTAACAAGTAGTCTGTGTATAAAGAATATGTTTGTATGCATGCAAAGTGGTATTTTATTGAAGAATGCAAGGTAGGTTGTCATGGAGATTAAAAGCCTTGAAGTGCTATTCACTGGTGTTAGTTATGGTTGCTGGGCACTAGGATATTAGGTTCTGGCACTCTGAATGTTTCATTGTTGTAATAATAATTACACTTTTATCTTCACTGTAAGGGCTATTCAAGTAGGATAAATAAATACAGACACACGAACAAATCTAACTAAAAGGTAAATATAGCAACCCTATGACCCATCCCAGTGCAAAATTATGTAGCTGTGGTTACTACATCATCAAAATGCTTGATTTTCATTGCAGGGTCACTGAAGCTGTTTATAAGATGAATTTACAAAATGCACAAAATCTACACCTACCTTAAAAAGCAGCAGAAGAATGAAAGCTATTGACCGTTAGTGTAGTCACTAGTAAATTTAAAGGTTTCCTTTAGAAGCAGAGGAAACAAATGAAAAGCTTGTAACATGTTTTGCTAGCATTTTCTTGAAATACTGTATTTATATGAGATTTCAAACCTGACTTTGAGCTCTATGTAAAGCATAAAGTGATTTCTTTTCTGGTGTTCTTTTCTCTTCCATGGTTAGATGAAATGATCTTGACAAGTTTACCTTAGTGAGAAACTATGTATTTTCTATATAAAGAGAATACTTATGCTTGGCAGAATCAGTATGGACATTTTCTCAACCAATAAATTAATAGAAAGAGTTGCAATATAGAAAACTATACAACATACACAATATAACATTGAAATTTGCAGCAGTAAGTAATGTGGTTTTCAAAACTGCCTTAAGTGATGATTAACTAGAATTATATATATTTATATTTAAACTGACACCACAGAATTCTTTGAAGTCTTGACAGATATGTGGAATATTTAAATGTAGTAATTGCAGTTGCTAAACCTCCTGGGATTAACCTGCTGGAGAGATAGTGACATCTTACACAGAGAAAAATGCTTTGTACTGTGGGGGAGAAGCTGAAAGTGAAGTAATTCCATGTGTGTCTTATATTCTTATATAACTCTTTGGAAAAGAAGTTTATTGTAACTAATGAATTGGTAATATTCTGTAATAATCCACCATGTGAACAATTATATAATTTGTATAAATGTAGGCATATAATTTAGTTTTTTCAACACTGATTTTAGGTTTCATAATATAGCACAGTTCACAAAAAGTAAAACAGACTGAGAAACAGATCAGCACTGGATTAATGTTAATGGTAGGAATCTTGGATTTTTGTTTGAAGGTAGGTTCCACATTACTTTATCTTCTAGAAATGGGGACTGTTGTAACGGTACTTCTCATTTTAGGAAATATTTGTTAAATGCCTTTATGCTTCAAGCACATTTTGTTGAATTTAATTGTAGTCAAGGGGTAAAAACATTAACAAAGAGAGAGGGTGGTGATATATTCTTATCAAATAAAGTTATTTTAAAATAAGGTCACATGGTTACCATATTATCTGTAGATAGAAGACGGATTATAGGGATTGTCTGTTGCCCCCAATGTTCAGAACTTCTGATGAAGTTCTTTGAGTTGCATCTATATAACATAATTGAATAGCCATAACTTGAGCTTCAGAATCAATTTTAACGAACTTGGCAAGATAGAAATCTCTGTGCATAAGAGTGGAGGGAGAAGATATCGGCGAGTCTCTGGGTATACGCTTTCCAAGTCTAGACCTCTCTGGGCTTCTAAATAACAAACTGTATCTTAAAAGTACCTGAGATAGTGGGATAATCTGTTTTCGCAGTGGGGTAAATTGAGGTAGATATTTAGTAGAAATGTGCATTGTATAATAGTTGTACACCGGGGAGAGAAGATATTGAACTGAGAAACACACGTTTTAATTACAACTGTGCTACTAGACAATTGAGTGATTTAAAATCATTTGTTCATTCCACTGGGGGAACAGTGGTGACCCACCACACAATGGGAATTTCTTTAGCATGGCTGCTATT